>NC_142539.1:3895000-4622500 GCF_056151865.1 Erythranthe guttata | reverse complement strand
CCGCACAACATGCCAATCCGACCCGGTCCGGTCTGATTTTCTTTTTTTCTTTTTCATTTTTAGAAAAAAAATTCTTCCCACAACGAATCGTCAGAGCTCCAGTTAGTTAACTCAGGATTAGTTAACTTAAACAATACATTTTTTTGCTTTTAATTTTTTTCGGTGGTGGGTCGTTGGAGCTCTGATTAGCTGACTCGATATTAATTAACTTCAACATTAGTTTTCTTTAACATAGGTAGGCATCTTTTGTTATTTCTTTTTTTTTTCGGCGGCGAGTTGTCAGATTTTCGGTTAATTAGCTCATTCAACATTAGTTAACTTCAATATTAGTTAATTGAAACATTAACACTAAAACTGCCAGGTGCCAGTACGCTTAGTCAGCTAATCTGAGTCCTAAATACCCACCGCCGAAAGAACAAAAGAGTTAAAAGAAAAAATTAAAAATATGGTCGGATGTTAGCTAATGCAAAGTGAACTAATGCATAATCAGTTAATCAGAGTTTCGACGTCGCGTTGCTGGAAAAAAATTTAAAGAAAAAAAAGTTGGACATCAACTAATGTTGAAGTCAACTAATACGTAATGTGCTAATGCAAGCCAACTAATCAGAGCCGGCGACCCGCCTCCAAAAAAATAGAAAAAAAAATGATATTGTCAACTAATGTTGAGTCGGCTAACCGGAGCTCCGACGAACAACCTCTAGAAAAAAAAAAGGAAAAAAAAAGGGATGTCAACTAATATTAAAGTTAAGTAACGTTGAAGTTAACTAAAGTTGAGTCAGCTAACAGGAGTTCCAACGACCCAGCACCGGAAATAAATTAAAAGGAGAGAAAAACAGATAAAAGAAAAAAAAATGGAATGTCAAATTTCACTAATGTTGAAGTTAACTAATGCTGAGTCAGCTAACCGGAGCTCCGACGACCCGCCGTCGGAAATTAAAAAAAAAAAAAGACAAAAAGAAATGGAATGTCAACTAATGTTGAGTCAGCTAACCGAAGCTCCAACGACCCGTCGTCGGAAAAATAAATAAATAAATAAATAAAATAAAAGAAGATAAAAGAAAAAAAAAATCAACTAATTGAAGTAAATTAGATGAGTCAGCTAATCAGAGCTCTAACGACTCGACGCCGGAAAAAAAAAATAGATTGTAGAAAAAAAAATGAATGTCAACTAATGCTCAGTCAGCTTATAACCGGGGCTCCCGACCACTCAAGCCACCGCTTGAAATTTTTTTTTTAAACAAATAAATGAAAATAATAAAAAACAAAATAAAATAAGATAAAACAAACCCTAATTAGGGTTTGAAAGGATAAAACTGGTATAAGCTAATTATTTGGGTTTATATCGAATGAAACTTATAATTAATGGGTTTTATGCAAAAGTATAAAAAAAATTGGGCTTATCTCATATTATATTAGTTGGTGAGGGGACTATCTCAAATAATCCAAAAATTAAATTATAAATAAACCCCTGAGGTATGTCTATATTACGAATATTTTTTTATGCGAGTAACTAAAGTTTGAAGGATCTTCATCTTCTACTTTTCGTTGGTCTCATCCACTTATGTATATTCGTTCAACTTCTTTCCACCAATACATATGCGATATCAATGGTAAACTGGAAAAGCATCTTCGCTTTCAAAAGAATATACCTCTATCGATTTCTCATTGAGTGCGCCTTTACTTGTTGAGAATATTTTTTTTTTTTCAATATATTCTGAACTTTTGTATTTGGAAAATTTTCTTATATCTTTTAATGTATACAAAAATAAAAAAATGCAATGTTATCTATTTTCATACCACGAGTTGTAAGAGTATAAGTTATTATCAAATTTTTATGTAGTATGGAAACATCAACTTCTTTACGTTTTTGTATTTTGGAGTGTCAGTCTAGCCGGGTCTACCCGAAACTTGATCGCTCGACCCAAATTTTTGCATTTAAAAAAGGGGTTTTTATGCATAAGTTCACGACCATCCATCTTTATTATTTTGGGTTCATGTCTCTTTCGCCAATAAGCTCATCCCTTTAGTAGGTATTATAAATAATAGTAAACTGCAAAAAGTAACCATGTGTAATCTTCGAATAGCAAAAACCCCCATTTGATAAATAAACTAGCAAAAACCCCATGTGAAATTTAGTCAAAGGCAGAAATCTCCCTAGTTGACTTTCGTGTGGCTCACTCGTGGGATGCGCGATTGGTAGTTGGTTTTTGGACGTGAAATGACGAAATTGACTCTCAAAAAAAAAAAAAAAATATATATATATATATATATATATATATATATATTCTTTTTAATTTGATTGTTTAGAAATTAAAATATTATTAAAAAATAGTAAACAATTAAATTGAAAAATTATTAAAAATTTGGTAATCAAAATAAGTATAATTTTTTTTTAGATATAGGGGTAATTTAAAATATATACATAAAGTATCTGAAAATAAAAATAGAATAATAAATTATCTAATTAAGATATAAATAAAATAAAATAATTAAAATATTTAAAAAATATAAGAATTTATTAAGCGTAAAACTCAGGTGGTGTTTATGTCTTTTTATATCCAATTAACAATTCAAATGAATAATGGGTTGAGTGTGCTGTATAAATAATTTCATAGGAGGTTTTTGCTAGTTTATTTATCTCATGGGGGTTTTTGCAGTTTGGAGATTACATAGGGGTACTTTTTGCAGTTTACTCTACAAATAAAGGCAAAATTAATGCATATGACAAAATTACCCCCAAAGTCAATGACCACCCATCTTTATTATTCTAAGTTCATGTATCTTTCACCAATAAGTTCATTCATTTAATAGGTAATATAAATTAAGGCAAAATTAATGTATATGACAAAATTACCCCCAACTCTTTAAACTCAATTCCAAACTATAACTCCAATTTAACTTCAATTTCATCAATTTTGACCATAAAAATTCAATTTTGCCTTTTTCTTTTTTAAATTTATTTTTCTGTTTGCTTTTTGGGCCGCAGGTTTCCCGCGTTGATTTTTTTTTTTTTACGTCGCCGATTTCCGGAGCTGACCGGCGGTCAACGCCTGTCTCCAGTGTTGCCTTTTTTTATCAATTTTTTTACGCCCGCCGCTGAACTTTGACCTTGATTGTACTGTCATTGATAGTAATTGTACTGTCGCCGAACGTAATTGTACTGTCGTTAACAGTACAATTATTGTAAACACAATAATATTACTATCAACCACATCAATATTATTATTTTTTTGGTTTTTTTTTTATTTTGTTTGATTTGTTGACCAGTCAACGTAATAATATTACTGTCGTTGACGGTAAAATTACTGTAAACAAAATAATATTACTGTCAACCGCATCACTATTATTTTTTTGCCCTTTTTATTTTGTTTGATTTGTTGACTGATTAAGGTAATAATATTATTGTCTACTATAATAATATTACTGTAAACACAATAATATTACTGTGGTTGAAGGTAATTTTATTATCGTTACAGCAATATTACTGTGGTTACCACAGTAATATTATTGTCAACCACATCAACATTAATTCTTTTGTATTTTTATTATGTTTGCCTTTGTTGAACAGTCAACATATTAATATTACTGTATTACACAATAATAGTGATTTTAGTTGTGTTAATATTACTGTATCAAAGTGTAATATAATAATATTATTGTGTTAAACATTAATATCGTTAATATTATATGTTAAAAAGTAATATAGTTAATATGAATGTCAACAACATCAATATTACTATTTAAACAGGCATAAAGTGTTCAAGAAAAATAGTTTAAAAAAAAAGAAGGCGGAAACCAACAGAAAAAAAAGCAGATAGAAAAAGAAAAAAAAAATCAACGCTAGAGACTGACGGTCAACAGTGGTGATAGGCGAAATTGTAGTTAAAATTGAATAATTGGTGAACAAAAGAAAGAATTAATGCCACTAAAATAAAACTATTAATAATTACAAAACAAAAAATATAGCACCAAGTATAAGTATTTGATGACAATTTTTATTTTATAGATGATTGTGCCGATATTATTACATTTATCGTCCTCATACTTTTCAGAAAAGGTTTTAGTGATCATCTTACTTTCGTCGTCACAAATTCAGTCCTCAAACCTATCTAATTTAGACACGTGGGAAGAGAATGGGGTGTCACTTCCCCCTAATATTTAGACTGCCAAATGGACTAGGGGTTTGTTCGAGCTCCATTTTGACTGTCAAATTGGCGTAGTGTGCGACGGACGTGACTTTTCGTCAAAGGCAGGGGCGGAGCTAGGACTTTTTCGAAGGAGGGGCGAGTTTATTTGTGAAATAATACGACGAGTAGGTTAAAGTTTTGGGGGGTTTGGGGGCACCGCTCTTGAATTTTTGAAGATATGTAAAAAAAATATAAAAAAAAAAGTAAATATTTTTAAATTTTATTTAAAAGAATAGGTTTTGTAACTACAATATTTAATATTTAAATATTGTAATGACAAATATGAAAAAGAATATCAATTTACAAAGAGAATGGAGAAAAACAAAAAAAAACAAAAAAAAAAAAACAAACAAACAGGGGGGGTTGGGCAAAGCTCATATTTACATAATATTTTAGAACAGTACCTAAAAGAATATTTCGTTTATAAAATCTTAAATGACAAGTATAGGGACCAGATTTTTTCTTGAGGTGACTCAGACCGAATCACTCAATATACATGCAAATATATATGCAATACACAACATGATATATTACTTTTTTTTATTAAAGATATACAAAATATATATATAAACTTTTACTAATCAAAGTTATAACTTCTAACACGAACAAGGAAAAAAGAAAAATAACTCTCATTCTAGGAAGCTTACCATCAATATTATAGAACTATGTACATACAAAATTAAGCTCGATTAGTTATCAGCTTCTGATTAATTATAACTTATAAGCACTTAAAATACAAAATATTGATGTAGGCTTATATATTCGTGTGATATATTGAGCAAACAGTATGTGGCAGAAAAAGCTCATTATCCAACTTGTAGAAAAGCAGAATCAACCAAATTTTATCTCCTTGTCATCTTTTGCCATCAATAGCTCCAACCCAAGTAGCTTTCCCAAGATTCCATCTACAGCTTATTTAAGCTAAAAAACACTTCAATAATTTTTAAGTTGTAAACAAAAGCTATAAAAGCACTTATTCTACAAAGGGGCTCACACTTTGTCAATTTAAGGAAATGGTATCTATATTAATTCATAATAACATAATATATATATAGCACTAGTGTTTCTTTTCTTTCACATGACTTTACACCTTTATTTTGTTTCTAATGAGTTTATAACATGGAATATTTTAGAAAATTAGATAATAGTCCTCCCTCATATGAAACTAAACTAACAAATTAAAAAAAGTTATTCGACTAGTCTATCAAAGCATGCCTATATTACTACTTTACCCTTCAGTTCATCGGGCACGTTTCTGAGACTTTGAGGGCCTAAAGTGAGCTTTAAAAGATGTCCCCAAGTGGAGCCCTTCATATATCTTCACCGATGAAAAAACCAAGTTTTTATTCAAACAGTAATTATAAAATTTACGTCAACTTGTCCTTGTAAGACATTAGGCCTCGTTCGATTGGCATTATTATGTCTTATATTGATTAGATAGTAAGAGTAAACAATATTGTTCGGTTGGAAAGATTCAAACTACTTCAGGACTCTTGTGAAAATTGAACCCTGGATTTGTTTGGAAAAAAGCGAGAAAATTTTGGACCAAATATCAATTACTTATTTAGATTTTTTTTTTAAAGAGAGAAATTATAGTGAATTATTAGTTTAGCTTTGTTTAAGAATAAGCTATTTAAGAATTGAGAAAATTAGCAAGACCACTCCCGTCTAGGAAATGTAGTTAAGAAAAATTGTCATCTCAAAAATTTATCGAGAAAAACCTCTTAGCTAATATTCCACCCAAATACTATTTTCATAATTCCAAATATACCCTTAATTGTCCAGTGTACTCTTTCAAAACTCTAATCTCATTTTTCATTAATCTCATCTTTTTTCTCGTTTATTTCTTCTTTTTTCTCTGGATTTTTTTTTTCTCTCTCTTTTCGTATACGCGAATGTATTTTGTGGCAACTCTCTCATGTTTTGGATGGAAGCTAGTTTTGTTGAGCGGCGGCCTTGGGCGGAGATGGGTGCAAACTGCCTCTGACCGCCGCGTAGGTGGTGGTGGGTGCTTTTGTTTGAAAATGAAGAAGGGTACTGGATCGATTTTCTTTTTATGTTTTTTTTTTAGCTTTTTTGTTTGAATGGTGAGAGGGATGGTGATGGTGTGATGTGACGGCGGTGGTGTGGTGACGATGGAGAGCAGATCTAGGGTTTTCTGGTAGATTGGGTTGAGGACTACGACGGGGGTTGAGAAATTCGCGCAGGCTGGACCCTTAATCGACTATGTTTCATCATAGTCGATTAGGTTAATCGACTATGCCCTGATAGTCGATTAAAGTGTTAATCGACTGTTTTTGTAGTCAATTAAGGTTACTCGATTACAATTTTTAATTCTATTTTGGATTTTTGTGTATTGATTCCGATTTATATAAATTAATAACAATTTATGTATATTGTTTATTTTGTAAAAAAAAATGTTGATTTTTGTTTTTATGTAGTTGTGTTTTTTTTTATTTTTAGTAATCAGTTCCTTAATCGGTTATGCTTCATCATAGTCGATTAATATGCTGCATATTCGATTAATATACCTGATAGAGAAAAAAAGTTAAAAAACGAAAAAAATAAATAACAATAATAATAAAAATTAAAAAAAAAAATAACGGCTGATGAGGCGGTGATAGTGTTGTGATAGTGCTGATGGGTGACATGGTCATAATTGGAAAAATTGGAAGGCTGGAATTAGGAGTTAAATTTTCTCAAATTGTACAAAATAGTCTGAACATCTCCCTATTAAAAAAAATATTAAGAGATTATATCGAACTAAAATTAGGCGACCGCCTACTCTTTCCTAGCAACTTGAGTCAGTTTAAATCTGTACAAAAGTATTGTCGAGCCCAATTAGACAAGCCATCAATAAATAACAGTTCATTTTTTTTTTCTTTTCCTACTTTTTTTTAAAGAAAATTGGCTAGATGTGCTATTTAAGTTATATGGGTGAAGATCCAATTTTATTAGATGAATATACAGGTTTTTGTGAATAAGTTTCTGACCAACCATCTTTATTATTATACGTTATATTTCTTTCGTCAATAAGCTCATCCATTTAATATGTATTATAAATAAAGGAAAACTTAGTGTATATGATAAAATTACCGTCAACCATTTACACATAATTCATAATTGTAACTTCAATTTAATCAATTTTGACCACAAAAATTCCATTTTGACTTTTTTTTTAACTTTTTTTTTTCTGAAATTATCTTTTTGCCACCGATTTCCGGCGTTGACGTTTTTGATTTTTTTTCTATTTGTTTTTTCGGCCGCCGGTCTCCGGCGTTCACTTCTTTTTGTGATTTTTTTCCTGTTTTTTATACATCGCCGCTTAACGTTTGACCGTAATTGTACTGTCATTAACAGTAATTATACTGTCACTGACAGTACATTAACGTAATTGTACTGTCGTTGGCAGTACATTTAGGCCTCGTTTGGTTGGCAAGATAAGATTAGCCAAGATAAGATTAAATAATCTAATGAGACCCAATTATTTTATTGGAGCTTGAAAGGTGCAACAAAAAAAACTCATTAAAAGGCAAGATAAGCCAAGATAAGCCATGATTATATAATTTTGGCGGGTCGACCCGGCAAGTTATTGAGGATACCAAACATCAAATTAAGTCCAACTATTTAGTTAATCATGGCTTATCTTGGCAACCAAACGGGGCCTTATGTAATTATACTATCATTGACAGTACAATTACAGTCAACAACAATATAATTTCTACAATATTAAAATTAATAAAACAATAAAAAAATATAAAAATTAAATAAACCTTGTTAAACCAGATAAAACCGGCCCAACCGTGACCCAAATGCCTATTCGGTTGTAAGTGCGGTCGGTCCGACAACGTTGCATGCAACTGTTGGGGTTTAATTTTTTTGGAACACAGACTTTGAAAGTTTGAAGCCCTCAATTCAAGGTATTGAGAAGAATATATTTTTTCTCAACTCTTTAGGAGAAAGACTTTTTATTAAAACTTATTGTAAAGGTAAATGACATGCACAATTGTAATTAGTATAAACAATCAAACACACATTTACCAAATTACTAAAAAAATAATAAAATATATTTAAAGCTCTGTTATATTATGTACCAAAAAAACATTCTAGAGCATTCAAACATAAAATATGTTATCGAGTAACAAATATCTAAGGAGTAATAGAATATAGTTAATTACTATTTTTATAGGTCGGAAACTATGAAATATTAATTACAAAAATAAATACTAAAAACAAAATACTTATTTCCTTCATCAAATAAAAAATAATTTGATGCTATTTTTTATTTCCCTAAAAAATCATCTAATTCATTAGCCATCATCTACTTTATTTTTAATCTGTTTATTATTAAATTAAATGTCAAGTTATTCAACCAAACATTATATTACTTTTTTTTTTTTTTTTTTTTTTTTTTTTTAAGAGAACGACACCTGATGAGGGTGGGGGGTTAGGCTTGACCCCCTACCTGTTTATAAAACAATATTTAAGAAGTACATAATGAGTTTTGCTCAAATTGCTACTGCCCAACATATGGCTAATAATAGCAGTTGACAAACAAAAGACAATAGCTAACTAACAAAACGTTAAGAATACGGGCAAACACAGGTGGCCCATATAATAAAAGGGACGGGTAGGGAATGATCATAGAAGGTCGTGGAAGACCAAGGTAGACCGTTCGCCTCACCACAACAGCCGAGGCCACTTACACTTTCGCCAAAAATGGGCGAAACTGGTATAACGGCTGCGAAATGTGTGGCACCATTCGGCAAACAGTCTAGTCTCGATAGACCCAAACAATCCATAATAACCCCAACCCTTCCTAACATGTAAAGTTTACGAAAATTCCTAAATTGCCAATAATATAAAAAAGTGGAATGCATGGCACCTATGTGCGAGAATGTCGTCGAAAGGATGGATATCCAAGCTGGTCCATCCGAATCATCTGCTGAATAGGTCGGGGAAGCTCCGCTGTTGTGAAGGTACGAGCCAACTCGGTCTGACACCCCAAGTTAGCTAATGCATCAGCTACTGTATTGCCCTCCCGGTAGATATGTGTAATCCTGTACTCCAAAGTAGAAAGAGAGTTCCGGATCGCCGTGAGAGAACTCTGAAGACTCCAATGACCTTGGTCCGTGTGCGAAAGAAGTCGAACAGCGACTTCTGCGTCAAGCTCGATCCAAACTCTAGTGAATTGCCTCTGAATAACAAATCGCAGCCCCGAGGCAAGGGCAGCAAGCTCGGCTGCAATACTGCTCGGGGCAGAGATCCTCTCGTGAAATGCAAGTATGGCCTCAGCGTCCGAACCTCTGATAATCCCGCCAATAGCTGCAATCTGGGTAGATGCTCTACGGGCTCCGTCTGTGTTTAGCTTCACCCAACCCGGATCCGGTGGAAGCCAAACAACTCGATGAGGTGTGAGAGTTGGTGTTCTGACTCGGTAATATAGGCCAAGAGACTCAGCCACGTGGGGAATGCCAGTCCAGCTGTCCGCCGAAAGTAATTTGGTTTGGTGAAGAATCCTGATGTGCTGGATGACCCTGTAAATGATGGAAGAAGCGCGAACCGTGATATCCTTGTGCTTGCTATCATTTCTTGCAATCCATAAGTACCACAAGATCAAGCAAGGCACAATGGTTGTGATGTGTGTGTGGTGTGTGAGTGTGTGCGAAGTGAAGTGCTGCCAATAAAGTAAAATCTGGGGTATGTGCGTAGTGTGTGCAGGTGTATAGCCAAAAAGATAGAAAAAATGATGCCATACCCTCTTAGCCGTCGGGCTCTCCACGAAGATATGATCAATCGACTCAATAGAAGGAGACTCGACAGACAGAGATACAAGACTCGACACAGGGATAGATGGATCTGGACAACAATAGCACCTCGAGGCAAGAGAGGTGCCTCGAGACTGAAGTTTGGTATCCACTGGAAGACGCTGAAGAAGAAGACGCCAAAGAAAGATAGAAATTGTAGGAGTAAGACAAGATCCCCAAAATATACGAAGAAGAGGGGTAGGGGTATGGTGTTGTCGTATCAAGGCCCAAGCCGAGGTCAAGGAAAACTTGCCATCCGAAGAAGCTCTCCAAATGGGCAAATCACCCGAAGCACCAGAGATTGGGACCGAGCAAATCCTATCGATCCACTCAAAAGGAATATCCTCAGCTAGCTTGTTTCGATCCCACTGACCGTTGACCAAATAATACTCCACACGAACTGATGTTAGCCGACCACCATCAATAATGCCCGAAAGGGGACCATCGCCAAACCAGTGGTCGTGCCAGAAATAAACATGACCTGGACCAATCCGCCAAAATATTTGAGCTTGAACACGCTCTCGGACACGGCACATGCGCTTCCACACCGTGCTATAGAGTGAAGACACAACGGATGAACCTGGGAACCGATTCCGACAATACTTGTTTCGGAGAAAACGGGCCCAAAGAGAATCCTGAGCACGGAATCGAAACCAGAGCTTGTAAGTGAAGGCGTCAATCACATCCGTCAAACGCCTCAACCCCAAGCCACCCTCACTAATTGGCCGACAAATCGTCTCCCAAGCAACCCAATGAGGCCGGCGCTGATTACCATAAGATCCCCAGAGAAATCGGGCCATGCACTGCTCAATCTGCTGAATAATGTACTGCGGAGGTTGAATAACCTGAACAAGATGCAAAGCCATAGTCGAAAGCGTACTCCGGATCAAGGCAAGACGGCCCCCGAAAGCCAAAGCGGTCCGAGCCCAACCCGAAATCCTGGCTTGCATGCGATCAATCAAAGTGTGAAACAAACTGCCCCGGTCCCTCCCTTTGTATAGTGGAGCTCCAAGATAAATGATAGGAAGATCCTTTCTCGGATAACTGAGAATCCGAGAAATAGTGCGAAGATGACCATCAGAACATGCCCTATCAACTGTGAAAGTGCTCTTGTGCACACTAATCAACTGACCCGAAGTCCGACAGTAATGATCGAGAAAATCCCGCAGCTTCTTCAGTCCAAAATTATGGCACGAGGTAAATATCATCACATCATCCGCATAGGCCAAATGGGATATGACCAAAATTCTCAACTTTTAAAACCCATGACAAAATTCCTGATTCTGAAATGTAATGGACTAAAACTCTCAACTAGTAAACTTACAACACTAAAAAACTCACTTTGTCATCATTATAAATATAAGGGTAAATTACAAACACCCCCCTGAGGTATGATCGAATTACAAAAACACCCCTCTTGTTTGGATAATTACAACCACCCCCTCAACTCCTCAAATTTAGTGGAATCTTCGAGATTATATGGAATATTATCACTTTTGTACCCGTTTTATCCTATTTAAACTTTACATTATGAAGCAAGATGATCATAATATGTGATTTTTAGCTTATATATATCAGTTTGTGGTGCATCAAAAACTGTATTTTTTACACAAAACGAGTACAAACTATAGCACATTTCACGGAATCTAGATGACTATGTTGAATTTGGCACCATAAAGGTGGAGGTCTAAGAAAAAATCATAGTTGAGGGGGTAGATGTAATTATCCAAACAAGAGGGGGGTTTTGTAATTTGACCATACCTCAGGGGGTTGTTTGTAATTTACCCTAAATATAAAGAAAGATTAAAAAAAAAAAGGAGGATTAATTTGCTCTTCATGCAATCTCCATTAAAGCTCTTATCTAGGTAATATTAGCAATGTGTATACAGTTCAATTAACTCTTGATTATGAACGGAGTGACTCTGTCACTGTGTATTTGTTGTTTTGTCTTCTTGAGATATTTTCTTTGTTAACCCTGTTTCTTTCTTTGTATCCGTAGACATCGAAATTTGAGATAAATTACCAATTAATAATCCAATAAATCGATTATTAAATTGGTATCACTCAAAGTTCATAATATATTTGGGCTTTACAAATGACCGACCCTAAGTCAATAAATTCTAGCTCGTGGCTACAAAAAGACCGCTTCGATGCATCTAAAAACTAGACTCGCACAGACACATATAGAGCTCTCAAGCTCAAGTTTCGAGCCTCCGCCTCGAATTCATAACATATTGAATTCGATATAGGAAATCATTCATTTCATTCAAGAACAAGCTTTCAAGCCCTTGAATCAAATTTAGAATCGGAGAGAAGAATCAAAGGAATTCACCTCATTTTCTTCGTTTGATTAATAAATATATGTGTTCCGTATTTTTTTCTTGTCTCATTATTATATTTTACAGATTTGGAAATTTTGCAGCTAAGTATCAAATGCAATATGCTCATTTTTTGTAGAAAAAAGAAGAAACATAAACGAAAGAAATGGACGGATCATTTCATATAAGTTAGGATCAAAAAATTTGGTGCACTTAACAAATTAACAAGGGACTTATCGAACCGAGACCTCAATTAAATAGTAACAATTTTTATTGGGATTCTATGTTTTCTAGGATGAAATTGTACGACCTGTTCCCCCCACGTGCCTTTTTCCGTCCAATCATGGTTCGCCGGAACGGCTGGGACGCAACGAGAACGGTGTCCTCCGTTCCGGAATCCGTAACCAGAATGGTTTTTCACCATGACTCACCTGAGCGCCGAGAAAATGGTGGGATGGGCGAGACGGAGCCACGGAACGACCGCGAGTCACACCGATAAAACAGTGGGATGGGCAAGACGGAGCCACGGAACGGCCGCGACACGGTCGGAACGGCGCCGGAACAGGAAAAGAGAATTTGAAAAAAAAAAAAACAAATTTGACTAAAAAAAATAAGGAAAATAAAACATAAAAGAAAAATAAAATAAATAATAAGATAGTGGTGGCCACGTTAGAGAATGGAGATTCCCCTGAATCACGGATGTTTAGCCTCACTCTTCAATTATAGCTTACACTATTCCAGCTCGGTATTCTACGTGGTATTAATATTGTTTGTATTTTCATAATGTTCTTTTGTATATTTATTTTTGAAATTGTAATAATATTTTACATATTATTGAATTGTAATGTTTTTATTAAAAACATATTTGAAATATGTTGTATTTTATTAGCAATTGTGTCCGTTCCAGCCACGACGCAACCGCAATGTTGCAACGGAACTGGAATGGCAGTGTCCGCGGCAATGCACTGTTTCGTTCCGGCGAACCATGCGTCCAACTTAACACTGCAATCAGACCGTTGATCAAGAAAAAAATGGTTAGTTTGAGAGCAAAGTTGGTAATTAAAATAATTATAGAGACTAAAATTAATTTTGGTGCATATAATTGGAACAAAAGTACAATTATCCCCACTAAAATTGAGTGGAAGAGCAAAACCTTCCAGTACATTATTACAAGGATATTGAACAAGTACGTTGTTTCCCATACACTTAACAAACTTAAAAGAAACATGATAAAAATCGAGAGCTATTCTCTTACAATCCTCTAATATGGCGCCAAACTTTGCCATTTCAAATATATCATGAAGACATTAATCAAATAAATCATCAGTACATAGATAATAAAATTACATCGCCAAATCAAATGAAGACATTTTTTTTTTATTTTTTTTAACAGTTAGAGCAAAACATTGTAGTGCAAAATACGAAAAGTCGAAGAAAAATTGAATTGTTTACTTGAATTAAAGCAAAACCAAACTCGAAACCTTTTAATTGCGCTCACATGAATCAAGATTGTAGTTCATGTATACAATTCAAACAACGAACTTCAGTGACGTCGTATGCGTAATCCCTTTGTTCACGTTGAATTCTTCTTGCCCACTCCGCCGTAGATTTGAGACCCGACTTCACCTCAATCAGCTCTAACGTTGAAATCTCTCCAACTTCATTTGAGATACTCCTCAATTCCAAACATTGATGAATCAACAGGCGCTCGAGCTTGGGGAAGTGGTTACTTTCGGTTACCCAACGCTCGAGCTTCGAGCCTTTAATCATGAGGTGTTTGAGCTCAAGAAATTCTCCCTCAACGGTTTCCCACGTCTCGCCGCTCAAAATATTTTCTTTTATTTTAAGAACTTGAAGATTAGGGAGGGAGCCTACAATCGTCATTTCGCTCCAGGGACGGCTCCAACCGCCAAAGGATAACCATTTCAGCGTCTTTGGAAAAGCGAGCGTAATATTTTTGTCCTTCCACACATCCAAGGGATAAGAAAGAGTTAGTTTAAATCTCTCGAGTTGCTTCAGACGTACGAGATTGTCAAGCTCGTACTCTTTTTCTCGGTTGTCTATAGTGTAGCAAATTCCCAACTCTTTAACATTCGGAATCATTTCGAGGATATTTTCGGTGCATATAAGATTCGTTACTTCCCAAAGCGTTTGCAGGTTTTCTAGTCCATAACCGGAACTTGCTCCCTCGTCTGGTGGATTTGGTAACTCGCCGAAACGGTAGCAGATAAGATGTCTCAGCTCTTTCATCGTCCAAATTTTCGTAGGTAGAGATTGCTTACATTCGTTGAGGGACTCGTGTATGATCAAAGCTTGAAGATTCAATAGGTTTGAAATGGTTGGTGGAATCTTAGTAGGGTAGGGGAACGCAAGGTACCTTATGTTAAATAAATTGAAGTCTTCAACGCATAGGCTCGCGATACAATCGGACATGTCGCAACGAGCACTTTGGATGCATATAATCCTCATGAATCTGAAATACGTTAAATCCTTGTATGAATCTTTGTTCAACTCCATGAAGCATATAACTGTACGGGTGGTTGAGCGATAAATGTTTGCAAGGCAATTTAGATCATTTCGGTTGATAAATATACGCCTCAAATTTTCTACGGGAATTCCTTCATCCGTGACATGCACAAGAAACTTTTCTTTTCGGGATATTCTTATGCACAATTCCCGCATCAGATCATGCACTCTGCAGGTTTTGATTCTTCCATCGGACTTCCTCTCTGTGACCATAACGAGATTTCTCTTCACAAGATCCGCCAGATACTCTTCTTCTGCAACCTCTTCCAAACTTCTAGATACACTTGATGGTTTGACATCATGTATGAATTCTTCAACCACCCACAACTTGATGAGCATCGGGATATTTATGTCGTAATCTTCGGGAAAACCTCCCATGTATAAGAAACACGGCCTTAAATGACGAGGCAAGTGGTTGTAGCTCAAAGATAGTATCTCTTCAAACTTGCCATTTTCTTCTTTCGCGAAGGCTGATTTTACGCTTCTTGCAATCTTCTCCCACGAAGCTCGATTGTTATTAACCTTTGACAGGACTCCTGCAATCACCACAATCGCAAGGGGCAATCCTCCGCAGCTTCTCGCAATCTCCTTTCCAATAATCTCCAATTCAAGAGGATAATCTTCTTTTCCATTAAAAATATTTTGTCGAAGTAGATTCCAACTTTGATCATCGTCCAAGAGATCCATCTCATGAAGATGGCTACACGAGTCGGGATAAGCGGCTACATCTGACAACCTAGTGGTTAAGATGATTCGACTTCTATTGTTGTCGTCTGGAAACATCATCATTATATCGTCCCATGCCTTTGTACTCCAGATATCGTCCAATACAATCAGATACTTCCTACCCTTTAAGGCTCGAAACACTTTCACTTCGTTGCTCTCATTGGATCTTCCTACAACGAAATTCTCCATGGCACACACGAGACTCGAAGAAACTTTTTCTTTGCTAGAATCTTGTGATAGAGTGACCCAAGCACGAACGTCGAAATTCTCGATAATTAATGGATCGTGATAAGCCTTTGTAGCAAGAGTAGTCTTACCGATACCGCCCATGCCAACAATTGGGATCACTTGTAATTTCGATGAATTTCCACAAAGCTTCTCCTTGATGGCCATCAAATTATCATCAAAACCAACCATGGCTTCTTACACGAATGAACGAAGAACTGAACAAAACTTTTTTTAGTAGCTTAGGAGAGAAGAAAAATGTAGATGAAAGGGAAAAAAGTTTGCCATCTGATCTTTGGCCTTTGGTAAGTTTACTTAGTTGACAAAGTTGACTTACTGCAATTTTATTCCAATTAAGAATGAATGGACTTTGCACGAAATCCCCTTTTCCGTTAAAAGTTAACACCGTTAACTATAGAGGGGGTTTTATGCAAGTATTTTGAAATATGGGGGGATTTGGTGCATGATTTGTAAAAGGTACGGCCTCTTCTAAGATGTCTTCTCCGTGAATTCGAACGTTGGCTACTTCATACACAAGCTTAGTAGACCAGCTTCGACATCACCACTAAGCATTTCTTTCAATTTATTGGCTTTGTCCGTGAATTTGTCGAAGACACCTGTTTCGATGGCGTCAACCAAATCGAATTTTAAAATTGCTACAAAATATTAATTGATTCAATTTACCGAGACTTGTAACTAATATTTTCATTTTTTTTTTTCATTGAGTGAGTTTATATTTGGATAAATATTTCACTCCATTGCAACTTTTTTTACGCTCCAAATCTTGAAATATATTAATATTAGTTAACATTACAAACGCACAATGCTCTTTATTTATTCGACAATCACAAACCAAACCAACAGAACAATCCAAGACTGGAAACACAAACAAATATTGGTAGATAGTACAAAACGCAATAACGTAACGAGAGCATACGATGGAGCTAGGGAAAAAAATAATTAAATTAAATGACAATGGGATCAACAAATAAAGCAACAATGTGTGGAGCCAAATTTTTTTCCGGATTTGCAATTCCATCTTCACTGTTCCGGTAAGTGACCTCGGCTGCCCGGGCATAGTTCAAAAGTTGCTCGACTATTTCTTTGGGTATCGAACCTTCGGTTTTATTCGTCCATTCCTTACTAATATCCTTCCATCCATCCTCCACTAGTACCTTAAACATAGACAAGACCTCTTCCTTTGATATGCCATAGTGTTTCATGTAGCAATCCACCACTGTCGGCAAATTTCCCTCTTTGTTCTCGCGCTACAAATTCAGACACACGTCCAAGAGCATGTTAACTAAGATGAAAAGTCACCTATGTATGATATCGATCGATCAAGTAACATGCAATCTAATGATTTTCCACGGAAAAAAAAAAAAACAATTTATAGATACACTTTTTTACTAAACCAAAATCAGACTAAATATATATTAGAATTTTCAGAAATATTATATATAATTTAAATTTCAATTTCATTCCAAAAAGTTTTAGAAGACTAAAAAAAAAATAAAAAAATAAAATAAAAAAGAGTTGTACTTGAAAACTATAATTTTCCTTGATCAAAATGGGCAGAATTCAAAAGGCCCATTTTCAATAAATAATGTTATGTCGCTTGAAGTAATAATTAATGAGCTATTAAATTATTTTTATGGTGGTAAACTCTTGATAAGTTATATTAAGAGTTGATAAGTTGTTACGTCTTATTTTTATAATTAATTTTTTAAAGTGTTTGGAATGATCTTATAAGCTATTTTCTACTCATTATAAGGTCTTAAATAAAAATATTATTTGCTCTTCTGCAACTTATTTATTGATTTTTTAGGAATCTTTTTTAAAAGAAATACCAAACACTTTAACAGAGATTATAAGTTCTTAAACATCATATATTTTAACTAATTTTAAATGTAAACTAGGTGACAAATCTCAAAATTAAAATCAAGTTATGCATAAATTTTCTAAAAAAAATATTGAAATAATACTATCTTACTTCATGGCTGCCCAAATCGTCAATAAGTCGACCCATCATCACAGTCGAAGCTACAATTTTAGGGTTACTGAGCAGCCAATCAATAGTTTCTTGGGTAACAGATTTCATGCCCGGAAAATGAGCTGTGAACATCACAAAAACGCAACTTGTGATCACTGAATTTTTCAGATACTCTTCTAACGGAGGCATTTTTCGTTCCATAATCCAATTTTGCTCTATGTTGTAAGCCCTAGCAAGTTGTTTCACCTGCTCATGCATCATCCACCAGATATATATTTAATTTGGGGAAAATTACGGTCTTCGTCCCTCAAGTTTGCACTGATCTCGCACATTTGGTCCACATGTCCATAAAAAAACATCTTTAGTCCCTCATATACTAATAATTCAACACTGTTGGTCCCTTCCATAAATTTACCGTTAGTCCTTCAATTAAGGCGGTGATAGGAACATGCTTGATTCCGTTAGTACAAACGGAAAATTGACGAAAAATGACTACAAATGTTGAATTTTCAAAACACGAGGGACTAAAAATATATTTTTTATGATATGAGGGATCAAATATGAAATTTGTGTAAATTTGAGGGATGAAAACTATATATTTTCCTATTTAATTTGATATTTGTGTATATATATAAATATATATATATATATATATATATATATATATATATATATATGTATGTATATATATATATATATATATATATATATATATATATATATGTATATATATATATATATATATATATATATATATATATATATATGTATGTATATATATATATATATATATATGTATGTATATATGTATATATGAAAGTTGTTAATATTGATTTTGGCCTTACTGCTTCTTTGTAAGAAGGAATTGCAAACGATTTTCCTTGTTTCGTTGCATCTCGTTCATAATCTTCATATATACTCATGATGTATTGATAAACAGCCTTCATATAATCCGGGAGTTGACCAATTTCATTCATATCCCACCTGAAAATAATTATTATAAAAGAAAATATCTCATTCTATACTCACGTTTATCAGCCAACTATATAAGTGCAGTGAGTACTAAACCTACGCTCTCATACATAAGGCAAGATAGGTACCTTTCAAGAACATCAGTAAAAAGCTGAGCTTCATTGAGTGTAGCATAATTATCATATGTATCATCTATCACAGTAACCATTTGCACAGCTTTCGCAACCGCTTTTCGAACATACGAGTACTGGGGTTCAAAATGGAACGCGACACCCCAGATATAGCTCTCTATCGATCTGTCTCTTGCGTACGGCAATTTTGACTTTAGGTCAAAGTTGTTCCACCACCTTAATTTACCAAAATTAATTATTCAGGAACGGCTAAAGCCTATATAAGGCGGTTTTGTAGATGCTACACTCGGTGAAAATACACTAGGTGATCTACACATAATAACATGCACACACTCATGTATATGTGCGCTTACTGGATAGTTATTTGTATAAGATACAAAATCAACCGATACTTTTCATCAGGGGTAGCATCTCATAGATCATATAGTACCTAGGATCTCATAAATAAATTTGGGGTCCTTGTTTTAGTTTTAATATACAAGTAATTTTTTTTTTGTTTATGTATAAAAATTTATTACAAGTAATAATTACTATATTATATTCTCTTTAAAATTTGAGCTGCATATGCATTTTTTTTATATAAATTTATTAAAGTTATGTGTGTTGCTTACCTGTAGAGTTCGGAGAGCTCTTCCTTGTACATATTCTGCAGATAATTGAAATTCAATTTTGCTAGTTTTAAAATAATGTCATCCCTTGAATCATCTTTTTCGTAGATGGAAATGTAAACGCGTGCTTCGATAATCGGAACACCTCTATGAAGCGAGTGCACTAGAGCTCGCTTCACTTTGTCCTTAAGTGGAGATTCCAACGATTGGGACGACAACATGTGACGAGTCATATGATGTTTCGTAAAAGGTACGGCCTCTTCTAAGATTTCTTCTCCACGGATTCGAACATGAGCTGCTTCATACAAGCTTAGTAGACCTTCAACATCACTAGTAAGCATTTCTTTCAATTTATTGGCTTCGTCTGTGAATTTGTCGAACACACCTGTTTCGATGGCGTCAACCAAATCGAATTTTAAAATTAGTACGAAATATTAATTGATTCAATTTACCGAGACTTGTAACTAATATTTTCATATTTTTTTCATTGAATGAGTTTATATTTGGATAAATATTTCGCTCCATTGCATCTTCTTAAGCTCCAAGTCTTCAAAGAAAAAAGGGTAAATTAAACCCAACCCCCTCAGGTATGGTCAAATTATGAAAAAACCCCTAATGTTTGGGTAATTACAACCACCCCGTCAACTTTAAATTTTCTTACACGTCCACCCTTGCGATGTCAAATTTACTGGAATATTCTAGATTATATGGAATATTCTCAATTTTGTACCCGTTTTATCCCATCCAAAATCCACATTTTGAAGCAAGATGATCATAAGATGTGTTTTTGGGCTTGTATATATCAGATTGTGGTGCATCAGAAACTGCATTTCTGCACAAAACGAGTACAAACTAGAGAACATTCCACGAAATCTAGAAGATTGTGTTGAATTTGACACCATGAGGGTGGCCTTGTAAGAAGATTCATAGTTGAGGAGTAATTGTAATTATCCAAACATGAGGGGGTTTTTGTAATTTGACCATACCTCAGGGTTGGTTGTAATTTAACCAAAAAAAAAGTTATAAAAATCAACATATTAGATTCATATTATTTGAATTATAATTAATTAAATCTATCATCTAAGTGAGATTTCCATTTGCAAATTAGACGGATAAATTAAAGAAAAAACGAAAAGGACATACTGCAAGAAACTTGATACTGATGTTGCCTCAACAGACGAAATCGAAGTGCGGTAGTGAACAAGTCATCATATTCTTGATCCTCGTTGTAAATTTGCTCAAGCTTTTCTTCGATCTCCGTCTCAAAATGATAAGCCAATCCTAAACGCTCGATTGTGTCAACCAATACAAGCAGTTTGCCGGATGTTGCTTCCACCAACTTGCTTCTTACTTCTTGCTTTAATGTTTCTATGGCCTTTTCATACTTTTCTTGTACCTAGTAAAATTGAAACGATAGTTTTTAATTTATTTAACTATACACTATGATGCACGGAAACTTCAATCCACACGCATTTCCACGTTTCGGAAACCGAAACTCCACGACACCAGTTGGAAACGTCTCGGGGCTGTTTCCATTAATATTTAAAAGTTTCGGGGACGTTTCTGATAATAATGAAAAATTGGATAGACTATACATGATAGGGCGCGTCGTCTAATTCAATGTAGCATGTTGCATAGTAAAAAACATTTGCTTCTAGTAAAAAAATAAGTAGAGGTATATATGAATACCTGTTCGTCGAAAGAAAACGTAGAGAAAGTATCACCCCACATACTGGGGCTAAAAACGGTCACCGGTGGTCGAATATCCCTAAGGCAACTCGATAAGATACTCGCCATTATATTGTAGCAGCTCTATATGCTTCTAGTTAATATGGTTGTTGTTGATGATGATTGTGTTGTGAAATGATAAATAAGCAATCACCTATTTATAGTGGCATATATGCCCCCCCCCCCCCAAAAAAAAAGAACAAACCACTACCTATTATAATTAATTTGATGTCACGATTTGAGAGCGAATTTCAAATCCATAATAAAAGATCTATTGAGCTCGTCAGAATTGAGTCATTCGACAAGGAATTTTAAATTCATTGATTTGCGCGAAATCTAGCAGTGGTGAAATCATTTGTGAAAATATCTGCCAAATTGATAAAACCAAAATAGAAAGAAGAAATAACGGGCAAGAAATAAATTTATTTTGCAATATATATATATATATATATATATATATATATATATATATATATATATATATATGTTGAGAGGTGGAGGAAAAGAATTCAAAGAAGGATAGAGAAAAAAGAGACAGAGAAGAGATTAACCGACTAAGAAGTAGAAGATGTCGAAAAGGAAAAACAATATAAGTTACCACCACTGGGGATGGAGGAAATTGGGGTGGTGTTCCTAGAAAAGATAAAAAGAAAAAAAAAAAAAAAGATAGAGAGAAGAGTACCACCACCGGGGGAGGGAGAAAAATTGGGTGGTCACCGCCATGGAGAAGAAAGGCGGCTAGGTTAAAAAACCTGGTGCTCTGATACCATATAGGTAGCATATAATTGGAGAATGAGATAAATTATACGTAATAGAAACTCCCATTGTGTTATAGGTTGATTTACATTGAATGTATATAGAGAAATATATCAAGGTAATAGAGTTTAACTAGATAACTAAATCATAACTAATCTAGGTAACTCAATCACACTAGAATCCTTATATTACAAGAGTTCTATAGCATATTATACTCTAACACGCCATCGCAGTCGAAACGTGACGAACGTGAGGACTGGACAATCACTTGCTAACACGCTCTTACAGTCGGAACGAATAAACACCAAACGTGAAGACTGGACAAAAAAAAATCCGCGAAATACAGCAGTGGTGAAATTCTTTGTGAAAATATCTGCCAAATTGATAAAACCAAAATAGAAAGAAGAAAATAACGGGGAAAATAAATTGCTTTTGCAATATATTTTGACGATTGACACCCGCAGTTAATTTTAACAGAAATACTAACGGAAGCTACCTCTATCAACCCCAAGGGATATGTGCTGATATTACAAGCATAAGGGGACATCTGCAAAAACTTATAACTATAGGGGGTCAAATACTATTTATCCTTTTTTTAGTGGTAGGATGACAGTGAATGTAAATCAAATTTATAAATATATTAATAAGATTTTAATTGAAAAAAAATTGTTGAAATCATATCTTATCTTTGGAGGAGGAATATAATAAAAAAACATATAATAATTAGACAGTAAAATATGTAAAAGATAAATAAAGACAACTTGGGGCAAAGGCCCCTTGCCAACCCTGGTATAGCCAGTGCATGGACCACTAACCAGTCTAACCTAATCACATGCAACTAAACTAATCACATGCATGGCACGTAAGTGTCCCCATAGATCTACGTGGTCGTTCCTGAAAAATTGAGGGCCCTAAATTGATTAGTTAGTCAAAATTTTACAGGTTTCGCAGCAGAGCCCTAAAGTTGTTTTGAAAATAGTCATGGAAATATTATTGTGAACAAGTAAATTTATGTAATATTTGTTTAATTATCATATAATAAAATAAAGGGTCTATTTGATATACACCTCTAGAATGGAAAATATATAGGGATATGTCCACTCCTAAAAATCTTCATTTGAGATACCCCTAGAGAGGCAAAAGTACTAGTGTGCCCTTAAATGCAATTTTCGCGCAACTGCATTAGTATTTTCATCTCTACATTCAGTACAATGCCCAACTGCATTTAACATTTTTGGGCCTGCATTTATTATTTTTATAGATTTTTAAAAAAAAAAAAATATGAATGTTTATTTTATTATTATTTTTTATGCATACCCTCTTTTGTATTTTTTAATTTTTTAATTTTTTAATTTTTTTTAAATTTTTTAAATTTTTTAAATTTTTTAAATTTTTTAATGTTTTTTTTTTTTATTTTTAATTTTTAATTTTTTTTTTAATTTTTTTTTTGATAAATTTATTGTACTGAAATTGACTATACATGACTATAGTATACTACACCTAACTATAGTATACCACAGTCATATATAGTTATATGTAATCATGTAATGTCTTTTTATCCCAAAATTAATCTACACCAACAACAAAATTCACAATTTTAATCTTGATATTATAAATCAACTAACCAAAAAAAAAAAAAAACAATCACGTGCATATAATCTTCAAAACATGAACACGCATTACTATACATTAAAAAGCGCATAGCATACATATACTTATATGTTACTACACGTGACTATATATAGTTATCTACAATTATCTATAGTTATGTAAGTAGCATAAGTCTGGAGTACTGTAGCATGAATGCAACTTCACATGGCACTTCTCTGCGTCTTATTATTTGCATCTCATAATGTTATACAAAGCAAAACCTGTGACAAAAAATACAAGTTAAAGAGCAAAATGGAACATGCGTGTTATATTACATGACAAATACAAAAAAACATGATTTTTTTTATAAATTTATTGTACTATAATCCACTACAAGTGATTATAGTATACTACAAGTTCTATAGTCATGCATAGTTATATGTATCCATGACTATACATGACTACATATATGATTGTATATGACTACATATAACTGTATATTCACCTGAACCCAAATCACCCATCTAAGTAACCACTACTGATTAAGTTTTTACTACTGGCAAACAGAGTTCTCACACTTGAGGCGTTTCGGATCATCTTCAAATAAATACAAAAAACAAAAGACATATGATTTATAACAAAAATGAACAACATAAGAATCAAAAAAATTAATCCAAAGATTTTTTTTTAATATTAAATGTTTACAAATCTTAAAAAACACAGTACATATGATATTTTTTTTAATAAAAAATAGTAGATCTGATTTGAGCCCCCCATCAACCAAAGAAAGAGAAGAAACTAAAACAATAACGTAGAAACCATTTCATATGTATATAACTGTATAACTGTATATACATACAATCAGTAGTGTATAACTGTATATACATATAACTATATATTCACCTGACCCAAGTTCTATAGTCATGTATAGTTATATGTATCCATGACTATACATGACTACATATATGACTGTATATGATTACATATAAATGTATATTCACCTGACTCAAATCACCTATCTAAGTAACCGCTACTGATTAAGTTTCTACTACAGGCAAACAGAGCTTTCACACTTGAGGCATTTCAGATCATCTTCAAATAAATACGAAAAATAAAACACATATGATTTATAGCAAAAATGAACAACATAAGAATCAAACAAAATAAAAAATCAAATTAATCCAAAGAATTTTTTTAATATTAATTGCTCACAGATCTTCAAAAACGTAGTAGATCTGAATATTTTTTTTTTTGAATAAGAAATAGTAGATCTGGTTTGAGCTCTCCATCAACCAAAAACAAAATTTGCAGATAAAACAATTTTAAGGCCAAGATCTATCACTGTCTAAGTATTATATCATATATACCAAAAATATGTTTAATTTCCAAAAAACCTGACCCCATTCAATATCGGAGTCCAAAAAATTTCTACGGTTGAACAATTGGCACGCCATGCCAATTTTACAGGCTTATTTTTAAGGCCTAAGCTTTAAGCAGAAGAAAACTTACATTAATTAAAAGAAGATTTGTTTTATTTTAACAGAGAATACCTTCCCAAGCCTCTGCCGTCCGTGATCACCCCCCATCTGTTGTGCATCTTCTTCGTCGGGGCCAGATCTACCGAGAAAGAGTTTTATGGATAAGCGAAGCTTTATCCATAACCTTCAGCACAAAAAAACACCGAGTCGATGTTGTTCTTCGACTTGTTCTCCGTTCGCCGCCGGAGATTTTTCTGTTTTTTTTTTGGCGATAGAGTTAGAGAGACGAAGAGAACGAGAGATGAAGAGAAGGAGAGGGGAAGATATAAAACAGCAGTTGTTGTGGGTTTGAGTGGAAGAAAGAGAAGATTAGGGTAACTTGAAATTAAAATGGCAAAACTGGTAATTCAAGTTACCCAGGGGGGTCTCACTAATTAAGATTAGAATTTGGATTTTTAACTAGGACAAAACAATTATTGGACCTCCTCATATATATTTTCAAAACTAGGGGGTTATCACTCATTTACCCTAAAATAAAATATAGTATATGTCAACTTGCCGAAACTCTTTTGAAGTTAGAGATAAGCAATGTAGGTTATGAAAAAATGCAAAAAATGCTGGAAAAAAAGGTTAAAAATCTTGAAATAGATAGAAATTTGATAGAAGAACTCAATATTTAACTAATTATAATTGATCTAAAACATTCCATTCACATCAAATGCAAGAATAAATGTAAAAAATTTCAACAAATACTTAAACTATATATATATGTAAATAATATAGTACTTATTGTCTATGTAGCACTGATACGGAAACGGTGATTCAGGGAAACGAGGAAACGGATACGGGCATATCCAAGAAATTGGGATACGGGAGCTTGGGGGAAACACATAAATATTAAAAGTACATGAATATATATATATATATATATATATATATATATATATATATATATATATATATATATATATATATATATAATGAATATTTTTATGCAAACATATTCAAAATAAATTTATCAACTATCAATTGACGATTGATCATTCAATCATGTAATTAATTAGGAATTGACAAAATTATTTGAAACTTTGCTACTCAAACATGTTTCTAACTTTTTTGAAATTGCAAAATGGTCCATCAAGTAAAGGTGTTCGACAGGTGTCTTCGAGTGTCCAACACAAAACGTGTTTAAAACGTGGAAACGTTAAGAAGTTAAAGTTTTCGTGCTACATAGGATATAGTTTTACAAATTGTTGACTATTTTATTTATGTTAAATATCATTTATAATTAATACTAGGGATTATTAGCAAGACCCCCCCTCATCTAGGAAATGTAGTCAAGGAAAAACCCCCTCCCAAAAATAATTAGAGAAAACCCCTTTAGTTAGTATTCCACCAAATTTTATTTTCATAATCCAAAAACTACCCTTAATTGTCTATTATACCGTTTCAAAATCCTAATCTTATTTTCAATTTTTCATCCGCCTCTTCACATTCCAGCTTTCTTTTCTCTTCTTCTCTCCTTTCTTATGTTTTCTCGTCTTCTTTGTTTTTTTTCCCTCTGTTTTCTCCGGCAGCTTTTCTCTTCTTCTCTCTTTTCTCTCCTTCTGTTTTCTCGTCTTCTTTGTTTTTTTTCCCCTCTGTTTTCTCCGGCAATCTTCTCCACCGCCGCCGCCGGAAGATGGAGAAAGAAAGAAGAGGAAGCACCCATCAAACATTATAAATGATTTTGATAGCGATTCTGAATTCGAATGTCAGGATTGGTACATCGACGGCGAAAAGAGGTAAGATTGTCGATTTGTCGCCGGAATCGGATTTTGATGGGTGGTGGTTTTTCTTTGGTTGGTGGTGCGAGTTGTGATTTTATTTATTTATTTGTAATAAAAAACCGTCATAATATCAAAGTAATGTGGTGATGGTGTGTTGTGGTGGCGGTGTGGTAACGATATGGAGGCAGATTTAGGGTTTTTTGGTGGATGGGACGGAGGACGGGGCCTGTAGAGAATTTTGCAGGCTGAAACCTTAATCTACCATGTACATGTTCATAGTCGATTAAGCTAATCGACTATGCTCTGGCAGTCGATTAATGTTGATCGACTCCAACTTTTTTATTTTATTTTGATTTTTTTGTTTATTGATTCCAATTGTATAAATTATTTATAATGTTTGTATATTTTTTGTTTTTGTAATATATAGTTGATTTTGCATTTTATTCGCAATTGTAATTTGTTATTTTTAGTAGCAGATTCTTAATGGACTATGATTCACATCATAGTCGATTAATATGCTTCATTGACTCCAATTTTTTATTTTTTTTTTATTTTTTGTTTATTGATTCTAATTGTATAAATCAATTATAATGTTTGTATATTGTTTGTTTTTTGTAAATATAATTGAGTTTGCATTTTTGTAGTTGTGATTTATTATTTTTGGTAGTCGGTTCCTTAATCGACTATAGTTCATCATAGTCGATTTAATATGCTTTATAGTCGATTAACACTTGTGATAGAGGAAAAAGGTTAAAAAACAAAAAAAAAAAAATTTAAATTAAAAAATAATTTAAAAAATTAACTAATAATAATAATTTTTTATTAATAATAATAATAATAATAATAATAATAATAATAATAATAATAATAATAATAATAATAATAATAATAATAATAATAATAATAATAATAATAATAATAATAATAATAATAATAATAATAATAATAATAATAATAATAATAATAATAGTAATAATAATAGTAATAATAATAGTAATAATAATAGTAATAATAATAGTAATAATAACAGTAACGATAACAGTAACGATAACAGTAACGATAACAGTAACGATAACAGTAACGATAACAGTAACGATAACAGTAACGATAACAGTAACGATAACAGTAACGATAACAGTAACGATAACAGTAACGATAACAGTAACGATAACAGTAACGATAACAGTAACGATAACAGTAACGATAACAGTAACGATAACAGTAACGATAACAGTAACGATAACAGTAACGATAACAGTAACGATAACAGTAACGATAACAGTAACGATAACAGTAACGATAACAGTAACGATAACAGTAACGATAACAGTAACGATAACAGTAACGATAACAGTAACGATAACAGTAACGATAACAGTAACGATAACAGTAACGATAACAGTAACGATAACAGTAACGATAACAGTAACGATAACAGTAACGATAACAGTAACGATAACAGTAACGATAACAGTAACGATAACAGTAACGATAACAGTAACGATAACAGTAACGATAACAGTAACGATAACAATAACGATAACAATAACGATAACAATAACGATAACAATAACGATAACAATAACGATAACAATAACGATAACAATAACGATAACAATAACGATAACAATAACGATAACAATAACGATAACAATAACGATAACAATAACGATAACAATAACGATAACAATAACGATAACAATAACGATAACAATAACGATAACAATAACGATAACAATAACGATAACAATAACGATAACAATAACGATAACAATAACGATAACAATAACGATAACAATAACGATAACAATAACGATAACAATAACGATAACAATAACGATAACAATAACGATAACAATAACGATAACAATAACGATAACAATAACGATAACAATAACGATAACAATAACGATAACAATAACGATAACAATAACGATAACAATAACGATAACAATAACGATAACAATAACGATAACAATAACGATAACAATAACGATAACAATAACGATAACAATAACGATAACAATAACGATAACAATAACGATAACAATAACGATAACAATAACGATAACAATAACGATAACAATAACGATAACAATAACGATAACAATAACGATAACAATAACGATAACAATAACGATAACAATAACGATAACAATAACGATAACAATAACGATAACAATAACGATAACAATAACGATAACAATAACGATAACAATAACGATAACAATAACGATAACAATAACGATAACAATAACGATAACAATAACGATAACAATAACGATAACAATAACGATAACAATAACGATAACAATAACGATAACAATAACAATAACAATAACAATAACAATAACAATAACAATAACAATAACAATAACAATAACAATAACAATAACAATAACAATAACAATAATAATAATAATAACAATAACAATAACAATAACAATAACAATAACAATAATAATAATAATAATAATAATAATAATAATAATAATAATAATAATAATAATAATAATAATAATAATAATAATAATAATAATAATAATAATAATAATAATAATAATAATAATAATAGTATAAAAAAAAAAAGAAAAAAAAAGAAAGAGAGAAAGACACGGCTGGGTCATGGTGATAGTGGGTTGATGGGTCATGGCCGATGGGGATGTGTAAGGTGGAGGGACATAAATGGGAAAATTGGTGGCTGAAATTTGGAGTGGGTTTTTCTCAAATGGTGTAAATTAATTTGGGCATTTATCTATTAAAAATAGTATTTAGGGGGTTATATCAAAGAGCCCCTTAATACTATGACAGTGACTATTATATTTAAAGTGTAGAAAACATTATTTCCTAATAATCAGGGGATCGAGGCGACCGTCTCTCCGTCTATAGTCGGAACCGGCCATGAAGATACGTAGAATAGACTCATATATGCAGTGTTCTAAAAATCGGTCGAGGCGGCCGATTAATCGGTCGCCGAGGCGGAGGCGGTCAAAAACCTTTACGATTTTAGTGTAAAGGTTTGAAAAATTGGTTTTGTGCCTGTGAGGCGGTTTGAGGCGGTCCGAGGCGGTCAAACCTTTAAGGCGGGTCAAACTTCAGTGGAAAAAATCGGTCAAAAATCGATTTTTTTTTATTTTTTTTTTATAAATCAAAATAAAAGTTGAGATTTTAATAACAAAAAAATGAGTTTATGCTTTATTTTGTTTATGTTAATTATTATTGTTAAAAACGGTGACCGATGGTCGAATATCCCTACGGCAACTCGATAAGATACTCGCCATTATACTGTAGCAGCTCTATATGCTTCTAGTTAATATGGTTGTTGTTGATGATGATGATGTTGTGAAATGATAAATAAGCAATCACCTATTTATAGTGGCATATATATATATATATATATATATATATATATATATATATATATATATATATATATATATATATATATATATATATATATATATATATATATATATATATATATGGTCCCCCAAAAAAAATAACAAACCACTGCGTATTATACGGGTTATTTCTATGTTACATCCGGTGAAGATTACACTGGGTGAGTTTAATTTACCGTTGATCTATATACACCAACGTAGGTGTATGTGTGTTTGTGTGCTTATGAATGGTAAAAATCTACCTGGTGTATTTCACCTGGTGTAACATAGTATAAACCGTATTATGCCATGTGCACGCATTTAGATGACAGGATTTGAGAGCGACATTTCAAATCCATAATAACGGATCCACTGAACTCGTCTGAATTGAGTCATTCGACAAGGTATTTTAAATTCATTGCTCTCGTATATATTTAATTGTTGTTTTTAGCCGTTGTGATGAATTTCAAATTTTATTATTATTTGTATTTATTTCAAATATTCCCCTTCGAATTTATAGCAAAGGCAACTCGGGTTTATTGCATTGATCATCACTCATGCATTTACTCTAATTGTTAATAAAGAAAATTCTCCGTATTATATTTATACCAAAAACCCCTCTATTATAAAATTTACCCACCGTTGAATTTCTCTCTTCAAGGTTTTTCTTTTGGTTGTAATTTGGTACGATTTATATCAGGGGATTGGTTTTCTCATTGTTTTATATAAAGTGTGCGGCGCTGTAAGCCGTTGGGGCTTGTTTGCGGCGGTGACAAGGGGGTTCCTAGTGTTTGGTGGTTGGCGGCACCAATATGGTTGGCAACGACGTTGTCATCGCAGCGGCCATAACTACCCCCACCATATCCACCACCGCCTCCTCTATCGCCATGACCGTGCCTCTACAACCGCGACCATCACCGCCATAGCCACCGCCTCACTCAACCATAGAGAGGATGGCGGCGGGAGAGAGAGAACAAAAAAAGAGAAATAGATCTGGAGAGAAACGTGAATATAAATGTTCAATTTAGAGAAAAAGAGTGATACAAAAATTAGGGATGTGAGTCATATTATATTTTAAAATAAAAGTGTATTTAAAAAAAAATAGTTTGAGATTGTCGTTTAGTCCTAATTAAGAGGGTGTTTGGCTAAGCTTATTTTAAAGGATTGATAAGCTCTTACGCCAGATAATATGTTTTAAGAGTTGATAAGCTGTTACATCTTATTTTTGGGATTAATTTTTAAAGTGTTTGGATAAGGGGACGAGTAAAACTAATACCAATTTTTTCTCACTTCAATACCAAAAAAATAAAAATTGGATAATAACTAGGTAATGACATAAATACCCTTAATGAAAATCAAAATCATAAAAACATTAAAAATCCCATTTTTCTTTCTTTAATATCAAACACACAAAACTCCTCAAACTCATCTCTTTCTTCACAAATCCCTCAACCTCCTCCTTCTTCCTCACAACAAACCCTCCTAAAAAATCTCAAAACTAAAGAAGTTAAAGCCTCAGACAATTTGTAAAATGGAGTCAAACAACAACAAAATGGTAGTTTACGACCAAGGAGAACACATTAAGGTATTTATCCATGTCTTTTTTTAGCTTCGAGGTCGATTTTGAATTTTTTTTTTTTTTTTTTTGTCAATTTTCGACACCAACGTGTCGAAAAATATATTTATGAAAAAAGGGAAAAAAAACCTAATTTCGACACATACCTGTCGAAATTTTGAGAAATTTTGACAGGAATGTGTCGAAAAAACACTGTTCGTTTACACAAAAAAAAAAAAAAAAAAAAAAAAAAAATTCGACACACACATGTCGAAATTGCTCTGGTTTAAAAAAAACTTCAAAATCGACTTCGAAACTAAAAAAAAGACATGGATACATACCTTAATGGGTTTTCCTTTCATGTAAACTACCATTTTATTGTCTCCATTTTATAAGTTTTGTGAGGTTTTGATTTTTTTGAATTTGGAAATTTTTCGGAGGATTTGTAAGAAGATGAAGAAGAAGAGAGGGTTTTTTTTCTTTTTTATCCTTGGTATTGAAATGAGGAAAAAAAATTGTTTGTATAAATTGTATTTTGTTTGATGAGGACTATTTTAGTACTTTGCTAATAAAAAAATTATTTATGGTATTAAACTAAGAAAAAAATGTAAAAACTTCTATAAAAAATGTTTTTAAACTCAGTGGTATTGAAGTGAGAAAAATTTGGTATTAGTTTTAGTAGCCTCCTTTGGATAATTAACTTATTTCTTATTTTTACTCATTATAAGATCTTAAATAAAAAGGTGGGGTAGAGGTATTTTTTTAAAAAGATCTTATATATACTCTCCAACAGCTTATTTTAAAAAAGTGTTTAAGATCTTTTTTTAAATAACTACCAAACACTTTAGAAGAGCTTATAAGCTCGAAAACATCTTATAAGCTTAGCCAAACACCTTCTAAATTTGGTACGAGAGCCCTCAACATATTAAACCCTATTTTTTATATTCCAGCTTTAAAATGCAATTATCAAACAAATCTTATTTCATAAATGGGATAATTAATTAGTGAAAAGTACCCCTCAGTGGGCAACCTAATTTGAGATAAAGACATACACATATTTGGATTTCGATTAATTTCCCAAGGTTTACATTTTCATTTGAATCTGTTGAATTAACTAATTTACAATTGAGTGAAATTATTTGAATTAGCTTATTCAATTGATTTTAAACTAGTTAACTGATACGAACCAATAGAGTAAGCTGATTCATTACTGAGAAATCAATTGGCCATCTAATTGGAATCAGTTGGCCAATTATTCAGTTGGAAAAAGCGGGCAAATATATATTATTAAATTTTTAGGGTAAATAACACTTAACCCCTTTGGTTACAAGTTTTTGCATATGACCCCATTTGTACTCGTAATATTAGCACGTAACTTCCTTGTGGTTGATAAAGGTAGTGTCCATTAGTTTTTCCATCAAACTTAACTACGCGTGTCAAACTTAAAGGGGGGCATCTGCAAATATTAAAGAAAAAATGTAAGCATGGGGGTCGTCATCTGCAAAATAGAGTATTTTGACTTATGATACCCGCAGTTAATTTTAACAGAAAAACTAACGAAAGCTACCACTATCGACCACAAGGGGGTTATGTACTGATATTACAAGCACAAGGGGGTCATCTACAAAAACTTGTAACTATAGGGGGTCAAATGCTATTTACCTTTTTCTTACTTGTAGGATGATAGTGAATGTAAATCAAATTTATAAATATATTAACATTAATTTTAATAAGATTTTAATTGAAAAAAAAAAGTTGAAATCATACCTTTTCTTTGAAGGAATATAATAAAAAAAAAATATAGTAATTAGAAAGTAAATATGTAAAAGATAAATAAAAACAACTTGGGGCAATGCCAATGGTCCCTTTCCAACCCTGGTATAGCCAGTGCATGGACCACTAACCGGTCTAACCTAACACGTAGTAGACCAAACTAAACTAATCACGTGCATGGCACATAAGTGTCCTCGTAGATACACAGGGTCGTTCCTGAGAAATTGATGGCCATAGATGAGTAAGTTAAAATTAACAGAGCATTGAAGTTGTTTTGAATTGTGAACAAGTATATGTAACATTTGTTTAAATATAATAAAATAAAGGGGAAAGTACAGTTTGCACCCCTGAACTATAGGGTCTGTCACAAACACCCCCTTAAACTACAAAACGTAACAAACTAACCCCTGTATTTTATGGTCAACGTTAAGAAAACTAACACCGTCAGTTTTCATGTGCAATTACGTCTTTGCCCATCAATTTTGGTCTCTCTCCTCTCTCTTCTTCTCGCCTTTTCTTTCTCTTTTTCTTTTCACAGAGGTTCTCTCCTCTTTGTCCCTCCCTCTCCTCTCATCTTATACTCTCATAAGCATCAGATCCAAGTTATCAAGATAAAATTGCAAGCTTAAGTTCTTTTTTTTTTTTCTTTTTAAAAACCTAGACTAACCCCTCTTTGTCTTTCTGCAAAACCCATCTAGTATTAAAGTTCTCCAGCAAAACCCAATTAAACCATAGAAATCATCCCCTGTTTTATTATTGTTCCAAAAAGTAAAAATAAAAAATAGAAGAGGAGAAGAGAAGAGAAGAATCAAGATCTGAGCCACAAGCTTGTTTCTAAAATCCTCGAAATCCCTGAATTTCCGTGCAAAATTTGTTGTGGTGGGCTTTGTCTTCGCGCCATAAGCCCTCGTTGATCCCCGTCGACTTCACCATCGGCATGGTTGGCATCACCAATTCGGTGCTCTGCAAGTCTTCTAAGGGTTTTTTTTGGTGATTGGTTTGTGTTTGATTGACCTTCCTCCGGCACGGCCTTGTTTTGTTGCCGTTGTGTTTTTAGGTTTTTGTCAACGAGCTACTGTAACCATGGTGCAGCAAGATTCCCATTTATACATTAAAATAAAATTTTAATTCTACACACACACACATATATATATATATATATATATATATATATATATATATATATATATATATATAACTGAGGGTAAAATTGTAAAAACAATTTATTTGGAGAAAGTCAACTTGCCATGTCAGCACACCACTAACGGATTGGAAACGGAGGGTTAGTTTGTTACGTTTTGTAGTTTAGGGGGGTGTTTGTGACAGACCCTATAGTTCAGGGGTGCAAACTGTACTTTCCCATAAAATAAAATATAGTATATGTCAACTTGCCGAAACTCCTTTGAAGTTAGAGATAAGCAATGTAGGTTATTAAAAAATGCAAAATTGCTGGAAAAAAAAAGGTTAAAAATCTTGAAATAGATAGAAATTCGATAGAAGAACTCAATATCTCTAACTAATTATAATTGATCTAAAAGATTCCATTCACATCAAATACAAGCATAAGTGTAAAAAATCCCGACAAATACTTAAACTATATATGTAAAAGGGCAAATTACCAAAACCCCCCTGAGGTAAGCCTAAATAACGAAAATCCCCCCACGTTCTCGTAATTACGAAAACCCCCCTGAGGTATGCAGACATCTTACAAATCGCTCTAACGGTGTTAAACTCGATAGAATCTTTTTGATTCTCCCGAATATTCCTCCGATAATACCAATTTTGCCCTTGTACACGAAATTACCCTTAGGGGGGTAATTGTAAGCATTTTATTTAATGAGGGGGTCATAAATATATACTCTTCATGAAATATATAAGTGTCTACAAAATACTTATTTTTCTTAAATTAAACCCAAATATAATCAATCATTATGAATGTACAATGTATTTTTATTGGATCAAAAAAATCAATGGATGAGATTTCAAAATTTAATTATTTTTTACATATAAAATTAAATATTTTACAATTCGAGAAATACAACCATGCATCATTCAAGCTAAAAGCATAAATCCGTATGAATACTCCTCTGGATAAATAAAATCAATTAAAATATATAAATAAAAAAAATAAAAAAATTATAATATCAAATTATCAATACAAAGTACAAAGTAATAAAAAAATTTATAAAAGCAATAAATCATCAAGTGAAAGGGATGTCAGGGGGGATTTTCGTTATTTAGGCTTACCTCAGAGGGTTTTGGTAATTTGCCCTTTATTTTTTACATATTTAACAGAAGGATATAATAGACATTTCACGTTTTCGGTTAAAAAAATTCGGTCAACCGTTAGTCAAGGGGGGTTTTCGTAATTACGAGAACGTGAGGGGGATTTTCGTTATTTAGGCTTACCTCAGGGGGGTTTTGGTAATTTGCCCTATGTAAAATAATATAATTATGGTATATGTAGCAAGGATACGGAAACGAGGAAACGGACAATCAACTATAAATTTTATGCAAACGTATTCAAAATAAATTTTACTATCAACTATCAATTGACAATTGATCATTCAATCATGTAAATAATTAGGGAAACAACAAAATTATTTGAAACTTTACTACTCAAACATGTTTCTAACTTTTTAAAAATTACAAAATTGTCCATCAGATAAAGGGGTCCGACAGGTGTCTTCGAGTGCCAACACAAAACGTGGAAACATTATGAAGTTCAAGTTTTCGTTCTACATAGGTTATGGTTTTCCAAATTGTTGAAATATTTTATATATGTTAAATATCGTTTAATACTATGACAATGACTAGTATATTTTAAGTGTAGAAAAAATTATTTGAGGACCCCTATTTTTTCGTAAAAATCAGGTGATCGAGGCGATCGTCTCTCCGCCTATAGTCAGAACTGACCCTAAAAATATATTCTGGATTCTTCTATGTTTAACTTGATAGAAACTTGTAACGAAATCTGCGAGGGAAAATATAAATCAATTTAATAATTAATGGAAGAAGCGTGACCTCTCTACAACCAAGCTAGGGTTGGACATAATTAGGTGATAAGCTGTACATAGTCAATTCCATCATAATCTATTTTAGGTGCAAATTAGTGGATTGAATATAGGGGTCTTTAGCAATACACCCCTTGGATGAGTAATAAATAGTGATATGTCCAACCCTTAAATCTTTCTTTGTGATAAACCCCTATAAATATTCATTCCAATATTACCCTTTGAAATTAGAAAATCTCCTAACCACAATAATGCACGTCCGCTTTCCTTAAATAAAGCCAAAATAATAGCAATTTTTTTCCAACTCAATATTCCAATTCCTTAAAATAGCCAACTAATTAAAAAAAATAAAAAATCAGCTAAATATGCTCCATAAAATCAGCAACAAATAAAAAAAAAATTGCTTCTTCACATACAAAATCAAAACTCACGTGCAGATGAAGTTTTTTTTTTTTTTTTAATTATTTTTTATTTTTCATATTTTTTTAATATTTTCTTAAATTCTTTTAAACGAAAATTTGATTTTTTTTCCCGACAAGTTTACTACGCCGAATATGACTATAGTTGAATATGACTATAGGCATATTTTCTTAAATTTTTTTAAACGAAAAATTGATTTTTTCCCCCCGACAAGTTTACTACGCCGAATATGACTATAGTTGAATATGAATATAGGCATATTTTCTTAAATTTTTTTAAACGAAAAATTGATTTTTTTTCCCCCGACAAATGTACTACGCCGAATATGACTATAGTTGAATACGAATATAGTCTAATATGACTACATGTGACTATATCAACTGTAGTCATATTCTTTCTTTATATTGCACTTTTTTAAATTTTTAACTTCAAAATTCTGATTATATAGTGCGGTAAAGTCATGTTTACCAAATTATATAAAAAAAACTAAGATTCTCTATTGTTTAGGGAAACAATGCAATCAACATCCACACAAAAAAAACAAAAAACCACAATTTAAATCTTGTTATTACAAGTCAACTTGAAACGAGAATATAGAACATATTCGAATATGACTACAATCATATTCAACAATAGTCATATTCGAAAAACGAGAGGAACATAGTCGAATATAGAAGGATTTGCAATTGGGGTGAGAAACGAGAGGAACATAGTCGAATATGACTATAGTCATATTCGAGAAGATAGAAGGATTTGCAATTGGGGTGAGAAACGAGAAGAACATAGTCGAATATGACTATAGTTATATTCGAATATGACTATAGTCATATTCAACAATAGTCATATTCTCTGTAGCTTCATGAGTAATAGGGAATGACATTTTCCTACTTTGAATTCGTGAAAATTGATCGGAACCACTCTTCATCATCAGAAACTCTATTATTCGTGATTCAAATTCATAAATCACTAATTGAATGAATCAGCAATAGTCATATTCAAATCAGAATATAGTCACTTTACTCCCGTTGCTTCAGATCTGGAAAGGAAAAGAAAATATTACATTACATTAATACTTTTTACAGTACACTACTTAACATAACCAAAAAGACCAAGCATCGGCTTCTCTGAAGAACGGGAACATAGAACAACACTATATACATTAAAAGGTGCAGGATGGAACAATTTTCAAAGCACATACATAAGTGCACATATACAAACATAGATAACAAAACACAACTTGAGAAATCAATATCATACATAATGTTTGCTAAGTCTAGTTTTAAGGCACAAAGAACACCATTGAGTAAGATTCCATATTGTCTACATAATCTAATTAGTTCCAATACACGTATTAACAGTGCCTACTTTATATAAAGTAATAAGCTATGCAATATATACGCTCTTCTTTTGGACTAATGAAGGTTCATTTTCTGTCTTTCTTTCTTTACGAGCAACAAGAAAAAACTCAAGAAACTAAACATAATGAGATATCAAACAAAATTCATAAAATATAACACCAACCTTCGTTCCAAAGGGATTCCGATGGGTGGTTGATTTCAAGAAAGTCCTTTCCCTAAGAACAAAATTAAGGGAGAAAACATTAATCAAATAATCAGAAAAATTTTCTTTTATCAAAAAAAAAAAATTAAAATTAAAAAATTAAGTTATTGCTTCAGATCTAGAATGAAAATAAAAATAAAAAAAATAAAAATAAAAAAAATAAAAATAAAAAATCGAAGATAACGAAAGCCTGGGAGGGGCTGGCGACGACGCCGGGGGTGAATGAAAGAGTAAGTGAGGAAGGTGGCTACTGTGGTAGTGGTGTACAAATCCGGCAAAAAAAAAGACAGAAATCGAGAAGGAGATTACGAACAAGAGAGAGAGAGATTTAGGTGGAGAGAAAGAGGAGGCAGTGGCGGCAGCACCGGCGGCAACAACGGTGGCGGCGGCGGCGGTGGTGGTGGCAGCGAAGGTAGGGAAAGCTCGAATTTTTTGGAGAGAGAGTTGAGATGTTTTGGTGGAGATGTGGAGAAGATGAAAGTGATAGAGATGAAAGTTGAGAGGCAAATAATTAAAATTTAGGGTTATAGTATTTGAGGGTATTTTTGTCTTCTCACACTAATTCAGGGGGGTCTCACTAATTTAAAATGGGATTTGGGTGTAGGCAAAAGTCTTTAAAGTCAATTGGGTTTAGTTCAAAATATTTTCCATATGAAGGGGGTATTGCATATTTCCCCTTGAATATAATATATACCCACTAACTTCACTAACAAATACGATCGTTTGTTCTCAGATTTGTACATAAACCTGCTGTTAGGGCATCTTCCATCCTCTTTCAAATTCTATTTTTCACTTTAAATATAAAAAATAAAATAGGATTTCGTGTAAGTAACACCATTTTATAATTAGGATATAAAATTATTACATCAACCTTTCATATGATTACCAATTTATAAATATATTTATAGTAAATGTATTAGTTAATTAATTAATTGTTCAAAATATAATTCATTTATTTTATTATTATATTATTTTTATTTTTTAATTGAATATAAATGTGTTTGATCCTTACATGAGATTGGATTAACTCCCTACTGACTAATTAGTTATTTAGTTAGTAGCATGTTCGGTTTCTTGGATTAGATTTTCTATTAAAGTTATTAAAATCAGTTATTATATATGAATTGTCTATAAAACCACTTAGTTTATAATAACAAAATATGATTTTAAGGATAAAATTGTATTTTTTCCTTTTTAGTCACCCCTATTAAATTAATCTCAGGAGGAATGGTGCTATACTAATTTAATGAAATAGTAACATTTAATAGCTAGCGGGCTTTGATTTTAGTATCGGGTTTGAAAAAATGTGAATTTTGCCAACCGGACATGTTATTAGCCCCTACTATTTATTCAGTAGAACCTCATAACGACAGCCAAACGAGCTTAAATATGCATTATCAGAAATCTGATAAATCAAGGAGAACATAATAATGAAAAAATAAAAGGTTAATAGCACATTTGTGGGATAAAGGTGATCAGCTAGATTATATAATCAATGTACTTATACCTGGATCTATAAATCAATATTTTGAAAATCAAATAGACTAAAATTATGATTAACATTTAATTTGTTATTTTGTGATATATTTGGTAAAATACTATGGGAGAGCAAATCAAATGCTATTCTATGTCAATAGGAAAATGATGTAATATTATTTATTTATTATTTTGTGTAAAATTCAATGGAATTGGTGAAAGACCAAATACACAATTTCATTACCGAAAGTAGTGAAATTGCATAGTGCCAGTGGTTGTAATGATATACCTAATTGGGTCGACCCAAGGGCCCCACAATTTATCTAATAATTGGGCCCGCTGCACGAAAGCCCAAACACCTTCAAAATAAGGCTTGGGCCCAACAAAGTGAACCCAACCCAACCAACGACATATAAATAGAGGTTTTTACTCATTTGTTAAGATACGTTCTATTATTCACCAGTATTCTAGAGCACATATTCTCTCTACCATCTCCACGATCCGTACATCTGACTTGAGCGTCAGAGGGGTTTCCGCCGAATTAACCCCCGGCTTAGTTCACGTGTGTTTATTTCGCAGGGACCTCATGACCATCCAATTGGCGAGCTACTGATCCACTTTGCTCTCCCAACACATTTACCACACTATCCCAGGTGATCTAAGTAATTAGCATCATCATTTTGGCGCCGTCTGTGGAAAGACAGACAAGATCACGTAGCGCGCAAGATGGCCTTGAGACATCTGCTCAGGGGAGTGTGACACTGCTAAAAACCTCCCACCTCGTGGAGGCTCTAGCTTGCCACTTCCTCCTCCCCGTGCTAGGGATCCACCATGAGACCCTCCTCGTGATGTCCCACTGGATACTCAACAGGATCCACTTCCCGCCCTTCGAACGGTTCAAATAACCGAGGAGGCCCTTCAACGCTAACAACCTCCCACCTCATGGAGGCTCTGGCTTGCCAATTCCCTCTCCCCGCATTCGGGATCCAACACAAGTTCATCCTCGCGAGGCCCCACTGGGTCCTCAACATGATCAACTTCTACTTGCACCTCGAACAGTTCAAATAACCGATGAGGACCTTCAGCGTATGATCGCGGAAGCTTCAACAAGATGAACTTCTACTTGCTCCTCAAATGGTTCAGACAACCGATGAGGACCTTCAGCGTATGATCATTGAAGCTTCAACAAGATCAACTTCTACTTGCTCCTCGAATGGTTTAGTTAACCGATAAGGACCTTCAGCGTATGATCGCGGAAGCTTCAACAAGATCAACTTCTACTTGCTTCTCGAATTGTTTAGATAACCGATGGGGCCTTCAGCGTATCATCGCGGAAGTTTCAACAACATCAACTTCCACTTGCTCCTCGAACGGTTCAGATAACTGAAGAGGACCTTCTGCGTATAATCACGGAAGATTCAACTTGTGTTGCCACTAAAGCAGTGGTACAATACATCGTCATAGCAGGACTCAATGCTCCTTCTACGGCTCCACCCGTTGCACATCCACCGCTATAAGGTAACGACCACCAAACGAGTGTGTCGTGGGCATCCATTTCGGACCCTCGATTTCGGATACAGCAATCCACTCATCGCCGAGAAATACGAATTGGGAAACAACACACACATTCACCTCCAAGAGGCAACGCCTCACCCTTACGAGCTCCTCCTTCCAACTATGTTAATGACATTTGGATTATTTCAACACAATAACAAGGTTCGTGATCGACCAACCCTCATTAGAAGAGTTGGTACCTAGCCTTTACCAATAGGATGAAGATCAATGGTTCGAGTCCCCCCCTCCCCTACTTCCCCTTATAATGGACTTGAATTTACTCAGAAAAAAAAAAAAAAAAAAAAAACAAGGTTCGTGATCGCCTCATCCTAAGCTGGGGGGCTATCTCGCCCCAAGGTTGGGCATCTCATTCCATTGGTTGAACATCTCATCTCAAGGGTGGTAAACCCTCTTACATTTCTATCCAAAAGAATTAGACATCCCATCCTAAAAGTTGCGTATCATTTCACTACCCCAAGGATAAGAAATCCCCCAATGGGGTGGATATCAACCAGCTCAAACAAAAAAAAAATTCAGTTGCATCGCGCGCCCTGCGCCCCAGCAGCACGCAAGCGCGCGCCCCGCTCCCCAGCAGCCCACGCGCGCGCTCCCCGCTCCCTGACCGCTCGCCCGCGCGAGCCCTCCTCGCTCCCCAGCAGCCCGCGCGAGCCCTCCTCGCTCCCAAGCAGCCCACGAGCGGGCGCCCCACACCCCAGCCGCAGCCTGCGCGCTGTCACGGACTTGTTCCCTCAACAAAGAACCGTGCGGCCTTAGCTCCTTCTCGCCCCTCGCGATAGCTAAGTCAGCCTCTCCCGAATGTGTTGCGAATACTTAAGTGATGGAAAACGAAAGAAGAGCTTAAGAAGACAAGAGAGTAAGAAGGTATGAAAGTACTTTATTGATTGGATTTATTGGATATGTGTTGGATGATTACAAATGAGGACCCTACCTCTATTTATACAAGACCACCTCCTCAATGGACGGTGGAGATCGATATGATCTAACGGTTGGGAGTGGAACACTCCAAAGAATCCCTTAAATGTCTCTGCCTACCACCACCTACCTCTACCTACCAAAGAATCCCTACCTACCACTATACAATTGGGCCAACATGGGCCTAACCCTATTTGGGCTACATCTTGGACTCTTTAACCTCCCCAACCCAAGGGAAATCGGCAAGGGGTTGGGTCAAAACTAGCGGGCCGTAACATCCTCCCCCGCCTAATCCGGCGACGTCCTCGTTGCCTCGAACAAGTGCGGACGATCTTGAAATTACCCTCATTGACGAGTCGAATGAGCTCCTTGGCCATTGGATCATGTTCGAGCCCTTCTCGGATCATGTCGGCCAAGTTCCCCCTTGTCGAGCTAATCGCTGCGAGTTCGGCCTCCCTTCTCAAAGCATCGGCCACAACGTTTGCCTTCCCCGGTTTGTACTCCAAAACGTAGTCGAACTCCGCTAGAAAGTCTTGCCACCGTGCTTGCTTTGGCGAGAGCTTCTTTTGCGTTTGGAAGTAACTCGTGGCAATGTTGTCGGTCTTGACCACGAACGGTGCGCCTAATAGATAGTGCCGCCATACTCGAAGGCAATGGATGATGGCGGTCATCTCCTTCTCTTGGACCGTGTAGCGCCATTCCGTCTCGTTGAGCTTTCGGCTCTCGAAGGCGATCGGATGCCCCTCTTGCATCAAGACCCCTCCAATTGCAAAGTCGGAAGCGTCCGTGTGCAACTCGAACGACTTCCCAAAGTCCGGTAAGGCGAGGACCGGCTCTTGGCTCACCGCTGCCTTTAGGTCCTCGAACGCCCGTTGGCATGAGTCGGGCCACTCCCACGTCTTGTTCTTCTTGAGTAAGTCGGTTAGTGGCGCCGCTCGTGCCGAGTACCCTTTTATGAACCGCCTATAATAATTGATAAGACCAAGAAAAGATGGTAACTCGGTTACCTTAGTCGGCGGTTCCCACTCGGGGATAGCCTTGATCTTCGCTCCATCCATTTGGAGTCGCCCGTGCCCGATGATATGCCCCAAGAATTGGACCTCCTCCTTGGAAAACTCGCACTTTTCTTTCTTCACGAACAGCTCGTTTTCCCGAAGTACTTGGAAGACGGTGCGAAGGTGGTTGACATGCTCCTCCATGGTATCGCTATAAACGACGATGTCGTCCAGGTAGATCACCACGAACCGATCTAAGTATGGATGGAAAATCTTGTTCATGAGAGAGCAAAATGTTGCCGGGGCATTGGTTAACCCGAACGGCATGCAAGCCACTCTTAAGAACCGTATCGAGTGATGCACATTGTCTTTGGCTCGTCCCCTTCGGCAATACGAACTTGGTAATAGCTCTTTTGCAAATCCATCTTCGTGTATATCTTGGCTTTACCAAGCCTATCGAAAAAATCGGCTCTCAAGGGAATAGGGTACTTATTCTTAATGGTTACCTTGTTTAGCGCCCGGTAGTCCACGCACATCCTCAAGGAACCATCGTGCTTCTTTTGGAATAAGACCGGTGCGCCGTAAGGTGCCTTTGATGGTGGGATCTTCCCCGTCTCGACCAACTCGTTAAGTTGCTTTTGGAGCTCCTCAAGCTCCGGCGGTGACATGCGATAGGGAGCCATGGCGGGCGGCTTGGCTCCCGGCTCCAACTCGATGGCATGATCCACCTCCCTCCTAGGTGGAAGCTTGTTGGGCAAGTTCGGTGGCATCACGTCTTGGTTGGCCTCCAAGACGGTTTGGATGATCGGTGGCACGCCCTCCTCTTTGCCGACGGGTGGGTTGTTCTCCTTTAAAGTGGCTAAAAATGTTGGCTCGCCCCGTCGAACTCCCTTGGCAACTTGCATGGCCGACAGTTGCCTCGGTTGCGTCCTTTCTTCCTTCGTGGTGCCGTTGATGGCCGGTACCATGCAAGGTGTCCCCTTCTCTAAGATGCAAACCGAATTGAAACAAGGCATCGGGATAGCCATTACCTTGCGGAAGAAATCCATGCCTAGCACCACCTTGAAGTCATCCATTGGTGCTACCGAAAAATCCACTTGGCCCTTCCAAGTGCCTAAGTGTAGCTCCGCGTCACGTGCTACATCGTTGAGCGGTTGTGCCTTAGCGTTAACGGCCTTGAGCCAACCGTCTCGTCTGCTCGACCGTAGGCCAACCCTCTTGGCCTCGTCCTCGGTGATAAAGTTGTGGGTCGCTCCCGTGTCCACCATCACCTTTGCTGGGGTATCGTTGATGCGGGCCTCCACGTACATCAGCCCCTTGCTTGATGTTGTCGGCATCGGATTAGCCTTTAAGGCGTTCAGAAGTTGGAGCGATCCCATGTTGCCTAGCTCCTCGTTTGTGCCTTGCTCGGCCTCTTGTTGTAAGAGTGCCGACAATGACCCCATCTTGGGACATTGACTCATCGCGTGCGGCCCCTTGCACACGAAGCATCCTCCCTTAGGCACAAACGACCTCTTCTTCTCTTCAAGTTGCTGGCGTGAGGATGGCTTGTCTCCTCCCCTCGAGGTTGACGCTCGCCTTGGGTCTCGGTTGTCTCGATAGTCCCGACTATGATTGTCCCGTCTCTCTTCTCCGCCTTTAGTCGGGCTCCACTTCTCTTTTCGCAACAGCTCTCTCGGTTGATACTCGGTTAAAGACTCGGCGGCGGCAATAGCTTCATCGACGGATTTGATGTCTCGTCGGTGGAGTTCTTGCTTGGCCCAGCCTTGTAACCCATCGGTGAAGTGGAAAAGGAGGTCCTCCTCGGAAAGGTTAGGAATTTGAAGGGTGAGGGTGGTGAACTCCGTCACGTACTCGCGGATTGAACTTCGTTGCTTGAGTTCCCTCAACTTCCTTCGAGCCTCATAGACGACGTTCTCCGGATAGAAGTGTCGCTTGAGTTCCCTCTTGAACTCTTCCCAAGTATCGATTCGACAAATGCCTTTCTCGATATCGGCGTGCTTTCTACGCCACCACAACATTGCCGTATCGGAAAGATAAAGGGAAGCAGTTCTTACCTTAGTCGTCTCGTCGACTAGACCGGTACCCTCGAAATATTGCTCCATCCTCCATAGGAAGTTCTCGACTTCATTGGCGTCCCTTACGCCGTTGAATCCCGTTGGCTTCGGGCAGTCCACCCTTGGACTCGAAGTAGCACCAACGCTACCGTTAGCGGCGGCCTTTTTGCACAAGGCCAAGTCGTCGCGCATCCCCTCGATGCTCTCTTGGAGGGATTGGATGATGGCCTCAAATCGATCCTACCGTTCCTCCCGCAACGTCTCATTGTCCCTAAACAAGTCGAGTTGCTCGGCGAAGTGATTCTCCAACACCTCCGTATCATGCTCGAGCTTCTCGAATCGTTCGCTAAGCTCCGCTATGGCGACGTTATTCTCGAGCCTCTCGAGTCTTTCGCCATGATCCGTTAGCACGGCCTCATTACCGGTACTCTCCCCACGAGCCTTGCTATGGTCCCTCTTCTTGTTGTTGTTTACGTGGGCCTCCCTGCCACGTCCCTCGGTCACGTACGAGATATCTTCAACATTCGCCATCGTTGAGAATTCAATCAACACAAAGCCCTTAGCCGGGCTCTGATACCACTTGTCACGGACTTGTTCCCTCAACAAAGAACCGTGCGGCCTTAGCTCCTTCTCGCCCCTCGCGATAGCTAAGTCAGCCTCTCCCGAATGTGTTGCGAATACTTAAGTGATGGAAAACGAAAGAAGAGCTTAAGAAGACAAGAGAGTAAGAAGGTATGAAAGTACTTTATTGATTGGATTTATTGGATATGTGTTGGATGATTACAAATGAGGACCCTACCTCTATTTATACAAGACCACCTCATCAATGGACGGTGGAGATCGATATGATCTAACGGTTGGGAGTGGAACACTCCAAAGAATCCCTTAAATGTCTCTACCTACCACCACCTACCTCTACCTACCAAAGAATCCCTACCTACCACTATACAATTGGGCTAACTTGGGCCTAACCCTATTTGGGCTACATCTTGGACTCTTTAACCTCCCAAACCCAAGGGAAATCGGCAAGGGGTTGGGTCAAAACTAGCGGGCCGTGACAGCGCGCCCTCCTCACGCGTGCGCGCCCCACCAACCCTGCGCTTGTCGCGTGCACGCGCCCCACTCCCCTACCGCGTGCGCCTCGCGCCCCGCTCCTTTGTCCCGCGCCCCAGCCTTGCGAGCGCCCCGCTCCCTATGCCACATCGCACGTTTGCGCCCCGCGTGCACAACACACCTGCGTCCCGCTCCGCGCGCGCCCAATACGCCTGCGCCCCGCGCCCCATCGTGTGCACGCTCTGCGCCGCCTAGAAAAAAAAATAATGAAAATAAAAGAGAATGAATAATAATATATTTATTATTATTCTTCCACAGCAGTGATTAACACAAAACTACAACACCGATCTACTCTCAACTTGATTATGCGCCAATCGCGCAGCGTATGCGCCGTTATCTCCAACCACGCTATGCGCTTGTGCTCCTCCTCTCCGCACGCTCCTCCACCGCGAACCTCCATTCGCGCCAGCGACCTCGACCTACGTGATCCTCCACCGTGTGAAAATGCTCGGTGATTAATGGATCATTATAAGCGTTTGCAGCAAGAGTGGTCTTACCAATACCTCCCATACCAACAATTGGGATGACAGTGAGTCTGGCTGGTTCTCCACAAAGCCTCTCCTTTATGGCCATCAAATCGTCATCAAAACCAACCATGGCTTTTTTTTTTAGGAAGGGTGGAAGTATTAACCATGAAGTAACAACATTTGAATCGTGATTACCGAGAGAGACCTCTTTCATTAGGTCTACATTTCCAGCAATTGAATCAATTTGCATCGATACTCTGCGAAACTGGAAACTAAACTTAACCTTCGCTATCCACTTGATATGTAACGAGTGCATCCTCGACAACCTAAAATTTTCAATCACATCTTCTACATCGTGTGCTACATCTCTGATTTGTCCTTCCAAAGTGTTGTTGACTTTCTCTGGAAATTCTCCAAGAAATTCTCGAAGTGAAGCAATATTTGTATTCATAGATATGATTGATGAATTTTCATGAGTAAAGGAATAAATATCACAATTTAGAATATGGTATATGGTTTGTTCAAGAGAATGAAGAGCATCAAAAGCCATTTTACTTCCTTCTTACAAGATTAACAAATTAATGAATGGGAAATAAGAAACACAACTTTAGAGAGGAATGAATAGGAAGGAATTTAGAGAGAAATGAAAGTAGCTCACACGATGCATTACCAAGCTTCTTTTGAATATTATATATGGAGTCTATGTCATTAATTACTTGCACGTAATTTTGACTAATTGCCAAAAAACACAAGTTGATAAAGTCTTTTCAGATCTCTTAACCTTAAAATACAATTTATTTTTTTGATTAATTATATTTTGAGTAGTTGGTACAATAACTTGTTTACATGACTCCAAATTAGCGATTGTTATATTTTCTTCTTGAAGGAATTTCCAATAGTGACCTATTAAATATTGTTGTCTTGTTCGGATTCAAAAAAAAAAGAAAGATGTGAGATGCTTCTGCTTGGCTCACTTTTTAAACAATTACACTAGGTGTGTCTGGTGAAATTAAATAATTTTTTTTTTGGAGGAAGATAAGATATTATTAGGCACTATCGGCCAAAAAAGTGGGAAGAATAGTTCCTTCCATGGAGTCCAAACTCGAAGACGCGGCTAAACGATGAGCGAGGCAATTGCCTTGTCTCTTAACAAACGAAAAAGAGCAAAACGAAAAACTACTAAAATAAGAAAGACATTCATCGACGATCGCCCCATATGACCGTAGAGTCGGTTCCCGTTTCTGTAGAACATCTATCAGTGGCCAACAATCACTTTCCACGGTGATAGCACCCCAGCGCTGGACCTTAGTTGTGCGGAGAGCTTAGAGAATTGCTTGAGCCTCTCCATCCGATGACACACCCTGCCCAACACACGTCGGACTTGCCACCAAACACATGTTCCTGTATCATCTCGAGCTATTAAGGAGACCCGATAAAATTCCGAGTTTGGGGGGAAGGCTGCGTCCACATTAAGCTTAAGGACTCCTACAGGCGGAGGCATCCATTTATCCGAGAATTCCGACTGTCGAATGTTAATATTTTGGAATTGGGCATCGCCATACGTCTGAAGATACGCTGCACACCATCCAACTACGTCCTCCATTTTGATAAATTCTTCGTTATGATTAATCTTATTCCTACGCTCCCACAATTTCCAACAAACGACAGCAGCAAGTAGCAATTTATCGTTATCCAATTCTCGTTTAAGAGTATCAAACCAATTACAAAAAAGCATATTGTCGCTGCTTGGGGTAATGTGGAAGGGTGCGCTCTCCCACACATGATTGGCGCCCATGCAGCCTGCCACGACATGGATAGTAGATTCCAATTTATTACCACAGGATCTGCAAAAGGGAGATGAGGCAATTTTCCGCCGATAAAGTTCCAAATTTGTTGGAAGGGAGTTAGAGCATGCGCGCCACAAGAAAACCTTAATTTTGGGCGGGATTTGAAGATGCCAAAGATGTTTCCAATCGCCAGTTGGTAAACCACTCGAGGGTCCATTGGCCGACATCCGGCTCGACTCCAAGATCACATGATAGCAAGTTCGTACCGTGAACAACCCCGATGATGAATGAGACCACACAATCTTGTCCCTGGTAGAAACCCCTCCTATCGGGACCGTTAAAATACGGTGACGGTCGACGGGCCAAAAAAAAGAATTAATAACTTGCAAATTCCATTCTCTTGTTTGTTGATCGATCAGGTCGGCTACGGTGTTAGGAAAGATAGAGTGTATAGGCCTTGGCGAAAGGATTTTCGGACGGCCCTCTCCAACGAGCCACGGGTCACTCCAAATCGAAGTTGTTTTACCATCTCTGATTCTGATTCGGATGCCTTCGCTGAGATTGGTGCGGGCTGTGATAATGTTTTTCCACGTTGCAGATGACCGATTGCCAACATTAGCGTTCCAGAAGTCACCGTTGGGAAAATAACGGGCTCTCAAAAGACGAGATAGTAACAAATCCGGTTTCGTGGCCACTCTCCATGCTTGCTTAGCCAGAAGTGCAAGATTGAAACACTTGAGATCTCTAAACCCCATTCGTCCCTCAGCTTTCGGTCTGCATAAATTACTCCACGTCATCCATGCCATGTGTTTGCCAGATCCTGTTCCCCACCAGAACCGTCGTATAAGAGCCTCGATCTCATGTAAAAGGTTTTTTGGTAGTAGGAAACAAGACATCACATATGAAGGGATAGCCTGCAAGACTGCCTTAATAAGGGTTTCCTTCCCGGCTTTCGATAGTTTGTTCGAGTTCCATCCCTGGATTCGGGCCCAACAACGATCCCGAAGGTAGGAAAATATTTCTCTCCGTGACTGGCCGAGCTTTGCTGGAAGGCCCAAATACCGTTCATGAGAGTCGACGACCTTGAAACCGAGAATGGTGTGGATGGTTCCATTCTCTGCTTCGGAAGTAGACGGGCAAAAAGCCATAGTAGATTTCTCCGTGTTTACCACCTGACCCGATGCCTGCTCAAATTGAGTGAGGATGTGGTGAATAATCCGTGCATTCTCCTCCGTAGCTTGGCAGAAAATGAGAGTGTCGTCGGTGAAGCACAAGCTCGAAACCACAGGCGCAGAGGGAGCCACTTTGATACCAGCTAACCGACCTCTTTCGGTTTATGTCTTGAGCATCTCTATGAGGGCCTCTGTACACAGGATAAAGAGATACGGGGATAGTGGGTCGCCTTGACGAAGGCCTCGGGAGGGGGAAACAAACGTAACACAGAGCATAATCAACTCAACCAACGAAATAGGAAAACCAAATTTAACCAGAATGCACCGTAGAAAACACCATTCAATTCGATCGTAAGATTTACTAATATCTAATTTTAATGTCATAAACTTAGACCGAGTTCTTGAGTTCGTTCTAATAAAGTGGTTGATTTCGTATGCAACCAACACATTGTCGGTTATTAAACGGTTTGGCACAAAGGCTGACTGGGTTGGAGAGATTATGTTGCTCAACACTTGTTTAATACGATTAGAGATGGTTTTAGATCCAAATTTATATATGACATTACAGAAGCTTATAGGCCTATACTCTGTCATATTTTCGGGACTATTGATTTTAGGGATCATGACAATGAATGTATGGTTAATCATAGCAGGTAAGGTACGAGTATTTAAAAAAGCGAGAACACAGTCAAGAACGCTAGTGCCAAGAATGTGCCAATATTTGTGTAGAACAAGACAGGAAAATCATCCGGGCGGGGGGATTTAGAGGGGGACATTTGGGAGATGGCTCGGGTTACCTCATCGGCAGTGAAAGGAAGAGAAAGGAGCTGAGAAGCAACACCAGTGATTCGTGGCTCAAAATGACCCAACACATCCTCCATCACTCTCTCGTCTGTGTTTGTCGACGTAAAAAGCTCTTTAAAGTATTTCGAAATAACCTGCTCAATCTCCACCTTATCCTCCCGCCAAATGCCATCCTTATCTCTAATCTTATGAACCCAATTCTTACGTTTACGATTTGACGCTTTGTTATGGAAGAAAGAGGTATTTCGGTCACCCTCTCGGATCCATTGGATCCGACTTCTTTGCCTCCAGTAACAGTCAAGGTCGCCATATGCCCTTTCGAGCTCCACTCGAAGCTCTTGTTGTCGTCGGATCACTTCTTCTGATTGTGTGGCAGCAGCCAATTCGCTCAATGAATTGTGTATTTCGTCAATTCGTTTTTTGGGCTGATGGTAGACTGTTCTACTCCAATAACGCAACGCCCGCCGACATCCATTGGAGTTATTGATAATGGTACAGTAGGGGTCTGATGCTTGCTTCCCTTCCCAATGATTCTTAATAATGTCTTCGCAATCCTCTCGCCTCGTCCACATCGCCTCGAAACGGAATGGTCTACCACGTGAGCTACTCGTGAACACATCTTCCCTCAGAGTATTGAGGAGAAGCGGAATATGATCCGATCCTGCGAACTTTAAGGGTTGAACTAAAGTTTCTGGAAAGAGGTCCATCCATCCATTCATGGCACACGCTCTATCAAGACGGCATCTCACAGTGCCTGTTTCCTCACGCCTGTTGGTCCAGGTGAACGGCGCTCCATTGAACCCCAAATCCGTGAGTCCACACTCGTCGAGAGTTTCTCGGAAGGCTGCAATTTGGCCTGGTGGTTTCACGGCTCCACCCTGCTTTTCCGAGTTATCGAGAATCTCATTAAAATCTCCTCCCACTAGCCAAGGTAAATTACTGTGGGATTGGAGGGAGCGCAACAATTGCCATGTTACCGATCTCCGAGATGGTTCCGGGCATCCATAGAACCCGGTAAATCTCCATTTTGCGCCAACTTGGGGCAATATCGTCGAAGGATGTCTCCGACCGTGTGAATTGTCAAGGGTGCCCCCAACCCTTGACAATTCCAAAGTAAGCAATTCATGAGGATCGGCGCGTCTGCCCTGCAGACGTCGCCGTTGAATTAAAATCGTCGTCCCGTAAGGACAGTTGTTGTCTTTTCCCCTCTCGACAATGGTTCATATCAGCCAATTCCTCTACTCTTTTCTTCTTGTTAGCCGCCGAAATACTCAAATTATTGCGTGGTGCTGAGGGGTGTTCCATGGCCGAAGCTACCTGGATCGGATTATTCACCAAGTCTAAATCACTGTAAGGTGGGCCGCTCGTGTTCTCGTGACCATTATGGGCTGCTGGCTTGCCTCCTACCCCATTCGTCGTGGCACTGAATTCGAAAATGCCCAGGCCCTTCGACGCAACCCTTCCTCCACCAATGTTCTGTTTGCTGACAAAATTAATGGGTTGTAAAGGTATCCTCGAATCGGCTCCCCCGAATTGAGCGGGTGCCTTCAACCACGAGCCATACGGGAGGTTCTCTCCGGGGTCCTCAAATTTCTCTTCGTACCGGAGTGGGCATCTTGCCTCTACGTGCCCTAAGATTCCGCAGAGGAAACAAAAGTTTGGAAGCCTCTCGTATTTGAACTCGATCCATGTGCTGGTGCCTTGGCAGGAGTGGAGATAGGTTCCCCGATGGAGGCGCTTGGAGACGTCCAGGGCTACTTTAACCCTAATGAATTCGTGCACATGCATCTGTTTTACGTTGAAGATTTGGCCAAACACTCCAATCTTGTTTGCAATCCGCGGTTCCACTTCGACTGTTCTCTGACCAGCGGGAATATGGTACAGACGGACAACAATGAGCATATTGTGAACCAGAGATTTACACGTGGTTATTTATACTGGGTGAGTGTGAACCGGAGATTTACACACAATCACACACACACACATCTATGTGTATGTGTGCTTGATGGGTAGTTATTTAATTAAATTTACGGTTCCAATTCGCCTGGTGTAAATAACTAGATATAGCATCTAACTTCTCAATTTGTCTGTTGTCTGCTGTTGAGTGTATATTTTACACTCAATGTATACTTTCTTACGAGGATTTTTGTATACCTTTATTGATTTAATGATGCTTAATGAGTGGTTTATTGTATATTAGGTACAACTTGACGATTTGGGAGTTCCAAGGATGAAACGTGCCAAAAAAAGTCAAACAGGGGCAAAACGGAAGAAAACAAAAATATGCTGAAAATTGGTCCGCGCGGCCGTGCCAAATTTAGCCTATTTTTGGCGCGGCCGCGCCAATTGCAGATTTTGGATAAAAGGTTTCGGCGATTCTCGCGCGGCCGTGTGAGAATTACATTGATTTTCGTGTGGCCGCGCCAAAACACGCTGGAGACAATTTTGGACTTTTAATCACACAAGGAAACCTAAAATCATCGACCAAGTTGGGACATCTATTTAACCAAGCATGAATTAAAGGACTTTTGGACACAATCTTAGAGCCAGAGGAGCGAGGGAACGGAGAATCGAAGACGGAGAATTGACAAATCTTCATCACAATTTTTCTTTTATCTATCTTTTCTTAATCTATGTCTTTTTATATTTTATTATGTTTTTTCGTAGAGAACATGAGTAGCTAAGTTTTTAATCTAGAATTTTGTTGGAACCCTATGTGGGGATGGTGAACCCATTTTCTTGAGATTATGCAATTATGATTTTATGATTATTTCTTCTACTTGTTATGATTGTTAGTGCATGAACCTGATCAATTTATGTGCTTTATCTGTGATTATTGGGATTGACTCGATAGACAGAGCTATTTTGATAATTAGACGGTAAGTATAAGAACCTTTGAGTAGTTTTCACCGAATGAGTGTGTCAATTGCATGTGGTGTCGTAGACATACTGATATCACCTTAGGTAGCCATTTACGAGACTTGTTAGTTAATGCTTTATTCATAATTGGTTTGCATAGACATATAGTGAACCGTTTATGAATAATAGACTCATAATACACGCGACAACGGGTTATGAGTAAATTAGTGTCTCGGGTTAATAATCAGGAATCATATATTTCATAATTGAGGGGTTTTGGGTGAGCAATTATTGCATAGGGGGAAGATAAAATCATAGGTCCGTTTTTATTGATATTTTCTCGTGTTTATTTGCTTTCATAATTAGTTTAATTGTTTAATTGATTTAATTTAACAAACTTGCGTAGGCTGGATAAGAATCATAGTTGTTAGAATTTGGTACTTAGGATTAGATAATTTGAGTATTCCCTGTGGATTGACATCCGACTCTCACGAGTCCACTTTTATTACTTGTTTGCGATACGTGCACTTGCGTGTTAGGTATTTAGCTCCAACATCTGCTAGTGCTATCCAACAACGATAAAAGTAATATAAAATGTGCACCTTTGCTACTATTTAAAACCTCCTCATTTTTTCTCTTTATGTTTAAAATGGCCTATTTAACTAGCCATCTGGTTTGGTGATTGTGGAATCATGTAATATATTACAATAGACACAACAATATAAAGAAAGCAAGAGAGAATGCAAAGAATAAATTGTTGAGTGTAGATTTTACACTCAATACATTTACTTTACGTGGATTGTTTGTTTAGATTTAATTATATTTGTGCTTTAATTTATTGGTTTTGTGTTTTATAGGTGAAAAACGAGAATTAAGTGTCTCTGAAGAAAAAATGATCAAAAAAAAGGAAAAATTTGCAAATAAGGAAATAACTCAAATTGGAAGAAGGAATCTCACAACAGCTTTGGCAGTGTCCACCATTTCGAGCATATCTCTCTCATACGAACTCCAATTAAGTTGATTTTAGCAGCATTGGAAAGCTAATTTCAAGGGCTACAATTCTTATTTCACGCAACTTTCCAACATTCGAACTCCAACATGGTAAAAATCAAAGGCCAGATACTGGTGGGGGAAAGTGGCGGAAATTGATTCCTATTAGGTTTAACTACATTCTTATCAAGAAGTTATACACCACAAAACACGAAAAACGAAGATTGACGAAGACTCATGCATACTTTTTCTTATTTCTTTTATGAATTCTATTTTGTTTATCATAAGAATTACGAGTAGCTAATTAAGTCTGTCTCTCTAGGATTTTATTCGAACCCTATGTGGGATGTGAACCCAATTCTATGATTTCATGCAAGTTTTAATCCCGGATTGTTTCTTCTACTTCACTTATTAAGTGCATGAACTTTATCACTTTATATGGTTTATTATTATTGTTGAATGCATGACTCGGAAGATCGGTTTAACAATTAGAACTGTGGTAGAAGAGCCTTTAGGTAGCCACTATTGAGATTTGTGTTTAATGCTTTGTTCTTGATTGAATTGTGTAGGAATGCGGTAATTTAGTCCAAAATAATAGAATCATAATACACGCGGAAGCGGGTTATGATCAATTTAGCATTTCACGTTAGTAATCCGAATTAGTTGCTTGCATAATTAAGGAAATTGGAGGATCGGTAATCACATAGGGGGAAGATAAAGTCCTAGGGCTTTTTACTTTGATACGTGTTAGTTGCTTACTTGTTTTTGCTTGCATTTTAATTTTAGATAATTTAGTTTAATTTTAGAATAAATCAATCAGTTTTTTCGACTGTGTAGGGTGGGTTTGAACATATTTGTGAGAATCTAGCGTTTAGGATTAGACGGTTGAATATTCCTCGTGGGACCGATACTCAGACTTTTAGTCCATTATATTACTTATACGATACTTGCACTTGCTTGTAGGTATTTCCACCAACACAAATCCTTAGAGAGTACAGAGAAAATTAAAGAGATTAGATGGTGAGGGAGTTTTTCTCATTAATATAAGCATAAACCTCCAGAAAGTTAAATAGACTTTCCAAGTAGTAGTAAGTTAATAAAATAGTGGAAGTAACCATCAAGTGGTTATGATTAGGAAAACCAACACTGTTGATTATTTACAACACTTTACATTTTTTCCCAAATAATAATATTGGATAATTTGACAAAACTCCCCCATTACACAAGGGTCATTACATTAGGCCCAAATTTATTTTTCATTTTTAACATAAATCCAAAAGAGCTTTTATTAATTAAAAACCCTTAATTATCACTATTATGCTCTTACTAATGAATACACATGTTTTTAATATCTGTTATTAGAGAAGATACATAATATTTTTTACAGAAATATTTTAATGAGCAGTTTCTCAATTAATTTCAACATTTTCGCTTACTGATTGCACATCCCTGTTTATGTGGAATCGAAATTGTAACTCACATAAATAATAATTTGTTTGTGTCATTGTATAAGCGGCGGCTGTGCCGATTCACATGGTGGTTTTCGGCTCACATGAGAATTTAAGATGGGTTATATGTGAAGTTTTGTATTGATTTACGTTGGACAGTAGTTTGTATGTGTATGTACACATTTTGTTGATATATATAAGATTTGTATGTGTATGGTGCACTGTACACGTTGTGTTGATGCTTAAACAAATGTAAAAGTGGTTTTTGCAGGCAGAGTGGTTTTTGCGCACAAAGTGATTTTCGCGCGCAAAGTGGTTTATGCCCTTTCCTTATTAAATCCATGAAATTAGACCTTCCCATATTATTGAATCCACTATTATGCAAAGTGAATTTTGCCATTTCCACTGTAATACACGTCATTTTTTTTACCAAAAAAGCTTGTGTGATGTTGAATCAATTTATGTATATTGTTTTCCCTAAAGAGAAGAAGTTTTTGTCCGAAAATAATATTAGATTTCTTACACTAAACGTGAAGCCATTGATGCAAAATTTGGAGATCAAGAGAAAAAAAACGAAATGGATTTTGGGGAGAGAAATATTAGAAGAATTTTCAGGTAATGCGATTTTTTGAAAGGATTCTGCATTTAATTCACCGTATTTTTTATTTAAAATAATGATACTAATAAGTGGGGTCATATAAGGTTTTTTCGGCCCAATAAATTTATGTTAAATATCAATTACAAATTAAGGATTTATCGAGAAGTAAAATCTCAATGAAAGGTGTTTAACAAATAGCCCCTAATAATATATAGAATGTACTTCACCCGGCATACCATAAAATAAACTCTTGTATTCATAAATTCTTAATAACATATCATCCTTCAAGAATATATAACAAATTCATATTGAGAAAATTAAGATTTCCGTCTCTCGAGTTTGCACCTATTTCACATTTAGCCTCTTATGTTTACCAAAAACACATTTTGGTCCCTCATGTTTCAACAATTCGACATTTTTTGTCATTTCAATCAATTTACTGTTAGTCGGCGGTCAGTTTAAATAGGTCACATGCTTGATTCCAGTAATACTAACAAAAAATTGACGAAAATGACCAAAAGTGTTAAATTATCAAAATATGAGGGACTAAATCTATTTTTTATGAACATGGAGCACCAAGTATGAAATCGAGCTAAACTTGGGAGCAAAAAGTGTAATTTCTCCAATTCATTTTTTTTAATAGAAGGGATTTAAAATCAAAACAAATAGGAAGGGGTTTGAAATCAACCACAATTATTCAAGAAATAATTAAAAGTGGGAGCTGTAGATTTGAAATTCATTGTCAAATAACTCAACCCAAACAAGCTCGATAGATTTGTTATTCTGGATTTCAATTTCCTCCCTCAAATCCTCCGATCCAAATGCACCATAATTGTGTGTTTCCCACCCTTGAACATCATAAAGCCCGAAAGGCACTGAGGGTGATCCTAAGTTGGGATAGTTATATTTTTGATCCCCCAAGTTTGCCATTTTTCACTTTTGGTCCCAGAGGAATAATCTAGAATAAGACATGTGTTTCTTCCTAAATAGTTGAGCTGTAATTTTGAAACCAATTTGATTCATTTTCGTCCCTGTACAAATTTGTGTTATCTCATTTGTCACTTTCTTGGGATAATTACACTTTTCGTCCCTATACTTTACCACTTACTCGTTTTTCGTCCTTAAACAAGTTGGAGTGACATTATTCATCCCTAAACATGCCATTTTTCTGCTATTTTCGTCCCTCCGTCAATTTGGCTGGTCAGTTTGGACGGAAAATAACATGTGCTTCGCACATGATACGTAAGAGTCAACCCCTCTCTTCAATTTCAGATTGCATCTTCTTTAGATCATAAGCCTTCTTTTCCAAATGGTTAATTTCTTCAATATCACACCTCTTTGGACTCGTAAATAGCCTCAATAATCCCCAAAAGATAATTTTTGCCATCAGACAAAAATCTGATGCAATGCAATTTATATTTTGAATGATGTTTTTCTTCGAAGAGAAGATGTTAATTAATATATTTGGATTTTTTGAATGAAATTTATTATATGTTAAGCTACTCAACAAGAATTCTTTGTTTTGTTACATATTGAGGATTTGCACGATTTGCAATTTTGTAAACTTAAATTTAGATTGCCTAACCTTATTAGTCATTATCTCCATATTGGACGAAAACCCAATTGACGTTAACTACTCATTTAAACAAAAAAAATTGTCATGGCCGGTGTAGGAGATATTAATCCTATATTATTTAAACTTGTTTTTGATTGATGCAATCTTCAATCGTGTCTAATAATATTGAATAGAAAAAAAATATTAGATGTAGTTGCATGTCTTCTATATTCATTGATTCTAAAGTGTGTGTATGCACACACATTGCAAAAGGTTATTTCACTGTATGTTTTGAGTTCAAATATGGAAATTTCATGCAAAGTCAAAATAAATATTATTCATACAACAATTGTATCGTTCACATTCAATTTTGCGAATTTCCTCTTAATTAGGTGGGAATGGGTCTCTTGCATGGTGGTGGCTCGTTTGCAAAGTTGAAATGGAATGTGCATGGTGGCTCGTTCTCTCTAGCAAAGTTTAAAGACGAGTCTTGTTTGGTGCCAATGCATGGGTAATTTGAGTTAATATGAGTTGGCTTCACGAAGCATATCAACAGCAGCATACATGTGAGTGGCAACGTGGATTAATCGTCCATGTCAGCAGCATACATTAAGATTTTCAGGTTCACGTCAGATTTCCATCCAAAGTAACAGCAAGAATGAACGGTAGGACGGAAACTACTAAAAAATGGCATGTTTAGGGACGAATAATGTCACTCCAACTTGTTTAGGGACGAAAAACGAATAAGTGGTAAAGTATAAGGACAAAAAATGTAATTATCCCTCACTTTCTTTGCATTCCTTCGAGGTTTATATGCTTGGGGTTTTTCGGGCAGATTTTTTCAGCCTCTCCTTCTTCGAAGATTTACCACCTTTAGAATAATAAACATAAGATGCAGCGAGCATAACATTAAACAAAATCTAGGATAGCGCGAAGAAGGATCACAAGAATATTTTGCGCAATATGTTAAAGAAAGAGACGACGAAAAAAAAAAAAAAAGAAAAAACGAAACCTTTATTTGCAGCAGCAACTTCAACTTTCAGCTTCCCGTCCTTCCTATCTGACTGACTACCAGCAAATTCCTCGTCTTCCTGCAAATTATTATATCAAATTATCGGGATCAAATGTTTAAAGTATTATTTTTTTTTTAAATTGATAAGGCAAATATAGAATACCATTTTTTGAAACAACGGTGATGGAGTTCCGATTTCATGACGACCAGTTAGGATCTCCCAAGGTTTTTTAGCTCTTTCCACTAAGAGGGTGTTTGGCTTAGCTTATTTTAAACAACTGATAAGCTCTTACGTCTGATAAGATGTTTTAAGAGCTGATAAGCTCTTACATCTTATTTTTAAGATTAATATTTATAGTATTTGGATAATGAACTTATTTTTTATTGTTACTCATTATAAGATCTTAAATAAAAATGTGGGGTGGAGGTACTTTTTCAAAAAGATCTTATTTGCTCTCCAACAACTTATTTAAAAAAAATATTAAGATTTTCTTTTAAAATTTACCCAACACTTTGGAAGAGCTTATAAGCTCTAAAACATCTTATAAGCTCATTTTAACATTGTATAAACTTAGTCAAACACGCTCTAAGTCGTCAGAAAGTGAAACGTGTTCCTGCTTTCGCTGCGTAAGTACCTAAATGGAATAAAAACACAATCAATTCATTTATTATACCACAAGTTATTATTTTCCATTCCGTTTGATATCAAAATGAAGCTCTTACAAATTACCTTGACCGCGAAAGAGGGCATAGAAGGCTCGAGGAGGCATTCGAGAAGATACACGATTCCAACAGAGGTTTTCAGAATCATAGCACAAGTAGGCTTGTCCGTCTTGTAAAGTTTATGGTACTCGGTTTGCTACATCATAGAATTTCAAAAACAAACCTTAAAATATGGGGCAAATTACGGCCACCCCCTTGAAGTATGGCCAAATTGCGAAAAAACCCCTCTTGTTTGGGTAATTACAGCCACCCCTTCTTATAAATATTTTTACATAAAATTTATGTAATTTAGTTATTTACCGAACCAAACCGTATAAATTGCTTGAATTTATTCTTTAAATGGAGTTATGCTAAAATAAAAAACCTCTTATTAAATATGTTGGAGAAGGCAGAATTTTCGAGAAACCGAAAAAAAAAAGCTCTAAATTTATTCGATAGATCTCATCACACGCGTGATACATGGAGGAACCATTAAACCCCATCAGATTTGCACTGCAATACCCCTCATAATATGAATTTCTTCAATTACATCCGTTATACTCTAACATTATCAACATTGCACATTGACCCCGGATTTATACAAATATGTCACATTAAGCCCATCAGAACTTGTTGCTAGGTTTTCATTATGTACGATTTCTTCCTTCCGATTACGGCCTGTAAAAAAATATTTGAAGGGGATTTTAGGTCCCAACGGAGGGGGGGAACAAAGTATATTGTAATGTAGCCATAAACTTATGTTTTTCCGGTGACTTTTCGCTATTAGTGGAAGATAACTATTGTTGATGGTATATGAAATTGATGAGCGGAAGTTGACTACAGTTGTGGTTGTTTGGGTTGCCGTCAACGAAGATGACTAGTCCTTCTTCGTTTTGGTTGAGCAGTTAAGGGTTTTTCCGGTGAATCTCCGTAGCGAGAAGATGAGTTTGTGATTTTACAGAGAAAAGTTGATTCGTCGATTTTGATAGGTTTTGATAGTAGGGGCGCGTTTATTGGGATTTGATTCTTCAATTGATTTAGAAATTCATGTATGGTTGTAGGGGTAATTTCGGAATTTTTGGTGCTAGGCGTTATCTCAGAGAAAGAATTTTAGGAATGAACTTATCCCTATTTATTTTTCATACTAAGAATGTATATCAAATTGACCCTTATTAAATTATGGAAGAAGCGTGACCTCTCTACAACCAAGCTAGGGTTGGACAATAATTAGGTGATAAGTTGTGATAGCCCATTCCATCATAATCTAGTTTAGGTGCAAATGTGAATCTTCTCTTCCATAGATAGGAAAAATAACGGCGTATTTCGATAATTGGAACACCTCTGTGAAGCGTGCACAACTGCTCAAGAGCTCACTTCACTTTGTGTTCGAGGGGAGACTCTAATAATTGAGTCAAATGATGTTTTGTAAAAAGTACGGCCTCTTCTAAGACGTCTTATCCATGAATTCGAACGTGGGCTGCTTCGTACATGCTTAGGAGACCTTCAACATCACTACTAACCATTTCTTTCAATTTGTTGGCTTTGTCGGTGAATTTGTCGAAGACACATGTTTGGATGGCGTCAGCCAAATCGAATTTTAAAATTGGTACGAAATATTAATTGATTCAATTTATTTACCGAGACTTGTAACTAATATTTTCGATTTTCTTTTTCATTCAATGAGTTTATATTTGGATAAATATTTCACTCCATTGCACCTTTCTAAGCTCCAAATCGTCAAATATATTATTATTAGCTAACATTACAGACGCACAATACTCTTTATTTATTCAACAATCAGAAACCAAACCAACCGAAAAATCCAGGACCGAAAACACAAATGACGTAACGAGAGCATACGATGGAGCTAGGGAAAAAATAATTAAATTAAATGACAATTGGATCAACAAATAAAGCAACAATGTGTGGAGCCAAATTTTTTTCCGGATTTGTAATTCCATCTTCACTGTTCCGGTAAGTGACCTCGGCTGCCCGGGCATAGTTCACAAGTTGCTCGACTATTTCTTTGGGTATCGAACCTTCGGTTTTATTCGTCCATTCCTTACTAATATCCTTCCATCCATCCTCCACTAGTACCTTAAACATAGACAAGACCTCTTCCTTTGATATGCCATAGTGTTTCATGTAGCAATCCACCACTGTCGGCAATTTTCCCTCTTTGTTCTCGCGCTACAAATTCAGACACACGACCGATAGCATGTTAACTAAGATGAAATATGATATCATCAATCAAGTAACATGCAATCTAATGATTTTCCATGAATTTATTTTTTTATGGATACACTTTTTCACTAAAATCTAAAACCAGACCAAATATTAGAATTTTCATAAATATTATATATAATTTCAATTTCAATTTCAATTTCATTCCAAAAAGTTTTAGGAGACAAAAAAATTGTACTTGAAAACTATAATTTTCTGATATGCCTAATTGGGCCAACCCAATGGGCCTACAATTTCTTTACCTACTGGGCTACGAGCCCAATATCGAAGACTAATATCACCGAGGCCCAAACACCTTCAAGTAAGGTTTGGGCCCAACAAAGCAAACCCAACCCAATAAACGACATATAAATAGAGGTTTTACTCATTTTATTAAGGTACGTACTATTAACTGAGCAATACTACAATGCGTATTCTCTGGACTATTTCTATGATCAGCACGTCTGACTTGAGCGTCGGAGGGGTTTCCGCCGGATCAACCCCCGGCTTAGTTCATGTGTTCTATGATCGCAGGTACCTCAGGATCATCAAGTTGTCAAGCTACTGATCCGCTTTGCTCTCCCAATTCATTTTCTACACCACCCCAGATGATCTAAGTAATTAGCATCATCATTTTGGCGCCGTCTGTGGGAGCGATGCAAACCAGATCACGTAGCCAACAAGATCCTCCTGAGGCGTCTGCTCGGAGAGAAAATGACACAGCTAACGACCTCCCACCTTGTGGAGGCTCTGGCTTGCCACCTCCTTCACATCCCATGGATCCGCCTCGCGAGGTTCAGGTGATCCCCCCTCGGGACCCACCACTCGCCGATCCACCACTCCCTGCTCCTCGAATAGTTCAAATAACCGAGGATGCGCTTCAACGCATGATAGCAGAAGCTTCAACTCGTGCTGCCACTGAATCGGTGGCACCATATATCGCCAAGGTTGGGCATCTCACCCCACTGGTTCGTGATCCCTTCATCCTAAATGGGGGGCTATCCCATCCTAAAGTTGGGTATCTCATCTCAAGGGTGGTACATCCACTTACCTTTCAACCCCAAGGGGTTTCACATCCCATCAAGTGTTTCACGTCCCTACTTCAAAAAACAGAAAAAATGGTCTGACGCGCACGCGCGAACCAATGGCACAACCGTGCACATCCACCTCAGACCATAGGTCTCGAGCGCCTCATCCTACAGTGGGCAGTTATCCCCGTCCTAAGGTTGGGCATCACCCTTACCTTTCAACCCCAAGTGGGTTCACATCACATCGCAAGAGACGAGGATAATCTTCCTACTCAAAAAATAGAACATCCCCAAGGGGGTGAATATCAACCACCAAAAAAAAAAAAAAAAAAAAAAAAAAAAAAGAAGAAGATGAAGAAATAGAAGAAAAAAGAAGAAGATGAAAAAAGAAAAAAATGAAAAAAGAGAAGAAGAAAAAAGAAGAAGAAAAAAGATAGAAGAAAAAATAAGAAGACAAAAAAAAAAAGAGGAAAGGAGGCGCGCGTGGCGTACACGCGCCAGACGCGCGCGCCTTCCCATGCACGCGCGCGCGCCTCCCAAGGCCACTTTGGAGCGCGCGCTCTCACCTAATTGGGCACAACTTTTGCTACTCTCCACCAAATTGCGTGTAGATTTCACCTCGCTTCACCAAATCGCGAGAAAATTTCAACGCGCTCCACCAAATTGCGCGAGTTCTTTAACGCACCTACCAAATTGCGTTCGCTATCAAATGGAAAATAAATAAAAAATTTATTTCTCCACGCCATGCCAACGAATAAAGAAACACTACAACACCGATCTACTCTCAACACGATCCGGTACCCTTTTCGACGTGGCTCCCACATCGTCTCGAGAGTGGGGGGCTTGCGAGACAACTCCCACGAGGAGCCAACTCGCTCAGTACTACCACCCGCAGCGAGATAACTCCCACGAGGAGACCACTCGCTCCGTCTTATAACCCGTTGTGAGATAACTCCCACGGGGAGCCAACTCCCTCGGGTCCACGAACCCATAGCGAGATAACTCCTACGAGGAGACCATTCGCTCCGTCCTATAACCCGTTGGGACAACTCCCACGAGGAGCTAACCCCCTCTAGTCTCATAACCATAGCGAGATAACTCACACGAGGAGACCACTCACTCCGTCCTATAACCCGTTGCGAGGTAACTCCCACGAGGAGCCAACTCCCTCGGGTCTCATAACCATAGCGAGATAACTCACACGAGGAGACCACTCGCCCGTCCCACAATTCGCAGCGAGACAACTCCCACGAGGAGCCAACTCGCTCGGTACTGCAACCCGCAGCGAGACAACTCCCACGAGGAGACAACTCGCTCGGCCATACAACCCGTTTCGAGATAACTCCCACGGGGAGACAATTCGCTCAGAGCGACCTCAGTCCGCTCGCTCCTCAGTCGCGCGCCATCTGATGCTCCTACAACTCCCTTGCGAGACAACTCCCACGAGGAGCCAACTCGCGCAGTTATACAACCCGCAGCGAGGCAACTCCCACGAGAAGACAACTCGCTCGGTCCTACAACCCCTTACAAGGAAACTCCCACGAGGAGCCAACTCGCTCGATACTACAAATCCGTTGCAAGGCAACTCCCACGTGCAACCACCTCACTCGATAAATATTACTCACCGCGAGACAACTCCCATGAGGAGACAACTCGCCCGAAATTCACTATATAATCACAAGCTCAAGTTAGCACGATTACAACCCTAGAAGCACTTAGAGACATTATGAGAATCTATATAGCCTGGCCAGCTTGATTACTCAAATTTATCTACTTGTTTTCGATGGGTCATTCATTAAAACGTGGCCACGGTCCAAACATACTTAAGACCCACGAGGTCTAACAAGGGGCACGACCCCCATAAAAAAATCTTGAGAGTCTGATCCCCTCTTCAAGTACATCACGCACAAGGCTATATGTAAACACATATAAGCAACGCGTCAAAACATTGACAATGTCGAAAAATAACAACTCCCACGAGGAGAATACTAGCTCCGTGCTACTACATTATCATGAGACAACATCCACGAGGACGTAACTCGATCAACTCGATTACCCTAGAGACAACTTCCACGAGGACGTAACTCGATCAACTCGATTACCCCATAGACAACTCCCACGAGGAGATTACTTGATCCGTGCTACTACATTATCGCGAGACAACTCCCACGAGGAGATAACTCGATCAGCACTATTACCCCGCGACAAGACAACTCCCACGAGGAGATAATTCGCTACTACATCGTCGCGGGACAAAACCGACGACTCAATTAACTTACATCGCGACGACCTTGTCGCGCTATGCGCCAACGCGCATTCACGCCCCTCCGACACACGCTCCAACGTGTTTTCGCATACCATTTAGGCCATACGCCAACGATCGACTTCTACAATTTTTACTCTCGACACGATTTGAGACACATCACAACATGGCCCCCACATCGACACGAGAGTGGGGGGCTTAATGATATGCCTAATTGGGCCAACCCAATGGGCCTACAATTTCTTTACCTACTGGGCTACGAGCCCAATATCGAAGACTAATATCACCGAGGCCCAAACACCTTCAAGTAAGGTTTGGGCCCAACAAAGCAAACCCAACCCAATAAACGACATATAAATAGAGGTTTTACTCATTTTATTAAGGTACGTACTATTAACTGAGCAATACTACAATGCGTATTCTCTGGACTATTTCTATGATCAGCACGTCTGACTTGAGCGTCGGAGGGGTTTCCGCCGGATCAACCCCCGGCTTAGTTCATGTGTTCTATGATCGCAGGTACCTCAGGATCATCAAGTTGTCAAGCTACTGATCCGCTTTGCTCTCCCAATTCATTTTCTACACCACCCCAGATGATCTAAGTAATTAGCATCATCATTTTGGCGCCGTCTGTGGGAGCGATGCAAACCAGATCACGTAGCCAACAAGATCCTCCTGAGGCGTCTGCTCGGAGAGAAAATGACACAGCTAACGACCTCCCACCTTGTGGAGGCTCTGGCTTGCCACCTCCTTCACATCCCATGGATCCGCCTCGCGAGGTTCAGGTGATCCCCCCTCGGGACCCACCACTCGCCGATCCACCACTCCCTGCTCCTCGAATAGTTCAAATAACCGAGGATGCGCTTCAACGCATGATAGCAGAAGCTTCAACTCGTGCTGCCACTGAATCGGTGGCACCATATATCGCCAAGGTTGGGCATCTCACCCCACTGGTTCGTGATCCCTTCATCCTAAATGGGGGGCTATCCCATCCTAAAGTTGGGTATCTCATCTCAAGGGTGGTACATCCACTTACCTTTCAACCCCAAGGGGTTTCACATCCCATCAAGTGTTTCACGTCCCTACTTCAAAAAACAGAAAAAATGGTCTGACGCGCACGCGCGAACCAATGGCACAACCGTGCACATCCACCTCAGACCATAGGTCTCGAGCGCCTCATCCTACAGTGGGCAGTTATCCCCGTCCTAAGGTTGGGCATCACCCTTACCTTTCAACCCCAAGTGGGTTCACATCACATCGCAAGAGACGAGGATAATCTTCCTACTCAAAAAATAGAACATCCCCAAGGGGGTGAATATCAACCACCAAAAAAAAAAAAAAAAAAAAAAAAAAAAAAAGAAGAAGATGAAGAAATAGAAGAAAAAAGAAGAAGATGAAAAAAGAAAAAAATGAAAAAAGAGAAGAAGAAAAAAGAAGAAGAAAAAAGATAGAAGAAAAAATAAGAAGACAAAAAAAAAAAGAGGAAAGGAGGCGCGCGTGGCGTACACGCGCCAGACGCGCGCGCCTTCCCATGCACGCGCGCGCGCCTCCCAAGGCCACTTTGGAGCGCGCGCTCTCACCTAATTGGGCACAACTTTTGCTACTCTCCACCAAATTGCGTGTAGATTTCACCTCGCTTCACCAAATCGCGAGAAAATTTCAACGCGCTCCACCAAATTGCGCGAGTTCTTTAACGCACCTACCAAATTGCGTTCGCTATCAAATGGAAAATAAATAAAAAATTTATTTCTCCACGCCATGCCAACGAATAAAGAAACACTACAACACCGATCTACTCTCAACACGATCCGGTACCCTTTTCGACGTGGCTCCCACATCGTCTCGAGAGTGGGGGGCTTGCGAGACAACTCCCACGAGGAGCCAACTCGCTCAGTACTACCACCCGCAGCGAGATAACTCCCACGAGGAGACCACTCGCTCCGTCTTATAACCCGTTGTGAGATAACTCCCACGGGGAGCCAACTCCCTCGGGTCCACGAACCCATAGCGAGATAACTCCTACGAGGAGACCATTCGCTCCGTCCTATAACCCGTTGGGACAACTCCCACGAGGAGCTAACCCCCTCTAGTCTCATAACCATAGCGAGATAACTCACACGAGGAGACCACTCACTCCGTCCTATAACCCGTTGCGAGGTAACTCCCACGAGGAGCCAACTCCCTCGGGTCTCATAACCATAGCGAGATAACTCACACGAGGAGACCACTCGCCCGTCCCACAATTCGCAGCGAGACAACTCCCACGAGGAGCCAACTCGCTCGGTACTGCAACCCGCAGCGAGACAACTCCCACGAGGAGACAACTCGCTCGGCCATACAACCCGTTTCGAGATAACTCCCACGGGGAGACAATTCGCTCAGAGCGACCTCAGTCCGCTCGCTCCTCAGTCGCGCGCCATCTGATGCTCCTACAACTCCCTTGCGAGACAACTCCCACGAGGAGCCAACTCGCGCAGTTATACAACCCGCAGCGAGGCAACTCCCACGAGAAGACAACTCGCTCGGTCCTACAACCCCTTACAAGGAAACTCCCACGAGGAGCCAACTCGCTCGATACTACAAATCCGTTGCAAGGCAACTCCCACGTGCAACCACCTCACTCGATAAATATTACTCACCGCGAGACAACTCCCATGAGGAGACAACTCGCCCGAAATTCACTATATAATCACAAGCTCAAGTTAGCACGATTACAACCCTAGAAGCACTTAGAGACATTATGAGAATCTATATAGCCTGGCCAGCTTGATTACTCAAATTTATCTACTTGTTTTCGATGGGTCATTCATTAAAACGTGGCCACGGTCCAAACATACTTAAGACCCACGAGGTCTAACAAGGGGCACGACCCCCATAAAAAAATCTTGAGAGTCTGATCCCCTCTTCAAGTACATCACGCACAAGGCTATATGTAAACACATATAAGCAACGCGTCAAAACATTGACAATGTCGAAAAATAACAACTCCCACGAGGAGAATACTAGCTCCGTGCTACTACATTATCATGAGACAACATCCACGAGGACGTAACTCGATCAACTCGATTACCCTAGAGACAACTTCCACGAGGACGTAACTCGATCAACTCGATTACCCCATAGACAACTCCCACGAGGAGATTACTTGATCCGTGCTACTACATTATCGCGAGACAACTCCCACGAGGAGATAACTCGATCAGCACTATTACCCCGCGACAAGACAACTCCCACGAGGAGATAATTCGCTACTACATCGTCGCGGGACAAAACCGACGACTCAATTAACTTACATCGCGACGACCTTGTCGCGCTATGCGCCAACGCGCATTCACGCCCCTCCGACACACGCTCCAACGTGTTTTCGCATACCATTTAGGCCATACGCCAACGATCGACTTCTACAATTTTTACTCTCGACACGATTTGAGACACATCACAACATGGCCCCCACATCGACACGAGAGTGGGGGGCTTAATGATATGCCTAATTGGGCCAACCCAATGGGCCTACAATTTCTTTACCTACTGGGCTACGAGCCCAATATCGAAGACTAATATCACCGAGGCCCAAACACCTTCAAGTAAGGTTTGGGCCCAACAAAGCAAACCCAACCCAATAAACGACATATAAATAGAGGTTTTACTCATTTTATTAAGGTACGTACTATTAACTGAGCAATACTACAATGCGTATTCTCTGGACTATTTCTATGATCAGCACGTCTGACTTGAGCGTCGGAGGGGTTTCCGCCGGATCAACCCCCGGCTTAGTTCATGTGTTCTATGATCGCAGGTACCTCAGGATCATCAAGTTGTCAAGCTACTGATCCGCTTTGCTCTCCCAATTCATTTTCTACACCACCCCAGATGATCTAAGTAATTAGCATCATCATTTTCCTTAATCAAAATCGGCAGAATTCAAAAGGCTCATTTTCAATAAATAATGTTATGTCGCTTGAAGTAATAATTAATGAGCTATCAACTTATTCTTATGATGATAAACTCTTACATCTGATAAATTGTACTAAGTGCTGATGAGTTATTATGTCTTATTTTTATAATTAATTTTTTAAGTGTTTGTATAATGATCTTATAAGCTATTTTTTACTCATTGTATAAGATCTTAAATAAAAATATGGGGTGTAGGTATTTAAAAAAAAAAATCGTATTTGCTCTTCTACAGCTTATTTATTAAATTTTTAGGAATTTTTCTTAAAAAAATATACCAAACACTTTAAAAGAGCTTATAAACTCTTAAACATCGTATATTTAACTATTTTTAAATCTAAACTAGGTGACAAATCTCAAAACTAAAATCAAGCTATTCATAAATGTAATTAATGCATAAATTTTCAAAAAAAATATTGAAATAATACTATCTTACATCATGGCTGCCCAAATCATCAATAAGTCGACCCATCATCGCAGTCGAAACTACAAGTTTAGGGTTACTGAGCAGCCAATCAATAGTTTCTTGGGTAACAGATTTCATGCCCGGAAAATGAGCTGTGAACATCACAAAAATGCTACTTGTGATCACTGAATTTTTCAGATACTCTTCTAACGGAGGCATTCTTCGTTTCATAATCCAGTTTTGCTCTATGTTGAAAGCCCTAGCAAGTTGTTTCACCTGCGCATGCATCATCCACCAAATATATATTTAATTTGGGGAAAATTACGGTCTTCATCCCTCAAGTTTACACTGATTTCACATTTGGTCAACATGTTCATCAAAAAACACATTTAGTCCCTCATGTTTCAATAATTTAACATTTTTTGTCATTTCCATCAATTTATCGTTAGTCCGTCAGTTGAGGCGTCGATAGGAACATGCTTGATTCCGTTATTACAGACGAAAAATTGACAAAAATAACTAAAAGTGTTGAATTATTGAAACATGAGGGACCAAATATTGAATTTTTGTAAATTTGAGGGATGAGAACTATATATTTTCCCATTTAATTTGATAGTGTGTGGAAATTTTATATATATATATATATATATATATATATATATATATATATATATATATATATATATATATATATATATATATATTCAGCAGTTAATATTGATTTGGCCTTACTGCTTCTTTGTAAGAAGGAATTGCAAACGATTTTCCTTGTTTCGTTGCATCTCGTTTGTAATCTTCATATATACTCATGATGTATTTAAAAACAGCCTTCATATAATCCGGAAGTTGACCAATTTCATTCATATCCCACCTAGAAAGAATTATTATAAATCAAAATATATCATTATATACTCACATTTATCAGCCAACTATATAAGTGCAGTGAGTACTAAACCTACGCTCTCGTACATAAGGCAAGATAGGTACCTTTCAAGAACATCAGTAAAAAGCTGAGCTTCATTGAGTGTAGCATAATTATCATAAGTATCATCTATCACAATAACCATTTGCACAGCTTTCGCAACCGCTTTTCGAACATACGAGTACTGAGGTTCAAAATGGAATGCGACACCCCAGAGATAGCACTCTATCGATCTGTCTCTTGCGTACGGCAATTTTGACTTTAGGTCAAAGTTGTTCCACCACCTTAATTAATTTACCAAAAATAATTATTCAGGAAGACAGGAATAGCTAAAGCCTATATAGGGCGGTTTTGTAGATGCTACACTCGGTGAAAATACATCATGCACGACTTATCTATGTGTATGTGCGCTTAGTGGATAGTTATTTGTCAAGGGTAGCATCTCATAGATTATATATTACCTAGGATCTCATATTTAAAATTGGGGCCCTTGTTTTACTTTTAATATACAAGTATTTTTCTTTTTGTTTATGTATAAATATTTATTACAAGAAATAATTACTATATTATCTTCTCTTTAAAATATTAAGTGATGCATATGCATTTTTATTTATTTATTTATATAAGTTTATTAAAACAAGTCATATTAGGGGGGCCCTAATTGTAATAAAACATATTTTTTTCTGGTGGCCCTAACATAAAATACAATAGTTTGGATATATGTTGCTTACCTGTAGAGTTCGGAGAGCTCTTCCTTGTACATATTCTGCAAATAATTGAAATTCAATTTTGCTAGTTTTAAAATAATGTCATCCCTTGAATCATCTTTTTCGTAGATGGAAATGTAAACGCGTGCTTCGATAATCGGAACACCTCTATGAAGCGAGTGCACTAGAGCTCGCTTCACTTTGTCCTTAAGTGGAGATTCCAACGATTGGGACGACAACATGTGACGAGTCATATGATGTTTCGTAAAAGGTACGGCCTCTTCTAAGATTTCTTCTCCACGGATTCGAACATGAGCTGCTTCATACAAGCTTAGTAGACCTTCAACATCACTAGTAAGCATTTCTTTCAATTTATTGGCTTCGTCCGTGAATTTGTCGAACACACCTGTTTCGATGGCGTCAACCAAATCGAATTTTAAAATTAGTACGAAATATTAATTGATTCAATTTACCGAGACTTGTAACTAATATTTTCATATTTTTTTCATTGAGTGAGTTTATATTTGGATAAATATTTCGCTCCATTGCATCTTTTTAAGCTCCAAGTCTTCAAAGAAAAAAGGGTAAATTAAAACCAACCCCCTCAGGTATGGTCAAATTATGAAAAAACCCCTCATGTTTGGGTAATTACAACCACCCCCATCAACTATAAATTTTCTTACACGTCCACCCTTGCGATGTCAAATTTAGTGGAATATTCTAGATTATATGGAATATTCTCAATTTTGTACCCGTTTTATCCCATCCAAACTCCACATTTTGAAGCAAGATGATCATAAGATGTGTTTTTGGGCTTGTATATATCAGATTGTGGTGCATCAGAAACTGCATTTCTGCACAAAACGAGTACAAACTAGAGAACATTCCACGGAATCTAGAAGATTTTGTTGAATTTGACACCATGAGGGTGGACTTGTAAGAAGATTCATAGTTGATGAGTAATTGTAATTATCCAAACATGAGGGAGTTTTTGTCATTTGACCATACCTCAGGGTTGGTTGTAATTTAACCAAAAAAACAGTTATAAAATTCAACATATTAGATTTATATTATTTGAATTATATATAATTAATTAAATCTATCATCTAAGTGAGATTTCCATTTGCAAATTAGACGGATAAATTAAATAAAAAACGAAAAGGATATACTGCAAGAAACTTGATACTGATGTTGCCTCAACAGACGAAATCGAAGTGCGGTAGTGAACAAGTCATCATATTCTTGATCCTCGTTGTAAATTTGCTCGAGCTTTTCTTCGATCTCCGTCTCGAAATGATAAGCCAACCCTAAACGCTCGATTGTGTCAACCAATACAAGCAGTTTGCCGGATGTTGCTTCCACCAACTTGCTTCTTACTTCTTGCTTTAATGTTTCCATGGCCTTTTCATACTTTTCTTGTACCTAGTAAAATCGAAACGATAGTTTTTAATTTATTTAACTATACACTATGATGCACGGAAACTTCAACCCACACGCATTTCCACGTTTCGGAAACCGAAACTCCACGACACCAGTTGGAAACGTCTCGGGGTTGTTTCCATAAATATTTAAAAGTTTTGGGGACGTTTCTGATAATAATGAAAAATTGGAAACGTGTTTCTACACAAAATAAATCCAAATTTCAGTTTAATAAAAAATCCGAATTGCATACGCTTAAAAAAATCTTAAATATTATGTCTCCTTTTCACTTCTAGTAGTGTTTTAATATTTTTGTAGATGTTAATTCCATAGTAAAATAAATTTATATGTCCCGGATGTAATTTGTGGAATGATATTAAACATAATAATATTTTTTAGAAATTATATATGCACCCCTATATTTTTATTATTTACGCGTTTCCCACGATCACGTATCCAACTTTTTCGAAAACAGAGTTTCCCCGTGTCCGTGTTCCCGTGTCTATGTGCTACATAGACTATACATGATAGGGCGCGTCGACTAATTCAATGTAGCATGTTGCATAGTAAAAAACATTTGCTTCTAGTAAAAAAATATGTAGAGGTAAATATGAATACCTGTTCGTCGAAAGAAAACGTAGAGAAAGTATCACCCCACATGCTGGGGCTAAAAACGGTCATCGGTGGTCGAATATCCCTACGGCAAGTCGATAAGCTACTCGCCATTATATTGTAGCAGCTCTATATGCTTCTACTTAATATGATTTTGTTGATGATGATTATGTTGTGAAATGATAAATAAGCAACACCTATTTATAGTGACATATATGGTCCACCCTCCAAAAAAAAAAAAAAACAAACCACTACTGGGCGCGTTAGAATTCAGTATCATACCATGTGCGCGCATTTAGATGGCAAGATTTGAGAGTGGGATTTCAAATCCATAATAACAGATCTACTGAGCTCGTCAGAATTGAGTCATTCAACAAGGTATTTTAAATTCATGGCTCTCATATGTATTTAATTGTTGTTTTTAGCAGTTGTGGTGAATTTCAAATTGTATTCTTATTTGTAGTTATTTCAAATATTCCCCTTCGAACTTATTGCATTCATCATGACTCATGCATTTACTCTCACTGTTAATAAAGAAGATTAACTGTATCATTTTTATTGGAGATATTAATATTAAATGATATGTTTCATTAACAGCTAGCTTAAAGTTTTTGGTTGAGATGGTTTTCAACATGGTATCAGAGCTAAGTCATATGAAAGGTCTTGAATTCGAATCTCACACCATTTCAAATATTTCAAGTGCAAGGGTTCAAATGTAATTCGTCTGCACTTGAGGGGGCGTATTGAAGATAGAGCTTATTGCAAATACCACCCCTGTGTAATCTCTAATTGTCAAATACCCCCCTGTGAAAAAAAACTCACTAACTCCCCCCTATGTTAACAAAGTCAAGGCATCCGAACCCCTGGAGGCAAATCGTGTCTCTCACTCGCTGAATGTGCGATTCTTTATTCAATTTTCAGTGTGAAATGACATAAATATCCCTTTATAAGAGGAAAAAAACCAGAGTGATTTAATTATAAATAATCTAAATTTATAGGACTAAATTGTAATTTTTAAAATTGTTAAAACAAACAAAACGAATACAGTAATACATCGTCTTCTTCGTTCTTCCACAAATTTCTTCTTCCACCGCCTCCTCCACTCTTCTCGTCGGTGAGACCGTCGTAGCGGAGGTTATTCCCTCTTCGCCTTCATGACTATCTCATCCTCCATCGCCAATTTCTCTTTGTCCCCGAAAGGTTCTTGAAGAACCCCAGCCCTCTGGCATTCGTCGATAATGGAGGATCTTCAGCCCTTGCGTCCTTCAACCACGATTTTCTGGCGAGAACGACGACTGCGGGGAAGTTCTTCCGACGAGATCTAAGGGTGCGGGCTGGTCCAAGGTAGGTTTGATAGGGCAGGCTTTTCCGGCCAAATCTTCCTACGAGTTCTAAAGGTGGGGGTTTCGTTCGAAGTAGATTCGAGAGGGGCAAGTGTTTTCCGGACAAATTGAACAGAAACATTTTGATTCCGCCGAGATCTCTCCGCCACCGGAACATAGATTCCCCGCCGCTGCTTATATGCATATATATATATATATATATATATATATATATATATATATATATATATAATATATATATATATATATATATATATATATATATATATATATATATATATATATTTTCTCACATATGTATATGTGTGTGTGTGTTGATAATTGGTTACATTATAAAGATTAGCAGTCGAAACCATTCTTCCCCAAATTGATTGTTTTTGTTGTTTATGCGTGTGTGTGCTGATAATGGTTACAGGAGCACTATAAGGATTTGCAATCGAAATCATTCTTCCCCAATTTGATCGACTGTATTACATCTGGTCATGTCGTGTGTATGGTACAATTCGCAGTCGAAATCATTCTTTTTGTTGTGTGTTTATAGCTACCATTTTCACTGTTGTTGTGGTGGTGGATATGGAGAAGATGTTTGTGCCTTGTGATGGTGGTGATGGTGGTGTAGCAGGGCAGCACCAGGTTGAGACGGGGCAGAGAAGAAGACCTCGTTTTTTTCCATTTTTTTTTAATGATTATTGTTATTAAATATAAAATATAACAAACAATTACAAAACATATTAAAATACTAAAAAAAAAAGCATATAAGAACTTGTAATAGTACAATTTATATTTAATTCTTGTTTAATTTTTTTATTTTTATTTTTAAGAATTAAAGATAATACATAATATTTATAAAATTAAAGTGATTCTAAAATTTAGTGTGATATACTTTACTAATTGCCAAAAACCCCCTTAGGGTATCTTTGTCTATTCACCACTAGTTAAAGCCTAAAATCAAAATGGGTGCAGTGTGCTTCGAAAACGTTAACACAAGGGGGAGTTAGTGAGTTTTTTTATTACAGGGGGGTATTTGACAATTAGAGATTACACAGGGGTGGTATTTGCAATAAGCTCATTGAAGATATTAATATTACATGATACATTTCACTAATAGCTTAACATTTTGGTTCAGATGGTCGTTCAACAATTTTTATTACCAAAAACCCCTTTGTTTTAAAAATTACCCACAGTTGGATTCCTCTTTTCAAGGTCTTTCTTTTGGTTGTAATTTGGTAAGAGAGAGAGAGAGAGAGAGAGAGAGAGAGAGAGAGAGAGAGAGATTAATCTGGAGAGAGACGTGAATATAAATGTTAAATTTAGGGTAAAAAAGAGGAAAAAATATTAGGAATATGGGTCATAATGTATTGAAAAAAATTATTTGAGATTGTCATTTAGTCCGAATTAAGTTTGGTAGGAGAGCCCCAGAATTGTAACCCCTATTTTTTTTATACATTCAAGCTTTAAAATGCAATTATCAAACAATCTTATTTCATTGATGGGACAATTAATTAGTGGAAAGTACCTCTCATTGGGCAACCTAATTTGAGATAAAGACATACACTTATTTGGATTTCGATTAATTTCCAAAGGTATATATTTTCATTTGAGCTAAATCCCTCGCGCAGTCGTATAGTTACGGTTTGCCAATTAGCTATAGCAATCTCCTCGTGCTGTAAAAATTAGTTGGCCAACTGATGCATATCTGTTGATTTATATGCCTATGAGAATCTACTCGTTCTGTTGAGACATATTACTTGTTATGACATCAGGTGTGGTCACAGAATTTTTGTGTTGTCACAGTAATTAATCTACTAAAAGCAGAACAAAGAACACAAGAATTTAATGTGGTTTGGATACAAATGTACCCCACATCCACGAGGACTTGCAAACAAGTTCAGATTTAAGTGTACAATATTGAACTTAATAAAAATACTAAAGACTCCATCTTTATGTAATATGCCGTTCTTGCACACGACTCGAACTTGTTGATATTCAAAGCAATTCCTCCATCCGCACTCTTGGACTTCCTCCAATGTTGAACTCCCTTCAATCGGCGGATCGACCTCTTCCGAGATCTTTTAAACACTTCTCCCGAAACGCCGATCTTCTTTATGGCCTGGTAGAAGAAACCCGTCATGTGGCCATACCTGATATGCCGACAGGGCTGCAGCACGAGCTGCACCATTCAAAGCCTTTATGCTGGGATTTTCGATTAAAGCTCCATGGGACTCGTATGAGATTGATGGACTTATATAGGCACGAAATTCACCACCCTTAATCGAAAACAAATCTTTGCTAATTTTTAATTTCCACGTATGGTTAATTTCTTCAATCTTCACTAACAGAAATTTGGCGCCAACAATATCAATTGTGTGTAATTTAAATAATCAGTCAATTGTCTCACTATTTTTAATTTGTAGAATTAACTAATTTACAGTTGAGTGAAATTATTTGAGTTAACTTATTCAATTGATTTTAAACTAGTTAACTGATATGAACCAATGGAGTAAACTGATTCATAACAGAGAAATCAATTGGCCATCTAATTAGAATCAGTTGGCCAATTCAGTTGGAAAAAGCGGGCAAATATATATTATTTTTTTAGGGTAAATAACACTTAACCCCTTGTGGTTACAAGTTTTTGCAGATGGCCCTCTTGTACTTGTAATATTAGCATATAACCTCCTTGTGGTTGATAAATGTAGTATCCATTAGTTTTTTCATTAAACTTAACTACGTGTGTCAAACTTAAAGGGGGTCATCTGCAAAAAATTAAAGGAAAAATGTAAGCACGGGGATCATCTGCAAAATAGAGTATTTTGACGTTTGACACCGACAGTCAGGGGCGAGTCCACCCAAGGGCTAGGGTGGACTCAAGCCCCCCCCTCACTTCCCAAATTTTTACTATTATATATATATATATATATATATATATATATATATATATATATATATATATATATATATATATATATATATATATATATATATATATATATTCTATTTAATTTTTTAGTCAATTCAATTATATTATTTAAGTCCACTTATTTTTAGTCCACTTACTCAACGCCCCATGTATATTCTATTTATTTTTTTAGTCTATTTAATTTTAATCCTATATATATCCTATTTTTTTTAGTCTATTCAATTATATTATATTATATATATATATATATATATATATATATATATATATATATATATATATATATATATATATATATATATATATATATATATATATATTCTATTTAATTTTTTAGTCTATTTAATTATATCATTTAAGCCCACTTATTTTTAGTCCACTTACTCAAAGCCCCCTATCACCCCATGTATGACTTGCTCTCATTTTCTATATCTCAAGTTCATTACGTTTCTTGAAAAAAAAAAAAAAAATTGTTCTCTCTCACAGTCACACTAATAGCCGTTAAATTGCCATCCACCGACGATCGTTTTAGCATTTGACAACTTCTCTGTGTCAATTTGATAATCGACTTGATATTCATGTTTCTTAAATTTTCATAGCAATTTAGCTTTCGCGATTCGTTTTGGGATTATCTTCTGAAAGTGAAGGAAAAAAAATTCATATCGAATTTTCATCTCAAATTTCTTTCGTAGCAAAAAAAATTTCGGGGGCGCTGCCCCCGAACCCCCGTGTGTTTAAGCCCCCCCTCACCAAACTTTCTGGCCTCGCCACTGCCGACAGTTAATTTTAATGGAAAAACTAACGAAAGCTACCCCCTACCAACCACAAGAGAGTTATGTGCTGATCTTACAAGCACAATAAAATCATCTGCAAAAGTTTGTAACTATAGAAGGTCAAATACTATTTATCTTTTTTTTACTGGTAGGATGACCGTGAATGTAAATCAAATTTATAAATATATTAACATTAATTTTAATAAGATTTCAATTGAAAAAAATAAATTCAAATCATACCTTATATTTGGAGGAGGAATATAATAAAAATATAGTAATAAGAAAATAAAATATATAAAAGATAAATAAAAACAACTTGGGGCAATGGCCCCTTTCCAACCCTAGTATAGCCAGTGCATGAACCATTAACCGGTCTAACCTAAGATTTAGTAGACCAAACTAAACTAACCTCATGCAACTAAACTAATCACATGCATGGCACATAAGTGTCCCCGTAGATACACAGGGTCGTTCATGAGAAATTGATGGCGATAGATGAGTAAGCGCCCCGAAAAAATGTAGGGGGGGGCAACTAAAATTTTGTGGTTCGGAGCAGCGCCCCGAAAAAAAACAAAAAAACAATGTGTTAAGACAAGTATTTACAAAACTTTGGGGGGGCCAAAAGTAATATTCGAAAAATATAGTACCAAATACCTAAAAAAAATCTTGGGGGGTCAACAGCCCCCCTGCCCCTTGCAAGTACCGCCACTGGCCATTAGATGAGTAAGTCAAAATTTTACAGGGTTCGCAGCAGAGCCCTGAAGTTGTTTTGAAAATAGTCGTGAAAATATTATTGTGAACAAGTAAATATATGTAACATTTGTTTACATATAATAAAATAAAATATAGTATATTTCAACTTGCCGAAACTCCTTTGAAGTTAGAGATAAACAATGTAGGTTATTAAAAAAATCAAAAATTGCTGGAAAAAAAGGTTTAAAATCTTGAAATAAATAGAAATATAGAAGAACTTAATACCTAACTAATTATACAATTGATCTAATGCATTTCATTCACATCACAATGGGATATTTTATCCTGGTTGGAGGAGAAATTACCAAACGACAAATGCAAGAATAAGTGTAAAAAATTCCAACAAATACTTCAATTATATATGTAAAATAATATAGTTATGGTCCGTAGCACAGACACAAAAGCGGTGATACAGAGAAATAGGGAAACGGATACGGGAAAATGGCATATCCCAAAAATTGGGATACGGAAGCTTGGGGAAAACACGTAAATATTAAAAGTACATGGGTATATTTACAAATATGTTGTGTCAACATATATATTTTCGTGCAAACATATTCAAAATAAATTTAACTATCAACTATCAATTGACAATTGATCATTAAATCATATAAATAATTAGGGAATCAACAAAAATATTTGAAAATTTGCTACTCAGACATGTTTCTAACTTTTTTGAAATTGCAAAATGGTCCATAAAGTGTCTAGCAGGTGTCATCGAGTGTCCGACACATCCGAAACGTGGAAACGTTAAGAAGTTAAAGTTTTCGTGCTACATAGGTTATAGTTTTTCAAATTGTTAAACTATTTTTTATATGCTAAATATCGTTTAATACTATGACAGTGACTAGTATAATTAAAGTGTAGAAAACATTATTTGAGGACCCCAATGTTTTCCTAAAAATCAACCGTCTCTCCACCTATAGTCAGAACTGACCCTGAAAATACGTGGAATAGACTCATATGTACTGGATTCTTCTATGTTTTACTTGATAGAAACTTGTGACGAAATCAATTTAATAATTTATGGAAGAAGTGTGACCTCTCTTCAACCAAGCTAGGGTTGGACAATGATTAGGTGACAAGCTGTACATAGTCAATTCCATCATAATCTAGTTTAGGTGCAAATTAGTGGATTGAATATAATATATACCCACTAACCTCACTAACAAATATGACCGTTTGTTGTCTGATTTGTACATAAACCTATTGTTAGGGCATCTTTCATACACCTCCAAATCCTATTTTTCTTAAATAGGATTCGATGTAATTAACGCCATTTTATAATTAGGATATAAAATTAGGGTACTTTACAAATAATTAAGTTCATTAGTGGGTACTTATTCATAAAGAGATTCAGACAATAATTTTTTTATAAACAAATTCACACATGGTCAGAGGTTTGTAAAAGACTAAAATAGCCTATCACACTTTAATATGCTCAAATTTCATCCTTTAATTTAATCTAACATCAACTTGACCCCAAATTTCATAAATTATTCAATTTTGACCCAAAACACATTTTTATGGACAATTTCGTCCGTCACCGCCGGTCTCCGGCGTTGACTTTTTTTTTACGTTAATTTATTGTCAGTGACAGTATAATTACGTTAATTTACTGTCAGTGACAGTATAATTACCGTTAATGACAGCACAGTTACGGTCAACGTTTAGCGGCGGGCGTAAAAAAAAGAAAGAAAAAACTAAAAACACTAAAAAAAGTCAACGTCGGAGTCCGGCGGCGGAAAAAACAGGCATGGAAAAAAAAAAAAAATCAACGCCGGAATCCGGCGGCAAAAAAATATTTTTTGAAAAAAAGGTCAAAATTGGATTTTTGTGGTCAAAATTGATTAAATTGGAGTTACAATTAAGAATTGGGTATAAAGGGTTGGGGGTAATTTTGTCATATACATAAAATTTTCCTTTATTTATAATAAATATTAAAGGGATGGACTTATTGGTGAAAGAGATATATCTCTAAACCTAGAATGATAAAGATGTTTGGTTAGGGATTTATGCACAAAAACCCCATAAAATTATTATATTAACTATTTTTTTATAATTACCAATTTATAAATATATTTATAGTAAATATATTAGTGTTAGTTAATTAATTAATTAGTGTTCAAATATAAATACATTTATTTTATAATTATTATTTTTTATTTTTTAAATAAATATAAATATGTTTGGCCCTAACAAGTTATATGTTTAAACAATAAATATATGTATTATCAGAATTCTGATAAATCAAGGAGAACAAAATGAAGAAAGAAGAAGATTGGTAGCACATTTACGGAATAAAGGTGACCACCTAGATTATATAATCAATATACTTATAATCGGATCTATAATCAATATTTTGAAAATAAAATAGACTAAAATTATGATTAACATTAAATTTAGGGGTCTTTACAAATAAGCCCATCAATGGGTACTTATTCATAAAGAGATCCAGACAATAAACTCCTTTACAAATAAGTCCACACATGGCCATATTTTTGTAAAAGACTAAAATAACCCCCATACTTTAATATGCTCCAATTTTATCATTTAATTTATTTTAACCTCAATTTGACCCCAAATTTCACAAATTATTTAATTTTGACCCAAAACACATTTTTATGGACAGTTTCTTCCGTCACCGCCGGTCTCCGGCGTTGACTTGTTTTTTTTTACGTTAATGTACTGTCAGTGACAGTATAATTACCGTTAATGACAGCACAGTTACGGTCAACGTTTAGCGGCGAGCGTAAAATAAAGAAAGAAAAAACTAAAAACACTAAAAAAAGTCAACGCCGGAGTCCGGCGGCGGAAAAAAAAAAAATTTCAACGCCGGAATCCGGCGGCAAAAAAATATTTTTCGAAAAAAAAAAGTCAAAATTGGATTTTTGTGGTCAAAATTGATTAAATTGGAGTTACAATTAAGAATTGGGTATAAAGGATTGTGGGTAATTTTGTCATATACATAAATTTTTCCTTTATTTACAATAAATAATGAAGGGATGGACTTGTGAAAGAGATATACCTCTAAACCTAGAATAATAAAGATGCTTGGTTAGGGACTTATGCACAAAAACTCCATAAAATTATTATATTAACTAATTTTATATAATTACCAATTTATAAATATATTTATAGTAAATATATTAGTGTTAGTTAATTAATTAATTAGTGTTCAAATATAAATACATTTATTTTATTATTTTTATTTTTTATTTTTTAAATAAATATAAATATGTTTGGCCCTAACAAGTTATATGTTCAAATATAAATACATTTATTTTATTATTATTATTTTTTATTTTCTAAATAAATATAAATATGTTTTGGCCCTAACAAGTTATATTATCAGAATTCTGATACATCAAGGAGAACAAAATGAAGAAAGAAGAAGGTTGGTTGCACATTTATGGAATAAAGGTGACCATCTAGATTATATAATCAATATACTTATAATTGGATCTATAATAAATATTTTGAAAATAAAATAGACTAAAATTATGATTAACATTAAATTTAGGGGTCTTTACAAATAAGCCCATCAATGGGTACTTATTCATAAAGAGATTCAGACAATAAACTCCTTTACAAATAAGTCCACACATGGTCCACATTTTTGTAAAAGACTAAAATAGCCCCTCATACTTTAATATGCTCCAATTTCATCCTTTGATTTAATTTAACCTCAATTTGACCCCAAATTTCACAAATTATTCAATTTTGACCCAAAACACATTTTTATGGACAGTTTCTTCTGTCACCGCCGGTCTTCGGCGTTGACTCTTTTTTTTTTCTTCCTGATTATTTCGCTGGTTTCCAGCGTTAACTTTTTCGAATTTTTTTTTCTTTCTGTAACATCTTTTTTTTTCGTTTAAACAACAATATTTTTGTGATTGATAATATTAACTATAATACTGTTAAACACGGTAAAATTAACTATACTACAGTTTAACACAGTAATATTGTTATATTAATCTCTAGCACAGTAATATTAACACAACAAAACTCATTATTATTGTTTAATAAAGTAATATTACTATGTTGACCGTTCAACAAATGTAAACATAATAAAAAAACCAAGAGAATTAATATTATTGTGAGTGACAGTAATATTACTATAACAACAGTAATATTACTATAACAACAGTAATATTATCACGTTACTCCGTGAATAACTCAAACAAACAAAAAAAACCCAAACAAAATAATAATATTGATGTGGTTGACAGCAATATTACTATAACAACATTAATATTACCGTCAACCAGAGTAATATTATTGTGTTTACACTAATATTACAATAATAGACAGTAATATTATTACGTTACTCCGTGAATAACTCAAACAAAACAAAAAACCCAAAAAAATTAATAATATTGATGTGGTTGACAGTAATATTATTGTGTTTACAGTTATTTTACTGTCAACGACAGTAATATAATTACGTTGACTTGTCAACAAATCAAACAAAATTAAAAAATAATATTACGTTAATTTACTGTCAACGGCAGAACAATTACATAAATGCATTGTCAACGGCAATACAATTACGTTAATGTACTGTTATTGACAGTATAATTACGTTAATTTACTGTCAGTGACAGCACAATTACGGTCAACGTTTAGCGGCGGACGTAAAAAAAATAATTAAAAAAAAACACTAAAAAAAGTCAACGCCGGAATCTGGCGGCGGAAAAAAACAGACCAGAAAAGAAAAAAAAAAGTCAACGGCGGAATCCGGCGGGGGGAAAAAAAAAAAGAAAATCAAAAAGTCAACGCCAGAATTTGGCGGCCAAAAAAAAAATTTTAAAAAAAAAAAGTTTTTGAAAAAAAAAGTCAAAATTGGATTTTTGTGGTCAAAATTGGATTTTTGTGGACAAAATTGATTAACTTGAGATTACAATTAAAAATTGGGTATAAAGGGTTGGGGGTAATATTGTCATATACATGAATGTTTCCTTTATTTATAATAAATATTAAAGGGATGGGCTTATTGGTGAAAGAGATATAGCCCCTAAACCTAGAATAATAAAGATGTTTGGTTAAGGACCTATGCACAAAAACCCCTTAAATTTATTATTTTGTGATATATTTGGTAAAATACTATGGGAGATCAAACCAAATGCTATTCTCTATAAAAAGAAAAATGATGTAATATTATTATTTTATTATTTTGTGTAAATTTTGATGGAATTGGTGGGAGACCAAATACACTATTTATTCACCAAAAGTAGTGAAATTGCAGAGTGCTAAGGGTTGGACATAAACCCGTTTTTTCACCACAAAAAATAGGATTTGGTGAAAAAATAGTGACGACGTTGGAAGATGCTCTTATGAATGCACATTTCTTGATTTACAATTTACATGGTTGGGGTGTCTGATACAGCTTACTATTGTTAGAATTATCTCTTGCGATTACAAGCGTTTGCAGATGTCTATTTGGTGCTCGTAATATCAGTACATAACCCCTCTATTGGTTTATGGGGTAGCTTTCGTTAGTTTTTCTGTCAAACTTAACTGCGGGTGTCAAACTTCAAGGGGGTCCATCCGCAAACATGAAAGGGAAAATGAAAGCTCAAGGGGGTCATTTGCAAAAATATTACTTTGACGTTTGACACTGGCTGTTAAGTTTGACGGAAAAACTAACGGAAGTTACTCCATCAACCACGAGGGGGTTATGTGTCGATATTAAAAGCATAAGGGGTCATCTGCAAAAGCTTGTAATTCCAGGGGGTTAAGTGTTATTTATCCTTGAAGCAATTAAATAGCTTTTGAGAGATTTTCTAATAAAATATAATTTTATTATATGTTGTAAAATGGTATATTTATCTAGCTCCTATTTTTTATGATTGTGGAATAATGTAATGCATAAGAACGTAAATAACAAGAATGAAAATACAGAGAAAGTAAGGGAGAATTCAGGGGTGGAACCAGGATCAAAATGTAAGGGGGGCCAACTAAAATTTTGGCGCCCCGAAAAAAAATTTAGGTTCCAAAACATTGCAAAAGATAAGTTTATATTACTAATTTATTAATTAAAAGATCATATATATTATAATTATTTCATATTTTAATCATCACGGAAAATTCTAAATTAATTCAAATTATTCTAATAATGTATTGCACTTATTTCGGGGATTCATGGCACGATCTCAAGGCATTGATAAAAAAATTCAAAAATAAGTCAAATTCATAAATTTTATTTAAAATAATACAAGTTTTAAGCATCTAATTTTATATTTTATATTAACTATGATATATGTATCTATAATTACAAAATATTTTATTTAAAAAACAACGGGTTCTGACACATATTTACAAAAACTTTGGGGGGGGCCAAAAGTAATATTCAAAAAATACAATACCAAGTACCGCCCCTGGGAGAATTATACTTTTGGTCCCTCATGTTTGGCCTAATTTCACTTTTGGTCCTCTTGTTCCAAAGTGTACAAAGCTCACCACCAAGTTTCAATTTTAAACACTTTTGGTCCCCGCCGTTACATATAACGGAAAACACTATTTTGGGGTGAAAATTGAAATTTAAAATCTTTTGGGGCTGAAAATAATTATAAATTTAAAATAGACTGCTTATAATTTTTACTAATAAAAAAAAAAAAAGAAATCAACCAAACAAATTATTTTTTATAAACTTAATATTATTATAATTATACTACTTATAATTATTTTTTTAATAATAAAAAAATAACTGAACATTTTAATCATACTTAATATTATTTTTAATTATACTACTTATGATAAAAAAGACTTAATAACAAAAAAATAAATTAACTAAACAAATTATTTTTAATTATACTTAATACTATTATAATTGTACTACTTATAATTATTTTTTTAATAATAAAAAATACATTAACTAAACAAGTTATTTTTAATTATACTTAATAGTATTTTTAATTATACTACTTATAATAAAAAAAAATAATAAAAAAGAAATTAGCTAAACAGGTCATGTATAATTATACTTAATATTATTATAATTATAATATTTATAATTAATTTTTTAATAATAAAAAAGAAATTAAATAAATAAATTTCATTATACTTATTATTAAAAATTTAATTATAAGTAGTCTATTTTAAATTTTAAATTATTTTTTAGCCCCAAAAAAAATTAAAAATTTTATTTTCGATTAATAATAAAAAAAGAAATTAAATAAATAAATTTCATTATACTTATTATTAAAAATTTAATTATAAGTAGTCTATTTTAAATTTTTAATTATTTTTTAGCCCCAAAAAAAATTAAAAATTTTATTTTCGCCCAAAAGTAGTGTTTTCCGTTACTTGCTAACGGACATGTAACGGCGGGGACCAAAAGTGTTCAAAATTGAAACTTGAAGGTGAACTTTGTTCAGGGATAATTACATTTTCCGTCCCTATACTTTACCACTTATTCGATTTTCGTCCCTAAACAAGATGAAGTTACATTATATGTCCCTAAACATGCAATTTTTTTGTTGTTTTAGTCCCTCCGTCCATTTGACTGGTTAGTTTGGACGGAAAACAACACGTGAGTCGTACGTGATACACAAAAGTAACCCACCCCCCCCCCCCCCCCCCCCCCCCCCCCCCCCCCCCCCCCCTCCTTCTCTTTAATAAACATCTGCATATTCAGAACAAAATCATAAATTTCTCAATTTCTCTTCAAAGCCCTGAACCCCCTTTCGAAATCTCTAAATTCCTCATGAATTTACCTCATAATTTCCTCAGCAAATCTTGAAAGCAAAATTAGAAACTGTGCGATTCAAATTTCAAAGGTTCTTCATTAGGATTAGCTAACTAAGCACCTGAGGTAGAGGATTGAAAGTAGGCTTCTTTCTCTCTTTATCTATCCTAAGTTTACAATCTTGAATCACAAAGTATGGAGTTTTTTTTTCTACATTGACGAATGCAGTCTGAAGGATGAGTCGAAAAATTGACTGTAGCTACGGATCAACATCTTTAGTTACAAGTGAAGCATGTTATTGTAAATGTGGAATTGAGTTGCCATTGATGACCTCATGGAATCCTAGCAACCTTGGGAGAAGATATCATTGTGTCCAAACTACATCAATTGGGGTTATGGATTTTAGTACTTTATGGGGTAAATTTTTTTTTTTTTTTTTTTTTTTTGCTTTTTAGTTTATTATTATTATTTTTTATATTATTTTATACTGTTGCATTTCTTTTGGTTTAGCGGAAAGTTACATGTTGTGGTGTATCCAAATGGTATAATCCTGAAATATGTAATAGATCAAAGAACATTATATGTGGGTTTCTGAGAAATGTCAACAAACTGGAAGTTGAATCTGTCAGTTACTAAGGAATGAAGACTTAATTGACAAGGAGAAGAGTGAGGTCCAGTGAAAGGGGAAAAAAAAAGGAAATTGGAGAATTGCATTGTACAACAAGAGAATGAAGCTGCATGCAGAAAGTTCTTTTGGTTTTGTTTGGTTGTTTGATTGGATTTGGAAAAGGGGCGTAGGGATTTCAAGAGAAAATTAGGGAAATTTATGTTCACGTTCAATATACAGCCGTTTATTATAAATGAGGAGGGGGTACTGTTGTGTATCACGTGCGACTCACGTGTTGTTTTCCGTCCAAACTAACCAGCCAAATGGACGGAGGGACTAAAACAACAACAAAATGGCATGTTTAGGGACGTATAATGTAACTTCATCTTGTTTAGGGACGGAAATCGAATAAGTGGTAAAGTACAGGGACGAAAAGTGTAATTATCCCACTTTGTTCACTTTGAAACAAGGGGGACCAAAAGTGAAATCGGGCCAAACATGAGGGACCAAAAAGTGTAATTCTCCCGAGAAAGTAACAACAACACGGTAGAGAGATAGGTAGAGATAATGCAAATAACAACAATCCGTCAAGACAAGATGGCATGTTCGTAAGTGCCTTGCACCTTGGATCATTTAATCATGAGTTCGAGACACCGGGGGGGGGGGGGGGAATTGGGAACATGATTTATGTAAGAGATAGATCAACGTACAGTTCTTTGCCCTTTATAGTAACTTTAGGATGAAGCAAATAAATTTTAATCACAATGATGAATGAGGAACTACTTGGGATGCATAAGGGTTAAACGATTTCAAATCTAATAATAATTTCATTCGTAATTAATTGATATTTCCTCTGATATTTTTACATCTGCCCATGAATATTTTTTTTCCGAATTAAATAGTTATTTTGCAGTTGTTACTCAATTTAACTTTTTGTATCAATCACAAATTCATGTCACTAAAATAAGCAAAACATGTACGACATTTAGTATGGATCAAGCATTGCCTCATGCCTATTGAAAGAATTAATAGTCCCGAATTCGTGGTAATTCAACAGAACAAAGATTTGTGTTAAGTGTGGTAATACTTACAAAACATGCAGCAGGATAGAATTATCCACAAGTAAATACTTGTGAACTGCCTTCAAATACGAAATGACTTAATATCAACAATATTACAATTTTACAAAGTAAGGAAGTAAAGATCTTCCTTATTGTGAATATATCATACATAGATCATTCGTACAATTATGTCTAGTGTCTTCAACTCACCCTAACAGATCTCTAAACGTACAAACTATGTACTCAAAGTGAGTACTTAAAACGTACTCTAAAAATGGTGTTACAAAAGAGATATGGAAGCTACAACTTATCACTTTCTTTTCTCTCAAGCATTGGACTCCATTTTTCTCTTCTCAAATACATGTGTAATATGGCACAATGAGCAGGTATTTATAGGCGGCAAAAGCATCCAGCACCTAGACATAAAAACTAAACTAAAGATAATGGGTTAGTGGGTTAATGAAATAGAGTAATCGATAACCGAGATCTACTTTCACACACTATCCACTTTTCTAATATGATGGATGGAAAACATATATATTGAAGTCACCAACAAAAGGTCTATGGAAAAGATAATCTATCATGCAATTGTATTCAATTGTGAAATCTAAAACCGATGCAATAAACTTTAATAATGTCATTTCCGTAATTTTGTTGTTCCCTTAGCATTCTTTTAGCCCACTCTGCAGTAGATTTCAAACCCCACTTAACCTCAATCAGTTCTAGAGTTGGAATTTCGCCAATACCATTTGAAATCTCTCTTAGTTGTAAACATTGATGAAGCTGTAGGCGTTTGAGCTTGGGGAAGTGGTTACTTTCACTTACCCAAAACTCGAGGTTTGAGCTTTCGATCACCAGATGTTTGAGCTCGAGAAATTCGTCCTCACTTGTTTCCCATGTCTCCCCATCAAAAGCCCATCTTTTTATTTTTAGCACTTGAAGATTAGGGAGTGAACCTACAATTCTCATTTTACTCCATGGGCGCCTCCCACCTCTAATAGTTAACGATTTCAACGTGTTAGGAAAAATAGGTGTAATCGTTCTCCACCTCCTAGAAGACCATGAATATTAAATACTTAGTTTCAATCTCTCAAGTTTCTCTAGATGTACAAGATTGTCAAGATGATACTCTTTTTCTTGGTTGTGATTAGAGTAACAAATCGACAATTCTTTAACGTTCGAAATCATTTTGAGGATGTCTTGAGCACATATAAGATCTGTTACCTCCTAAAGTGTGTGCAAGTTTAGTAAACCACAACTATTACTTGCTCCATCCTCTTAAGGATTTGCTAAATCACCGAAACGGTAACAGACAAGATGCCTTAGCTCTCTCATCCTCCAAATTTCCCGAGGCAGAGGTTGAATACATGGTAGCTAAAAGAGTCTCACAAGCTTCTACTATTCACACTTGATTGATGTACAGAGAATGAATTTATACAAGATAATTGACTCAATCAAGCCTTAATTGAGTTATTCTAATCACGTCAAATCTGGAGGAAAATATTATAACAGAATCACGTAAATAAGGGAATTAACTAATCATGTAAATAAGGAAATAAACTAGGATGGAGTGATATCCTTGATATGCCCCCGCAAGATGGCATGTCGGTTAGAGATGCCAATCTTGGATCGTAGACTCTCAAATGTTGGGCCAGAAAGCGGTTTGGTTAGGAGGTCCGCCAGCTGAGCTTTGGATGACACGTGAGAAACACGTAATTGGCCATTCTGAACAAGCTTTCGAACAAAGTGATAAGCCACTTCAATATGTTTCATGCGCGAGTGGAACACAGGATTTGCGCAAAGATAGGTTGTCCCAAGATTGTCACAGTAAATGACCGGTTGAGTGGCAAGAGATATTGAAAACTCGTTGAGAAGGCCTTGCACCCAACATAATTTCCGTGCAGTGATAGCAACAGAGCGATATTCGGCTTCAGTGGAAGAACATGCGACCGACCGTTGTTTCTTGGAACTCCAAGCAATAGGGTTACGACCAAGGAAGACTATGAAAGCGCTTGTAGATGTGCGATCATCTTTGTTACCAGCCCAATCAGCATCTGAAAATGCATGAAGGGAAAGTGGTGAATTGCTACACAAGAACAACCCAAGGTCAGAGGTGCCTCCCAAATAGCGTAGAACTCGTTTTACGGCTGTCCAATGATTCATAGTAGGTTGATTGGCAAATTGAGCAAGTTTATTTACCGCAAACGCTATGTCCGGACGCATGAGCTGTAGATATTGTAAGCTCCCAACAATTGTTCGATATTCTTTAACATCATCAAGATGAGCACTGTCGGCGATAGATAAGGTGTTGCCCGTCGATAGGGGTGTCTTTACGGCCTTAGCACCAATCATATTTGCACGACCTAATAGCTCCATGATATACCGTTTCGGAGAAAGAAATAATCCATGGTTGCTTCGAGTTACCTCCACACCCAAAAATAAGTTCAGATCGCCTAAATCTTTGATAGAAAACCGTGAGCCGAGTTTCTTGATAAATGTCTCAATGGACGAGGAGTGATTTCCTGTGATAATCAAATCGTCAACATAGACACTTAAATATATGATGATGCTATTATGAGCAAAGATAAATAGGCAGGTATCAGATGCAGAATTAGTGAAGCCAATGGAGAGAAGAAAATTTTCTAACTCTGAGAACCACGCCATCGGTGCTTGTTTCAAGCCGTAGATTGCCTTATGTAACTTGCATAAATGATTTGGAAATGCTTCATTTATAAAGCCCGGTGGTTGAGACATATAAACGTCTTCGGTCAAGTGACCATGGAGAAATGCATTATTAACGTCCAATTACCGTAGAGACCAATTCCGTGAAACTGCGATAGAGAGGACAACTCTAACAGTTGTATGCTTGGCCACAGGTGAGAACGTCTCGTCATAGTCAAGACCTGGCCGTTGGTGAAATCCTCTGGCAACAAGACGTGTTTTGTATCGACTGACTGTTCCATTGGAGTTGTACTTTATCCTGAAAACCCACTTGCAGTTGCAGCCAACAACATTAGATGAGGTATGGGAAGAAACTAAGGACCATGTTTTCTGCTTGTTCAACGCATCAAGTTCTTCTTGCATGGCAGCTCGCCAACGAGGATCTTTAAGAGCAGTAGACACAGATTTTGGCTTTTGAGGTTTTGAATTTTCAGTGGAGTTTGGTTTTGTAGTGGAAGAAATCAAGGAAGGAGTTTTGGGTTTGGATTTTTCCGTGGCAAGGCAAAGACGCTGATTGGGTTTAGAAATATTATTTTTGGATTGAGTTATCATTGGGTGGCTTGGACGAGTTGGTGGTTGTGTGGAAGATGAATGTGCAGTAGAACCAGTATTTGTGCAAGATATATGCATACCTGAAATGTTACAGGAGGAGTCCATGCTTTCGCTTGATGAAGGAGCATCGTTGGCGACATCATCAACCGTAGGGGAGGCTTGAGCCGGCGGTGGAGAGATTGAAGTGGTGGATAGTTGGTGGTTTGGGATAACAAAATGAGACGGAGCCCAAGCAGCAATTGGGAGTTCGGTAGGCCGAGTTATGGGTGTTTCTGTACTAGTGTATGGGAAGGAAGTTTCGACAAAGTCGACATGACGAGAAATATATAAACGGGATTTCACAGGGTCAAAGCACTTATAACCACTTTGATTTTCAGCGTAACCGAGAAAAATACAAGGTGCAGACCTTGGTTGCAACTTATTTTGGTTATATGGTCGAAGCCATGGATAGCACAAACATCCAAAAACTCGAAGCTTTGAGTAATTTGGATGTCGGCCAAAAAGGGTTAAAAATGGTGAATTATTATTAAGAATTGGTGTGGTCATGCGGTTAATTAAATAAGTTGCAGCCTGGAAAGCAAATGACCAGAATGTTAATGGTAAGTTTGCCTGATGAAGTAAGGTGAGGCCTGTCTCCACAATATGGCGATGGCGGCGTTCGGCAGTAGCATTGTGTTCAGGTGTATGGGATGGTGTAAGGAAATGAGAGATTCCATTTTCTTCAAAAAAGGAACGCAAATGTATAAATTCTCCACCATTATCAGAGTAAAAGGAGATAATTTTCTTTTGAAAATAGTTCTCGACAATATTTTTGAACTTAGGAAAAATAGTGGAGACTTCAGATTTTCGTTTCATCGGAAAAAACCAAACATATTTTGTGAAATGATCAACGAAGATTAGATAATACCGAAAATCGTTTATAGATATGATAGGTGCCGGACCCCAAACATCGGAATAAATCATTTCTAATGGAGAAGAACTTTTTATTGTAGATTGATAAAATGGAGATTTGTGCATTTTATTGCACTTGCAGGAATTACAAAAGAAGTGTTGGTCTGTGGTGGGGGACGAGATATGCATAATTTGGAGAATTTGGCGAAGAGTTCGAGTAGGAGGATGGCCTAGCCACCGATGCCATTGTGGAGCAGTAGTAGTGGCTATTGTGTGGGCTTGTGGTTGTATAGGTGTTGCTGGTGTAGTGTTAGGAAAATTGGTAGGCCATGGATATACGCCGTCTCTAGGCTTCCCTGCCTGTAGATGTGCCCCCGTTCGATAATCCTTTACAACAAACGAAAATGGTGAGAACTCGACTGTAACATTATTAGTAGAACATAATTGATACACAGATATAAGATTCTTTTGCATTTTTGGGACACAAAGAACATTAGAAAGGTGAAGAGGGCGAGATAAACAAGGTAATGAGAGAGAACCCGTATACGAGATTTGATGATTTTTACCATCCCCTAGCATGATTTCCTCACTACCATCATATTCAGAGTGAAGAGATAAATTATGGAAATCTTGCGTAACATGGTGGGATGCACCGGAGTCCAAAAGCCATGTAGTGTCATTGTTGGCCGATCGAGAGGTGTAGTTGGCCTAGGGTTTTGGATTAGACGGCCTGGTTCCATGGTTGCTGCTATGTGGTGGTTCCGAAAGCCACGTAGATAGAGCAAGAAGTCTGCGGCATTGTCGAGCAACATGACCAGGCTTCTCGCAGATCTGACAAGTTACTCGTGGACGGTTGCTTTGATACCCTTGGCTGAAAGAAGGCCGAGGTGATGGATATGGTGGTCCTTGATGCTTTCCAGAAACAAAGGAACTATGAGACGATCTTTTTCCACGATAGCGAGAGGAGGTAGATGGTTTGGCAACATAATTTGCAACAATAGGAGAGGTGTTTGCGGTCTCGCGGGAGAGATACAACTCAAAATCCGTGAGTTTTTCATGAAGTTCTTGAAAGCTAATGCTGGAGTCACGGGCTCGAAATGCAGCAGCAATTTCTTTATATTCAGAAGGGAGACCATGGAGAACGTGTAACACTATTTCATCCATGGAGATACGAACACCGGCGGCGGCTAGTTGCCCGGATGTCTGCTTGATCTTTTGAAGGAACTCAGTAACCGACATAGATCCTTTCTTCATGCTGCTTAATGATTCTCGAAGACTCATAATACGGCTTCGAGATGGTTTAGCATAAGTATCGGCAAGAGTGTGCCATACGTCGTAGGAAGTCTTGGCATCAACGACGAACGGAATGAGTTCGGCTGATAATGAACCAATCAAAGCGTTGCGGAGTAATTGATCTTGACAAAACCAATATTCATTCTGGTATTGATCAATGGTTGTTTCGGTTTCAATAAATTTAAGAAATTTGTAACCACATAGAAGTGAATACCATTGGGTGTGCCATGACTGGTAGTTTGTGGGTGTAAGTTTAATGGGAGTTTGGGTTGCGGCATTGATGGAGATGAGATGATTGTTGGTTGAAGTATCGATAGTTTGTGGTGGGAGGGATGCGGGTGTAGTGGGTGGAGTGGTGGTGGGGGTGGAATTTTGGCTATCACCAGCCATAGTTGCAAAAAAAAAAAATGAAAAAAAAAATATGAATTGGTGGATCAGAGTTGCCGTGAGGCTGGTGGCTCTGATGCCATAAAAGAGTCTCACAAGCTTCTACTATTCACACTTGATTGATGTACAGAGAATGAATTTATGCAAGATAATTGACTCAATCAAGCCTTAATTGAGTTATTCTAATCACGTCAAATCTGGAGGAAAATATTATAACAGAATTACGTAAATAAGGGAATTAGCTAATCATGTAAATAAGGAAATAAGCTAGGATGGAGTGATATCCTTGATAGTAGCAACATCCCAGCCTTCAATGGATGAATGATTAAAGTTTGAAGATTCCCAAGGTTTGTAATGGTTGTTGGAATCTCAATTGGATAGGGAAAAGCAAGGTACCTTAAATTAGATAACTCGAATACTTGATCGGGGAGCGTCACTATACTTCTATAACCAAACATGTTGATGGAAGAAGCTCCAAAACATATAATTTTGAGAAATCTAAAATCTCCTAAATCCTTATATGGACCAAGATGGTTGACGAGGAAGCACATAATGGTACGGATGGTTGGGCAATATTTGCTTGCAAGGCACTTCAAATCATAGGACTGTAATGGTACGGATGTAATATTTGAGAATATAAACGGGAGTTCAATAATTATTTGGTAGTGGAAAATAAATAATTATTTAATGATTAATTAAATGAATTCTTTTAAGAGTTTGGATTTAATTAATTATTAGTTGCATGGTTTATATTTTCTCCTTTAGTTCCTATTGTAGTCCAATGGATTTTCTAATTAATCGAGAAAATAAAGTCCAACCAATATTATATATTGGAATTAATATAGCCGAAAATTAAGTCCCCATTGGACTGCAATTTTCGACTATATAGAGTTATAGAAGGAGTGAGATTTGTTTCCATGTAATCCTCTCTATGTGTGACTTTAATTCCTTGTGTTGTATATAATAGAGATTAGGTTGATGAGAGTGGGATAAGACTACACGCCTATTTCATGTGAAGAGAAATTATTTTTCTCTTCTTCTTTTCTCTCTAAGTTTCTCGATTATAGATTTAGATTTCTTCAAGTACATGTCCACCCTTGTAGAAGAATTATTAATCCGGGACATATAATAGAAAGATTATGGGGATGTTTGGTTATGTTTCTAATGAGATTTTCTAGTTTTCAAAATTTCTAATGGAAAAAATAAATGTATTGGTTTTTGTGTAGAAAATTAGATTTATGTTTGGATGAAGTAAAATTTTTAGTTTTATATAGGTATGGAAAATGAAAGTATATTTGGTTGTGTGTTTTCTACATGAAAATACGTGTAAAAGTAGAATATACATGATTGGATATAATTGTGATGACGATGATGATGGTGGTGGTAGTTATTCTTATTATTATTATTATTATTATTATTATTATTATTATTATTATTATTATTATTATTATTATTATTATTATTATTATTATTATAAGATTAAAAAAAAAAAAAGGGAATGTGGAATTATGAATGAAGACAGATAAATGGGAGGGGAGACAGAATGTGGATTTTAATGAGGAGAGAGGAATTGGAGGAGAGAGAATCTGAATTCTAATGAAGAGAGGGAGTGTGAATATTAATGAGGATAGAGAAATTGGAGGAGAGAGAGTGTGAATATTAATGATGAAAGATGAATAAAATGAGAGAGAGAAATGAGTTGAATGAATAAAATATATAGGTTAGTAGGTATTAGTAGGTTTGAAAGTTGGAAAAAGTATGAATAGTGTATTTCCATTGGAAATTTTGATAGGAAAAAGTGTGTGTTTTCAAGTAGTTTTATGAATAGTATAGAAGTTGAAAATGGATTTGGAAATGAAAAAAAACATGCCCTATAGATTTTTAGAGCAAACTATTATTCTCGAAATTTCTGAGCAGTCCTGCGAAGAAATTCACCATAAATCAATCGTTCATCCGATTGGCTTGAAATTTACACAGTTGCTTCCTAACTCATAGTACTAATAATATCTCCAAAGGGTTTCTCCATCAGATTAACCATATCGGAGATATTGGTGAAGGAAGAAGGCTGTAAATTTCTGAACAGCAGTTTTTCGAGGATTGAAGGCTTGGTGTGGATCCTCGTTTGTGTGCCGAAGATAGAAACGAACCTGCTCGGGAAAATTATAAGTTGCTAGATTAGATTTATTCCGTTTTAAACGAATCTAATAGAAGCATGATAATAAAATTAAAACCGACCAATCTATAACCTCTTGCGAATTTTCATTGAATCCTGGACTTCACACCCCAACAGTAATAACTAGCTCCAAGCAACAAAATAACTACATAGCCAATATACAGTTCAATCACAACTTTTATGAATCAAATCCACCTTGTCCTTAACTTTTACATAACTCAAAAGTTTTTTCAAGAAGTAGGAAAAAAAAACTCAAGAAACTTTTAATTCCTGTCTGAGTTATTAAGATGACGAATTTAAAATATACAATTCAAACAACGAACTTGAATGTCGTCATTCCGGTAATCTTGTTGTTCCTCTCGCATTCTTTTCGCCCACCCCGCAATAGATTCGGTGCAGAACTTAACCTCAATTAGTTCAAGTGTCGGAATTTCTCCAACACCATCCGAAATCTCTATTAGATATGAACAATCATGGAGCAATACGCGTTCGAGCTTCGGGAAGTGGTTGCTTTCGGTTACCCAATACTTGAGTTTTGAGTATTCAATCATCAGATGTTTGAGCTCAATAAATCCCCCCTCGCTCGTTTCCCATGTCTCCCCGTCGAAGCCGTGATTTCTTATTTTAAGCACTTGAAGATTAGGCAGCGAGCCAACAACCGTCATTTCACTCCACGGACGTCTCCCGCCTCTAATGGTTAACCATTTCAGCGTCTTGGGAAAAGCCGGCGTAATCTTTTCCCACCTGCTCGAAGACCAAAAATAAGGAACAGTTAGTTTCAATCTCTCGAGTTGCTTCAGGTGTACAAGATCGTCAAGGTGGTACTCTTCTTCTTGGTGTTCCTTAGTGTAAAAAATTGCCAACTCCTTAACGTTTGGAATCATTTTGAGGATGGTTCGAGTACATATAAGATCCGTTACTTCCCAAAGTGTTTGCAGTTTTACTAGACCACGACTACTAGTACTTGCTCCCTCCTCTGGATTCGGTAATTGGCCGAATTTTCGGTAGCACACGAGATGCCTCAGGTCGGCCATCCTCCAAATTTCCGGAGGAAGAGATATGAACGACACTGGATGAATGATTAAAGTTTGAAGGTTTTGAAGGTTTGAAATGGATGGTGGAATATCCATACGGAAGTCGAAAGCAATGTACCTTAAATGAAAGAACTTAAACACTTGTGCAAGAAGCTTCCTAATATCAGCATAATTCAACATAGAGTCGTCAGTACTCACCAAATCCAATATCCTGAGGGATTTAAAGTATTGTATATGAAAACGTAAACCGATCACCCTGAAGCATATCATAGTATGGATGGTTCGGTGATCAACGTTTAAATCGTATTGATTGAAAAATATGCGGCGCTGATTTTCTATATTGTTCGTGGGAGCTTGTCCATACATGACATGCAGAAACTTCTCGTGTTGGGCTATTCTTATGCACAATTTACGCATCAGGTCATGAACTCGGCATGTTTTGATTTTTCCATTAGACTTCCTCTTTGACACCATAACAAGACTTCTCTTCACAAGATCCTCCAAATATTCTTCTTCTGCAGCCTCTTCCAGGCTTCTACATTCACTTGATGAATTAATAAACCCCTCAGCCACCCATAATTTGACGAGTTTTGAAACATGGATCTCGTAATCTTCTGGAAAAGCTCCCATGTATAAGAAACACGGCCTCAAATGATGAGGTAAGTTGTTGTAACTCAAAGATAGTATCGCTTCAAACCGTCCATGTTTTGTAGCAACAACTGATTTTACATTTCTCGCAAATTTCTTCCACAAAGATTGATTATTACCGGCCTTGAATAGGACTCCTGCAATCACCACAATTGCAAGGGGCAGTCCTCCGCAGCTTTTTGCAATCTCCTTTCCAATAATTTTCAATTCAAGTGGATAATATTCTTCTTTAAACACTTTCTGCCGAAGCAGATTCCAACTTTGTTCGTCATCTAAGAGATGCATCTTATGAACATGGCTAGAAGAGTCGGGATAAGAGGCAACCTCTCCCAACCTTGTGGTTAGTATGATTCGACTTCCATTATTGTCATTCGGAAATAACCTCCTTACACCATCCCATACCTTTGTACTCCACATATCATCCAATACAATCAGATATCTCTTACCCTTTAAGCTTTTGTAAACACTCTCCACTGTAGTTGACTCATTGCTCCCTCCTGGTACCGGTCTTTCTGGGCTGATGGAAGCTAAGAGCCTCGAGAAAACATCTTGTGCAACGTAATCTTGAGAAATAGTTACCCAAGCACGAATGTGAAAATGCTCGGTGATTAACGGATCGTTGTAAGCGTGTGCAGCAAGAGTAGTCTTACCAATACCTCCCATGCCAACGATTGGAAGGACTTGTAATTTCGAAGATTGTCCACAAAGCATCTCATATATGGCCATCAAATCATCATCAAAACCAACCATGGCTTCTTTCTTGCGGGAGGATTGAAATCTTAAGGATGAAGTAACAACGTTTGACTCGTAATTACCGAGCGGGACCCTTTTCATCCTATCTACCTCTCCAGAGATCGAATCAATTTACATCATTAATCCGCTAAGCTGGGATCTGAACTCAACCTTCACCGCGTGCTTGATGTATCCGTAGCGCATCCTCGACAACTTAAAATTTTCAATCATATCTTTGGTGTGGATTGCTACATTCCTGATTCGTCCTTCCAAAATGTTGTTGACTTTCTCTGGAAATTCTCCAAGAAATTCTCTTAGTGAAGTAATATTTGTGCTCATAGATATGATTGGTGACTTGTCATAAAGAGAAAAGGAATAGATATCACAATTTAGGATGTGGTCTATGGTTTGTTCAAGAGAAAGAAGAGCAGCAAAAGCCATTTTACTTCCTTCTGACAAGATTAACAAATTAATGAATGGGAAATAAGAAACAAAGCTTTAGAGAGAAATGAATTGGAAGGAATTTTGAGAGAAATGATAGTAGTTCACACGATGAATTACCAAGCTGCTTTTGAATATTATATAGGGTAAATTCCACTTTCTTCCCTTTTACTTTGGGTCGATAACACTTTACCCCCTTCTACTCTCGATTGCATCGATTTGCCCCCCCCCCCCCCCCCCCCCTTACTTGAAAAATTGTCTCAATGTGGCCCTCGTTGTTAGTTGTCAAACATTTGACTTTAACACCGTTTAGTCTAAGCTCTGAAATTACAAAAACACCACCACTCCCAATTTAAATAATTATTAAAAAACAAAAAATAAATTAAAAAAACAAAAAAAAATTAATACAAAAATTCAAGACAACGACAAAGCATAGTCCACGACGGCAGCGACAATTTATTTTTAATTTTTTTTTTTAATTTTCTTAATTTTTTTAATAATTATTTAAACTGGGAGGGGTGTTTTTTTTTGTAATTTTCAGACTTAGATCAAACGGTGTTAAGGTTAAATGTCTAAATTAACGGCGAGGGCCACAATGAGACAATTTTTCAAGTATAGAGGGGCAAATCAATACAATTGAAAAAAGAAGGAGGTAAAGTGATATCGAGCTAAAATACAAGGAGGGAAGTGGAATTTATCCTATTATATATGGAGTGTATGGCATTAATTACTTGCACATAGTTTTGACTAATTCCCAAAAAAACAAGTTGATGAAGTCTTTTCAGATCTCTTAACCTTAAAATACAATATCTTTTTTAGATTATATTTTGAGTAGTTGGTACAATAACTTGTTTACATGACTCCAAACTATCAATTGTTATATTTTCTTCTTGAAGGAATTTCCAATAATGACCTATTAAATATTGTTGTCTTGTTCGGATTCACAAAAAGGGAAAGATGTGAGATGCTTCTGCTTGGCTCACTTTTCAAACAATTACACTAGGTTTGTCCGGAGAAATTAGATGTTACCCGTGGTTATTTATACTAGGTGATTATGAACCGTAGATTTACTTATAATCACACACACGTCCATGTGTATGTGTGTTTGGTGGGTAGTTATTTAATTAAGGGGAAAGTACAGTTTGCACCCCTGAACTATGAGGCTTGTCTTAAATACCCCCTTGAACTACAAAACGTAACAAAACGCCCCCTTGTCATTTTTGGTCAACTTTGGAAAACTAACACCGTTAACTTTTATGTGAATTTACTTATTTGCCCTTAAATGTATTTAGAAAATTTGTACCATCCCTACCCAACGTTTCTTTCTCCCATCCATGCACCTCCCCACATCACACCCATCACAATCCTCTCTCCAATTCTCCATCCAAAGCTAGTGATATCCCATAATTGATTGACCGGCCAAATACAAGTGCATGAACCGCATGGAGGCGGAGATCGGCGATTCCACCACACGATACACAAATGGAAGCGGCGGAAGTGGCTAAAAGGGGGAGGGAACAAATCGTCTGGAAGCGAGAGGTGGCGGGTCTGCATTTGGTTACAATCGTTGGCGGCGAGGGTTTTCGGCGGCGCCGCATACCTGTTGCTTGAATTTCGTATGTGGTGGTTGTTGGCCGAAAACCTAAACGCAAGTGCACGTATCGTACAAGTAATATAGTGGACTAAAAGTCCGGATATCGAACCCACAGGGAATATTTAATTATCTAATCCTAGACGCTAAATTCTACCAATTATTATCAAGCCCACCCTACACAGTCGACTTTAGAGAGATTTAACTAAATTAAAATAAATTAAAAAGCAAATTAAAAAGACAATAGCACGAAAGCAATTAAAAACGAAGGTTTAATCAGAGTAAACAAGCCTAGGATTTTATTCTTCCCCCTATGTGATTATTATTCCCCCAATTCCTTCAAGTATGCAAGTAATTAACCCGGATTATTAACCTGAGATGCTAAAATAATCATAACCCGCTTCCGCGTGTATTACGATTCTAATACTCTAGATTCAATTACTATATTCCTATGCAATTAATTCTCGAACACAGCATTAAGCACAAATCTCAATAATGGCTACCTAAGAGATTAACTATATTCCTATGTTAATTCCACAAAGGCTCTTCTACCACAGTTCTAATTATTAACCCGATCTTCCTATTCATGCGATTAACAATAACATAAAAGCACATAAGTTGATCAAGTTCATGCACTTAATAAAAAAAGTAGAAGAAATAATCCGGAATTCAAACTTGCATAAAATCATAGAATTGGGTTCATAAATCCCACATACGGTTCCAAATAAAATCCTAGAAATAAGAAAATTAGCTACTCATGATTAAAGGAAAAACGCAAATAAAATAAGTCATAAACGATAGATTAAATCTATGCTTAGAGTCTTCGAATTCTTCGTCTTCGTTATTGCTTTATTGCTCTTGAAATTGCGTAAAAAAAGATCCCCAATTGTGTGTTTGGCTTGGTCTTATATAGGGTGAAAAACTTGGGGAAGAAGGCAGTTTCCTTGTGCAATTAAAATCCCTTTACTGCGCTGCCTCGGGGTCTCGGACGGCCGTCCCATAATTTGAACTAAAACTCGGACGGCAGTCCGAGCTTTAAATCTTCAGAATTTTGATTTTTTTCACTTTTGGCCCATATTTTCTCCAAAATTGCAGTTTTGACTCCATACTTTTCCAATTCTTCAATTTGTACCTAAAATACAATAAATCAACTTTTGAAGCACCAATTATCGTTAAAACACACCAAAAGCTCAAATAAAAAGGTACGATAAAGTGTAAAAATATACACTTAACACACCCCCAAACTTGAACTTTTGCTTGTCCTCAAGCAAAATCTACCAATAAGCAAATAACTCAACTACTACATCTCATTACATAGATCAATGATCAACTTCACGTTTTCAGAACTTGTAATTATAATGACAATTCTTGGGCATTCGCAAGCTCAAAATTCAACAACACTTAGTCACTCACCATTACCAAAAACCACAATTCATACAATTGCTTCAAGCATCCAATATTTGCAAATTAAAGATAGAAAGAATTTATACTTACATGCATATATTTGACTCCAAATACTCACCAAAGTATTCTAATCTACTAATATCGAACATTAAGTTATTGGGATCATTGGGGCTTTGTGGCTTTCAATTGTTAGGCTCTTTGGTTCGAGGTAGGAAATATGGGTATATGTGGCTATTCTTCTTGAATTGAGGTGATTACGCCAAAATTTGAAAGATAGGCGTTTGAAACAATGAATTCACCTCTAAGGACTTTAATAAACTCGATTCTTAAGAGTTCAAAAGTCTCCACTTTTGCTCTTAAGGCAATGGATCGAGCTTTCAAAACAATTCAACAACTAGTCCTTATCTCTCCCTTCTAGTCTCTTCTTCTTCTCTTTTTCTTTTTGTTTTTCTTTTTTTTTTTGTTTTTTTTTTTTCGAAGAAGAAGAATAAAGACCTTATAAAAAAATTCGACCGAACTCCAAGGGTAATTTTTCAAGAATCTCCACCTATTCAACCTTATATACGTTGGCTAAAAGAAAGAACACCTTTTCTCCGAGGCTCAAATCAAGGTTCTAAGGAATTTCGATAAAAAGGTCGGCTTGAAAGGCTCAAACGGTTCAAAGAAGGCCCAAATCATATCCCAAATCACTCACTACTCAATACTTCGTATCATAAATTTCCTAAGGTGAGTTTTAAAACCGAACATAGCATGATCTAGCACAAATTAATTCCAAATTTAAAATACAAAACATTCAACCAAAGCAATGCACAAAGTGTGATTCCTAGCAATAATTCGCTTCTAAGTTCCGTTGAATCGAAAGCTAAACAAACATCTAATCCTTATCACACAAAACAAGCAATCTCATCATCAAACATTGATCATCTCTCATCATCATAAATCATTGATGCATTCGACTCAAGCAAATTATTATTATTATTATTATTTTTATATTCCGGAAAAAATGAGAAAAGTAATAAAAACAAATAAAACCTAATGCATGCAAACTAAAACAAATAAGCACAAAAACATGTTTTTCACCCCCAAACTTAAAATTTTCGTTGCCCTCAACGAAATTAGCACAAAGTTTAAGGATAGAAAACACCTGATTTAGTCGGAGTCGATGTGATCGGGGTGCTCCTCCATCGTTCTCTCACGCTCGTCCTCATCGGAAAACTCGGGTACGGGCGGTGGCACTTTTCTTTCTCTTTCCCTTCCCTTTGGAAGATGATGCTTCGCGCATGCGGCCTCGTTTGTTGGACGACATAGTTGGGAGAGAGGTTGGAATAGATTCGGTGAGAATTGGTTGACAATCGAACTCAAAATTTGGTTGGAGCAAATTGTCGAACACCTTGTGGGCGTGCCTTGAAAGAGTAGATTTTGGAGAATTTGGTTTGATTCTCTAGCCTCCTTGTGTGTGGGATTTGGAGAGAAGGAACGAGGAGGGTTTAGCCAATAATGGGGGGAGAAAATCTGATTTTTTTAAATTTAAAACGCCCCAAATAGGTTCGGACGGCCGTCCCGGTGTTTGTGCTAAATGTCGGACGGCCGTCCGACATTGTTTTCTCCTTACTGGTCGTGGGACGGCCGTCCCACATTTACACATATTTTTCGGACGGCCGTACCATGGGCAGAGATGACAATTTTTTCGTTATGTTTCCCAGACGGCCGTCTGGGATTTTGCTTGCAATTTCGGACGGCCGTCTCGACCCCCTGACCATGTTTTTCGACCCTGAAAATTAAAATTCAAATAAATTAATTAGAATGCATGCCTATGACAATAAAAACGAAACGAAAAATTAAAGAAAACTACGAAAAACAATAAAGCTCGGGTTGCCTCCCGAGAAGCGCTAAGTTTAAAGTCTTCAGCCGGACGTTGCTTCTTTATTTTCAAGCAAAAGTGACCGAAGTCACTTGGCAATCTTCACTCGCTTCCCAATACAGTTTGAGCCGGCTCCGCTTCACGTTGAACGTACGATTTGAATCTCGCTCCTTTATTTTGACCACTTCGTGAGGAAGAATCTCTTGGACAATAAATGGTACCGACCACTTTGATTTGCGCCTCCTTGGGAATAACCACAGCCGTGATTTGCACAATAACACCAATTGTCCTTTGTGCAATTTCCTTTTGACTTTATCCTTACGACCACAATAGCTTGACTTATCCTTCTCTTGTGACTTGCTCGATTCTTTGGGTGGCAACATCTTCCTTGCACTCTCATCGCCATTAAGACTCAAACTCATATGACTTTCTCTTGGAGGAGTTAAAATTGAGTCCATGAAGTAAACTTGCTCCGTCCGATTCCCGTTTCTTCCATCATCTCCTGCACTCAAAGATACTTTTCCATTGTCCAAGTTCAAAACATCAAATTTTGCATGAGTTGTAAAATCCATAAGTTCAATAGCAAAACAATCATTATTATCACATGGATTTTTATTAGCACTAAAAACATTGAATTTGATTGTTTGATCATGAACAGTCATTGTAAGATCACCACTAGCACAATCAATTAGCGTTTTCGACGTGGCTAAAAAAGGTCTCCCTACGATAAGAGGTATCTCCCTATCCTCATCTATATCAAGTATAACGAAATCGACAGGGAAGATAAATTTATTGACTTTCACTAGCACATTCTCTAAAATACCTTTTGGGTAAACTAAAGATCTATCGGCTAATTGAAGAGTTATAGCCGTCGGTTCAATTTCTCCTAACCCAAGATTTTTAAAAGTAGAGTAAGGCATAAGATTAATGCTAGCACCTAAATCAATGAGCGATCTAAAATTTGTACCTCCTATAGTACAAGGAATAGTAAACTTACCTGGATCGCCGAGTTTTTGTGGAAGAGGCCGAGTAAGAATTGCACTAATTTGCTCCGTGAGTTGGATCATCTCGTTCCCTTGCAATTTTTTACTTTTCTTCACGAGGTCCTTGAGGAACTTCAGCCACATTGGCATCTTTTGAAGTGCTTCAATGAAAGGAATATTTATGCGAATTTCCTTCAACTTGTCCAAAAATCTTTGATATTCGGCATCGAGCTTCTTCTTTATAAACTTTTGAGGATAAGGAATTGAAGGGACTTGTGAAGGTACCGTTGATAGTGGCTCTTCATGAATTGATTCTTTTTCCTCATTCACTTTCGGCTTCTCGATTACCGTGTTTCTCTTCTCTTTTCGTGGGGCTTCCTCCAATTGCTTACCATTCTTCAAGGTGACTGCTTGGCATGTCTCGACCTCGATCTTTTTCGTTAGCAATCTTTGTGGATATGGGATTGGCTCGACCCATTCGGCTACAGTCACTTGCGGCTTGACTTGAATTTCTTCATTTTTCTCGATCTTGAAATCGATAGCTTGGCACGTCTCGAACTTTTGCTTTCGAGGATCTTCCGTATTCGATGGCAATGCTCCTGCCGGGCGTTTCTCTTGATTCACAACGAATTGAGCAAATTTATTCTTCAAATTCCGCAGCGAGGCTTGGGTAGCGGTCATGAATTGGGCCAATATCTCATCCGTGTTTGATTTTTGGGCCGGTGGATTGTTGCCTTGATAGCTTTGTTGAGGAGGGGCTTGATTTTGAAATTGACCTTGAGGTCTTTGATACCCTTGGCCTTGTTGATTTCCTCCATATTGCCCTTGTGATCTCCACCCTTGATTTTGGAATTGGCGAGGTGCATTGTTGACGTAGTTGAGCGACTCCACATCTTGTTGGCATTGGAGCGTGTAATGATTTCCACCGCAAATTTCACAACATGGAGTATCAATTGCTTGGACTTGTTGTGGCGGACTTGCTTTGATGTGCTGCAGAATGAGTTGATTTTGTTGAGCAATTTGGGTCACTTGAGCTTGAAGGGCCGTAATTGCATCTAACTCCAACACTCCGGGAATTTTCTTGGCTCCACTAACTGTCATCTCGCTTGACTTGGCAAACCGATTTTGTGCAATTTGATCCAGCATGATAAATGCATCCGGTATCGATTGACTCATGAAATGTCCCCCGGTTGATGCATCTAAGACGGTTCGTGCATTCTCGTTAATCCCTTGGTAGAAGATGTGGATTTGCCGCCATTGTTCGACTCCATGTGTTGGACACTGCCGCAAAAGAGTTTTAAATCTCTCCCATGCCTCGTATAATTGCTCACCTTGCTCTTGGACAAAATTATGAATTTCTCGTCGGATTCTCTCGTCCTTCTCGGGTGAGCTGTAAACTTTCATGAAAAGGTTGAGGAGTTGAGGCCACGACGAGATAGAGTGGGGGGCTTGGGACATCAACCACTGGCGAGCTCTTCCTTGTAAGGAGTGCTTCAAGAGAATTAATTGAAGCGCCTCTTGGGAAACGTCGTTTTGACGGTGGGAATTACAGGTATCTAGAAAATTGACAATGTGAAGATGGGGATCTTCACCCGCCAATCCACTAAATAGCCCGTTATTTTGGAGCATCGTCAAGAGGCCTTGCTTGATCTCAAAATTGTGCGCCTCAATAGGTGGATACTGAATGCTCGGGCGGAATCCGTCGAGAGTTGGGATTATGTAATCTTGAAGTGCATGTGGCCTAACTGCTGGCTGTAACGGAAGTTGAGGGGGTGGGTCTTGGACTTGGTTTCCATTGGCCTCGAGTAATTACCATCTGCGCGTCTGCGTTCTTCGTCCTCCATTTTATTGGTTGCGCGTTGACGTCTCCATTCCATTGGCCTCGAGTAAATTTAAACACGAAGATTAATCAAAGTATAAAAGCCTAGGATTTTATTATTCCCCGTATGTGATTATTACTCCCCCAATTCCTTCAATTATGCAAGTAATTAACCCGGATTATTAACCTGAGATGCTAAAATAATCATAACACGCTTCCGCGTGTATTACGATTCTAATACTCTAGATTCAATTACTATATTACTATGCAATTAATTCTAGAACACAGCATTAAGCACAAATCTCAATAATGGCTACCTAAGAGATTAACTATATTCATATGTTAATACCACAAAGACTCTTCTACCACAGTTCTAATTATTAACCCGATCTTCCGATTCATGCGATTAACAATAACATAAAAGCACATAAGTTGATCAAGTTCATGCACTTAATAAAACAAGTAGAAGAAATAATCCGGAATTAAAACTTGCATAAAATCATAGAATTGGGTTCATAAATCCCACATAGGGTTCCAAATAAAATCCTAGAATAAATAAGAAAATTAGCTACTCATGATTAAAGGAAAAACGCAAATAAAATAAGTCATAAACGATAGATTAAATTTATGCTTAGAGTCTTCGAATTCTTCGTCTTCGTTATTGCTTTGTTGCTCTTGAAATTGCGTAAAAAAAGATCCCCAATTGTGTGTTTGGCTTGGTCTTATATAGGGTGAAAAACTTGGGGAAGAAGGCAGTTTCCTTGTGCAATTAAAATCCCTTTACTGCGCTGCCTCGGGGTCTCGGACGGCCGTCCCATAATTTGAACTAAAACTCGGACGGCCGTCCGAGCTTTAAATCTTCAGAATTTTGATTTTTTCACTTTTGGCCCATATTTTCTCCAAAATTGCAGTTTTGACCCCATACTTTTCCAATTCTTCAATTTGTACCTAAAATACAATAAATCAACTTTTGAAGCACCAATTATCGTTAAAACACACCAAAAGCTCAAATAAAAAGGTACGATAAAGTGTAAAAATATACACTTAACAGTGGTTTTACTTTGAGAGGTCTAGTAAAAAGAACAAAAGAGAAAAGAGTATATGGAATGAGAGAAAAGACGCTGTGAATAATGGTAATTGGGCTGAGATCTTGAAGCAATTGAGGCATCCAAATTTACTGTCATTGTTCGGGGTTTGCTTGGTCGAAGATGAAGAAGCTCTATTTACGCTTTTTTTTTTAAAGTTCATTTTGGCTTCATTTAGTGTATTTGTTGAGGGTAAAAACGTCAAAAGATATTACAGTATAAAAATAATAATTAAAAGAAAAAAAGTCAATTAACCACATCATTACAAACAAAAGGATTGCAAACGGAGGGGGCGTTTTGTTACGTTTTGCAGTTCAAGGGGGTGTTTCGGACAACCCTCATAATTCAGGGGTGCAAACTGTACTTTCCCCTTTAATTAAATTTACGGTCCATATCCATCCGGTGTAAATAACCAGATGTAGCATCTAACTTCCAAGTTTGTCTGGTGTCTGCTAGTGCTATCCAACAACGATTAAAGTAATATAAAATGTGCATATTTCCTACTATTTAAAACCTCTTCATTTTTCTCTTTATGTTGTAAAATGGCCTATTTAACTAGCCATTTGGTTTGGTGACTGAGGAATAATGCAATATACTATAATAGACACAACAATATAAAGAAAGCAAGAGAGAATGCAAAAAACAAATACGTAAAGAGAAAATTATAGGGATTAGATGGGGAGATCGAGTTTTTCTCATTAATATAAGCATAAACCGCCATCAAGTTACATTGAGATTACAAGTAGCAGTAAGTTAATAAAATAGTGGAAGTAACCATCAAGTAATTATGATTAGGAAAACCAACACTAAAGATTATTTACAACACTTTACATTTTTTCCCAAATAATAATATAAATAATGTACTTCACCCGGCATACCATAAAATAAACTCTTGTATTCATAAATTATTAATGCCATGTCATCATCCTTCAAGCAAATATAACAAATTCGTTTTGAGAAAATTACGATTTTCGTCCCTCAAGTTTGCACCTATTTTACATTTAGTCTCTTATGTTTACCAAAAACACATTTTGGTCCCTCATGTTTGAACAATTTGACATTTTTGTTCATTTCCGTCAATTTACTGTTAGTCGGCGGTCAGTTTAAATAGGTCACATGCTTGATTCCGTTAATACTAACAAAAAATTGGCGAAAATGACCTAAAGTGTTAAATTATCAAAATATGAGGGACTAAATCTATTTTTTTGTTAACATGGAGGACCAAATATGAAATCGAGCTAAACTTGGGGACAAAAAGTGTAATTTCCCCAATTCATTTTTTGTTTTAAATAGAAGGGATTTCAAATCAATCCAAATAGGAAGGGGTTTAAATCAACCACAATTATTCAAAAAAATAATTAAAAGTGGGAGCTGTAGATTTGAAATTCATTGTCACATAACTCAACACAAACAAGCTCGACTTCTTCGACCCTACACCCGGTGATAATAACTGGGTAGGTCTTCTGCTGGCACGTGTCTTTTTTTTGTATTTTATAATATATTCTCCGCTAGGGTTTACCTTTAGGGGTTTTAGAAAAATAAAATAAAAAAATGATATGGTGGTTTACGAGGGTGGAGAACACAATAAGGTATGTTTTAACCGTTTATTTTTGCTTTTGGGTCGTTTTCTTTTTGTTGGGAGAAAAAGTCGACGATACCAAAAATCGGTACTCATAAACTAATTTTTGTTACGAAAGTTGGCAAAGTCCGATTACTAGAATACAACTCGATACTCAAAACCCGATTTTTGTAGTATAAAACGGCATGACAAAGCCGATTTATTTTTCTATCATCGGTATTATCATGCCGACTTGGACTACATAAAATCGGTTTTTGAGTACCGATTTTATTATCTATGTTTTTTTAATACCGTTTCCGCGTACTTTCTTACAACAACCTAGGGGATTGATGGAGGATTATTCGGATAAATTTTCTACCGAACGAATATTTGAGACACGAGAAGCTCTACTCGATTGGATTAAAGGAGTTGATAGACGCCACAGAATAATGATAAACATTTTCGTTTCAAATATGGGGTTGAAAGGGCGTAGAAGACCATATGTTGTACTCGCATGTGAGCGTGCGGGTGAATATCGTAGGAAGAAGAAAACCGGTGAGGATGGCCAAGGAGAGGGAAACAAGAGGACGGATTCTAAAAAATGTAATTGCACATTTAGATTAAAGGGGACAAAACGAGGAAAGGATACTGATAATGTTGGGTGGGATTTAAAAGTTGAATGTGGTACTCACACCCACACGGATTTTGAGAACTTGCACGACCAGTCTTATGCCGGGAGACTAACAAAAGAAGAGATGGTACTTGTTGAAGGAATGTCTTAAGCAATGGCGAAGCCGAAGGCGATTCTCAAATCATTGAAGATAGGGGACGAGACGAGTGTAACTGAAATGAGGACAATTTACAATCATCGCCAGAAGTTGTAATTGAAAGAGAGACTTGGAAGAACTCAAATGCAAGAATTGTTTGCAAGGTTGTCAAAAGATAAGTGTACTTTCTACCATAGAGTTAACAATAATAAAGAGGTAATCGATATGGTGTGGACTCATCCGAGTTGTGTTAAGTTAGCTCGTAGCTATCCGTACGTATTCATCATGGATTGCACATACAAAATCAATCAATATAAACTCCCATTACTTGAGATTGTTGGCTTTACATGTACGCACAAGACGTTCTCCATTGCCTTTGCTTACTTGGAGTACGAAAAGACAGAAAACTACGTTCGGGCATTGCAAAGTTTGGAGAAGATACTCGGAAATTTTCCTCAACCTAAATGCATCGTAACTGATCCGGGATTGAGTTTAATGAAAGCGGTTGGAGATGTATATCCAACCAGTCATCACTTGTTGTGTCGTTGGCATGTGAACAAGAATATATATTCCACCTGTAAGGTGATGTTCTCATCTGAAAAGTTGTGGAATCAGTTTAATAGAGATTGGGCGACTCTTATTGAAGTGGATGCAAATGACTTTTGTTGATTATCCAGATGCCGTAGCATATCTTACCAAATTATGGTTGGATCCGTACAAGGAGAAGCTTGTATCGGTATGGACTAAGAAGTATCAACATTTCGGTAATTACACTTGAAACCGGGCGAAGGGTGCGCACTCTCAGCTGAAGAGCGATATGGGCAATTGCCTTGGCACATTTGTTCAGGTGTATGAACATATCAACAGTAGTATTATGACGCAACATGATCACACAAGGGCATCATTTGAGAAGAGCAATAATACATACCTCCATTGTTTCAAGAAATCAATCTATAGTGAGCTTCGAGGAGCTGTCTCGCAATGCGCCCTTGACCATCTAAAAATTGAGCTTGATAAAGCACAAAAGTTGCTTCCAAAGAGTGACAATTTACCTCATCCGGTTTCAACTCGTCTAACATCAAACGCAAATTCCGTGCTCGTTCAACATTTGTCGTCGAATTCTTCGGATACACCCATCGGTTGGCCAAGTACCCCTAAAACTGTGGCCGAAATGTTGGATTGAAGGATGGGAAATGCTCATAAATCCACGCTTGAAAGAGCGTCAAGTATCCGTTCAGTTGCGCAGTTGTAGCCTTCAACGCTTTTGACAACGCGCGATATAAGAACCATAAACACGCGGTTCCCCAATCATACTCGCCAATAGTATCCACATTCTCAAGGAACTGCAACCACTCAATGCTAACCAACGAGCCCGTCTTGTCCACAAAAATGATGCAACCTAAGAGATACAAAAGATACGCCCTAGTAGCGTATAACCTTTTCATCTCACAGTCCATCGCGGTAATCTTGCCGAAGGTCCGATGTAACCATCCCAATTTCAGTGTCCTCTCCCCAGCTCCCATAGCTTCCGAATCTGGGTATACACCTAGCATTTTTGCAACATACGTCTGTCCACACGTATTAGATTGTCGCAATCGATTCGAAGCTACCGCACGACCAACAACTGGAAGCCCTATCAGTGTACTGATATCATCGAGAGTGATGGTCATCTCCCCAACAGACAAATGAAACGTGCATATGGTAGGATGCCATCTTTCCACAAATGCCCTCAATAGATATCCATCTATAGCATTGTACGACGAAGTGACAAGTGGCATCAAACCGGCCCTCGAGACAACCTCGAAAATGAACGGCGCGCACACCCAAGTAACCAACTTCTTCGTGTGGTTATGGGTTCTGAAATCTTCGCGCTCGTCTCAGGAAAGAATACTGTAAGAAATGTGATCCTTGAAGTTCGGGATCAAATCTGCTATTTTTGGACCTTGCGGTGTGTTCGGTTGGCTACTCGAAGGACCAACTTCCACGGTCGAAGCCGGTGGGGCGGATAGAGCGAGTGCAGGGGCCGTTGTAGTTGTTGCTGAAGAAGGATCTTCATCAGTCCAAGTGCGTCGACAGGGAGGATTAAAAGGGGTACGCCTTTTTTTGGCTTTTCCACCTTGCTCTTTTGAGCATTTTCCTTCCGTTTACAGTTTGAGACGGTCGGTGATACACGAGGAGGTTGAGGTTCCACTGCAAAACATTTAAAAAAAAAATCAATTGATCAAATATATAATATATTATTTAAAAAAAAGGAAAAAAAAAACGAAAAAAATCGGTATACTAAAACCGATTTTGTACTCAATAATCGACATTACAACGCCATTTTTGATTTGTAAAATCGACGTTGTATAGCCGGTTTTCTTAACAAATATCGGCATCATGACGCCGATTTTCGTTTAATAAATCGGTCTGTATAAACCGATTTCCGAAACCAACGAAGAATAAAAAAAAAACCAATTTCAATCTCAATTTTTTTTTCAAAATCGGCTAAATCATTGCAACCCAACAAGAAATAAGTATAGATTAATGTTCATCCACGCATATTTATCAAGAATCGATGCTCGATTGATGTTTTCGTATGTACAAACAAAAGTTTAGTAAAAGGGACTTACTTGTTGGTGGTGGTGCGGTGGTGGTGATGGTGTGGTGGAGGTGGTGCGGTGGTGGTGGCTTGCTGATCGTCGTCGGTGGTCTGGCGGTGGTCGTGCGACAGTCTTGACGGTACTCTTGCGGTCGTGCGTTCTTTTTTATTTTTATTTTGTTTTTTTTATTTTTTGGTCTTGAACAAATAAAAAATAGGATTTATTTGTATTTGGATATTTGTTGGATGCTAAATACCCACACGCAAGTGCACGTATCGCAAACAAGTAGTAAAGTAGACTCGTGAGAGTCGGATGTCGATCCCACAGGGAATACGCAAATTATTTAATCCTAAGTACCAAATTCTAACAATTGTTATTTTTATCCAGCCTACGCAAGGTTGTCAATTTAATTAACTAAATAAATTAAAATAATTAAGAAAGCAAGTAATTACGAGAAAATATCAATAATAAACGGATCTAGGATTTTATCTTCCCCCTATGCGATAATTCTTCACCCAATTAATCTCCTATTATGCAAGTTACGATTCCCGATTATTAACCCAAGACACGAAATTATTCATAACCAGATGTCGCTGCGCTATAAACCTATTATTCATAAAAGATTCACTATATGTCTATGCAAACCTAGTATAAATAAAGCATTAAATAACAAGTCTCGTAAACGGCTACCTAAGGTATTATCTGTATGTCTACGATAATACATGCAATCAACACACGCATTCGGTGAAAAACTACTCGAAGGCTCTTCTATCCCTGTTCTAATTATTAAAACGATCTGTCAATCAATTCTAACAATAACAAATAGCAACATAAGTTAGCTACGCTCATGCACTAAATACGATCAAGATCGAAGAAATAATCGAAGAATTAAACTTGCATAAAAGTAGAAAAATAGGTTCGAATCACCACATAGGGTTCCAATAAAATCCTAGAATAAAAACTTAGCTACTCATGTTCGTAACGACAAGCATAATAAAAATATGAAAGTTCATAAAAATCGAAGAATAAAAGTAAAAGGAAAACTCGGATGAAGATTCGTCAAGTCTTCGTCTTCGTTCTCTTGCTCGCGTGTAGAAAGATGAAAGATAAAAGATAGATGATAAAAAGATGATCCTAATTGTGTGTCTGACTTGGTCTTATATAGGGTGAAGAACTTGGGGAAGAAGGCAGTTTCCTTGTGCAATTAAAATCCCTTTTCTGCGCAATTTCGGAGTCTCGGACGGGGGTCCCACGATTTGCACTAAAACTGGGACGGGGGTCCGAGCTTTAAATCTTCAGAATTTTGATTTTTTCACTTTTGGCCCATATTTTCTCCAAAATTGCATTTTTGACCCCATACTTTTCCAATTCTTCAATTTGTCCCTAAAATACAAATAATAACCAAATTAAGCACCAATTATCGTAAAAACACATCAAAAGCTCCAATTAAAAGGTACAATTAAGTGTATAAATATACACTTAACACACCCCCAAACTTGAACTTTTGCTTGTCCTCAAGTAACATCAAATTAATAGCACAAAACAAAACCATACATCTCATTACATAGATCGATGGGTCAACTTAGCGTTTTCAGAACTTGCAATTATGATGATAATTCCTAGGTATTCGCAAGTTTAACATTCAACGGTACTTAGTCACTCCCCATTACCAACAATCACAAATCATACAATTGCTTCAAGTATCCAATATTTGCAAGTTAAAGATAGACAGAATTTATACTTACATGCATATATTTGACTCCAAATACTCACCAAATTATTTTACTCAACTAATATTGAACAATAAGCTATTGGGATCATTGGGGCTTTGTGGCTTTCAATTGTTAGGCTCTTTGGTCCGAGGTAGGTAATATGGGAATGTGTGGCTAATTTTCTTGAATTGAGGTGATTACGCCAAAATTTGAAAGCTAGGCGTTTGAAACAAAAAATTCACCTCTAGGGACTTTTATAAACTCGACTCTCCAAAATTCACACGTCAACACTTTTGCCTTGAGGCAATGGATCGAGTTTTCAACACAATTCAACCACTAGTCCTTATTTCTCCCTTCTAATCTATTCTTCTTCTTCTTTTTTTTTTTTTTTTTTTTTTTTTTTTTTTTTTTTTTTTTTTTTTTTTTAATCGAAGAATTTAGATATATAGATATATATGAAGATGCGCATATATATCTATTTTATTTTATTTTATTTTATTTTTTTTTTTTCGAAGAAGAAGAAAGATCTTATAAAACATTTCGACCGACCCGAAGGGATAATTATTCAAAAATCTCCACTTTTCTACCTTCCACATATTGGCTAAAAGAAAGAATACCTTTTTTTTTTTCACCGAGGCTCAAATCAAGGTTCTAAGGATAAAAATTTAAAGGTAGGCTTGAAAGGCTCAAACGGTTCAAAGAAGGCCCAAATCACATCCCAAATCGCTTATAACCCAACACTTCGTATCATAAATGTCTTAAGGTGAGATTTAAAACCGAACAAAGCATGATTGAGCACAAATAAATTCCAAATTTAAAATGCAAAACATTCAACCAAAGCAATGCATAAGGTGTGATTCCTAGCAATAATTCACTTCTACGTTCCGTTGAATCGAAAGCTAAACAAATACTAATTCCTTATCACATAAAGCAAGCAATTTCATCATCAAACATTGACCATCTCCCATCATCATAAATCATCGATGCATTCGACTCAAGCAATTTTTTTTTTTTTTTTTTTTTTTTTTTTTTTTTTTTTTTTTATTCCGAAAAAAACGAGAAAAACAATAAAAACGAATAAGACCTAATGCATGCAAACTAAAACAAATAAGCACAAAAACATGTTTCTCACCCCCAAACTTAAAATTTCCGTTGCCCTCAACGAAATTAGCACAAAGTTTTAAGGATAGAAAACACCTGATTTATTCGGAGTCGGTGTGATCGGGGTGCTCCTCCCTCACTCTCTCACGCTCGTCCTCATCGGAAAGCTCGGGTACGGGCTCAAGATTGGGTGCCGGTAAAAATTAGACGAGAATCAACCCCCAAACTTGGTTGGAGCAATTTGTCGAACACCTTGTGGGCGTGCCTTGAATGAGTAGATTTTGGAGAATTTGGTTCGATTCTCTAGCCTCGATTTGTGTGTGGGAGTTTGATAGAAGGAAAGAGGAAGGTTTAGGAAATAATGGGGAAAAGAATCTAATTTTTGAAAGTTAAAACGCCCTAAAAATCGTCGGACGGCCGTCCCGGTTTTTGTGCTGATTTTCGGACGGCCGTCCGAATTTTTTTTTTTTCTTCCTGGTTGTGGGACGGCCGTCCCACAAAATAGGCATATTTTGGGACGGCCGTCTCAAATGCAGTGCTGCAATTTTTTTTTTTTTTTTTTTTTTTTTTTTGGCGGACGGTCGTCTGGACTCCCCGATCATGTTTTCGACCCTGAAAAGTTAAAATTCAAATAAATAAATTAGAATGCATGCTTATGATATCAAAAACGAAACGAAAAATTAAAGAAAACTACGAAAAACAATAAAGCTCGGGTTGCCTCCCAAGAAGCGCTAAGTTTAAAGTCTTCAGCCGGACTTTGTCTGCTTCTTTGTTCAAGCTAACGTGACCGAAGTCACTTGGCAATTGAATTCCTCTCCCCGATGATGCTCGTTTGATTTTTTAGGTGGCCACCTCCTCCTTGCACGTTCATCACCGTTAGCACCCCAACTCTTTTGACTATCTCTCGGAGGAGTTGAAATTGAGTTCGCACAATAAATGTGTTCCTTCCGATTCCCTTTTCCGTCGTCACCTCCTGCACTCAACGATGCTTTCCCATGGTCCAAAATTGAAACATCAAATTTTTCATGATTTGTAAAATCCATGAGATCGATAGTAAAACACTCATTATTCTCACATGGATTTTTATTAGCATAAAAAACATTAAATTTGATCGTTTCATCATGCACCGTCATTGTAAGATCACCACTAGCACAATCAATTAGAGTTTTCGAAGTGGCTAAAAACGGTCTCCCTAAAATAAGAGGTATCTCCCTATCTTCATCTATATCGAGTACAACAAAATCAACCGGGAAGATAAATTTGTTCACCTTTACTAGCACATTCTCTAAAATACCTTTTGGGTAAACTAAAGACCTATCGGCTAATTGAAGAGTTATAGCCGTAGGTTCAATCTCACCTAACCCAAGATTTTGATAAGTAGAATAAGGCATGAGATTAATGCTAGCACCTAAATCAATAAGCGATCTAAAATTTTTACCTCCTATAGTACAAGGGATAGTGAACTTACCTGGATCGCCGAGTTTTTGTGGAAGGGGCCGTGTAAGAATTGCACTACATTGTTCCGTGAGTTGGATCATCTCGTTCCCTTGCAATTTCTTCCTTTTTGTCACGAGATCCTTGAGGAACTTCACCCACTTTGGCATCTTTTGAAGGGCTTCAATAAACGGAATATTTACTTGGATTTCCTTCAGCTTGTCCAAAAACCTTTGATACTCGGCATCGAGCTTCTTCTTCATAAGCTTCTGAGGATATGGAATCGGAGGCGCTCGTGATTTCACTGGAGATGATAGTGGTTCTTCGTGAGTCGCTTCTTTTTCTCCAATCACGCTCGGCTTCTCGATCACCGTGTTTTGCTTCTCTTTTCGTGGGGCTTCCTCCAACTGTCTCCCATTCCTTAAACTCACCGCGTTGCACTGCTCGACGTTGTTCTTCCGAGGATCTTCCGTATTCGACGGTAGTGCTCCTGATGGCCTCGTGGTTAGCTGGGTTGCAAGTTGACCCATTTGTGTTTCCAAATTCCGGATGGAGGCTTGGGTGGTTGTCATGAATTGCGCCAAGATATTTGCGAGATCTACACCTTGCGGTTGAGCTTGAGGCGGATTTTGGAATCCGGGAGCTGGTCGTGAATGATTTGGCGGTTGACCTTGAGGTGTTGCTTGCCTTTGTCCTTGCTGATTTCCTCCCCACCCAAAGTTAGGGTGATCCATCCATCCCGGATTGTACGTGTTGGAGTACGGGTTCCTCTGTTGGCGGTTGGTGTCATGCACATAATTCAGAGACTCCGTTTCTTCTATGCGCTGGTCGGGAACTTGGACTGCATGGACTTGCTGAGTTTGCAAAGCCGCTACTTGTTTCGATAGCTTCTCTAATTGGGCCGTGATTGCAGTGACTCCGTCTAATTCCAGAATTCCCCCCGTCTTGACTGCTCCGCTATTCGACCGGTCCGATGCCCGCATGTACTTATTTCTAGCAATTCGCTCCAAGAGTTCGTATGCTTCGTCATAGGTCAAACTCATGAACATACCTCCAGCTGCAGAGTCGAGCACTGTCCTTGAGTTGTCTTGCAGCCCATCGTAAAATATCTGTAGTTGGCGCCACTCTTGAAGTCCGTGATTCGGGCACCTCCTTACTAGCTGTTTGAACCGCTCCCACGTCTCGAATAGTGCTTCACCGGCCTCTTGTATGAAATTTTGAATTTCTCTCCGGATTCTCTCAGTTTTTGTTGGGGAGTTGTATGTGTTCATGAAAAGTTGTGCTAGCTGGGCCCAAGATGAGATGGAGTGCGGTGCGCGAGTTTGTAACCATTCTCGGGCTGCGCCTTGTAAGGAGTGCTTGAACAGGCGGAGTTGCAATGCTTCGGGTGTTACTCCGTTCATCTTGTGCGAATCACACGTCTCGAGAAAATTCACCAAGTGGAGATGTGGATCTTCATGAGCTAGGCCGCTGAATAATCCATTGTTTTGGAGCATAGTGAGGAGTCCCGCTCGAATTTCGAAATTGTTGGCTTCAATGGGGGGCTGCTGGATGCTTGATTGGAACCCATTGAGTGTCGGGACGGTGTACTCATGCAGTGCTCGTTGACGAGGCGGTGGATTAATCAGCTGGCGTTGCTGTTGCTCGATAACGACTTCTCCTGCCGCATTCGGTGGGCGCCCTTGGTTACCTCCCCCACGATTATTCTCGTCTTCCATCGTTGCCGGAGTGTTTTGGGCTAACCGTTGATTTCTCCTGGCTTGCCTAAACGTTCGCTCAATTTCGGGATCAAGAGGTAGCAGGCTCGTGTCGTGTCCTCTTCGCATAAAAAGTACCTAAAACAAAATAAAAAAAATAATTAAAAAAAAAAATAAATAAAAAATTGGCTGAAGTAAGAAAAATTGCTCAAATTTAATATTAGGATCAATAAATAATTTAGCCGTATTCCCCGGCAACGGCGCCAAAAACTTGTTGGATGCTAAATACCCACACGCAAGTGCACGTATCGCAAACAAGTAGTAAAGTAGACTCGTGAGAGTCGGATGTCGATCCCACAGGGAATACGCAAATTATTTAATCCTAAGTACCAAATTCTAACAATTGTTATTTTTATCCAGCCTACGCAAGGTTGTCAATTTAATTAACTAAATAAATTAAAATAATTAAGAAAGCAAGTAATTACGAGAAAATATCAATAATAAACGGATCTAGGATTTTATCTTCCCCCTATGCGATAATTCTTCACCCAATTAATCTCCTATTATGCAAGTTACGATTCCCGATTATTAACCCAAGACACGAAATTATTCATAACCAGCTGTCGCTGCGCTATAAACCTATTATTCATAAAAGATTCACTATATGTCTATGCAAACCTAGTATAAATAAAGCATTAAATAACAAGTCTCGTAAACGGCTACCTAAGGTATTATCTGTATGTCTACGATAATACATGCAATCAACACACGCATTCGGTGAAAAACTACTCGAAGGCTCTTCTATCCCTGTTCTAATTATTAAAACGATCTGTCAATCAATTCTAACAATAACAAATAGCAACATAAGTTAGCTACGCTCATGCACTAAATACGATCAAGATCGAAGAAATAATCGAAGAATTAAACTTGCATAAAAGTAGAAAAATAGGTTCGAATCACCACATAGGGTTCCAATAAAATCCTAGAATAAAAACTTAGCTACTCATGTTCGTAACGACAAGCATAATAAAAATATGAAAGTTCATAAAAATCGAAGAATAAAAGTAAAAGGAAAACTCGGATGAAGATTCGTCAAGTCTTCGTCTTCGTTCTCTTGCTCGCGTGTAGAAAGATGAAAGATAAAAGATAGATGATAAAAAGATGATCCTAATTGTGTGTCTGACTTGGTCTTATATAGGGTGAAGAACTTGGGGAAGAAGGCAGTTTCCTTGTGCAATTAAAATCCCTTTTCTGCGCAATTTCGGAGTCTCGGACGGGGGTCCCACGATTTGCACTAAAACTGGGACGGGGGTCCGAGCTTTAAATCTTCAGAATTTTGATTTTTTCACTTTTGGCCCATATTTTCTCCAAAATTGCATTTTTGACCCCATACTTTTCCAATTCTTCAATTTGTCCCTAAAATACAAATAATAACCAAATTAAGCACCAATTATCGTAAAAACACATCAAAAGCTCCAATTAAAAGGTACAATTAAGTGTATAAATATACACTTAACAATATTATTTGTGAATAAGGGTATATTCGTCCTCTTTGGTCTTGATGTAATAAAATTAGATTAATTGACGGGCTTGAACTAATAAATCCCTTTATGTGGGTTTGAACTAATAAAAAAATGAGTTTGCATATAACCGCCGCCTATTCAAAACTCTCAAAACTCAACAAACTTTACAAAGAGGGCAAGTATGGAGTCAAAAGACATCAAAACAGAAGATTCTACAGTGGAAGAACTCAATGAAGTATGCATTTATGTGTTTTATTAGCTAGGCTACCGTTTTTCAAAAAAAATCCGCACAGATGCTATTGGACATTTACAGGTCGGATTTTATCCCCAAAACTCGACATTAAGATGTCTGACGTGTGAAACAAACTCGACATGAGCACGATATCAATATTGTTGCCTAATTATCGACATCTTAATGTTAATTTTGGTGACAAAATTTGACATCTCCTTAATGTCGATTCCTTGTGCATTAATTCGATCCCTGTATGTCGAGATTTAACAACGTGTTTCGACACACACTGTGATGTCGATTATCGTCTGTCTCAATCTTAATTCTTTTCGCTCTCCTTTTCTGAAGATCGAACATAATATGGAATCAGCAGTGGATTATTATAGTGAATTTACCAACGTGCATATATATGTTATAGAAAGAGACGAAAGAAAAAAGAAAGAAAAAAAACGAAACCTTTCTTTGCAGCAGCAACTTCAGCTTTCAGCTTCCCTGTCCTTCCTCGTCTTCCTGCAAATTATCATATCAAATTATCGGGATATATCAAATGTTTAAAGTATAATTTTTTTTTAAAACCTACAACAAGTGGAATAAGGCAAATGTAGAATACCATTTTTTGGAACAACGGTGATGGAGTACTTCCGATTTTCATGACGAGCATGTAGGATCTCCCAAGGTTTTTTAGCACTTCCGACTAAGTCGTCAGAAAGTGAAACGCGTTTCAATCTCAGCTGTGTAAGTACATAGATGGAATTAAAAACACAATCAATTCATTTATTATATATACCACAAAGTTATTATTTGTCATTGCGTTTGATATCAAAATGAAGCTATTAAATTTTGCCTTGACCGCGAAAGAGGGCATAGAAGGCTCGAGGAGGCATTCGAGAAGATACACGATTTCCAGCCGAGGTTTTCAGAATCACAGCACAAGTAGGCTCGTCCGTCTTGTAAAGCTTATGGTACTCGGTTTGCTACATCATAGAATTTCAAAAACAAACCTTAAAATATGGGGCAAATTACGGCCACCCCCTCGAGGTATGGCTAAATTGCGAAAAAACCCCTCTTGTTTGGGTAATTATAGCCACCCCTTCTTATAAATATTTTTACCTAAAATTTATGTAATTTAGTTATTTACCGAACCAAACCATATAAATTGCTTGAATTTATTCTTTAAATGGAGTTATGCTAAAATAAAAATAAAAAACTCTTATTAAATATGTTGGAGAAGGCAGAATTTTCGAGAAACCGATAAAAAAGCTCTAAATTTGTTCGATAGATCTCATCACACGCCTGATACATGGAGGAACCATTAAACCCCATCAGATTTGCACTGCAATACCCCTCATAATATGAATTTCTTCAATTCCATCCATTATACTCTAACATTATCAACATTATTGCACATTGACCCCGGATTTATACAAATATGTCACATTAACCCCATCAGAACTTGTTGCTAGGTTTTCGTTCTGTACGATTTCTTCCTTTCGACTACGGCCTGTGAAAAAATATTTGAAGGGGATTTTAGGTCCCAACGGAGGGGGGAAACAAAGTATATTGTAATGTAGCCATAAATTTACGTTTTTCTGGTGACTTGTTCGCCATTGGTGGAAGATAACTACTGTTGATGGTATATGAAATTGATGAGCGGAAGTTGACTACAGTTGTGGTTGTTTGGGTTGCCGTCGACGAAGATGACTAGTCATTCTTCGTTTTGGTTGAGCAGTTGAGGGTTTTTCCGGTGAATCTCCGTAGCGAGAAGATGGGTTTGTGATTTTACAGAGAGAAGTTGATTCGTCAATTTTGGTAGGTTTTGATAGTGGGGGGCGCGTTTATCGGGATTTGATTCTTCAATTGATTTAGAAATTCATATATGGTTGTAGGAGTAATTTCGGTATTTTTTGTTCTAGGGGTTATCTCAAAGAAAGAATTTTAGGGGTGGACCTATCCCTATTTATTTTCCATTCCATCATAATCTAGTTTAGGTGCAAACTAGTGAATCTTCTCTTCCGTAGATGGAAAAATAACGGCGTATTTCGATAATTGGAACACCTTGATCTGTGAAGCGTGCACAATTGCTCAAGAGCTCACTTCACTTTGTGTTCGAGGGGAGACTCTAATAATTGAGTCAAATGATGGTTTGTAAAAGGTACGGCTTCTTCTAAGGCATCTTCTCCCTGAATTCGAACGTGGGCTGCTTCGTACAAGCTTTGTAGACCTTCGACATCACTACTAAGCATTTCATTCAATTTATTGGCTTTGTCCGTGAATTTGTCGAACACACCTGTTTCGATGGCGTCAACCAAATCGAATTTTAAAATTGGTACGAAATATTAATTGATTCAATTTACCGTGACTTGTAACTAATATTTTTTCATTCAATGATTTTATACTGGGATAAATATTTCACTCCATTGCACCTTTTTAAGCTCCAGATCTTGAAATATATTAATATTAGTTAACATTACAAACGCACAATACTCTTTATTTATTCAACAATCACAAACCAAGCCAACAGAAAAATCCAAGACTGGAAACACAAACAAATTTAGGTAGATAGTACAAAACGCAATAACGTAACGAGAGCATACGATGGAGCTAGGGAAAAAAAAGAAAGAAAGTTTAAATGACAATTGGATCAGCAAATAAAGCAACAATGTGTGGACCCAAATTTTTTTCCGGATTCGTATATCCATCTTCACTGTTCCGGTAAGTCATCTCAGCTGCCCGGGCATAGTTCACAAGTTGCTCGACTATTTCTTTGGGTATCGAACCGGTTTTATTCGCCCATTCCTTACTAATATCCTTCCATGCATCCTCCACTAGTACCTCAAACATAGACAAGACCTCTTCCTTTGATATGCCATAATGTTTTATGTAGCAATCCACCACTGTCAGATATTTTCCCTCTTTGTTCTCGCGCTAAAAATTCAGACACACGACCGAGAGCATGTTAACTAAGATGCAAAGTCACCAATATATGATATCGATCGATCGATCAAGTAACATGCAATCTAATGATTTTCTGTGGAAAAAAAAATTATAGATACACTTTTTTACTAAACTAAAATCAGACCAAATATTAGAATTTTCAGAAATATTATATATAATTTAAATTTCAATTTCATTCCAAAAAGTTATAGGAGACAAAAAAAAATTGTACTTGAAAACTATAATTTTCTTTAATCAAAATCGGCAGAATTCAAAAGGCCCATTTTCATCGCTTGAAGTAATAATTAATGAGTTATCAGCTTATTTTTATGGTGGTAAACTCTTGCATGTGATAAGTTATATTAATAGCTAATAAGTTGTTACATCTTATTTTTATAATTAATTATTTTAAAGTGTTTGAATAATGATCATTATAAGCTATTTTTTACTCATTATAAGATGTTAAATAAAAATGTGGGGTGTAGATATTTAAAAAAAAATCTTATTTGCTCTTCTCCAGTTTATTTATTGAATTTTTAGGAATGTTTCTTAAGAAAATACTAAACACTTTAGAAGAGCTTATAATCTCTTAAACATAGTATATTTTAACTATTTTTAAACGTAAACTAGGTGAAAAATCTCAAAATTAAAATCAAGTCATGCATAAATGTAATTAATGCATAAATTTTCAAAAATAAATATTGAAGTAATACTACTTACTTCATGGCTTCCCAAATCGTCAATATGTCGACCAATCATCGCAGTCGAAACTACAATTTTAGGGTTACTGAGCAGCCAATCAATAGTTTCTTGAGTAACAGATTTCATGCCCGGAAAATGAGCTGTGAACATCACAAAAATGCTACTTGTGATCACTGAATTTTTCAGATACTCTTCTAACGGAGGCATTTTTCGTTCCATAATCCAGTTTTGCTCTATGTTGTAAGCCCTAGCAAGTTGTTTCACCTGCGCATGCATCATCCACCAAATATATATTTAATTTGGGGAAAATTACGGTCTTTATCCCTCAAGTTTGCACTGATCTCACATTTAGTCCACGTGTTCCTAAAAAACCTCATATTTCAATAATTTAACACTTATGGTCATCTCCATCAATTTATAGTTAGTCTGTCAGTTAAGGCAGTGATAGGAACATGCTTGATTTTGTTAGTACAAACAGAAAATTGACGAAAATAACTAAAAATGTTGAATTTTCGAAACATGAGGACCAAATATGGAATTTTTGTAAATTTGAGGGATGAGAGCTATATATTTACCCATTTAATTTGATATTTTGTGGAAATTATATATATGTGATAGCAGTTAATATTGATTTGGCCTTACCGCTTCTTTGTAAGAAGGAATCGCAAACGATTTGCCTTGTTTGGTTGCCTCTCGTTCGTAATCTTCATATATACTCATGATGTATTGATAAACAACCTTCATATAATCCGGGAGTTGACCAATTTCATTCATATCCCACCTGAAAAGAATTATTATAAAACAAAATATCTCATTCTATACGTTCATCAGCCAACCATATAAGTGCAGTGAGTACTAAACCTACGGTCTCGTACTTAAGGCAAGATAGGTACCTTTCAAGAACATCAGTAAAAAGCTGAGCTTCATTGAGTGTTGCATAATTATCATATGTATCATCTAGCACAGAAGCCATTTGGGTAGCTTTCGCAACCGCTTTTCGAACATACGAGTACTGGGGTTCGAAATGGAATGCGATACCCCAGAGATAGCACTCTATCGATCTGTCTCTTGCGTACGGCAATTTTGACTTTAGGTCAAAGTTGTTCCACCACCTTAATTTACCAAAAATAATTATTCAGGAACGGCTAAAGCCTATATAAGGTGGTTTTGTAGATGCTACACTCGGTGAAATGAAAATACACCAGGTGGCCCTAACATAAAATACAATAGTTTGGCCCTAACAAGTCATATTAGGGGGCTCTAATTGTAATAAAACATATTTTCTTGGTGGCCCTAACATAAAATACATAGTTTGGATATATGTTGCTTACCTGTAGAGTTCAGAGAGCTCTTCCTTGTACATATTCTGTAGATAATTGAAATTCAATTTTGCTAGTTTTAAAATAATTTCATCCCTTGAATCATCTTTTTCGTAGATGGAAATGTAAACGCGTGCTTCGATAATCGGAACACCTCTATGAAGTGAGTGCACTAGAGCTCGCTTCACTTTGTCCTTAAGTGGAGATTCCAACGATTGGGACAACATGTGACGACTCAAATGATGTTTCGTAAAAGGTACGGCCTCTTCTAAGATGTCTTCTCCATGAATTCGAATATGAGCTGCTTGGTACAAGCTTAGTAGACCTTCAACATCACTACTAACCATTTTTTTCAATTTATTGGCTTCGTCCGTGAATTTGTCGAACACACCTGTTTCGATGGCGTCAACCAAATCGAATTTTAACATTGGTACGAAATATTAATTGATTCAATTTACCGAGACTGTAACTAATATTTTCATATTTTTTCATTCAATGAGTTTATATTTGGATAAATATTTCAGTCCATATATTGCACCTTTTTAAGCTCCAAATCTTCAAAGAAAAAAGGGTAAATTAAAACCAACCCACTCAGGTATAGTCAAATTACGAAAAAAACTCCTTCTGTTTGGGTAATTACAACCACCCCATCAACTATAAATTTTCTTATACGCCCACCCTTGCGATGTCAAATTTAGTGGAATCTTCTAGATTATATGGAATATTCTCAATTTTGTACTCGTTTTATCCCATCCGAACTCCACATTTTGAATCAAGATGATCATAAGATGTGTTTTTTGGCTTGTATATACCAGATTGTGGTGTATCAGAAGCTGCATTTCTACACAAAACGAGTACAAACTAGAGAACATTCCACGGAATCTAGAAGATTGTGTTGAATTTGACACCATAAGGATGGACTTGTAAGAAGATTCATAGCTAAGGGGTAGTTATAATAATTATCCAAACATAAGGGGCTTTTTATAATTTGACCATACCTCAGGGGTGGTTGTAATTTACCCAAAAAAAAATTAAAAAAATTCAACATATTAGTTTCATATTATTTGAATTATAATAAATTAAATCCATTTGCAAATTAGACGGATAAATTAAAAAAGAGAACGAAAAGGACATACTGCAAGAAACTTGATACTGATGTTGCCTTAACAGACGAAATCGAAGTGCGGTGGTGAACAAGTCATCATATTCTTGATCCTCGTTGTAAGTTTGCTCGAGCTTTTCTTCGATCTCCGTCTCGAAATGATAAGCCAACCCTAAACGCTCGAGTGTGTCAACCAATACAAGCAGTTTGCCGGATGTTGCTTCCACCAACTTGCTTCTTACTTCTTGCTTTAATGTTTCTATGGCCTTTTCATACTTTTCTTGTACCTAGTAAAATCGAAACCATAGTTTTTTTTTTATTTACGTTAAGTCGTTAACTATACATGATAGGGCGCATCGTCTAATTCAATGTAGCATGTTCCAAAGTCAAAAACATTTGCCTCTAGTGAAAAATATGTAGAGATATATATGAATACCTGTTTGTCGAGAGAAAACGTAGAGAAAGTATCACCCCACATGCTGGGGCTAAAAACGGTCACCGGTGGTCGAATATCCCTAAGGCAACTCGATAAGATACTCGCCATTATATGGTAGCAGCTCTATATGCTTCTAGTTAATATGGTTGTTGTTGATGATGATTGTGTTGTGAAATGATAAATGAGCAATCACCTATTTATAGTGGTATTTATGGTCCCCCAAAAAAACAAAAAGGAACAAACCACTACATATTATAATTAATTAGATAGCAGTATTTGAGAGCGAATTTCAAATCCATAATAACAGATCTATTGAGCTCGTCAGAATTGAGTCATTCGACAAGGAATTTTAAATTCATTGCTCTCGTAAATATTTAAGGGGAAAGTACAGTTTGCACCCCTAAACTATAGGGTTTGTCTCAAACATTCCTCTAAATTACAAAACATACCAATATAGCCCCCGTCATTTATGGTCAACATTTGAAAATCTAACTCCATCAGTTATCTTGTGCATTTACCAATTTACCCTATCGACAAACGCCTTTAATTTTGATCTAGGAAAAATTGGAATTTGCCACATTTCTTTGGGAAGGAGAGTCACAATATTTACAGATTACTTCTTATTCTATTATAATTTAATGCAACAAAAATATGTATCTGAGTTCTTGAAATAAATAAGGGTGAGGAGGGAACGTGAAAACAAAGTTGGGAAGAAAGATTTAGCACACAATTACATGGGTAAAACAGTCTAAAAAGTACTATGGCAAAAAAAATTGAATGTAAACCATAAAGTCAGCGTGCCATGTCATCTTCCACTAGCGCATTGAAAACGGAGGGGCCATTTTATTACATTTTGTAGTTTAGGGGGGTGTTTGTGACAAACGCCATAGTTTAGGGGTGCAAATTGTACTTTCCCCTAAACATTATAATATTTTTTTAGAAATTATGAATGAAAGCCTATATTTTTATTACGTGTTTCCCATGTTCTCGTATCCAACTTTTTGGAAAACGGAGTTTCCTTATGTCCGTTTTCCTGTTTCCCGGTGTCCGCGTTCCTGTATTCGTGCTACATAGGGGTAAACTGATACATAGCTGAGAAATCAATTGGCCATCTAATTGGAATAAGTTGGCCAATTGAGTTGGAAAAAGCGGGCAAATACATATTATTAATTTTTTTAGAGTAAATAGCTCTTAACCCCCTATGGTTACAAGCTTTTGCAATTGATCCCCTTGTACTCGTAATATCCACATATAACCCCTTATGGTTGATAAGTGTAGCGTCCATTAGTTTTTCCGTCAAATTTAACACGCGTGTCAAACTTAAACGGGTCATCTGCAAAACTTAAAGAAAAAATTTAAGCACAAGGGGTCATCTGCAAAATAGAGTATTTTGATGTTTGACATCCGCAGTTAATTTTAATGGAAAAAGTATGTTGTTAGAACCGGACCGAACCGGCCGGTCGGCCGGTTCGACCGTGACCCGGCCTCGAAGCGGTCCGGTCTGACCTCTAAAACCAAAGAAAGTGAAAACCGGGGTAGAATGACCAAAATTCGGTTCGACCGAGTTAAACTCGAGAACCGGCGAGTCAGTCAAAAAACCCAATTTTCGGCCAAAACGTCTCAAACCACCGCTGAGAAAAACATTGAGAAAAACGTCTCAAAACCCGGTTGAACCGGTTCGACCTTTTAAAACCATGACCCAGGCCAAATGGTCGTCCGGTTCCATAGTCGGTTCGATTTCTAACAACATTGACAAAAACTAAAGGAAGCTACCCCAGTGGTGAATCCAGAAATTTAACCAAGGATGTTCAAAATATAGTACAGTAAAAAAATTAATTAACACTTAATAAAAATGAAAAAGTTTATGGGGGTTCAGGGGCAGCGCCCCCGATTTTTTTTTAATAGTATACTCGTAAAACAATACATATATGTAAAAAAAATTAAAAATATTATCTGCCATGTTTTTAGGACAATTTTTGAAATATTTGGAAAACTATTGGTAAAAATGTGCATTTTTTTGAACATGCAAAAAAAAATCCCCATGTATATTTCCAAGAAAGTTGGTAATATAGTAAAACAAAAATTGTAGGACCTATGTATTGAACCCTTTTTGTTTCAAGTCAAAATTAAACTCTTTACCACTTGAGCTACAACAAATTACTTCAAGTATTTCTCGTTTATGCATATATATATATATAGAGGGCAAATTACCAACACCCCCATGAGGTAAGCCTAAATAACGAAAATCCCCCTCACGTTCTCGTAATTACGAAAACCCCCCTTCACTAACGGTTGACCGAATTTTTTTAACCGAAAACGTGAAATGTCTATTATATCCTTCTGTTAAATATGTAAAAAATAAAGGGCAAATTACCAAAACCCCCCTGAGGTAAGCCTAAATAACGAAAATCCCCCCTGACATCCCTTTCACTTGATGATTTATTGCTTTTATAAATTTATTTATTACTTTGTAATTTGTATTGATAATTTGATATTATAATTTTTTTATTTTTTTTATTTATATATTTTAATTGATTTTATTTATCCAGAGGAGTATTCATACGGATTTATACTTTTAGCTTGAATGATGCATGGTTGTATTTCTCGAATTGTAAAATATTTAATTTTATATATAAAAAATAATTAAATTTTGAAATCTCATCCATTGATTTTTTTAATCCAATAAAAATACATTGTACATTCATAATGATTGATTATATTTGGGTTTAATTTAAGAAAAATAAGTATTTTGCAGACACTTGTATATTTCATGAAGAGTATATATTTATGACCCCTCATTAAATAAAATGCTTACAATTACCCCCCAAGAGTAATTTCGTGTACAAGGGCAAAATTGGTATTATCGGAGGAATATTCGGGAGAATCAAAAAGATTCTATCGAGTTTAACACCGTTAGAGCGATTTGTAAGATGTCTGCATACCTCAGGGGGTTTTCGTAATTACGAGAACGTGGGGGAATTTCCGTTATTCAGACTTACCTCAGGGGGGTTTTGGTAATTTGCCATATATATATATATATATATATATATAATTATATATATAAAAAATATTTTTTAAAAAAATCAAAGTGTACAACTGCACACCCTTGCTAGTTGCTACAGAGCAGATCCGCCGTTGGCAACCTCTATCAAATACACGGGAGTTATATGATGATATTACAAGCACAAGATAATCATCTGGAAAAACTTATAACCACGGAGGGGCTAATGTTATTTACTTTTTTTTATTGTTTGGATGATAGTGAATGTAAATCAAATTTATAAATATATAAACATTAATTTTAATAAGATTTTAATTTTAAAAAAGTTGAATTCATACCTTAAATATGTAAAAGAGAAATAAAAACAACTTGGGCAATGGTCCCTTTCGAACACTAACCAGTCTAACATAACATGTAGTTGACCAAACTAAACTAATCACATGCACCTAAACTAATCACATGCATGGCACATAAGTCTCCTCGTATATACCCCGAAGTTGTTTTGAAAATAGTCATAGAAATACTGTGAACAAGTAAATATAATTGACATTTGTTTAAATATAATAAAATGAAATATAGTATTTTTCAACTTGTCGTAACTCTTTGAAGTTAGAGATACGCGGTGTAGGTTATTAAATTGCAAATATAGCTGGAAAAAGAGGTTAGAAATCTTGAAATAGATAATAATTTGATAGAAGAACTCAATATCTAACTAATTAATTGATCTAAAACATTTCATTCACATCAAATGCAAGAATAAGTGTAAAAAAATTCCAACAAATACTTAAAAGGGAAAAATACATTTTTACCCTCAAATTTGCACCAATTTCACATTTCATCCCCATGTTCACAAAAAAAAACACATTTGGTCCATTATGTTTCAAAAATTCAATACTTTTAGTCCTTCTTGTCATTTTTTTGTTATATCTAATGTAATCAAGCATGTGTCCATGACTGCCTTAACTGGCGGATTAATGATAAATTGACGGAAATGACCAAAATTGTTAAATTATTGAAACATGAGGGACCAAATGTGTTTTTTGTGAACCGTGGCGGGGCAAAATGTGAAACCGGTGCAAACTTAAGGGATGAAAACATAATTTTTCCAATACTTAAACTCTATATGTAAAATAATATAGTTAAGGTTATGGTTATTAAAATTGCTGAACTATTTTATATATTTTAAATATCGTTTAATACTATGACAAGTATATATAAAGTGTAAAACATTATTTGAGGCCACCTACTTTTTCCTAAAAATCAGGGGATGGAGGCGACCGTTTATCTCGCCTATAGTCAGAACCGGCCCTGAAGATACATAGAATAGACTCATATGTACTGGATTCTTTTATGTTTAACTTGATAGAAACTTGTGACAAAATTTGGGAGGGAAAATATTAATCAATTTAATAATTAATGGAAGAAGCGTGACCTCTCTACAACCAAGCTAGGGTTGGACAATAATTAGGTGATAAGCTGTACATAGTAAATTCCATCATATTATAGTTTAGTTGCAAATTAGTGGATTGAATATAATATATACCCACTAACCTCACTAGCAAATACGACCGTTTAGTTCTGAGATTTGTACATAAACCTGCTGTTATGCATGCCCATTTCTTGATTGACAACTTACTTGGTTGGGGTGTCTAATACAACGTACTATTGTTAGAATTCTCCCTTGTGGTTACAAGCGTTTGTGGTTACAAGTGTTTGCAGATGTCTCTTTTGTGCTCGTAATATCAGCACATAAATTCCACTTTGTGGTTTATGGGTAACTTCTATTAGTTTTTGCGTCAAACTTAACTGTATGTGTCAAACTTCAAGGGGGTCATCTGCAAAAATAAAAGGGAAAATGAAAGCACAAGGGGGTCGTCTGCAAAAAAATACTTTGACATTTGACAGTGGCGGTTATGTTTGACGGAAAAACTAACAGAAGCTACGGGCCGGCCTACCCCCATCAACCACGAGGGGGTTATGTGCTGATATTAAAAATATAAGGGGCTCACCTGCAAAAGCGTGTAACCACAATGGGGTTAAGTGTTAATTTGTTGTTGAACACGAAATCCCCTGAAGTTTCATGATCAACAGCAAAAAATACAGGATTTCAAAAGTTTTATCTCGTAATACAAATCTGGTTTGGTTATTGAAGTTGTTGTTGTTGTTCGTCAGTTATATTTGTGAAACGAGCTTCAGAGTCCAAGATTTTTGAATTCAAAAGTTGAGAGGGTTTCGACTTTTTTAGAATGTTTGAAAATAATAAAAAAAATCTCATTACATTTCAGTAAAAATCCCGCTACAATTAGCATTTCAAATTCAAAAATTCAGAAAGCAAAATGGCAAATCGAATCTTCAAGTAAGTTTTCATGATAGACTTGCACGATAATTTTATTTTGCTACAAGCCTACAACTACAAATGTCTAATAATTTTTTTATTTTATCTTTTTTTTTTTAAATGAGAGAGGCTTATAAAAGGCATACATTAAAAAATGTTAATAATAAAATAAAAACCACTAGACTCTAAATTCTCATTCATGAACAAATACAACATCCAATTAAAAAAATTAAGAGTAAATGACAAAAAGGTCCATGGCAAGGGACTTAAATGCACATATGTCCAGACAAAAAACACTTTTGCAAATAGACCTATTTTTTGTCTAAAATATATCTCATTATATAATTCTCATCTATTTCATCCGTTATACTCTAACTTTATCATATTGCACATTGACCTCAAATTTGAACAAATATATCACAATAGCCCCCACTTTTTGAAAATAAAAATAGAAAATAATTTTCTTTATGATTTTTTTGCCGGGCAGATTCTGGCATTGACCGCGCGGGCTCCAGCATTGACCTTTTTTTTGTTTTGAAACTTTTTATTTTATGTTTCTCTCCCTAAATTATTGTGTTAACAACAAAATTACTGTCTGAGACAGTAATATTGAATGTTAAAACAATAATATTACTAATATTATTGTCTCAAACAGTAATATTACTAACATTACTGTCGGAGACAGTAATATTACGGTCGGAGACAACAATGTTGCAGGCCAAGACGATAAAGTTAATTAATACATTAATATTACTGTATTAACAACAATAATATTGTTTGAGACATTAATATTACAGTTATGAGTTATGACAGTAATATTAATGTCTTTGACAATAATATTATTGTCTTTTACTGCAATATTACTTACTGTCTTACAATATTACTGTCTCAGATATAGTAATATTGCAGGCCAAGACAGTAATATTATTGTCAAATATAGTAATATATATTAATGGAAAACTAGTTTTTTGTTTTTTTTAAGTTTTCAAAAAAAAAAAAAAAGTCAACGCCGGAGAGCAACTGACATGCCAAAAAGAAATATTCAAAAAAAAAGTTTTCAGAAAATAAAAAGGGTCAACGCCGGCTGACCGACGGTCACCAACGATAGTGGTCAAAATTATAATAAGGATTAAAATTGGTTAATTGATGAAATTAGGTTTCAAGGAGTTTTGACTAATTTTGATATATATAAAAGAGTTTTTCCTCATTAGCAAATAAATTTGAATGAGGTAGATATATTTACAAGACAAAATAGTAGGATATTCTTTTTTAATTAAGTGTCTTTGTCATGGGCATATTTCTCGTTTACCCTAAAACTAAATATGCACTTTACAAGACAAAATAGTAGGATATCCTTTTTTAATTAAGTGTCTTTGTCATGGGCATATTTCTCGTTTACCCTAAAATTATAACATAGAGGTAATTTACATATGATACCCGATAATTGGCTTCTTACATATGACCAACTATTAGGGGTGAAAGTCAGATGGATCGGATCGGAATTAGCCTTTTTCGGAAAGTTTCCAAAAAAAACTCAATTCCAATTCCAATTCCAAAAATTTCAGAATCTTAAAATTCATTCCAATTCCAAAAGGCCCGGAAATTTCGGAATTTCGGAAAAAATCGGAAATCACATAAGCTTTAAAATTTCAAAACTTAACAGAAATTTTCGAAAATGTTCATAATTTTCCAAAAATAAGAACATCTACGTTGATAAAAGTAAAGCTAGTAAATACTAAATTTCAGTTCAAAAAAATAAATGAAAATAAACACAACATAATATCCAATAAAGCTTCTAACAACAATACATTAGGTCAAAATCCTAAAACAAAACTTATAGGTGCATTTTTCGGAAAATAAGTACTATATAATATATATTATTTATAGGTGTATTTTTCGTAAAAGAATCGGATTTTTTCGGAATTTATTTCGGAATTAAATCGTATCGGAAATCAGAAATTCCAAATTTATTTTATATAATTCCAATTCCAATCCAAAAAAATCGAAAAATCGAAAAATCGAAATATCGGAAGTCGGAATGAAAAAAGTTGTTCCAAAATCGGAACTTTTCGGATCGGAACCGGCGGAAATTGGAAATTTCGTTCCAACTTGCACCCCTAATTGCAGGAGTTCCAACTTTATGACCACCATGTACGATATCCCACGGTCTTTTAGCACTTTCAACATCATCGTCGGAAAACTCGGAAAGTGAAACGTGTTCCAAATTCAGCTGCTGGAGTACCTAAAATGGAATTATAACACAATCAAATCATTTTATTACACAATCAAAGTTATGCTTTGCCAGCTATCCCATTGAAGCTCTTAAAATACCTCGCGCGAGAAAGAAGGCATGAAAGGCTCCCAACCGAAGATAAACGATCCCAACCGAAGTTTTCAGAATCAGATATATTCATGGCTTTCTTCAAGTCAAATGCATGCTAGCAACACTAGTAGAAAATTCGCTTTTTACTACGAAATTTTTTGCTACGGTAAAAAACCGTAATAAAAGGTACTTTTTATTACGGAACAATTTTGAAGTCGTAGTAAATACTAGGATTTACCGTAACAAAAAAGTATTTGGTACGGCCATTTACCGTAGCAAATGCGTAGCAAAAGCCTTTTTACTACGAATTTGATACCTTTTGCTACGGTTAATGGTGGTAGTAAAAAATCATTTTTCTACTAGTGCAATAGTGAAATTCCTATAAGTACTACTCTTAACCATATTATATTTTGGAATTCTCAGAGATGAAATTTTATCTGGCAAACAAACATCCATATTAGATACCTATTCCACTATATATAATAAGTAATCAGTAAATAGATTTTCATGCTAAGATAAAAAATTTAAAAACAAAAATTAAAAATTAAAAAAATTAAAAAAAATTTAAAAAGTTCTTAACCAAAAAATGGATTTGATGAAAGCTCCGTAGATTGAACGTATACCTGGATCTTTGGCAATGAATTTCAAGACTCGGTTGAAGAAATTTCCTTGATTGCGCGTGTAGCAACAAATTCTTATCTGCGATTTAGACAAACAAGAAAAACTTGCACAAAGATAATTTATTGAATTAAAATAAAATATTGCGGGTTACAAACTCTAATTTAATCCTCTGATTCTTCTCTCAAGAACGATATGCGTTTGACTTTGAATTTCGGAGTCGGGTCGTTGACTTGATCTTCTCCGGATTTGATTTGGATTTGAATAACGTCTTCCAAGGGTCTTGCGACTTGAATTTCGGATCGAACGCTGAACTTTGATGGGTTTTGACTTGAAGATCTTGGAGTTCTTGATGGATTTGGCCCTTCAATCTTCCTTCGATCTTGATTTGTTCTTGAAGATCTTGGAGTTCTTGATGGATTTGGCCCTTCAATCTTCCTTCGATCTTGATTTGTTGAAGAACGCCCTCGATTTGATGAAGAACGCCTTGAATTTGTTGAAAAACGCCCTCGATTTGATGAAGAACGCCTTGAATTTCATGAAGAACGACTTGAATATTGTAGAGAGAATTTTCTCTACGGTTTTTCTCCTTCTTGAGTTGTGTTTTGAATTGTGTAGGGATGGTCCCTATTTATAGTGGTAGAATAAAAGTCCTACTTAAAGTCTGCTTGATGACGTGGCGCGATTTGATTGGCTCTCTTTAAATTGATATTTATCTCTTATAACTTGGAAGAGAAGAAATAATCCTATTGGCCAATAATTAATTGATAATTATCCCCATGACTTGTCTTGCAAGACAAGGTATAATTTAATTTAGACACAATTTAATTGGCTAATTTAATTAACCAATTAATTAATTTTATGCGTATACAAATGCCCCCTCGAGACTTGTTCACGGACAATGCATCTTGGAGTGGATGAGTCTCGATAATTGCTCAACTTCAATTGCAGCTTGATCTAGCAAAGCACATATAACTTTTTAAATCATGACTGGACTTAGAGAGATTCTAAGTTGCCTACGTACCCTACCCTATAAAGGGATCAAGTCATAACGTAGTTCAAAATATACCCTTTTGAGGGATGTCATGCACAGTTTACACTCATGTGGACAAGGAGAAACATTTGCAGTTTAAGCTCGTGCTGAAGGAGCATTTGACTTGGATTTGTAGATAGTTTATGCTCGTAATAAAGAGCCTTGACTTGACTTCGATATGTAGATAGTTTATGCTCGTATCAAGGAGCCTTGACTTGATTTCGATACATAGATAGTTTATGCTCGTATCGAGGAGCCTTGACTTGATTTGGATATATAGATAGTTTATGCTCGTATCAAGGAGCCTTGGTTTGATTTGGATATGTTGACATTTTAAACTCGTGTCAAGGAGTACTTCGTTTGATTTGGACATGTAGACCTTTTAAACTCGTGTCAATGAGTACTTTGTTTGATTTGGACATTTAGACTTTTTAAACTCGTGTCAATGAATACTTCGTTTGATTTGGACATGTAGACCTTTTAAACTCGTGTCAAGGAGTACTTCGTTTGATTTGGACATGTAGACCTTTTAAACTCGTGTCAAGGAGTACTTCATTTGATTTGACTTGTCACATTGCATAGGATGTTGTTTCTTCAAAAGACTTGCCCCCATCCTCATGATCTTCTTGTTCTTCTTCAACATGTTCTTCTTTGAGCTGATACGACTTTTGGAATGAAGGTTCTTCGACTTCATTTGCAGTTATGCTCAATTCCATATCATGTGCTCGAGTGGCCAACTCTTCAAAACTTTTAGGTTGAATTCCTTGAAGGATATATCGGAGTCCCCATTGCATTCCTTGGATGCACAGTTCAATAGCTGATGTCTCGAGCAGTCGATCCTTGCAATTAAGACTCAAATTTCTCCAACGGTTGATGTAGTGGATGACAGGTTCCTTCTTCCATTGGCGGGAATTGGTGAGCTCAATCATGCTGACTGTTCTTCGAGTGCTGTAAAAGCGGTTGAGAAATTCTTCCTCCAAGTGCTTCCAACTATCAATGGAGTTTGCCCCCAAATCAATGTACCAATCAAACGCGTTGTCTTTGAGCGATCGGACGAATTGCTTGACGAGGTGATCTCCGTACATCGCGGCATCATTGCAAGTCTCGACGAAGTGTGCCACATGTTGCTTGGGGTTGCCTTTGCCGTCAAATTGTTGAAACTTTTGAGGTATATAGCCCATTGGCATCCTTAGATCATCAATCCTTTGCGTGTATGGCTTGACATAGGTTGATGGAGACTTCGAGCTTCCTTCCAACTTGTCTTTGATGGTTCCACTGATCAGCGTCATCACTTGATCTACATGAATCATCCTTTCTGGAGAAACTTGAAGTTCTTGAGCTGGAGCCTTCTCGTTTTCAACTGGTTGATGCTTTGTGGATGTCTCGACTTCGTCTTGAACCTCTATCTGATTCTCCACAGCTTGACTAGCATCGGCTTTGTCCATCTTGTTGATCAACTCGGCAATTTGAGAATCTCGTTGTTGAACATGCTTTGCGAGTCCCTCAATGGCCTTTGTCAAACTTGCAATTTGCTCCTCCATGGTTGTAGCGTTTGTTGTCATGACGGATGCCACCTCTGAGTAGCTTGATGTTGAACGAGGCGTGGGCTGTGAAATCTCTCGTTTTGAACCTTCCACGTCTGCGCTTGTGTTGACTAGAGGTGGTAAGCCTTTCTGAATGGTTTGAGGTGTCGAGTTAGTCTCGGAGGATGCTTGCAGCTTCTTAGCCATACTCCTTGTACCCAAGCCCACACTTGATGAATCCGAAGTAGCAATCTTCATTGTAAACGTAGAGCAATCACTGCAACACTTCGAGGAACTTCGAGAGAGAGAGAAAAGATGAGAGGTAGAGATGTCCCACCGGGCGTGCCCAAATTTGTAGCAACAAATTCTTATCTGCGATTTAGACAAACAAGAAAAACTTGCACAAAGATAATTTATTGAATTAAAATAAAATATTGCGGGTTACAAACTCTAATTTAATCCTCTGATTCTTCTCTCAAGAACGATATGCGTTTGACTTTGAATTTCGGAGTCGGGTCGTTGACTTGATCTTCTCCGGATTTGATTTGGATTTGAATAACGTCTTCCAAGGGTCTTGCGACTTGAATTTCGGATCGAACGCTGAACTTTGATGGGTTTTGACTTGAAGATCTTGGAGTTCTTGATGGATTTGGCCCTTCAATCTTCCTTCGATCTTGATTTGTTCTTGAAGATCTTGGAGTTCTTGATGGATTTGGCCCTTCAATCTTCCTTCGATCTTGATTTGTTGAAGAACGCCCTCGATTTGATGAAGAACGCCTTGAATTTGTTGAAAAACGCCCTCGATTTGATGAAGAACGCCTTGAATTTCATGAAGAACGACTTGAATATTGTAGAGAGAATTTTCTCTACGGTTTTTCTCCTTCTTGAGTTGTGTTTTGAATTGTGTAGGGATGGTCCCTATTTATAGTGGTAGAATAAGAGTCCTACTTAAAGTCTGCTTGATGACGTGGCGCGATTTGATTGGCTCTCTTTAAATTGATATTTATCTCTTATAACTTGGAAGAGAAGAAATAATCCTATTGGCCAATAATTAATTGATAATTATCCCCATGACTTGTCTTGCAAGACAAGGTATAATTTAATTTAGACACAATTTAATTGGCTAATTTAATTAACCAATTAATTAATTTTATGCGTATACAGCGCGCTCCGCAGCTCATTGTTCAACTTTGCTTGCAAATCTGTCCATTGGAATTTTGTGTCTGATGCCTAATATTGTGAATTAATACAGTAATCGATCAGCTGTGGTTGCAGTAATTCGATCGGTACAATCTAGAACATGTATGCAATAAATAACTAATTCAAAGCAACAAAATAACTTACCAACCCTCATTAGGAGAGTTGGTACCTAGCCTTTACCAATAGGGTAACGGTCTAGGGTTCGAGTCCCCCCTCCCCTACTTTCCCTTGTAATTGACTTGAATTTTCTCAAAAAAAAAAAAAAAAAAAAAAAAAAAAAAAAAAAAGCAACAAAATAACTTCGTGGACAAGCGTCTCGTGTGAATCAATTTACCTTTGTCCTTAAAATTCTCGTGCGGAACAGGAACTCCCCATTTCAAATCTCTAGCGCGATACGTACACCGTGGTTTAAGCCCTTCTCTAAGCCAAGCGTCTGTTATTTGAATAGCATTACGACTCCACCCTCCGGACGCTGATGTGGCGCTGATTTATTCCTCTAACTTATCCTTCAGCTTCGGAAGTTCAAGAAACAGGTGGTTTGTATCACAGATGCATGGAGAATCCCGACAAACTTGTTCATTATACACAACCATTGTTTAAACTCAATTGTTTATTAAATCCTCTACGTGTGAATCTCTGTGTTCGGCTAAGAATCTTTCACATCTATCGCAGTATAGCTTCACAAACAAATCGATCGATAAGCTTCAGCACCGAAAAAAAAAAAAAGAAATGACAGAATATTAGTTTAGGAATAATATTAATGTACCAGCTGCATTGTGTTTTCTGAAAAACAATCATTCTCGAAATAGTTTCTTGAAAATTGATTGACATACTTCAGTCTGCTGCGGACTCGAGGTGCGACCGAACTCATCGAAGCTTATATCGAACCAATCATATACCTCTTTATGAATCGCGTGATATCTGAAAATTAAAGAAAATCAAATGCCAGACAAGTTTTAGTACTGCAAAATGATGCTACTCAAACTCGACTTCACATGTAACGATATAGAAACCGGCAACAAACGGTAAGTTAATTCTATCGCTATACCTATGCTGCGTCTAGTGTCACGTTCCTATACAAGTTCAAAAATGATTTTCATATACAAAAAAACACCGAAAAAAATCCGAATAAAATTTCCATGAAAATTAAGCCATAGTGCTACATATAGTTCACCGAATCGAAAATTAGAGAACGCATAAGTGCTGATACACCTATAAAAAGGAAGTAACTTACACTAGAACCTCGATAAATTAATAACCTCGCTTAAATAGTCCGACTCGATAAAAACCTACTAATTATTAGTTCGATAATTTAATATTTCGCTAAATTAATAGAATTTTGCTAGTCCCGACTGTAATAATTTATAGAGGTTTAACTGTGCTTGTCACAAATTTCTTTGGGAGAGCATTGCACTAAATGTTGAACAATTTCAGACGAAAATACCCTATAGTTATGTATGAAAAGTGTTGTATTCATTTTACTATGAATTTTTTCATGTTTCTTCCCTAATTTAATTTTCCACAATCTAAAAATTTCACCCAAATTTTCTGAAAAAAATTATATTAAGAAGACTATTTATAATTTCCTTTTAAATTTATGAAAATTTGCAATTATTTTCCCAGACTAAAAATATCGCCTAAAATTTATGAGTTTCTTTTATTTTGGATAAGATTTTTAAATTCATTTTAGCATTCTGAAGAATTTTCTTTTGAACTTTCAGCCTAAAAATTATCATTTCAAATGCTTCCCGACCTTTAGTTCTATCCAAATTCATACATCTCATTTTTTACGTCCAAACACTACAAGACATATTTTTCTAGAACCACCACTTGTCGATGCATCGGAGTGTTATGTAATAAAGTAAAAAAAAATTTGACCAAGTAATAAAGTCAAAAAATGGCTACTTATATCATATTAATTAATGTAAGAGTAAAAAGGTAACCACGCTGTATAAACTAACGTGGTTAAATATTTGAGGGTTGACCGTTAAGTTGATGGATTATTTTGTCTCATTTTATAGTATATGGGGGTATATGCGACAATGAATACCCTTCTTTGGAACACGGACCAAAGTGAAACCTACAACCACGTGCCAAAGGTCGCGCGTGCGTACCACCCCGAATCTGGTCAAAATCAAGCATTAGAAACTGAAAAGGGTTCCCCCATTAAGAAATTATCACTGAGAAGTGAAAAATCCCTCTCTCCGATTTCAAATAATAAATAAATAAATAAATAAAAATATAATTATTAAAAAAAAAAAAAAAAAAAAAAAAAAAAAGGGGAAAAGCGCAGACGAATTTGCATCCATGTACAGTGGGCAATGGTATGCATGTACATCTATCCGCTGAAATTTGAAATCACACCGTTGCGAGCGGACGACGCTGCTCAGATCTGAATTCGGAAGGTGAATACGTATATTTATACTGTATTTTTATACGAACAATTTTTTTTTTTTTAATTACGAAATTGAATTTTCATGTGTGAAGCTTGCGATTTTGTGTGTGTATATGTTATATATATGGTGGTGAACGTGGCGCGGAAACTGATCGATTTGTATATGTGTATGTATATGTTATTTTGAAGATTGTTTTCTGGTTGTGAAATTTCTATTTGAACGAATTGATGTTAAATTTTAACGGTCATTTATTCTGTTTGGTGATTCTTTAGACCTTTAGTTTGGAAGAAAATGTTGCCTTTTGAACCAAATGTAAGCTTCATTCATCAGTCTTATTTGATTGGTTCCGGTAAACAACACGGAAGCCGATCGGCGTTTTTTTTGAAATACCTTATTTCGGCAACATACTGCACAAAAAAAAAAAGGAACAAAAAAAAAACCGAAAAACAACTAAGTTCTATAGTGGGAGTTATGGAGTATTTACTTAACTGGAAGAATATGGACATTCTCCCCGAGTCCGAGCGTTTGCGATTTTTATGGTACATTTGGTCCTCTGCATAGTGTTTTATTGTATCTATATCTTTATGGTAGAGGTCAACGAATTGCCTGAACACATTTCCGTAATATATTTCTGATTAATTCCTTAGCAACCATGCTGATGTACCGTTTCTATGAGAGTCATCTGCATTTTTTTTTTGGGTCCTGAATAAGTGATTTCCCATCTTTTCTCGTGCCTTTGCCTTATGATTGCTAAGTAAAAAAATTTTCCCTGTTTGCGTTCGTACTTGAAAATTCGTATGAAATATCTTCTTTTTTTGGCGATTGAAAAATTATGTTTCGGGTCATACGAAAGGTAATTTGATGTTTCTGTTGAAGTTATAAGATAACTTCCCCTCTATATAGATGAGAACTGGTAAGAAAACCCGACTGTCTTCAGAATGAGAAGGGAGTTTTAGTGGTGGCAATAGTTCCAACATTTTTTTAATCAGGGATTTAAATACTTAGGCCTCGTTTGGTTGGGGAGATTAGACATGATTAACTAAATAATTGGACTTTGTTTAATGTTTGGTATCCCCAATAACTTGCCGGGTCAACTCGCAAATATTATGTTATCGTGGCCTATCTTGCCTTCAAGGCATGTTTTTTGTTAGACGTCTCGAGGTCCAATAAAATAATTGGGTTTTCATTAGATTATTTAATCTTATCTTGGCTAATCCTATCTTGGCAATCAAACGAGTCCGTATTGTTTTAAGCAAATGCTGACGGTATGTTGTACTAGGGTATTAGGGATCTATGGGCTGTCATAACAATAGATGGTCGTGTATACACTCGAAACTGGTGATAACACTAATCAATTATAACAACGAAAAGGAGATACTTCACTGACGGCAAAAGTTCGAGTCTCGTTCCTTCACTTAAATCCTTGTTTTAACTTGACGCATTGGATGCACTTTTACGTGATTGGTCATTCGGTCTGTGTGAATACTATGCAAATTTTGATGGTATGTTATAACCATGGAGGTCGAAGGAAAACGGGGTGCATGTTATTTAACTTCCTATGTATTACTATTTATTGATTTGTGAAGGGATTCTAGACCAGTTAATAAATCTCTTAAGTTGATGGCTAAATGTTAGTAGTTCTATCGTATGAATTGGGGGGTGCACTTTGGATTTGTGGTCTTAAAAAAAAAAGTTGCTTGAAAATCATCTAATTATTTTTCAAAAGTTGTTCTCGTTACACAGTTCTTAAGACAGGCCTAAGCAATTAACAAAAACGAGTCTCGACCCAAACAAACAAGATTCTCAATAGCTTATGAGTAACTTAAAGAATATATTGAAATCTATGTGTTGGTTTTCTTGATTTGTATTCGCAGTGTATATTTCATTTCAGAACCAACATTCTGCAATGATACAAACATTAATTTCTTTCAAATTCTCAGTTTGCGTAGCTATGTTTTGGTAAAAGCGTGTTTGTATTTAAGTTTACCGATGCTTCATGTTGAACTGTTCTTGAAATGTTCATGCTCGACACACTGTCTCTTCCATCTCTTTATCTCTAGAGGATGATTATCAGTCAACGAATATTCGGTTCAAATTAGGAAGAGGTATTGCGAACCAAATCTCAAAACAATGTCACTTGAAAAAGCAACTGAGAAGGGTTAGGGGAACTCAAAATGTCTTAAGTAGATCTAATGCTGACTTAGCTGTTTGCTTTTATAAGATTTTTTATGGGCTAGGTTAATTTTTTTTTCTGCCGGGACGTTGGTCGCCATTTACTTTCCTTGGAATTTTGACAGTTTCCAAATTATTTTAAAGACAATTAGTGTAGCATATAACTATTCGGTCACTAATCTTGATATTTTCATGGATCTGTAGAAAGTAAATACATTCTTCGCAAGGATAATAACGTTCAGGGACTAAATATCAGAGAAATGGCAGACGGAGCGTCAAGTTTTTGGGGGCCCGTCACATCCACACACGAGTGGTGTGAGCCAAATTACGTCTACTCTTCCTATATTGCCGAATTTTTCAATACCATCTCTATCGTTCCGAGCATCCTTTTAGCACTCGTTGGTCTTCTGAATTCGTTAAGGCAGCGGTTTGAGAAAAGGTTTAGTGTCCTTCACATATCAAATATGATACTTGCCATTGGCAGCATACTGTATCACGCCACATTGCAGCGGCTGTAAGTTTTTATTTTATGTTCTTGCCTTTCTATTTTTCTGATTGAGTGAATTATACGAGTTTGTTCGTAGTCATTTGGTGAATAACGAGTTAACAAATAATCAAGACTTGCATGGTAATGAATTTTAATTTGACTGGTTATCATCTGATTGGCTGATTAATTTGTAATCTGATGCATGGCAATGAATTTTTATGTTATGGATTATTTTGAAAGATTGATCTGTAAATAGTTGTTCACTCGTTCTATTTCTACGGATAGAGCAATACCTAGCGTTAATTTATCACGTGATTTTTAAGCATTTTTAGTGCACAAGATGATGTTAAATTTGGTTAGTGCCTTATGTGACGATGAACAGATGTATCAAATGAAATAAGGGTAAATTACGGCCACCTCCCTGAGGTAAGGTCAAATTACGAAAAAAAACCCTCATGTTTGGATAATTTCAACCACCCCTCAACTATGAATCTTCTTACACGTCCACCCTTATAGTGTCAAATTCAACATAATCTTCTAGATTCCGTGAAATGTTCTCTAGTTTGTACTCGTTTTGTGCAAAAATGCAGTTTCTGATGCACCACAATCTGATATTTACAAGCCAAGAGACACATCTTATGATCATCTTGTTCTAAATGTGGAGCTCGAATGGAAGTAAACGGGTATAAATTGGAGAATATTTCACATAATCTAGAAGATTCCACTAAATTTAACACCACTAGGGTGAATGTGTAAGAAAATTCGTAGTTGAGGGGGTGGTTGTAATTACCCAAATAGGAGAGACTTTTTTGTAATTTGACCTTACCTCAGGGGTGACCGTAATTTACCCAATGAAATAATCATCTTGACTTATCTCAAAACGACAAAAGTCCTCAGTTTTTCTCTAATTCTTTAGGATTTCTTGATATTTGAAAGTTTAATTAATTTCGTCTTGTTTTTTTTTTTCAGGCAACAACAAGGCGATGAAACACCTATGGTGTGGGAAATGCTCCTATACATCTACATCCTCTACTCGCCAGATTGGCACTACCGTAGCACGATGCCCACTTTTCTATTCCTCTACGGTGCAGCATTTGCCATTGCGCATTCACAGCTTCGCTTCGACATCGGTTTCAAAGTGCACTACGTGCTGCTTTGCCTTCTCTGCATTCCAAGAATGTACAAGTATTATATTCTCACCGAAGAAAAATCGGCTAAAAGGCTAGCTAAACTGTACGTGGTCACTCTTTCGTTGGGCAGTCTTTGCTGGCTAGTTGACCGTCAATTCTGTAAGGACATTTCTCGATGGTATTTCAATCCACAGGGGCATGCGTTGTGGCACATTTCTATGGGTTTCAATTCTTACTTTGCCAATACTTTCTTGATGTACTGCCGTGCTGAACAAAAACGGTGGGACCCGAAAGTCGAACACTTTTTAGGGTTTTTTCCGTATGTGAAGATTCAGAAACCGAAAGCGCAGTAGAAGAAGATTACTGCTTTAATAGGGTTTTCAGCATTACCCGTGAAAGCGAGTGCACATTTTTGTGTTTGTTCGTTGGTTGGTTGGCAAATCGTTAGTAACGGTTTTCAGGGTTTTTTTTACTTGTCTCTCCCAAATGAGGAAATGCGATGTAAATTGGTGACCGGGAGTGGGAGTTATTTTCTTTTTATGTTTTTTTGGGTTGGTGATTTTAAGTTCGACTGTAAAAGTAGCGTTTCTTATGGTGATGTACTACGATTCCGAATGTTAGACGAATTAGGTATTATAGTCAATTGAATTAATAATCTTCGATTATGGTTTACGAACTTGGTATCTTCTTTTAGCCGTTGCGAAATGATATGGAATCATGTACGTTTTGAAGTTTTTTTTTCTACAGCAGGGTGTTATGATATACTCTTGGCGCTATGAGAGGTGAATACTAGTTTTATACTTGCTAATGAATTATAACTATAGTATAAAAGCATATATCAGGTATATTCCTAATCTCGTATAACTGTACCTATAATATATTTTTCTAAATTCTTTCAATTTTCAAAATGCAGAAATTTGTGCGTTTAAGCTTTTTCAATCATGTTGGCAACAACTGAACAATTATCGATAGGGACAACCACCTATGTAGCATGGAAACTTCAATTTTTGAACGTTTCCGCGTGTTGGAAACTCGAAGACATCTGCAGGTAGGGTGCAAGTTGGATTGGAAATTCTAATTTCTGCCGGTTCCGATCCGAAAAGTTCCGATTTTGGAACATCTGCTTTCATTCCGACTTCCGAAATTCCAATTTCCGTTTTTTTTTTATTGGAATTGGGATTATATAAAAATATTGGAATTTATGATTTCCTATCCGCTTTAATTTCCAAAAAAAATACACCTATAAATAATATATATTATGTAATAGTTTTTTTTTGTTTTCTGAAATAGTAATTAGATTTAAATTTTGTTTTAGGATTTTGACATATTGAACTGATATTAGAAGTTTTATTGGATATTATGATGTGGTTTATTTTTATTTATTTTTTCGAACCAAATTTTAGTAGTTATTAGTTTGTTTGTTTTTTTTTTATCGACGTGGATGTTCTTATTTTTAGAAAATTATGAAATTTTCATGAAATTTCCGCTAAGTTTGGAAATTTTAAAATTCATGTGATTCCCGATTTTTTTCCGAAATTCTGAAATTTCCGGGCCTTTTGAAATGTTGTAAGAAGATGAAAGGAACGTAGGCGGTGGCTTTAGAACATACGATATGGGGACTTTGTTTTTTAAAATATGAGGCTAAAAAAAACTTTAAGTAGGAAGAAGATTGCTGCATGGTGTTTGAAATTGCAGCGTTTTCTTGCATCCTCGTTTAGCACCGTTAGGACTGAGGAAGATGTCTCCCTAGGTTTTCAGTGAAACTCGACCGATTCAATTAGAAGGAGTGGGCTTTTTGTAATTTACAAGCCTTAACCAAACGGCGTCAAGGTAAAAAATCAGAAAACTAACGGCGATCGCCATATTGAGACAATTTTGCAAGTTCAAGGAGATAAATTGAGGCAATCGAGAGTAGAATAATGTAAAATGGTCCGGATTCTAAATACAACTAGTACTTCACCCGTGCGTTGCACGGGAAATTCATTATAAAAATAAATATTTAATTTTAAAAAGTTGTCGGAATAGTAAGATCAATGTGCAATACAAAGTTTAAAAAAATTTATTTCATGTAAATAACAAATTCAGCCAAAATAAGTGAAAAAAAGAAGCTAAATATCGAAGGTTTAATTTCCGTATACAAATGGCGAGTACATCGTTACCATTACCGTTACCATTACTATTACCATTACCATTACCATTACCATTACCATTACCATTACCAATATCAACACCAATGCCAACACCGTTACCACTACCATTACCATTATCATTGCTATTATCATTACGAAACCAATATTGATATAGATACCGATACAAATACCGATACTCATACCAATACCAATCACTACCATTACAACTACCGTCACCATTATCATTATCATTACCTACCATTGCTAATACTAATACTAATATAGTAATACTAATACTAATCTGATAATAATACTATTACTATTAGTAATCCTAATGCTAATCTTAATCATAACGTTAACGCTAATCCTAACCATAATCCTAATCCTAGTACTACACCCAATCATTATTCTAATCAAAATTATAATCATAATCCTAATACTAATATTAATGTTAATGTTAATCTTAATTCTAATACTAATTCTAATTCTAATTATAATCCTAATCCTAATAATAATACGAATCATAATTCTAATCCTTAAAGAAATGCAAATATGCTATTGCTAACACTAATTTTAATATTATTCTTAATATACTAATGCTAATGGTAATATTAATCCTAATTCTAATCATAATTCTAATTATAATGCTAGTAATATTAATAATCAAAATGCTAATATATCGCAATACTAATATTCATACTAATATGCTAATAATAATGCTAATGCTCATCATAATACTAAACTAATACTTATATGCTAATGCTAATGCTAATCATAATTATACTAATGCTAATGATAATCGTAACTCTAGTTCTACTGCCTATTTCTAGTACTAATATTAGTCCTAAACTAATACTACTAATCATAGTCCTAATGCTAGTGCTAATATTAATCATAATCCTAATCTTACGTATAATCACAATGTTAATTCAAATGCTAATGCTAATGCTAATGCTAATTCTAATTATAATTCTAATGTCAGTGCTAATTCTAATAATAATAATAATCATATTCCTAATCATAATCATAATAATAATCATAATCGTAATCCAATCCAAATCCTAGTAGAAATAATCATAATACTTACTAATACAAATACTAAACTAATGTTAATACTTACTAATACAAATACTAATACTAATGTTAATACTCATGGCCGTTCCTGAGAATTCAGGGGCCCTAGGCGAGATTTAAATACCAACTTAAAACCGGGGGCCCTATTTGACAAATCAATTTTATTAAAAGGTGTTCAAAATTAAATATACTAAAAACATATAAATAATATTTTCTAAAAATGATGAAATAAAGATTACGGGGGTTCAAGGGCAGTGCCCCCGAAACATTTTCTGAAATGTATGAACATAAAATAACTTCAAATATGGAAAAAAAAATCAAAATTAACAGGATGATTTGCTGGTTCACTTCCTCCCGTGACGTATAATCTTTATAGAAAATAAACTTCATAAATATTTATAAAACTTAAATAGACTAATGAATAATGATTCTTATTTTAGGTATAATAATAAATAATTAAGACATTATAAATTTAATATTTAGGGGCCCCAAGGTTAAGAAAATTGAAAAAATATCTATTGATCATTTATATTAAATTTATTTTAGAATTGATGTTCCAAAATATTATATATAATAAAGTTTAAAAAAATAAGTATTCATATATAAAGTGTATGTAACATAATTTGGGGGACCTAAATTTTCTTAAAAATCCGAGAGCCCTAGGCGACCGCCAACTTCGCCTCCCCCAAAACCGGCCTTGTTAATACTAATACTAATACTAATACTAATATTTATACTATAGTCATATTAAAACTAATACTAATATACTAATCCTAATATGTTAATGCTAATCCTAATATATTAATGCGAATTATAATGTTATTATTAATATTAATGCTACTCCTAATTATAATACTAATGTTAATACCAATTTTAATGCTAATGCTAATACGAAACTAATCTTAATCCTAAGACTAAACATAATCTTAATATTAATACTAATTCTAATCCTTATCATAATCATAATCCTAATACTAATTCTAAAATGGTAATGCTAATACTAATGGTAATGCTAATGTTGATGATAATGTGATGCTAATGCTAATGCTAATGTTAATACTAATGGTAATGCTAATGATAATCTTAATACTCATCTGAATACTAATATTAATATTAATCGTAACATTAAATAAAATCAGACATATTTTTTCCATAATTAATTAATATTTCCTTTTAATAGTGCACAAAAAATAATTAGGAGTACAAAAAATCCGTTTACTCCAATTAAAACATATCTCTATGAAGTAATATATGGAAAAAGAATTGATGACATGTTTACTTTATAATTTATTTTCATTATAAATTGCCGTTTATCCTTTTTTTTTTAAATCTAGTAGTTAGTAATATTAACAAAATAGATATTTTATAAATAATTTATCAATATTTAAATGGGTTTAGGTTAGTTAAAATAACTAAAATCGTTGAACACATCTAATCCACTAAACAATTACTTATTGTAAATTTTCGTTTCTCCATTTTTTAAATTATTTGTCCAGTGATAATAACAAAATATATATTTTAAATGTAATTTATATATTTGTGGTTTTATGTTATTCAGAGAAATTAATATCGTTCAATGCACATAATTCACCGAACAATAACTTAAAATTTTAAAATAATTATTTCACTATGAAATAAGTAAACAATTATTACTTTTCCAGTATGAAATGTCATTTAATCATTTTTAAAAATATTTTATCTAGTTGTGGTAACAACATGGGTATTTCGAAAATTATTTACCAAGATTTGAATGGGTTTATTTTAGATGAGGCAACTAAAATAGTTAAAACACACAAAATTCATCGAACTATAACTTACAATAAAAAATATTATTTTCCCATTATAAAATATCGTTTACCATTTTCTTAAATGTTGTTTCTAGTAATGCGAACAATATAAATATTTTAAAAATTATTTATCCCTATTTAAATAAGTTTTAGATTATGTCAAGACAATGAAAATAGTACAACACACATATATAATTCATCAAACAATAATTAAAAATATTACCTAGTTTTTACTTTTCTATCTAATTGCAATAAGAAAAATAATATTCTAAAACTACTTATCCCAATTTAAGTGAAATTAGGTTTATCAAAACAATTAAAATAGTACTACACATAGTTCACTAAACACAATTAAAAAGTAAAATTATTTGTTCACCCAATTTTTAAATATTGTATTATTGTTTATGGTTTAGAGGAAAAAAGTAAAAAAATAAATAAAAAAAAAAAAAAATATGTCGCAACTTGTATATTAGGATAATTCATTAGATAATCGAAATTATATTGCAAGAATACCTATTAGGATGTCAAAGAAAAATATATGAGATAAAGGTATTTGAGGATAAATTGTATGTGTATAAATAAAAAAGGAACAATTCAGTTAAAATTGAAAATGCGTAATTAATGGGATTGTCATTGAATGAATGAAACATAGAGTGTAGAATTTATATTTTTCTAAACAAACTTATATGTTAAATATTGACCACATTTAATTGGTGGTTTTCTAGTAAGTAAATCCAAATTAAGTCTTAATTAGACTTAAATTTTTACTCAAAAAAAAAAAAGTTAGACTTAAATTTGAATGATTCAATTGAAATAAATAAATAAACAACGTAGTTATTTGTTTTATATGTATTTATCCGTTTAGAAAACTCAAAATAAAATATTAAAGATTAACCTAAGGTGAATGGTGGTTGTATCCAAATTAAGCAATAGTTAAACTATTTTGAATATTTCGATTGGAACAAATTAATAAATAAATAATTTATTTATTATTTGTTATGAATAAATGGTTAATTATAAATATGTAGATATGTAATTGATTGTCACATTCAGAGGTGAAAGTCGGATCGAATGCATTAGAATTATCCTTTTCGAGAAATTTCCATTTCTGGATGTATGAAAATCAATTGCAATTTTAGTTTCAATTTTTAGTATGTAGCTTGTTTCAACGAATATTGATGAAAATCAATTAGTAAAATATATATATAAAAGGAGGTTTTATATGTGTGCAGGGTGTGCAAAATAGGTAAGACAATTAATCAAATAAATTATTAATATCATTGTTTTTGAATTTTAATATCTAATTTCATGAAAATATTGAAAAACACGTAAAATATTTTTTTTAAACAAATAATTGTGAAATCCATTGATATAAACAGTAACCGAGGAAAGAAATCACCAAGAAAATAAATCTGGTTTAAAATACGGTATATTAGTCTACTTATTGCTACTATTTAAAATATACATGAATACCATAAAATCGTGAAATATTAAGAAAATGAAAAAAAAATTAAAAAAAACATAAAGAATGGATTTCCACTTTTATATAAATATATAAATATGATTCAAAGTCGTTAAACATTTGAACAAACTTTTGAATAGAATTATTAAAAAATAGAAATAAAAATGAATAGTGAATCGAATTTTATATTAAAAATAATGCGAAACAATAATAAAATGCTACAAAATTATTGAAATAAAATTATATGAAAAAAATAGCATTAACATTGGGAGTTGTTTAAAATATAAAAATAAAACCAAAACTAACAGAACATAATATACAAAAAGAATAATTCAAACTTATTAAAAAAATGTATAAATATTTGAATGGATATATTAAAAAAAGTGAAATAAAATAGAATGGTAATTTAAAATATCTTTTGAAAGCAATAGAAATAAATAAGTAAATAAAAATGATAAAGCATCATTGAAATAAAATTGTATAAAAATTATAATAATAAAAACGAAAAAAACAACACTAACAAAATATCATCAGCCAACTTTTTTCTTCTTTCATCTTTTTTCTTCTTTCATTTCTTGCTTCTGGCGTCGGAGTGAGGTGAAGATGAAGATAAAACCGGGTGGACAATTTTGCTTTGGTGTTGGATGAGAAATGTGGTTTTATACTTGTATTGAGTATCATAATTAAGTTAAATATGTATAAATAAGGAAATAACCATTTATTATATAATTAACATAAATGCTGATATTCAAATTTGTAAGAAAAAATAAAAGATATGATTGGCCAAATCAAAGGAAATTCGAAATTTCCTTATTAAATATCAATATAATATTTATTTTATAATTAACATAAATGTAATAAAGAAATCATTTTTTTGAAATAAGTTAAATAATAAATAAGACAAAATGAAATAAAGACTAATTAAGGAAAGAAGTCCACAAATAAAAGAAATGAAAAGATTTGGGATCAAAATTGAAGATGTCAAAACTTCAATTGTGTATTATCCCTTTATATATTATATAGATGGGGCAAAGTGGAATTTGCCCTAAAATAATAATGGACATGACCTTTTCTTTTCTTTTAACTATTCTTAACTAGTATTTTTCCCCCTCTTGCGATGCACGGGATATTATTTAAACAGTGAAAATAAAATATTCAATTTAATACATAATAAGAAAATATAGTACACTAATATAATAAAATTTAATAATATAGTATTATTCGTATTAAATTTCTAGCTTTATTTCTTAAGATTTGAAACATATTGATGAAAATTAGGAGATCAATACTTGTTGAAAATTATAGTTAAAAAATTAGTAAAAAAAAATATTAAAAATAAACAATTGCATAAGTAGCAATACTGTAGGATTCTCCTGAGGTTAATTTTAATTTTGATAATTATTAAAAATTATAGTTAGAAACTAGTAGAGAAAAAATATTAAAAATAAATAATTACAGGTAAGATATCTTATTAGTATAGAAAGAATTTGTAGTATTCAATATTAAATTTTGAATAAACTAATTAAATTTGACATTTATTCTATCTAAATTTGAATTATAATTCCAACCACACCAATTTTATTTTAAAGTTTACAATTTAATGATGTATGGGCCTGTCAATTAAATTGGGCTGAGCCCATAAAAAGCCCTAACCCCCTCTCATATATAAATTTCACCCAATCCACCATTTCACACCACTGCCACTCTGCTCGTGAAACCCTAGCCGCGGCGGACAAGTGAAGAAGACCCGACCTTTCTCCGATCTCAATCGAAACTAAATCTCCGGCAACCATGGTTAATGAAGCGTTATACCCTGCTATTAATTTTTATCAATTCACTCGCACAAAAAAAAAAAAAAACACGCTCACTGTGTGTAAAATTGTACTGACTGTTTAATTATGCAGGCGGATGTGGACCCAGAGGTGGCGGCGGGGCAGCAGCCGAAGAAGAGGACGTTCAAGAAGTTCAGCTTCAGGGGTGTCGATCTCGATGCTCTTCTGGATATGTCCACCGATGACCTTGTTAAGCTCTTGAACGCTCGTGCACGAAGAAGGTTCAAAAATTCTATCTTTTTTATTTTGTTTTTTGTTATTTTGTTTTTGTTTGTGTAATGGTTCTTCATTTTTTTTTGTTCAGTGAATTTGCCTATTTTTATTGTTTTGCATTTTTGGATCTGAAATTCGTGCTTTGCTGGGAGGATTTGATTGGCACGTGTCATTTTTTATTCCTATTTTTAGGGTTTGATGATGTTGAGTTATTTAGTGTTTAGCAACTGATGAAGCAGACTGTGGTTGCTACTTATTGATAGGGTACGAGCAGTGGCGAGTCTAGTAATTTGTTACGCCGCGGGTGTAAAATTTTGGGGGTCAATTGCCCCCAATATTTTTTTGACGACAAAATCAGAAAATAGGAAAAGAACAAAAGAAAAAGAACATTTTTTTAGAGCCTTTTTTTTGCTTTAATTTGGATTTTTGTTGGGCTAATTAATTAAATTTGGGGATTTTTTTTTTGTGTAATTTGTATTTTAGGGGGGCTAGGTAGAAATATAGTTATAATTTAGGGGATAAATTATCAATTGAGGGTGGGCTTAAGTCCACCCTGGATACAAGACTGTACTTTTCTTAGTTTAAGATTTTTTCGATTTGTGCTTTTTAATTATGCACATTTGCTTGCCTTTTGCATTATATCTCTGTTATTTAGGAAAGTGTATATAATTGATGCTATGTTACTGTGATGGTAAAGGTTGATTTTGGTGCTAATTGCTCAGTTAAAATGTTCAATCTGCTTATATAAAATGAACAAGTGTCTGTGTATGGATGACATGCCGCGTTTTATTGAACCTGAATTCTCTTGTTTATTTATTATGTTCGGCACATTAATATTAGCCTAGTGATGTATACGAGATGTTTTTTCGCTCTTTGATGCACACATTTATCTCCGAAATGGGCGTTCTGTTGAGGTTATATTTTATCTCATTTGCATGATATGCAGGTTTCAGAGGGGTTTGAAGAGGAAGCCGATGGCTCTGATCAAGAAACTCCGCAAGGCTGTAAGTTTTATTGATTCAGAAGTTACATTTACCGATTATTTTGTACTCTTAAAAGTAGTAATTTGTTTGAAGCTGGATGTCATCAAATCCATATTTCAAAAGCATATTTTAGCAACTCGTAGGATTTGATTCCCGAAATCATTAGAATGGTAAATAAATTTAATTTAATACTTCCGATTCATAGCTACTGGTTGCTGCCTCAGTGATTTAGTTCTCAAGAAATTGTACAATATCGTGCACTTATAATATGACCTAGTCAAACCATCTAATAAACTTTATGATTATTTAGGAAATCTCTATTTCATTGTGAATAAAATAAATTTCTCGTTTTTGTAGAAACGTGAGGCTCCTCAAGGTGAGAAGCCCGCTATTGTGAGGACCCACCTGAGGAATATGATCATTGTACCCGAGATGATCGGAAGTGTTCTCGGTGTGTACAATGGAAAGACATTTAACCCAGTTGAAATCAAGCCTGAGATGATTGGCCACTATCTTGCCGAGTTCTCGATCTCGTACAAGCCTGTTAAGCACGGTAGACCTGGTATTGGAGCCACCCACTCTTCAAGGTTCATTCCTCTTAAGTGAGAAGTGTGCGATCAATCTCGGGAATACATGGAGAAGGAAGAATCATCGGGTTTTGATTTTTTATTCCTTCTTTATGGTTGGTTTATGTTTTTTTTTTGTTGGATGTTGAAATTTTGATCAAGAGATTCTATACATTTTGAACTCTAATTGCAGATGTTAGTTTTATGGATTTGTGTCTTTGTTTGAACTAATGTTTATGGTGTACACTCTTTTTGGTGTTTACTTGTATGGAAATTCATTTGGTTATTCACATGGTTATGATTTTTTGTTTTTTGGTTTTTGAAACTTTTAGTAATTTCATGAATTGGGCATTGCTCAAATTTCTTTTTCTTTGAAAACTCTTCAATTGGCTAAATTAATTCTTTGATCCAGTTGAAAATTTTATTGGTTGAGTTACTGTTACAAGTGATGCAGAAACACTATTGGTTGAATGAATATTGTAATACTTCAGCATCATTATAAAACCAGTTATGGAGTAAATTTTATCTTTTTTAGAATTTAAAAATTCTGTTACAAATTGGAAAAATGGGGGAGAGTTGGGATTCGAACCCTAGACCTCTTCTCTAATAGTAGAGGCTAGGACCAACTCTCCTAATTGGAGATGGTAAAACTGTCTTTTATATATTCCGAAAAACATTCTACAAAACCTAGAAGATTTTGTTAAATTTGACACCATAAAAGTAGATTTGTAAGAAGATTCATAGTTGTAATTTGACCTCACCTCGCTAGGTAGAGTGGCCGTAATAGCCCAAGAGTTAAAACTTAAAAGCCATTGATCCGACCATAGACAAACCCTACTTTAAGGTGCTAAGAATATTTAACCATATATACTAACACACAGACACACAAACACAATTCTTTTGTATGTTAAAAATGAATCTCAGCTACCAAGTTGTTTGCTTTTATTACATTCTTATATCGTTCCTCGCTAAATCTTAACATGGAACGAACATTCTCTAACAAAAGGAAAACGACATGCAGTTCTTGCTGAAGAAACGGCTACCCCAACTATCTAAGGCCAACAAATTCCCCAAAGGAATGTAAATAGTAAGAGTTAAACAGAACAATTTTTAGACACGAAAAAGAAAATCGGGAGTCGGAATTTTTGAAATCAAAGTTGAACGGTATCGAGAAAGACCTCGTTAATCTTCTTGTCTAGTTCAGATACATCAACCCACAAAGAACTTTGTTTGCGCAGAAGCTCATTCTTATCTTTCTTCTTCTTCTGAATGTTCTTCTCTCTCATCCTCCAATATTCAAGCTTATCTTCTCTTTCTTTCATCTGCAAAATAACCCCCAACATTACGAATTAGAACAAATCCAGTTCAGCCCAAATCAAAAGTTTTTCGCTGTTATTTTGTTATATAAAAAGTAAGGCGTGACGATATTGTAATATTTAAAATTGGATGACAATTTCCGAAAAACTCTTGACTGAACAAATACAACTATTGCTGTTACTTGGCCTGTAATAAAAAGCCTGTACCTATTCCTTGCACTTACAACATAAAAAATATTGTTATACAAGCAAATGCTTGTGTCGAACACTTCTGAGTTACGACTGTTCCATCTGCCTGGATTCCAACCTTGGATGCATACTCCAAAACCAAATAGGATGTAAGCGTTATTTTATTAACCATTAACGAGATGAAGTGGTGGTTATATCATAGATAACCTAAACTTTATAATTTACTACAAATAAAATAAAAGGTGGGAATACCTCAAATTACAATAACAACGACGAGTACTTTTTCGACTAAAATAAGCTATAATTGTAGAAATGAAATTCATAATAAAATTTTAAAACAAAGACCTTTACGAAATTTGTCTTAAAATATAATTATACAAACAATATCACTAGTTTTTCTTTTGAAAAGCTGAGGTTTTACATCGCTATACTATACATGCTTATAATAGGATTAACAGATTTGAGGGGGCTGTTAGCGTAATTCAATTATTCAAAAGCAAATAACGAATAATTTTTTTGTTTCATAAAAAAATTAAGATAGATGGGATGACCACCATTAGCTATCCCCTAGCTCCGCCTACTTAGCTGGTTGCAACTAAGCGATAGAAGAAACTAGGAAAAAGTAGCAAAATATCTGCACCCACACACACACACACACATATATATATATATGTATGTATATTAAAATGATGCATCAGCGGAAGTTTCTCATCGAACATGGTAACGTATTTTACTAACCAAAAGTAACAAACGGCGTCAAAATGCTTTTAAAGTAGATAAAACATATGCTTTCATGTAGTTCATACTCACAGGTGAGAGTCTAAGCCACATAATGTGAAACTAAATTATTTAGGGTGCAAAACAGTTATATTAATTTACCACTCGGGATTCTTCAGTTCTCAACCGGACATAAACTAAACGAGACTCCATCATTCATTTGACAAAAGGCTAAAACCCAATACTGAAGCATATGAATGCGCTCGAATTAAATTTAGTCATTATAGAGTTGAGACTACAGAGACCCCCAAATTTCTTAACCAATGAGAATGTTTTGTTTCTTTGTTCTCAACGGCAATTCTTAAGAATTAGTTAATAACAGTGACGGAGCCATAGAGTCACAGGGGGGCTGGCCCCCCAAACACTTCTCAAAAACCTAGTATTTAAAAAGAAATTACTGGCCATGCCTAACAACACACGCGCACGATTCGAACATCCGACATCTCACAAATCCCCCTGCAATTCAACTTAGGCTAAACCACTAAAGCCTTGGTGATAAACAATATCCACTACTTCATATAAAGACATGATTTTAAACTAGTGTAATATTGTTGTGCATTACATCAATTTTTAATTTTTTTTTTTTAATTTCGTCTTGGCCAATGGTTAATACTTAATAATGAAATAAGTTGAAACAATTATAGAATCAATTTAAGAACAGTGAACACCAAATTACACACAGTAAGAACATAATATTGGCAAAAATTGTACGGAAAAGGGCAGAAAAGGGGTTTTCACATACCAAAACTTGCCGGAACTCTTGTTCGGCGGCTTGCCTCTCGATGGCTTCGGCTTTCTTCTTGGCATCTTTCGCCGCTCTCTTCTCCTCGTTGGCAATCCTCAGCGCCTCCATTCGAGCCTCGTTCTTCCGCATCTTCTCGATTTTCTGGAGCTCCATTTCTGTGATGAAATCCTTGCGTATTTCCTTCATTTTGCGAGCGTAGTCTCGGCGGAGGAAGGTCAGCTGTACGGCGGCCTCCTTGGGGCTCCGGGAGGGCTGCCATGAGTTTATGAATGTGCTCGGTGAGAGGAAATCGTGCTGGTTGCGGTGCGCCGATGAGGATGAGGATTCGGATAACGAGCTGGTGGAGAAGTGGCGGCGCACGGCAGATCCGGGCGGGGATCGCCGGAGTAGGTGGCGGAAGGGCGACATGTTTTAGTTGGTGTATGTGAGTGAGAGAGGGTTTTTGTTTCACGGTGGTTTTTGCCCTTAATCTTTTTTTTAATTATTATTTTCACCCTCTTTTTTTTTTTTATTTTTTTTTGAGTCATTAAAATTTCACTCTTGTATAATTTGCCACTAAAAAAAGAGCAACTTACAAATAACCCTTTTTTTTAATTGACTATTTTATCATCAACATAATTTCTTTTTTACTTATATAAAAGTATAAAAAAAATATAATTTTGTGCTTATATTAAAAGTACAATGAGGTCATCATATGCACAAAGTTCAAATTACAGTGGAGTCGTGTGTTTGTATTGAAAGTACAAGGGAGTTATGTGCACAAAGCTCAAACTACAGGGGGTTAAGTGCTATTTACCCCAACAATAAATTATGAATCTCTACAATAATATGAAATGAAAAAAATGGCTTTACTTAGTAAACTTGTTGCAAGGATTTAACTCAATTTGATGACATAATCCGAGTTTGAACGAATTCTTGATTTTTTTTTTCTTCAATTTTTACAAGTGACATAAGAATCTAGATAGCATTAGATGGCTCTACTAGCTCACTATCTGATAATTATGTGCTCTTAGCATCGATTCTTCGTGGGCCCGACCGACACATTTGCCGGATTCTAAAAGATGGAAGCTTCATATCAGATGAACTGCTTCAAGAACTCTGTAGCAACAAGCCTCCCTCGTGTGTTCATCGATAATTTCAGTTCGCTAATCTCTTTATCTATGTCCTGTCATTTCAAAGAAGAAAAATAAGTTTCTCCACATATTTCTGCATATACATATCCCGTTTTCTCGTAAGCCTAAGATTCGGTAAATCAAAACAACGAAAGATCACGTAGACCCAAAATTCAACTTTTAATTCATGAAATAATTCATACGTATTTACCTCCATGAACTGAACAATAAAATCAATCAGCTTCTGCTTCTGCATCTCCTCGCAATGGTAATTGGTAATGAGAAAACTAATGTCATATCCCTGAGGAAGCAAACCAGTCGACGAAACACCATTACGATTTCTTCAGTAAATATATGAAAATAAAAAATAATAATAAATAAAGATATTAATCGGGAGATAATTAAAATGAATATTTATTACACGAACCAGAAATATATCACATATTCACAGTTAGAGAGATGGGAGATCCAAGACGAAATCAAGTCAAATAGTTTTGAAACAAGATTACGAAGGAAAAACGCATCAATTTGTGTGCAAACATTGAACGAATTTCAAATTTCGCACCGTCAAAGCTTCCATGCAGCTTTATTGGAAAAGAAAAGATGGTGCACATATATCATCGTAATGTACAAAAGCTTCTCTAAATGCAATACCGAAGCTATTTGTTAACTAACAACGAAAGAGAATTGCGGACCTGCACTGGTTTTCTCCTCAATACTTGAAATGCTTCCGCTCTCATCGACAAAAATCGAAGGAACTTCTTCGTCAGAATGTTCTCAAGTTCATCTGCCTGCTTAACCTATAATGAAAACGCACCATACGGATTTCAATGTTTCGCAAATGTGAGATATCTACTGAGATTCCATATCAATTGATATGAAGAAATATGAGCTTATTCATTTGGTTAAGCGCGATTGACAAAATTAGGGATCTATGTAAGCGCATAAAAGAATACGGGTATTAGATTTTGCAAGTACGAAGGCATTTTAACTTACATCTAAAGTTACTTATATTACAGGAAATTAACTGTTAATATGATATTACTTTGGACATCATCCAATGAGCTTCTGAGGGCGACAAACTCGACAAACATGACTATGTGGTAGGAAAAATATATCTCGCAATTGGACAAATGATGAAGAAGGAACACACTTATTCCTTGATAAACGCACCGATGGTTATACTTGCACTTTTTTTTTATGTTGGAAAATAAACTAGAAATGTAAAATAACTAGTCATAACTCGTTCTTCTCCAATCTGTCTACATAAATCAGGTAGGTACACCTTTGAGGATTTGGTTTACTTATTTATATTCTGTAGTCACAAATTACTTCCATTAAGCTAATGGAGACAACATACCAAATGTTTCAACACATGAAGCTGATTTTTTTTTTACCTTAAGGCTTATTCGCAACGAGTTTATAGATGTTTCTATCAAGCATTTCTCCGCCTCATTTCTGCAGATCATAACCTGGGATATGGAAGTTGCACAAGTAAATAAATAAAGTCCAGCAAAATAATGGGTGATTGACTAAGATATGATCACCAAGTTGGAGTTGACAATATCGACAACAGTGCAAAGTTAACATACTTACATTCGGCAAATGTGTAATGGAAGAAACTAAAGAAAACACAATCGTCAGAGATGAAAAAAAAAAAAAAAACAATTTTGGCTCTTGCTTTATTCTGTTGATGCAAATTCAGAGAATAAAAAGGGCCCATTTGTAATTTAAAAATATTAACCGAAGTTTGATTTCCCAATGGAGTAGAACATTGGTATCAGCTATCAACAGAAACAAAATTTAAAATGACGAATAGCAAGAAGATGTGACTACCCATGAGACCACAAACTACGGATTTCATACAAGATTTGTAGCCAGTCAGCAATTCAGTTCTTCGATAACTTTTAGACTGGTAGAGGTAGATTTCCATTCGTGTGTAGTAAGTTTGATGTGCAAAGAACATTGAAACAAAAATGACACTTAACCCAGAAAGGCTTGAAAGTAGATACATTTGATGAGCCCTGCTGGCCAAAATTTCAATGTATTTCTGAAAAGAACTCTTGCTAAAGAGCAAGTTATAATTAATATTTAGTTAACCAGGTTTACTTTTGCGCTGGTGAAACTTCACGAGTGATATACACTCATTCCAGGAAAAACAGATCAAGAAAAGCCCAACAGAATAAAGAAAGTCTATAAGGAAATTACGGCTAATAAACTGCAACATAGGATGTATCATATTGCCTGGTTATTTGGTACATCACTGATTACGAGCTTTTCCGTACGCACATTCGTTTATGTGTTTTAGATTTTTGAACTTATTATGTATTAGTTTATCTATTTCTTGTGTTGTTTACTTGTTGTGTTGATTAATTTTAACATTAACAAACAACAACAGGATTACATTTAAATTATGGTGTATATATATTTGCTCATCTTAAATCATGATACAAAAGGTTTATTTTGCCCTACAGGCATCTATATAATAAGTGAGAAGGTCTCAAAATTTCCCTCCCGTAGATCTTCTACATACGTAGTTAAATCATCTAGTACAAAAGATTACACATGAAAAAACAGTACAGCATACTTAGGCAAAAAGAATTCTTACAGGATTCAGAAGAAGCTCCGGACTGGTCCTGAAAGACAGAAAGAAAATAATGAACTCCGATTGTATCGTTAGATAGTGCTAAGATTTGAATGTTATTCCATCAACTGATAAAAACCCAGATTGTGCGGCATAAGTCATAAGATATTAGAAAGACACGCGATTAATCAAGAATGTATTCTTGGTAGTAACAGAATATTCATACATCTGTACCAGAAAGTTGTGACCAAACTTCTAGTTACAGCTCTAATCGGTAAACCGAAGCAAATTATGTAATTTTCATTCAAACATCTAAATTGGTACGATTGCAAAACTTTTTAATATTATTCAATTTGTGTATTAGAGATTTGTCAATCGTGCACGTACAACATAAGACAGTGCGTTCTCAATCAAATGACATCCCATGCTCGCTTCAGAATCCATTCTATAGCAACAAAGCAACATTATATTTCGTTACACAAAATAATTTTACAAATTATATATAGGTGGCCATTCATTGAATCATCATCCGCAAATAATTATCTATTTGAAAAGAATGGGGGGGGGGGGGGGGGGGGTGTCATCTCTAAATAAGAAAAAGAGTTTTCGTCCCAGCAGAAAAACTCGATCTTTAAAGCCCAGCACAAACTCGATCTTTAAAGCCCAGCACAGTTGTTCGTATTTCATTTACTTATTCCAAGACAACTTTCACTTAGCTGACCACAATTCACATATTGCATTCCAATATTTCAACAAACTATTCCTAATCTTAGTGCACCGATTTCTAAAAACGAAACTTCCTCTCGCATTACAGAACAGGAAACATCAAATCAACGAACAAAGTAATGCAAACGAGTAAGTACATACTTGAGTTCAACTTCCGGTTTATTGTGCCTTTCAACTTCCTGACAGGGGAAATTCTACAAACACATTGCAGACGAATCAAATATTACAATCAAAACACCTAAAAATAAAACTAATCATATATAACTAAAGAAAAAAAATGCTGAAAATGAACACAAACAGAAGACCTGCAAGCACAAGGCCGCCTCCAGAGTGTTCCGAATGCAGGTTAAGTACAATCGCAGTGAGTTTGCCTACAAATTCCGCCGGAAATTGAAAATTAAAACAAATAAAAATAAAATAAATTTACACGAATTATAAAGGAAAAACTCACCATCAAATGTGTGAGAAGAGAAATTAATGGATTGGGATCTACGATTTTCTCGGCGAATTTTAACCAAATAAATGAAATAAAAATGTGTTCTTTGGGTTTACACTAATTTTTGCAATTGAAATATTTGTGTATTTTGACGTGGTCGCTTTTACTATTTTAAATCCTTTTTTAATTGGAGCATTATTCCTCTTTTAAGCTAATAAAAAATATTTAAATAATTAATCTAACACTCGTTTAATAGAACATTTAAATAAATAAAAAATATATTAAAAAATTAAAATAAATTCCGACTTGCCGGATTCGAACCAGCGACCTAAAGATAACAGCTAGCAAACTACAGTCTTCCGCTCTACCAACTGAGCTAAAGTCGGACCTGGGAAGCATATTTTAATTAGCCTATCTATAGATAAATTATTCGACAGTTACTGACCCAAAAAAGCAAAATATTCCGACTTGCCGGATTCGAACCAGCGACCTAAAGATAACAGCTAATTCATACTACAGTCTTCCGCTCTACCAACTGAGCTAAAGTCGGCCTGTGGAGATTCGGTTTTTAAAAATTTAATTATCATGATATATTTTATTTAATACATTGTGTTATATGTTTACTTTGGCATTTTATTTTAATTTTGTAATGTGAGCAAGTATATTACCATTTTGAAATTCGAAGCATTTATTTTTAATATATAAATTGGAAATTCCGGTCCTTGTGTCGAAATCTGAAGACTTATCGGTCGGGATCCTAAATTATTAGATTTCTTGTTTTATTAGCATGGTGATTCAAGTATTAAAATATGAATCCCGAATCCCAATATTGAAAATACTGAAATCCCCGTCCGGAACCCATCCCAAATTGAATACGGTTTGTTCTATGCTATTGATCCGCCCTAAAATGGTTTATTATATGCCATCCGGACCGTAAATGCTGGTGTCATAACATTTAATGTGTCGATAGAAACATAAGGAATGACTGTCAGTATTGAACTAATGCGTCCTTCTGTACATGTCGTAGCCATTAATGCCTGCAGTAGCGCCCTTGCGCCCCTTATCTCGCGCATCATGCGCGCCCCGATCTCTTCGAGCGTTGATCCTTCCGTTAGTCCCGATCGTTCATGAGGGAGCCTGGATTGCATGGGAGGGATTCATGGGCCTTCTTCAAAATGGGTTGGGTGGTGCCTTGCTTTTTGGATTGCATTTCCGTCCAAATAAGTTATACTTAATGGACTTCAGTCCTTCACCGATTTATATTTTTACTATAAAAATGTATAGATCAGTATATATCACGTCATCACGTGTATATAATTGTGTGTATAGTTATATGTAAAAAAAAAATAATCCATGTGTTTTCACTAATATTCCATGGGCCAAAAATTGAGAATATTCCATATAATCTAGAAGATTCCACTAAATTTGAAATCGCAAGGGTGGACGTGCAAAAAGATTTATAGTTGAGAGGGGTGGTTGTAATTACCCAAACATGAGGGGGTATTCGTAATTTGACCAAACCTCAGGGGTTGGTTGTAATTTACCCAAATTCAAATGATAATCAATTAATCATAGCTTCGAGCATTGGACAATTGGAGACGACGGAGTCTAACCCGACCCGTTATTTAACCCATCAAGTAACCCAAACGGTCCGAACTCCAAACCAACAAAAGGACTTGACCCGCCAAATAAACCCGGTTCGCAGTGATCTATCACACAAATCTCTCTCTCTCTCTCTCTCCCACACACGCGCGCGCACACAAATAATCCAGACTCCATCTCCACTGAACTGAACACAACTGCTGAGTTTCAAACATTTGGATCCAGAACAATCATCTTCAAATATGAGAAGGTGAATTCCTTCATATATATATATATATATATATATATATATATATATATATATATATATATATTTTTTAATTTCAATGGAGTCGGGATCTGCTGAGTGCTGATAGCATTTTGCGTGCTTTTTTCAGCAGACTGGGGCATAGGCACCAATTGAAGCAATCAGTAGTTAAGGGCATATTTGGCAGGCTATCAATTGCCGTAATTGTACTGGTGATCTGTACTGTTTCGCTTTTGTCCACTATAAAGACCACCAAACAACCCTTCTCTCGATCGGAGGTACATATTTTTTGTGAATATTAATTTTATCATAGTTATTTGGTTATCTGTTGCGAATTTGGTCAATTTTAATTGTAAATGTAGTGACATTGTTATAGAGGAGCAAAATAATTTAGACGAAAACTCCATTTTCATTAATAGTAATAGCAATAGTAATCCAGCTGCATTTTATTCGTAGGAAGTAATTACTTATCATTTTGATTGTAGATCTGGTGTAATCTTAAGTTGAAGTTCAGTGGTTGGGTTTTTGTTTAAGTTGTTACGAAGTTTGTTTATTTGTTATACGTTGTCGTGTGTGAGCAGATCGACGTGGATACACTTTGGGGTACAGCTGCTTCTGGTGGATGGAGACCATCATCTGCTCCACGATCTGATTGGCCCCGTAAGGTTTTATTTTAAAAAAAGTTTGTTTTGTATTTGTATGCTGTTTTTGATAATTGATAACATGATTACGTATAAAATAATTTTGTTCGTGATTCTCGTTTTCATTAGGATCCACGAGTTTCTGTTGATTGATTTCTGGGTGTACTGGTTTTGATTATTTGTCTCTGTATGCACATGCAGCCCCTCCAACAGAAACCAATGGCTATTTACGAGTTCGATGTAATGGTGGCCTCAATCAGCAAAGAAGTGCGGTATGCTACAAAACCTAGCTATTACATTTTAACAAAATGTTCTCGTTCTCCTTTAAAAGTTCCTTTTATGTGATTACATGACGATCTGGCCCTATCATTATGTTGAAATCTTATTTTGCGAATTTAGAATCTCTCATGGTATAAACATTCTTTTGCTGGTCTGTTTATCTGACACTAGACTTGTATGTTTAGATAGTTAGCGTGATTTGATCTTTTTAATTGATGCGTGCACCATATAATTGTTTATTCTCGATGCTGCACAAACATTGTGCCATTATTTGATTTAGAATTCAAGGCAAAAGTTACACCTCAAGTTGGTCTTTGATTCCTTTGGAAAGGAGAGTTCATTCGAAAAATCTGTATTCTACTTCAAGTTGAAACTGAAACACCCATTTTTATTAATTAGCCGATTATATTTTACTAGAATTCTGAGTACTACTTTGTATTAGGTACGGAATACCTATTCGGCTTTATTAGTGATTATCCTCTGATTAGTTCATATACCTCAATCATTTAGCATTTAATGGACCGTTGGAAAACAAAAATTTCTGAGTTATTATAAGTCCAATTATTTTGTTCAAGAATTTGATACTAGTTCAACTAAATCACGAAATCAAAGGTTATTTTCTTTAACTAATTCATGTACATGAAGTAAGAAGTAATTCTTTGAATTTATTTGATAACCGGGGAGTTTCTTGTTACTAATCCACATTTTAATTTCCGTATGATGTTTGGAGGTATGTGCTAAAGAAGTTTGGTAATGATTAGCTAGCATTTCTCCTTTCTATATTTTTTTCCCTCAGCAAATCTGTAAGAAGTATTTGTTTCAAGGAATCTAACATTCCTTAAGTCTTATCATACTGCTTTTGGTGGGTTAATAAGTTTTATGTGTCTGCCAAATTATGCAGCTGCTACAAGTAGGTATACGTAAATGTATGTTCGTCAATAACTTGTGACCAGATATAGTTAGATAACTTAATAATGAAAGCCTAGTAATGTTCAGTTTTACTTCTCTTTCACTTTCGACAGTGAGATAATTGGCATCATTGGTTCCATTATTACAAATAGAACTTTTTCCGTTGTCAACATCCTTATATCGGAATAAACCCTTGTGTTTTTTCTATATAAATACTTATCTCCTCCTTGTCGAAATAAAACTTCAGCCGCATCTGCTAGCAAATATGAATATATAGCATAGTAAAACCTTCTTGTACTAGTTACATCTGTTGGTTACCTTGTTATATAACCTTAAAAGAACCAGGAACGAGCTTATTTAAACTCAGGTATGATTGAACTCTCAAAGAATATACATTTTTTGGGCCTACTAATTGTTATTCTTATTTTGCGAGAATGCTACCCATTGTGTGTATATTGCGAGAATGCTACCATTGTGTGTATAATATATCTAGACACGAGGTTCCTTGGTCTTGCCACCACTTCCAATTATTCATTGGTCTTTACTTGATCCAGTGTCAAATATTTGGTTATGCATATCCATGAAAGTTGAAATAGTCTTTAATAATATATGAAAGAAAATAAAAATAAAATCTCATGCTCCTTGCTTCAATATTATAAAAAAGGTCACTTCTTGTCTCAATTTATGTCTGCCATCTGGTGGCGAGTTTTGGTGTAAACCATCTGACCACGTTTACTTCTGTGGTACTCCAGATCTGTAATGCTGTTCTTGCTGCACGGATCATGAATGCTACTCTTGTATTGCCTGAACTGGATGCGAATTCCTTCTGGCATGACGACAGGTGCCTATTTCCAGAAAAAAAACACAACTCTTTTACCTGTATAAATTTAAAATATATGTTGTGTAGCTTCACATGAGAGTTTGGCCTTAGTTAATTTAGAAGAGATTTCTGCATCTTTAATGCCTGCTAAAATCGTTAGAGTAGAATATAGGGAATTATGGAAACAAATATATTTTAATATCTTAATTTGAATACTTGATTGTGAAAACTGATTACTGCACCCATCCTAAATCCTAATGGTTGGTTTTACGAATACATCTTGTAAATGATGTTTGAAAGCTTGAGATATGATGATAATTTCAGAGCTTTTAAATAACTTCCTTTTTGACTTAATGTGCATGCTTGAAGTTATTCTCAATATTTATGCTCCTGTGTTGGTGAACGAAAGGCATACTTTACTCAGTGTTAGTTAAATGCATACCTTACTCGTAGCATAAAGTAAAATTTTGCAAAAATGGCTGTCTGCTTAGGCTGGTAGTCTCGAAAGCGGGTGTCAAGTTTGTCAACTAATCCTAATAATATTTTCTGAAAACAGCATTTCCGAAATCTCAAATAAGAAAATTAATGTGATGCTTTTTCGGACTCAATTTCATTTCATGATAGTTTAATGTTAGTATCTATCTTATACTTGTTCCTTTTTAGTGGTTTTCACGGCGTCTATGATGTCGACCATTTTATCAAATCACTGAAATACGATGTACGAATAGTGGAAAGCATCCCAGATATGCAGAAAAATGGCAAGACCAAAAAGATAAAACCTTTTCAGGTGAAGCTCGTGATTATTATAAAAAGTTTTGCAATATATATATATATATATATATATATATATATATATATATATTTTGCACGATTATAAATTCGACATAATATTTTATATGCACAGATGAGACCCGAGAGAGATGCTCCAATCAGTTGGTACACAACAGATGCTTTAAAGAAGATGAAAGAGCATGGTGCTATTTATCTCACGCCTTTCTCGCATCGCTTGGCTGAAGAGATTGACAACCCTGAGTACCAGCGCCTAAGATGTAGAGTGAACTATCATGCCTTAAGATTTAAGCCTCACATTATGGAGCTGAGTAACTCAATTGTGAATAGACTCCGTGCACAAGGTCGCTTCATGGCCATACATCTTCGTTTTGAGATGGATATGCTGGCATTTGCCGGGTAAGTTCCTACTTCCATAAAGATTACCATGCCAGAAACTTTGTTTCTATTGAAATTTATAATTAGGAACCACCTCCCCACACTCTTATGTCTTGCATATGCCCCCACCATCTTTAAACCTTTTGAAGAAAGACAACGGACCAGAAAAATAAATAAATAAAGGGGAAGAACAAATAGAGTAAGTGGAAACAGATGGTTGTCACAGAGACTTGATAATTACATGCCAATAATGATTAGTGTTCGCAGATCACTGCTTAACATTGCACGATTGTCTGGGAAAATAATGTTTTTGAAATACATTTTAGAGATTGAGGTTATCGAAGTCTGATTTTATTTTTTTCCAGGTGCTTTGACATTTTTACTCCAGAAGAACAAAAAGTTCTGAAGAAATATCGAGATGAAAATTTTGCACCAAAGAAGCTTGTTTATAATGAAAGAAGGGCAATTGGAAAATGCCCTCTAACTCCAGAAGAGGTAATTCTTCAATATTTGGTATTAACTTCGTCATCTTTTGCTTGCATTAAAAAATAAATGATTTTCCAATGATCTAACAGGTTGGTCTTATCTTGCGAGCAATCGGTTTCGACAACTCAACCAGAATATACCTCGCGGCAGGCGACTTATTCGGCGGTGAGCGGTTTATGAAGCCTTTCCGATCCTTATTCCCTCACCTCGAGAATCACAACACAGTGGACCCCACCTCTGAGCTGGCGAAGAGCACAAACGGCCTGGTGGGCTCCGCTGTAGACTACATGGTTTGTCTCCTCTCAGACATATTCATGCCAACATACGATGGGCCGAGCAATTTTGCGAACAATCTTCTTGGCCACCGCCTATACTATGGCTTCCGCACAAATTTACAGCCTGACAGAAAAGCCCTTGCCCCTATCTTTATTGAACGGGAGAAAGGGCGTACAGCTGGATTCGAAGAATCCGTCAGGAGTGTGATGCAAAACACGAACTTTGGTGGACCCCACAAGAGGGTTTCGCCCGAGTCGTTTTATACGAACTCATGGCCTGAGTGCTTTTGTCAGGTAGAGGCTGCTAATCAAGCTGATAAATGTCCACCGGACAATGTTTTGGATATCTTGGACAGTCGGTTGAAAACCGAAGGAATTGATGATTCGGAATCTCTAACATCAAATTCAACGGATTAAGTAGGACCTTTTTCTTCATTTTTGTATCGGTTACTTCAGATGAAAAGGGTTCACACTGGAGAGTGTCTATAATGATTTGGCTACGCAGGTACTTCTTTCTCTCTTGATTATATACTTTTGGTAACTTGAGTGAGTTAGTATGTATAAACGTGTAACTATAGAATGTCTCTTTTCGAACGATAAAATTCGATTTCTGCGATTCACAAAGTACAAGCTTCTTGTTGTCCAGAAAGTTGGTAAAATCATTAAACTTTTTGTCCTACTTTTGCAGTCAACCTTATTTCATTTGCTGGTTAGCTTGGGAATGGACCAAATTGACCCTGGCAATAAATTGCTGTGCCCGAAAGTAGTGAAGGATCTGAGTGGCACTTTTGGAAGTTTGCTATATGTAAATCTTGTACTGGTACTGTGTAAAATGTAAATGACCAATTATGAAGTTAGTTAACACTGACCAAACTATGGATTTACGGCCCGTGAGCTAAGGTCAAATTACGAAAAAATCTCTCATGTCTGGGTAATTACAATCACTCTCCTCAACTATAAATCTTCTTACATGTCCACCCTAAAACAAAAAGAAGAAAGCTATATGATGGAAACTTAAGAAAACAAATGGAATAGAAAAATGATTTATTGAAGAGAGAGTAAGGTTCTTATTCATAGAAAATGAAGATAGGTACAGTATTTAAATAATAAAAAATCTCTAAGTAAATCCTACTTAACAGAATAAAGCTAATCACCTCTTAAAATCTCTCTAACTATTTTCTCATGTTTACCACTAACAAATTGACTTGGTAGATAAAACAAATAACAAACCAACTAAAAATATGACTACTCATGTTCAACTAATGTGCAAGAAGTTGCACTAATATTTTTGACACCCCCTTGCAGTGTCAAATTTAGTGGAATTTTCTAGATTATGTGAAATATTCTCCAGTTTATACCCGTTTTACCCTATATGAGCTCCACATTTTGAAACAAGATGATCATAAGACGTGTCTCTCGACTTGTAAATACTAGATTGTGGTACATAAAAAACTGCATTTTTGTACAAAACGAGTACTCTAGAGAACATTTCAGGTGATGTGGAAGATTATGTTGAATTTGGTACGTAAGAGTGGACGTATAAGAAGATTCATAGTTGAGGAAGTGGTGTAATTATCCAAACAAAAGATGTTTTTTCCTAATTTAACCTTAGCTCACTAGGGCGGCCGTAATTTACGAATAAACAAATAGTCATAGTTGTCGAACTTTAATTATTTAAGATTCTTTTGAAGCTCTCAACTTTTTGATTTGAATCTTTAATAAATTAAATAAGAAAAAAGTTTAATCTAACTATGAAGTTTTACTCATATATTTTATTTTATTGCGAAGAGGTCCTTTCCTTGCATGTCTAAGACGATTTTCTTACTGGGAAAATTAGAGAAAACTCCCCATATAGGAAATATAGTTAAGGAAACACCTTATCCAAAAAATAATTAGAAAAAACGCTCTTAGTTAATATTCCACCCAAGTGATTCGTAATCCTAAAATTACCCTTAATTGTCTATTATACTTTTTCAAACCCTAATCTTATTTTTAATTTTTCATGCCGCGTTCTCGTTTCCAACTTTTCTCTCTTCTCGGTTCTCTCTCTCTCTCTCTCTCTCTCTCTCTCTCTCTCTCTCTCTCTCTCTCTCTCTCTCTCTCTCTCTCTCTCTCTCTCTCTCTCTCTCTCTCTCTCTCTCTCTCTTTTCCTATATTTTCTCTGGCAATCCTCTCCCCACCGCCGCCGGAAAATGGAAAAAGAAAAAAGAAAAAGCACTCGTTGTCGGCGTGTGGAGGAGAAACACTCTTCTTTCTCAACAGCTTGTTCCACCCCGTCGGCGTGTGGAGAAAGAAGAAGAGAAATAAGTTGTTGAGAAAGATGAGGAAGCACTCGTCGTCGGAGGACAATCAACGGAATTGTTGATGAAGGTATTTGTGTGTTTTTTTTCCTTTTTCTTACTTTCATTACTTTTTTAGTGTTGGTTTTGTCATGTGCTCAGAAATTGTTTATGGAGTGACCAAGAATGGTTGACAAATACCTTTGAATCGTTCCTTTTTTTTTTTTTTTTTTTTTTGTGGACATTGAAATGCTAATTTGTGTTTTTTGTTATAAATTATTTATTTTATTCTTGTTAAGGATTGGTTAAAGTGTGTAGTGCGACGATGTGGTGACGATGGGGAGGCAAATTTAGGATTTTTTGGTGGATCGGGCGGAGGACGGCGTGTGTAGAGAAATTCACGCATACTGGAATCTTAATCGACTATGTACATGCTCAATAGTCGATTAAGCTAATCGACTATGCTCTGTTGGTCGATTAAGGTTGATCGACTCCAATTTTTTTGTTGTTGGATTTTTTGTTTATTGATTCCAATTGTATAAATCATTTATAATGTTTGTATATTTTTTGTTTTTGTAAAATATAGTTGATTTTGCATTTTTCGCAGTTGTGATTTGTTATTTTTAGTAGCAAATTCTTAAGCAACAATGCTCAGGTAGTCGATTAAGGTTGATCGACTCCAATTTTTTTTTATTTTTTTTGGATTGTTTGTTTATTGATTCCAATTGTATAAATCAATTATAATTTTTGCATATGTTTTATTTTTGTAAAATAAAGTTAATTTTGCATTTTTTTGCAGTTGTGATTTGCTATTTTTAGTAGCAGATTTTTAATCGACTATGCTTCATCATAGTCGATTAATATACCTGATATAGAAAAAAAAAATTAAAGAATTTCCTTAATCGACTATGGTTAATAGTCTATTTACCTTAATCGACAAAAAAAAAATCGCTGATGACCAGCACGTGACCCACAGACCCAGTGAAGATGTGGCGGGCGAGGGGCAAAGTTGGAAAACATAATGGCTGAAAATGGGTGTGGATTTTTCTCAAATGGAGCAAAATATTTTGAGTCTCCAAAATTTTTATTGCACAATGCCTTCCAAAATTTGGCTTATGGGGCAAAGTGCAATCAATATAATATTTCGAAGGGGGAATATCCAATTTTTTTATTTTGAGGGGGAAAATTTGAAAAACAGAAATTTATTGGGGGAAAAGTGCATTTTGTCCTATTTATTATAATATTAATAAATTTGCGTCTATGTAACGGCCCAGGGGGAAACAAATATAGTGGATATCGATCCCCAATATATGAAATATTGGCTCCGATAATTGTTTCAGGGTATGACTGTAATTACCAATACTACGTGAACCTTGAAAGTTATTTTAACATATTCAAGGTGTAGGTGTAATTTACCCTATTTTTTATGAATGAACAAAAAACATAACATTACTTGAGAATATATTAGTTATTTTTCGAGGAAATTATAGTTTTCACCCCTCAAGTTTGAACTGATTTCAAATTCGGCCCCCCATGTTCACAAAAAAATACATTTAGTCTCTCATGTTCCAATAATTTAACATTTTTTGTCATTTCCGTCAATTTACCGTTAGTTCGTTGGTTAAGGCAGTGACGGGCACAAGCTTGATTCCGTTAGTTTTCAACGGGCTAAAAGTGTTGAATTTTTGCAACATAAGGGACCAAATATGTTTTTTGTGAAAATGAGGGGCCAAATTTGAAATTGGTGCAAACTTGAGGGCCAAAAACTCTATTTTTCCTTTTATTTTTCTGTAGCACTTCTTCACACAAGCTCTGAAGAAGATGAAGGAATCTGGAATGGCTCTGATTCGTAGAGTAATTGCTGCTAATCATGGTTACGGTATTTATGCCGATCCCTTTTCTCTCTTCCGTTCAAGTTTTCATAGTTTCGGTGAAAAAGATATGCCCTTTTCACCCAATCCCAGAATTGATTTGAGTTGTATTAAAGAAGCAGACGACGCCGTTTTCTTGTTCCGTAAAATGGTAAGAGTGCAGCCACAGCCTCCCGTCTTCGAATTCACCAAACTACTGCAAGCTGTTTTCAAGATGAAGCAATACTCTGTTGCTCTTCAACTGTTCGACGAAATGCGTCAATGGGGCGCCCCTGTAAATGAGTACACAATGAGCATCTTGATTAATTGTTGTAGCCTTTTGAATAGGGTAGACCTTGGTTTCGCTATCTTCGGCTGCTTCTTTAAACACGGTTACGAGTCAAACGTTACGACATTCACCACTCTCTTGAAAGGGCTCTTTCTAGTCGATAAAGTGGCCGAGGCAGAAAAAATGTTCAAGAAAATTTTGACATTGAAACTTTGTGAGCCTAACGATGTTATGATTCTTACTGTGATAGACGGGTTCTGCAAAGCCGGACACGTTCTTACTGCCTACGATTTGCTCTCGGCATTCGAAGAAACAATCTACAAACCCAATGCCAAAGCTTATACCACAGTAATCGACGGCTTGTGCGATTTCGGTAGATGGAAGGAGGTGAAAGACTTATTAAAAAGAATGGTCAATCACAAGATACCTTTAGATGTTGTTACGTTTAGTATATTGGTCGACGCACTTTGCAAGGAAGGATCTATCGAAGAGGCGGAGGATGTTTTGAAAACTATGAAACAACATAACGTATGTCCGAATATTATCACTTACACCGCACTGATAGCGGGCACTGTTTGCAAGGGAAAATGAATAAAGCAAGACGAGTATTCGATTCAATAGTCGGCAAGGGCCTTAAGCCATCTGTTGTCACATACGGCACTTTAATCAACGGGTATTGCAAGAAGGGAGAAGTCGATGAAGCTTTGCGTCTTTTTCTCGAAGTTTCTTCTAAAGGTTTAGAGCCCACAACGGTTACCTATAGCGCTATGATACATGGATTACTTAGTAAAGGGAGAATTGGCGATGGATGGAAACTGTTTAACGATATGGAAGCTCGACAAGTGCGTCCTAATTTAGTTACTTATAATATTTTGCTGGATAGCTTGTGCAGGAACCGACAGATTGCTGAAGCATTTTCGTTTCTACGCACGATGGAGGATAAAGGGGTAACTCCGAACATAATCACTTACGGTATCCTCATTAGTGGTTTGTGTAAAGATGGGAAACTTGACGACGCGAGAAATCTTTTAAACGAACTTCCTTCCAAAGGTTTGCAACCTAATGATTATACGTATAACATCATTATTGGTTCGCTTTGTCGAGAAGGGTTGGTAGAGGAGGCAAAACGTTTGCTTATAATCATGGAGAGAAGTGGTTGTGTGCCCGATACCGTGACGTACAACCACATTATCCAAGGTTTGCTAAAGAGGAATGAAATTTACAAGGCAATGCCGTTCTTAGAGGACATGTCGGAAAAGGGATTCTTTGCCGATGCAGCTACCTCGTCCATGTTGATTAATCATCTGCAAGGATCCGAGAAAAATGACATTCTTCAGGAAATGATTAAGAAAGTTGTGCCGAAAATATAAATTATCTGTTTGGGCTTCGGTAGATGGAAACTGGGGGCGCTAGATTTCGCCTTTTGGTGAGGTGAAATAGTTAACCCATCTAATTTAGAAAGTTATGTATATATATATATATATATATATATATATATATATATATATATATATATATATATATATATATATATATATATATATCCCTATAAGTTTCATATTAGCTAATACTTAACTCATTTGACCAATGACTTTTTTGAAATTCTATTTTTTACCTTTGACCAAATAGTGATTAAATTAAATGGTCCCCAAGGTTTATCCCTTGTATTTCTAAAAATATTATAGAAAGCTCAAAGTTTAATTTTAGGGTAAATTATGCATACACCCCTGAAGTAGGCTAAAATAACTTGAAGGTCCCTGTAGTATTGATAATTACAATCATCCCTTGAAACATTGTTAGAAATCCTAACGGTGCATTGAATAAGTTATTCCGTTAGGGTTCTAACGGACTATTAGTTTCAGGCACTGGTGGAGACATCATAGAGCTAGGGGGAGCTAGGGGGTGACATGGCTCTCCTAACATTTCTTAAATCCTTATTATTTTATATAAGATTTATAAATTTTTGTCTATAGTAGCATTAACGGCCCCGCGAGAAACAAATATAGTGCATATCGGTCCCATGACATAATTTGCCAAATTATAATGATTTTAGCTGTAATTGCAACAAACTTTAAGGGAAGTAGGTGTAGTTTACCTATTTTGCATTTTTTTTTATTATTAGTTGTGTTTTTTTTTTGGTGTTAAATTTTTCTTTTTTTTCTTTTTTTAGGGAAGAATTTTCAATCCTTCACTAGAAAGGTTGAATGAGAAATGAAGAATATGGTGAATCGAGACGACTTCTGAGTTAAAAAATAGTATATGATGCGACTCGAATTGGGTACCTCAGGAGTTGAGCTGGAGAATTGACGATAATGCGAGTTTATTGCAGATGAGCTTCAAGTGTTTTTTTTTTTTTTTTTTTTTTTGAGAAATAGCTTCAAGTTGACCAAATGGAAAAGGTATACTTGTCTTACAATCTTACTTGCAGAATAGACTAATATACTAAGATGATGTTTGCATAAGCTTTTAGAAATAACTTTTCAGGTTTTATTTGTTCGTAATCTGTTTTTAGGTGTTTGCAGAATCAACTTTTACTCTTGTTTCTCTTAAAGGAAGTTGATTTAAGCTAGTTTTTTAAAAGCACCCCTAGACCTGTTTTTTCTATTGAAGTTGATTTTCCAGCATATTTGCGAATACCCCAAACTTTTAGAAAAAAACCCTTAAACCTGCGTAGCTCACAATCAATAACTTCTGCTTTTAAATAAACTTTTGCAAACCACCTAAAAACTCCACATGACACGCTAGATAATTTTCCAATTGATGCGGCCTATATGGTCAAGGTATGTAGAGGGAGAAGGTAGTGTTTAAGAGGTGTTGAGAAGCCCAAAGATCACTCCAAATAAAAGCCCAATGAACCTACAAAAAGAGAGTATCGGGGAATGGTCTCACGGCGTTAGCACGCCGACGAGCAAGTTAATCGGAATTCAGATGAAGGGAAAAATATGTAGTGGGAAAAGTAAAGTGATCCAATTGGTTACATTTTCTTGTACCTCAAGGTTGTTATTTATACATGCCCAATGGGTGAGGTGGTGGGGCCACCTTCTTTTCCCATGTTCCCACGTGGGGGTGGCACGACTTCCTAGAATTGTTTGTCTGTAGGAGGCGGGCTTTCCTTCAGTGCAATGGGCTGGACTAGCTTATGAGAGAAGAGTTTGCAGGTAGCAGAAAAGCGCGCTATCGAGCTCGCTCTTCTTTGGGTCCTCTGTTGGCTTTATTCCTATCTACATTACTGCAGGCTTTTCCACCTCCATCACAGTCGTTAATGCGGTCACATCAGCTGCCGTCTATTCCACGTGGGATAGGTGTGGGCCTGTCTTGTTACGGGCACGGTCCTATATTCCTGGACTTCTTGTGGGGGTTTTATTTAACGGGCCGCAAGGGCAATTAGGCTCGTATTACCAATGATTATACTCAGACACTCAAAATCAGATATTGCATGTTGATAGTAAGCATACTTTTAAAAAGTAGAAGTGATCAACTTTTTATAGTTGAATACTAGGTGATTGTTTCGTAAACTATCGATGTGTGGTTTGCAACGTTCGTTTCATATATATAAGACTTAAGAATTGAGCCAACTGGACTGGAGTCCAACTTTGTTAGATTTCAAGAGCTTTATAATCATTTTGTAGTGTGGACTAGGTATTATCTATGTAGCACGAAAACTTCAACTTCTTAACGTATCCGTGTTTCGGAGTCGTTTTATGTCGGAAATTTCGAGGACACCTGCCGGACACCTTATGACCATTTTGTAATTTCTAAAAAGTTAGAAACATGTTTAAATAGCAAATTTCCAAATACTTTTACTGATTTCCTAACTATGTGCATAATTTAATGATCAATTTCAAATTTATAGTTGATAATAATATTTTGAATATATTTGTATCAAATATATATAAATAAATAAAATGTTATATATGTTTATTTAGCATTTTTATAAATATAGCCTAATACTTTTATTATTTACACGTTTCCCCTAAGTTCGCGTATCCCCATTTTCGCAACATGTTGTTTTCCCGTGTCCGTTTTTCCGTTTCCCCGTATCGCTGTTTTCGTGTCCGTGCTACATAGGGTATTATGTTAGTATATTTATCGCTTAAATCAACTAATTTGATTATTATACGCATTTTTTATTTTCTCATTAAATATTTTTAAGGTTTCTCATTGTAAGAATTATAATTATAGTGACATGAGTATCAAGAAAAATAAATTTATATAAATTTACAAAATAAAATCATTTCTATATTTTTTTTATGTAAGATAAAACAGACTATTATACCGTTTGAGTTTTGATTATCTAAATCCTTATTAATATTTTTCTCAATCAATTTGTTATAAAATATTGTCAAAATTTCTATATCGAAATTCATAATGAGGGCTTTTCATTTTATGTAAGTACACAATTTTCATACACATGTTTCTGCATTTATAGAATTTAAAGAATAACTGAGTAATTTAAGTAAGGGCAAATTCAGTTTGCGGTGTATTGCATTTACACCCCTCAATTATGAAACGTACGAAAAATATCTTTACCTTTTGCAATCTGTTTGCATGCGCTTACATGACAAGTTGACTTAAAAGAAATTCTTGTTGCGATCGATTTTGAGAGCTTTCCATTTATGTTGTTACAAATATACCCCTACATATAATTTGACGTTTATAGTATTGAAAGGGCATCTAAATAATCTAATTAGTATTTAATTTGCGATAATGAATTAAAAAACAACTAGTAATTGTACCCGTGCGATGCACGGGACAACAAATTGCATTGTTTTGATGTTGTAAGAATATAAACAAACGTTTAATGTATCGCATGATCAAAATTCTATTATAATCATTCATTAATAATTCATCAGTGGAACATTAATAAGTATACTACACACAAAAAAAAAAAATGCAAATAAATTTACTGTTGAATAATTTCCCAAATGAATTGAATCAGCTAGTACCAGTAGATTGAAAATTTGAACCAGGAAAAAAATCATCAACTATCTCTTTCATGTTGATCTTAAAATTAATTAGATTTAATAACTTATTTAACATAATCAAAACTAAACTATCGACAACATACTATCGTAAAAAGGCCATCTATACATCTTGCATCGGAACTAAGCCCTTCTCCACAGCCTCGTTTTAGTCCTGTTTTGCGACTGGAATTAACAATTGGAAAATTAAGAAACAAAAATAAATATAAATAATAAATTAAATATCGTATACAAAACAATAAGTGTTAAAGGTCGACTTCCAATAGCTTGTGGCTTCGCCCATTTTTGGTTAATTCTCTCAAATCATCATTTTCAATAACATGTCCAATAACATATAAAATGAAATAATTGTTATACATAAAATTTGAAATCTTTGGTATAAATTAATGAACCACAAAATTTAACAAAATGAAATTACTTATAAGCCATGATGGAAAAAGATGTAAACTAATTACCACACAGTGAATAGGATGATGAAGAAGAAAATAAGAAAAAAAATCTAAAGTCGGTTTACCAAAATAAGAAGCCTTAGGTAGGTAAGAAATAAAATTCAAATGTTGCAGACATTCTGTAAAACGATGTCACAAAATTCGCTAGAGATGAAAATCAAATTTATTTACCCTTTTCTGTAAAAACCGAAAATCAGGTTATTATAAATAATATTAGGAGATAAAAATTTGATGAAAATCGATAATAATATTTAAAATAATATTTAGGAGATAAAAAATTGATAAAAAATAAAAAAATAATATTTAGGAGATAAAAATCTGATAAAAATCGAAAATAAAATTTAAATTAATAGTTAGGAGATAAGAATTTGATATAAATCGAAAATAATATTTCAAATAATGTTAATGAGATAAAAGTTGATAAAATACGAAAATAATAATTAGAATAATATTTAGGAGATAAAATATGATTACAATCAAAAATATTATTTAAAATAATATTTAGGAGATAAAATTTGATACAAATCGAAAATAATATTTAGGAGACAAAAATCTGATAAAAATCAAAAATAATATTTAGGAGATAAAAAACTAATAAAAACATGATAAAACTCGAAAAAAATATTTAATATATTATTTAGGAGATATAAATTTGATAAAATTCGAAATTAATAATTAGGAGATAAAAATCTGCTAAAAGTTGAAAATTATATTTAAAATTATATTTAGGAGATAGAAATTTGATAAAATTAAAAATTATATACTAATATTTAGGAGATAAAAATTTGATAAAAAAAAAAATAATATTTAGGAGACAAAAATCGGATAAAAATAAAAAGTAATATTTAAAATAATATTTAGGGGATACAAATATGATACAATTCGAAAATAATATTTAAAATAATATTAAGGAGATAAAAATTTGATAAAAATTGAAAAAACAAAGTTACAAATATGACATTAGGGTTTCTTAGGGTTGACCTAGCATTTCTTTCTTTTATATATAAGCTATCTAGGAGATAAAAATTTGATGAAAATCGATATTAATATTTAAAATAATAATTAGAAGATAAAAATTTGATAAAAAAAAATATATTTAGGAGATAAAAATCTGATAAAAATCGAAAATAAAATTTAGAATAATAGTTAGCTATAGGAGATAAAAATGTGATAAAATCGAAAATAATATTTAAAATAATATTAATGAGATTAAAGTTGATAAAATACGAAAACAATAATTAGAATAATATTTAGGAGATAAAATATGATTAAAATCAAAAATATTATTTAAAATAATATTTAGGATAGTAAAATTTGATAAAAATCAAAATAATATTTAGGAGACAAAAAATCTGATAAAAATCGTAAAAAATATTTAGGAGATAAAAAACCAATAAAAACATGATAAAACTCGAAACAAATATTCAAGATATTATTTAGGAGATATAAATTTGATAAAATTCGAAGATAATATTTAGGAGATAAAAATCTGCTTAAAGTTGAAAATTATATTTAAAATTATATTTTGGAGATAGAAATTTGATAAAATTAAAAATAGTATTTATAATAATATTTAGAAGATAAAAATTTGATAAACATAAAAAATAATATTTAGGAGACAAAATCTGATAAAAATAAAAAATAATATTTAAAATAATATTTAGGGGATACAAATATGATACAATTCGAAAATAATATTTAAAATAATATTAAGAAAATAAAAATTTGATAAAAATTAAAAAAACAAATTACAAATATGACATTAGGGTTTCTTAGGGGGGGAAATTGGCTAGACACCCCTTATTTTGGACTTATATAGGTAGAGATCCTAGTTGCTAGATGAATATAGGCCTAGGTCCTTTGACCCAATAAATTAATATAAATAAATTAAAATAATTAGTATATAGACCATAACACCCTCAATTAATAAGAAAATAAATCTTATATATCTTCTCTCTCCAATCTCACGTTACTTTCTCCCTATATAATTCCTCATCTCTGTCCTTCTGCATCTCAATTCTCACGCCTCTCTCTCTCGTGCTTCTCTCTTTTTTTTTTCTTTTTCGTTTTCATTTTTTTTTAGTGAAGAAATATTATAGAGATGAAAAAAAACAAGGATCTTAATAGATTATGAGAGGATTTCTTTGTGAAAGAATTAAAGAGGACGACAAACATCCCCTCCCAAAAAAAATCATAAATCCAAAATCCTAGTCAAATTCGCATTGTGTTTTCCGTATGTAGAACCTCCCATCGTTTGTTGTTAGAAATTTCCGTTTGCAGTTGGTTTAATTTGTTTGTTGTTTGAAGAATTGCGTTTGATGTTGAGATTCGATTCCTCTGGTTTACAATTTGCAAGGTAATGTCTTAAGTTACATTTTACAAACATTTTTGTTTAATATTTTTGTTGTTTGCAAATTGCTCTATAAACAATTTTTTGGTTGATGTTTTTAATGATGCTGATTTTTTTTATTTTTTTTTTCAGTTTGCTGTTTGCGTTTTGCCAAGTCATAGGTAGTTTATTGCTTGCAATTCAATAATGCAAGTTTTGCTGAATGTTTTTCTTCAGTTTGCTGTTTGCATTTGGCGAAGTCATAGGTAATTTTTTGTTTGTAATTTAGTAATACAAATTATGAATTTTGTTTTTTCAGTTTGCTGTTTGCGTTTGGCGAAATCATAGGTATTTTGTTGTTTGCAATTCAATAATATAAAATCTAATTTTCAGTTTACTATTTGCAGTTCGCGGAGTCATAGACATCGCATTTCCCGGATCATAGGCGGTGGTGGGGCTGCGGTGACGTTTTTAGAGTATGAGTTTGTAAAATAAATTGTATATTTTCGTTATGAATTAATGTATTTGTTTTAGTTAATATTTGGAAGAGATATGTTTGGAAATTTGTTATGATAGAGAGATTTTTTGGGATTTGGTTTGATTTAATTAAGGGTATTTTTGTCATAATAAATATTATTAATTTATTAAAACATTAAATTTTGACTTGGATTTACACACATAAATTATAATATAGAGGGACCTATAGCAAATTGCCCCTTCTTAGGGTTGCCCTTGCGTTTCTTTCTTTTATATATAAGATTCTATAATTCTTCAAGAAAAAAAGCAATTAACCCCCTATAACTTTACAATTTTCGCATTCTACCCCTCCTTAAAAAAAAAAGAAATAAACCCCTTTGGAATTTTGTTTATAGGGCACTTTGCCACAAAAGCAAAATTTTGGAGGGCAACAGTACAACAAAAATATCATTATGAAGGTGGATGCTCACTTTTTTGAAAATTGAGGGGGTAAAGTGAGAATCAGGAATTTTTATAGGGGGTGAAGTACATTTTACCCATTTTTATAACAATTGATAGAGTAAATTGTGGAAAATCCCCTAAACTTAAGCAAAGTAACGAAAAACCCCCATCTATCCATAATTACCAAAACCCCCCTTTTGACTAACTATGGACCAAGTTTTTAAATATAAAATGTGCAAAGCCCATTATACCCTATGGTTAAATACATGAAAAATGAATGAAAAAGTCTGAAATATGTAAAGTCTGCATCGAGATCTCAAGCAAGGCCATGAAGTTTATGAACAACTTCATTAATGATATTTTTGAGAAATTGATGCAGGAGGTAGACTTGACATTTGTTTGCGAATATTTCCTGGAATGAAGAAGATTTTGTGAAAAGTCACACCATAGGGAGGTTTGTGTCAGACATATAAACAAACTTCAGGGGCATTTTGGTAATTACGAATAGGTGGGGGCGTTTTTTTTTATTTAGCCTAAACTCAGGGTTTTTTTTTGTAATTTACGCATTAATATATTATTTAACAATGAAAAAAAATACTTTTCTGGAAGTTGTAATGTTCATTTTTCATTTTTGTTTGTTTTTAAGCACATATAAATACCAAACGCTGCCGCCGCCTCTTCTTTCTTCACACAATCTCTGAAGAAGATGAAAGGATCTGGAATAGCGCTTACTCGTAGAGCAATTTCTGCTAAATCTTCTTATGATTTCTTTATTTTTGCCGATCCCTTTTCTCTTTTCCGTTCAAGTTTTCATAGTTTCGGTGAAAAAGATATGCCCTTTTCACCCAATCCCAGAATCGATTTGAGCTGTATTAAAGAAGCAGATGATTCCCTTTTCTTGTTTCGTGAAATGGTAAGAATGCGGCCGCAGCCTCCCGTCTTCGAATTCACCAAACTATTGCAAGTTGTTTTCAAGATGAAGCATTACTCTGTTGCTCTTCAACTGTTCGACGAAATGCGCCAACGGGGCGCCCCTGTAAATGAGTACACGATGAACATCTTGATTAATTGTTGTTGCCTTTTGAAAGAATAGACGTTGGTTTTTCTATCTTCGGCTGCTTCTTTAAACACGGCTACACGGGGGATGTTACGACATTCAACACTCTCTTAAAGGGACTCTTTTTAGATGGTAAGGTGTCCGAGGCAGAAAAATTGTTCAAGAAGTGTTTGAATTTCAGACTTTGTGAGCCCAATGGTGTTACGATGAACATCTTGATTAATTTTTGTTGCCTTTTGAAAAGGGTTGACGTTGGTTTTGCTATCTTCGGCTGCTTCTTTAAACACGGTTACACAGGAGATGTTACGACATTCAACACTCTCTTAAAAGGGTTCTTTTTAGTCGATAAAGTGGCCGAGGCAGAAAAATTGTTCAAGAAGTGTCTGACACTGAAACTTTGTGAGCCCAATGGTTTTACGATTCTTACTGTGTTAAATGGGCTCTGCAAAGCTGGAAACATTCTTACTGCCTATGATTTACTTCTGTTATTAGAGAAAACTATCTACAAACCCAATGTTAGAGCTTATAACACGGTAATTGATGGCTTATGCAAGGGTGGAATGGTTGATAATGCTCACCAACTCCTATATAAAATGATCGACAAGGGCATTTCTCCCGATGCTGTCACATATTGCTCGATGATTCAAGGCTTGTGCGATTTCGGTAGATGGAAAGAGGTGAAAGACTTGTTAGATGAAATGGTCGATCACAAGATATCCTTTACTGTCTATCAATGAAGTGTAAGTGAAAATATCAGGATCGACATTCTCGCGCTTCATAATTACCAAAACATCCTCTGCTTCTTTAACATTTCCTTCCTTGCAAAATGCGTCCACCAATATATTAAAAGAAGTATTTGATTGTATTGTGGGCAAGGGCCTTAAGCCATCTGTCGTCACCTACGGCACTCTAATCAACGGGTATTGCAAGAAGGGAGAAGCCGATGAAGCTTTGCGTCTTTTTCTCGAAGTTTCTTCTAAAGGTTTAGAGCCCACGACGGTTACCTATAACCTCATGATACATGGATTATTAAGTAACGGAAAAATTGGCGATGGATGGAAACTGTTTAAGGATATGGAAGCTCGGCAAGTACATCCTGATTTATTTACTTACAATATTTTGTTGGATAGCTTGTGCAGGACTCAACAAATGGCTGAAGCGTTTTCGTTTCTACGTACGATGGAGGGTAAAGGGGTAATTCCTGATATAGTCACGTACGGTATCCTCGTTAATGGTTTGTGTAAAGATGGGAAAGTTGAAGATGCAAAGAATATTTTAAAAGAACTTCCTTCCAAAGGTTTGCAACCTGATAAAAAAATATATGATGTTTTTATTGGTTCGCTTTGTCGAGAAGGATCGATAGAGGAGGCGAAACGTTTGCTTATAATCATGGAGAGAAGTGGTTGTGTACCGGATAGCGAGACATACAACCACATTATCCAAGGTTTGCTAAAGAGGAATGCAATTTACAAGGCAATCCCATTCTTAGAGGACATGTGCGAAAAGGGATTCTTTGCGGATGCAGCGACCTCCTCCATGTTGATAAATCACCTGCAAGTATCCAAGAAAAATGTTCTTCTGGAAATTGTTAAGAAAGTCGTGCCGAAAATATAAATTAATCTATTTGGACATTTGACTGAGAGTTCGTTGTGCAAGATATTGTGGTGAACAAAGTTACGAAGAAAAATGAAAACGGGGCTCTGTGGTGGTATTTGAATAAGAAACTGCGGTGAATGAATTTTGGTTACCTATTCTTCACTTCAAAATTATGGTTTGTGGGTAATAATAACGATCCATCAAATTCAAAAAAATAATCATTTTCGAGTATTCAGAAGCTCAAGCTTGAAAAAAGTAGGCTCGATGAGTTCAGCTCGAGCTTATAAAATTTTACATGAACTCGTATTGGTACATCTCTCAGAATTTTCTCTTTTAATTCTTTTTTTTTTTTTGGAGTTGAAGTGTAAGTTACACGAAGACAAAGGGTTGAAAGTCTTAACCGAAAATAACAATTCCTAGATGTCACTATCAAGTTACATTTACATCCTGCAATTTTACAAGCAATAGATTCTCAAAACGAACCAGACAAAAAGTACGTAAATACAACTTTTAAAAGTATTTTATCGAATAAGAAAAAACGAAGTATCGGCCTACTCAGTGAGCCCGCAACTTGTTTGCAACGTAGAGAATATGGCTGATGTTTGTGGAAGGATAGTTCTGCAGCAACTTAAGATTGGAAGTGAAATCACCCGCTAGTAAACGCTTCCGCACAATAACCAGCATTGCACAGCAAACTCGAAGCAGTGTTTCCTGCAAATTGGTTGGTTCATCGAATGAAGTCGAGAAATAATTTGTCAATTAACATACACTAGAAACTTGATAAACTAATAACCTTGATTAAATAATAGTTTCACCCCGTCCCGACTTGGTAAAAACGTATTAAATTATTAACTAGATAATTTAATAATTCGCTAAATTCATAGAATTTCCCTGGTCCCGACTGTATTAATTTATAGAGGTTTAACTGTATTAAGACTAGACTAGACAGAGAAAATAAGAAATCAAAATAACACGATAAGAAGATCGACTTACTTGAGGACCATCGGGGTCACTCAGAAGTGTGTCCCAGATGAAGAGACTGTCGGCAAAATTGAATTCTTGGGTCAAAAGAAGTGTAATCCACCTGAATGCATAAAACTGGGGATTGACCTGCACATATAGCCACGACCATGTAAGGAAAACGAACACGTTCAAGCATCTACAACGTAGATAAACGATTCGAAAGTGTCGGAAGATATTTAGAAGTCTATCTTACGTTAGGAATCTGTATATGTTTAAGTAGTTTGCGACCCTTGTCTATATTTTGGAGAATTATTTCCTAGTTATGACTCTTATTCCATCGTATAAGAGAGTGCCAGGCCTTTTAAGCACACACAAAAAAAATGTATTCAATATACATTGAGAATAGAAGCAATTTCGGCAAATTGAGGAAACATAAAAACAAAATAAAGGTAATTACGAGGACTGACGACAAGCACAGTTCTGAATAAAAGAAAAACAAATTGAGTCCTAATTGCATGAAACTAAACGTCAACATAGTCGCTATTTTTGTCTCAATCGTAATCAATATTTTCAGATGCATAATAATGTTCATCTTCCTCAGTGTCCTCAAATTGTTTTTTTTTTTTTTCCTTTTTCCTCAACCACAGTACGACATGTAGTAAATAAGATAAAGTTGGTGTGTCTATGTTCCCATCAAAGTTACACTTTTGAACTTTCCAAATAGATTGAACACAACAACAAAGTTTCGGTGAAGTAGGATGGATGTATAGAATCTTACTTTTGTTGTCATCTCAAGATGACGCCATAGTTCTTCATCGTGTTCCTTTAGAAGTTGCGACAGTCTCGAAATGGTGGCACGGATACCAACTACACTGTTATCAAGCTGCTGAACAAAGTTGTCCCGAAACCCACTCATTAACTCCACAAAACAGAAGAAAGTGTCTGCTTCAGCAGAAGCCTGCAGGATTGCAAAAGGATATAGTAACTAAAAAGGAAACCTACAAAGCAATATGTTAATAATATAGGATATTTGAATCCAAGAAAACATTATACAGAACATTAAATAAAGAAAACATTACCACAACAAAACCGTTTCTTCCTAACTTTTGTAATATAATATATCAAAGTTAGTGGATCATACACGTTTCAGCGCCTTCATCTTTATAAAATTTCTTGCAACTAAGCAAACAACGTGTCATGATTCACATACTTCATGTTCCGAAATTACCTTACACTCCTCTAAAAGTTGGTCAATCTACATTTCAACAACCATGTTCAAGGGTTAGGCAAATTGTTGGCCACCATTCGAGATGAGCTCACCCATGTTTAAGGATTACATACACTGTTTTGGGTATCATTTTGTGTAAAACCTACCGCGTAAAATATGAAGTCCATCGAAGTTCAACAATTATGACGCACCTTTCATATTTACAGGAAAAGTTTCACAAAAGATTTATAGATTCTCTTACAGGATCTGTAGGAGTTTCTAACGGAAAGGCAACAACCCAATTCTGTCATCATATTTGACCATTCTCATTTTCAGTATTTCTTCTCTTATCATCATTCACTCTTTCAAATCCCTCTTTTCTCCTAATGAAATACAAATTACTCGCACAATGGGCTCCTGTGCAAAAGTTTAGAAAGATTCTTTCATCGTGTTTCATTTTGAATATATCGCTTCCTCTTGTCCTTCACTCTTTCCCTCTCTCTTTGCTCCTATCAAAGTGAAAGGTACTCAAATGTTCCGATGGCCCTCCTTTGCGGAAGGCAACAATCAAATTTTCTCTTCATCGTTGACAACTCTTAGACAATTTTTTATCGTCAACAAATTTCTGTATGCATTTGTTCTTATTTTTGGGATAAGCAGTGAGTGTGCTAAGTGTTTTTACAAACTCACGGCTCAAACTTTCTCATTACAACCAATCCCTGAAATGCAAGCAGATACCAGAGAAGGAAAAAAAACATCATAGGCTTCATTTATGTTGATTTAGTTTATGTTAGTTTCTTAAGGAAATTGTTTCAACTATACAGATGTCACGTCTTGCCATATTTTGCCTCATTAACTGTGCTACGTCATTATGTTGTATTAAATGCATTAATTTTAGATCAATATATTCATTGCATGATGTAGATATACTACATCTTTCTATGCAACATAATTTGAATATGTATAAGGATATATACAAATATATATGTATCAATTGATCCAATATTTGGGAAGGGAAAAAAATGAGTTTTGAAGAATTCGTTTTTTGAATGTATCATTTCATCTCAAAAACACTAGAGGTGCTGGAAATGAAAACAAACCAAAAACAAACAAAGGACTAACATTCTCATTATCAGTTCCCGTCTAATGTATTCTCTGGAGTAGTTTAACTAAAAAGTCAGAAAGGTACATCAGTAGCGAGTTCAGCCAAGGGAAGCAAGCACCCTTAATCCCAAAAATGGCAATAAGAGTTACCTTGCTTTTTAGAAACGATATATAGAATGAAGATCTGAAGACAGTTCAGTGAGGACGTTATATGATTCGCATAAGGAAATTATGTATGTCTGTAGGTAGGGACTGAAAGTTTCAGAGACCTTTTTGGCTTTTCTTCTTCATAATCATTATTATTTTGGGGGGCGGAGGGATGAGTGGATTATGGGAAGTCGATCATTTGATACATACACAGAATATCCTTATTAGTGAAAATTAAAAGAAATATAGTAATGCCATGGACTTCAAAAAATAAAAAGAAAATGGAGAATAAATATAATCAGACACAGTAAATAAGTTTCTGAATATGAATAACCGCTCTGGAGTAAAAATTGACAACTTTAATTTTTGAATCATTTATGTAATTAAATTACTTTATTTGATTAGCAATTAAAAAAAATATATCAAAGAACAATAAAGAAAGCTTACCGCATTTTCTTCATCCGGGTCATTCTTGAACATGTAAAATAAGGGCGCCAATAGTTCATTCATCCCTTGTACATATCTTATTCCCGGATTCAGTTTTGCAAATAAATTCAATATGTTTTTCAGAGCCTCCTGAAAGAAAGATGCATATCGTAGATAAATAAATATGTAAGTACGTAGTTACTACAAGCATGAAAGCCAGAAAAAAAAAAAAGGAAAAGAAACTACGCTCACTTGATTGGATTTAGCAAAAGTTGAGTCCCCAGAGAAGAAGTGTATGTCTGGATGAGTGCGCATGACATCTCTGTCAATCTGTTCTTTAATCTCAGTTTCCTAAAAGTAATAAATATATTGGAGTTATAATGAGTTTTAATGCGTATTTTAATATGATGTATTCCGTATAACTGCAATACATGCTACATAGTGTTATAAGGGAAAAGTACCTGGAAGAACTGATTCCATACGCTACTCTTCCCAAGACTTAACGGATGCTCTCCATGACTTATCTCCGACCTTGACATGAAACCTGGACTGCCAGCCTCGAGTTCAAGATTCTCGAGACTTGACTTTTCCATCCTCCTCGTAATCTCTGACTGACTAGCCATGGAAACATTTAGCAAATGGCGAAAGACTGAAGATATGTGGTGGAATCAGTGCACTTATAAAGCAAGAATTAACGTCCACAAATTATTGATTTTTTTCAAGCAGTAACCCATTTTTCTACCAAGTTTTCTGCTCATATGTATCTAGATACTACACCGTATATTAATATTGTGAGCTGGTAAAACCAATAAAATGTAGATTCTGTTGCAGAAGGGTAACAGCTTTAAACATGAGATTGGCTGTAGTTGGTGAAAAGGATAATATGTTTAACGTTTCCGGATGTAAAAGATCTGGTAAACTGGTTAAATAAGAGGACTGTCAGTTAGAGAAAAAAAATTCCTTCTTAATGTTTCATTATTATTATTTTTCTGCAAGGAATGAATCTCTGGCCTTGTCAATAGCAGCAACATTAATTCAACAATTCACCCAGCTCTACCTCATAAAGGGGTTTTGTCAAACCGATACAAATAAAAATAAAATTGAAAACATTGGTGGAAAATTAAGAACCGGATCATCACACACACACACACACACACACACACACGCACACACACACACACACACACAGAGGTATAAAAAAGAGGGCGGCCAAGTACACATTGTTAATTCGTGATTTATCTGTGGTTTACAGATGTTTGACTATATTGTGGCAACATACCGAAATTTCTGAAGTTTTATTTCGTTACCAGTTTTCAATTATATACTTAAAAGCCTCGTGCAAAATATCTCAACACACATGAGATAATGCAAGAAAATATTCAAGAACTTACAGGATTCATCAGTAGCTCCTCTTTGAACTGCTTATACTGAGACCTTTTCTTGGCCAATTCTGAAGGCCAAAGAGAGCGATCAGTTGGTAGATATCCCAATAAGAGCTGCAAAGTGTCAACATGGAAATCTTAATCCAGAATATATTATCTTATGAAATTAATCAACAAAGATTGAATGGGATTAAGTTCACCACTATGAATTTCTAACAAATATGAATTAAAGATTTGAATCAATTCCAGCAGATTTTAACTAATGAATGTAATGTTCAAGGACCACACACAAAATCTTCTTGGGAATCACCAATTTGAAATGGGAATATTAATTGCAAACATGGAAAAGAAAAGTAAAGATAAAAATCATAATCGGTACACCGAATGTGGACGAAGACCAGATCATAGTTAAAATCACGTTTCTTACCTTCCAGACCGTCGCACGAATACCAGCTCCATCGGGTAAGCCTTGTGATGCTAACTTCCGCAATTCTACCATATTTATAACCTTCCTTGATAACTACATTTACCAAAAAAAACATACATTCAGAAACAAAACAATTAAACATAACATCCACAAAGCTAAATAAAATGTATTAGGAGTAAATTAGTATCAAATACTGAAGCGCAAGTATTAGTGAGGCCTAAATTGTTCTCTCTAAACTCTATAACTATTATAAATCAAAATAAAAATTGAAAGTAAATTTTGCAAAATCTTCGGAAAATAGAAAGGAAAGGAAATTGATAATGCCAGCACCAAAAACCTCTTGTAAAATCTGAGCCTGTCTAGAAACATCCTGAGCAGCTGGAGGCGGCGGCGCCGCCGCACATGAATCACCGCCGTTAGAGGGCGCAGAATGTGATGGTGAGCCGTCGTCTTCATCGTCATCAGTGCAATAAACGCTAGTATTGTTCGCATAACTACTAGTCAACGGATCCCTATTTTCCCCTTTCGGAGCGTGAGCGTACGGCGAGGAGGAGGAGGAGGAAGGAGGAAGCTCAGACGGTCTGGCGAAGGCCGGCGGAGGGGGGATCAGAAGCGGAGGGTCGGAAACCGCGACGGCGCTGAGCGGCGACGGCGGCGGCGGAGAAGGGGGCGGTTGGGGAGAGGACCAGAGGGAGCTGTTGAGCCAATCAGGGACGCGCTTATTCACCATAATCACACTTTACTCTCTCTCTCTCTCTCTCTCTCTCTCTCTCTCTCTCTCTCTCTCCGGCTGAATGGGGTTGGATCCGACGAGAAATTGTGTTATAATATTCGGTAGTGAAAATTGAATTGCAAAATCGGAATAAAGTAAAAATTGATTTGGAATAGTTCCCTAACTCCCAATTTGGTGATTGTGAATTACGATGATCTCATGGAACTTGAAATGCATCAAATGCGGGTTTTGATCTCGCTGCCTGCCAGGTGGACTGATCGATCACGTGAGCTGCACGAATATGCAATTTTTTTTTTTATTTTTTTTTTTATAGTCTAGGATAAATTACGGCCACCCGAGGTAAGGTAAGGTCAAATTACAAAACGAATATTTTTCCTCATGTTTGCATAATTACAGACACCCATCAACTATGTATTATCTTATGAAAAAATCCCTTAAGTTGGTAAATTTAGGGGAGTTCGTTCGGTAAATTGTAGTTTGATAAAATTGGTAAAATTGTAATTTAGAGGAGTTCATACAGAATTATCGGCTCGGTAATCGGCATGTACTGAAATTTTGTTCGGTTGGATTCGGTCGGTTTATCGGCCGAATGAACATCCCTAGGTAAATTTAACATTGTGACAATGGACGTGTAAGACAATACATAGTTGATGAGTTGTTACAATTATGCAAACAACATGGTGTTTTTCGTAATTTGACCTTACCTAAGCGGATGGCCGTAATTTGCCCTATAATCCATGTTTATAAAAGGGGAAACAAAAACATATTCTAAAAAAGTTCCAATAATTATATTTTAGATATGTCTTAAATATTTGATAGCTAGTTTGAACCGAAATTTATCATGTCTTTAACATAATTTGTGCTATTGTATGTCAATACCCCTTAAAAAATCGAGGGCGTTGTCCCAAAGTCTCGTAAACTTTTAACTCACCGAGTTATTAAATTTTGACACCACCATTGTACTGCTCTCTATTCGTCAATTAGTCGTAAACTTTAGGTTATCGCAATCAAATCGGAAAAAGAAGGGAGAGACAGAGAGAGACTACTGTAACTTAGATTACCTCATAAGAAAACACAAAAATGCGAATTAGATCATTAATTAGATTTTATTTCATCTCTAAATGTGAATAGTTGTATAATCAACATAATACTGCAAACTTTATTGCCAAATTTTATTTTTATTTTTTTCTCCACAATATATATATATATATATATATATATATATATATATATATATATATATATATATATATATATATATATATATATATATATATATATATATATATATATATATATATATATATATATATATATATCACCATGGATAAATTAAGCGATAAAGATTGTCATAATACAAATAAAGCCCTTCCTCCATACCCGACCAATTGCAAACCTCCTCCTTACATCGGCCCCCAACCGCATCTCTAAAATAGTCGAACATTACATAACTCGTTGTCCTAATTCCGATTACGAATATACACTTAACTTTATACGGTGCGCCGTGACTAGTGTCGAAATAGTAACTAAACCTCATCGTCTCTCCCGTTCTGATCGAATCCGCGGCTATGGATTTTCCGCCAGCCTGGCATGTAATGTTCATGGGCAATGATCCAGGTGCAAATTCATCTTCTATCAATATTTCGTACAGAGTTGCTTCTGATTCAGCCAATGGCAATTTATTAATTATGAGAGTAATTATTGTCAATATAAAGAGGTAAGAAATTTGATTATTGGAACGAGTCATTGTTTTTTTTTTTTTTTCCTTTTTTGATGGAATAGAACTTTTGATTGTACATTTATATAGAATTGAGTACGTGAAGATTATGGTGATGTATGGTGACAATTTGCATGGATTATTTTTTGATTTTTCTTTTATAATTTTTTTTCCTTAAAATTATAATCGTGTTACAAATTGGAAATATAGGAGGGGCATGATTTGAACATTCTTGTAGTATAAAAGGTAAATATTTGTAACTCATGTAATCAAATTGTATTTACTAGATATTTGGTCAATGGTACAATAGTGAAATTTCAAAAGGTCAAATATTATATGGGTTAAATAAAGAAAGAAATCATATCGAAATGAAAGATATGGAAAGGAAGGTAGTTTATTGTGTGAATTGATAATTATTACCAATATTGCATATTTAAATTTGGGGTTTTTGTGGAGAAGTACTTAACCAAATATCTTTATTATTGTAGGTTTAGAGGTTATATCTCTATTATCAATAAACTCATCTCTTTAATATTCATTATAAATAAAGGAAAAATTCATGTATATGACAAAATTACCCCCAACCCTTTATACACAATTCTTAATTGTAACCCCAATTTCATCAATTTTGACCACAAACATCCAATTTTGACTACTTTTTTTCATAAAATGTTTTTTTGCCGCCGGATCCGGCGTTGACTTTTCGGGTTTTTTTTTTTGCACTTTAAAATAAGCCCATCAATGGGTACTTATTCATAAAGAGATCCAGACAATAAACTATTTTACAAAAAAGTCCACACATGGTTCAAAAGTTTGTAGAAAACTAAAATATCCCCTCATACTTTAATATGCTCAAATTTCATCATTTAATTTAATATAACCTCAATTTGACCCAAAATATCATAAATTATTCAATTTTGACCCAAAACACATTTTTATGGACAATTTCGTCTGTCACCGCCGGTCTCTGGCGTTGACTATTTTTTATTATTTTCTTCTTCCTGATTTTTCCGCCGGTTTTCGGTGTTGGCTTTTTTTTCTTCTTGATTTTTCCACCGCCGTTTTCCGCCGTTGACCAACTCGTTGATTTTTTTTGATTTTATTTCTTTAACATCTCCCTCCCACCGTTTAAACAGCAATATTGTTGGGGTTAACAGTAATATTAACTATATTACCGTTAAACATAGTAAAATTAATTATACTACAGTTTAACACAATAATATTTGCTATATTAATCTCAAGCACAGTAATATTAACACAACAAAACTCATTACTATTGTGTAATGGAGTAATATTAATATGTTAACCGTTCAACAAATGTAAACATAATAAAAAGCCAAAAGAATTAATATTACTGTGAGTGACAGTAATACTATTACGTTACTCCGTGAATAACTCAAACAAAACAAAAACCCCAAAAAAATAATAATTGATGTGGTTGACAGTAATATTACTATAACAACAGTAATATTACCGTCAACCACCGTAATATTATTGTGTTTGCAGTAATATTACAATAATAGACAGTAATATTATTACGTTGGGCCATGAATAGCTCAAACAAAACCAAAAAAAACCCAAAAAAATAATAATATTGATGTGGTTGACAGTAATAATATTGTGTTTACAGTTATTTTACTCTCAACGATAGTAATATAAGACTTGTCAACAAATCAAACAAAATTTAAAATAATAATAATAATAATAATAATAATAATAATAATAATAATAATAATAATAATAATAATAATAATAATAATAATAATAATAATAATAATAATAATAATAATAAATAATAATAATAATAATAATAATAATAATAATAATAATAATAATAATAATAGTAATAATAGTAATAATAATAATAATAATAATAATAATAATAATAATAATAATAATAATAATAATAATAAATAATAATAATAATAATAATAATAATAATAATAATAATAATAATAATAATAATAATAATAATAATAAATAATAATAATAATAATAATAATAATAATAATAATAATAATAATAATAATAATAATAATAATAATAATAATAATAATAATAATACTAATAATAATAGTAATAATAATAATAATAATAATAATAATAATAATAATAATAATAATAATAATAATAATAATAAATAATAATAATAATAATAATAATAATAATAATAAATAATAATAATAATAATAATAATAAATAATAATAATAATAATAATAATAATAATAATAATAATAATATATATATATATATATATATATATATATAGAGAGAGAGAGAGAGAGAGAGAGAGAGAGAGAGAGAGAGAGAGAGAGAGACACACAATAAATTGAATATCATGCTGAATTATCGGCATGTACCGAATTTTTGTTCGGTTGGATTCGGTCGGTTTTACCGACCAAATGAACACCCCTAGGTAAATTTGACACTGTAAGAGTGGACGTGTAAGATAATATATAATTAAGAGGTAATTACAATTATGCAAAAAATATGATTTTTTTCTTCTCGTAATTTAACCCTACCTTAGGGGATGGCCGTAATTTGCTCCGTGAAAAAAAAGGGGGGAAAAAATATTCTAAAAGTCAAAAGAGGTCCAATAATTATATTTTATATATGTCCTAAATATTTGATCATAGTTTTAACTGAAATTTATCATACGTATCTTATGTTTATTGTGCTATTTTATATGTCAATCACAAAAAATCGAGGGCGTTGTCCCAAAGTCCCGTAAACTTTTAACTCACAGAGTTATTAAATTATGACTCCACCATTGTATTGTACTGCTCTCTATTTGTCAATTAGTCGTAAACTTTAGGTTATCGCAATCAAATCGAAAAAAAAAGGGAGAGACAGAGAGATTATACAGTAACTTAAATTACCTCGTAAGAAAACACAAAAATGCGAATTAGATCATTAATTAGATTTTATTTCATCTCTAAATGTGAATAGTTGTATAATCAACATATATAATACTGCAAACTTTATTGCCAAATTTTATTTTTATTTTTTTCTGATCTCCACAATATATATATCACCATGGATAAATTAAGCGATAAAGATTGTCATAATACAAATAAAGCCCTTCCTCCATACCTGACCAATTGCAAACCTCCTCCTTACATCGGCCCCCAATTCACTACAAAAAAAAGTATTTTATGTGACAATTTTTTTGATTTTATCACAATAAAGAAAGATATTATGACACAATTTCACATTGTCACATAAGTGAATATTTTAGGTGATGAAGGTTAATTTCGTCACATAAACTTCATTTTATGTGACAATAATGAAAAACCGTCACCATAGAATATACAAAAATTTTAAACAATTGACGACGGGCACTATCTTGCGACAAATATTTAGGTTTCTCATGACAAAGTAATTTCGTCACATTCTTTTTTTGTTGTGACAAAATTATTTCGTCGCTACATACAAATAATCTAAATTACTAGAAAATCTTCCCCCAATTTTCTAGACTTAGTCCGATTCCTTTATTTTTTTTTTCTCTCATAAATCCCGTTCTCTTTCCTTCTCATTTTCTTTACCCGAGCGATCTGCTCTTCGATTTGGCTTTCGCGTCCACCATCATCGTTGCACCGCCAGTGTTCGTTTGCCTTCGCCACCGCCAGTGTTCGTTTGCCTTCACCACCGCCGGTGTTCGTTTGCCTTCGCCACCGCCAGTGTCCGTTTGCCTTCACCACCGCCAGTGTTCGTTTTCATTCGGCACCGCCAGTGTTTGTTTGCCTTCGCCACCGCCAATCTCAATCAATCCAGGTATAATTACTAATTTATTTTTCTCTCCATCTCCCCTCTTCACTCTAACTCCACCTCTCCCGTTTTCTTCTCTCCATGGAATGTTAGATTATTTGCATAAAAGGACCAGAATTTAGTTATGTTCTCAAAATTAAGTTAAGCAGGTTTATGATTTTATTTTTGTACCTATTCAAGTGATTTTAGGTTTGGAATTAAATTAGATTTTGTAAAATCGCCTATAAAAAAATTAAGTAAGGGTGTTTTGTATCCATGAATTGCATGTTTTACCCCTCTTTGCAGAGTCATTTTCTGTGGAACGGCTTTAAAAAAAATCAATTATCAAATATTTACTTTTTTCACAAACTAATCATAATTTTAAGTTTCAGGAAGTTCACTAGTGATTAGTGAAGACTTCAAAGAAGAAATGACAAAGAAAACAAGGGGTACAGGTATTCTCATAACTTTGACATTAGTTTAATGTTTCTTTGTGCATTTTTCTTTCTTTTGTTTCTTCTCTATGCTTCACATTTTGTTCATTAGGTTGTTACTCTTCCTTCTATTTTTCCTATTTATTTTGTTGTTGTTCTACCTTTTTCCACTTGTCTTTTCAGATTGAAGACCCTAGGAATTGTCAGTGATTGTTGATTTATGGTGGATTGCTGCTGGATAGAGTGGTGTTTTGCTGCTCGATGGACTGGTGTGTCAATTGTTTCTAAAAATGTAAGGGAATAACACTGCCCAAAATTCTTCATGGTATAAAGCTTTTGATTAAAAAAGTAATTCACTTTCATTTTTTTTTTGTGTTTGATAAGAGTGAAAAATATGAAAATACTAGTTAATTATATCTACTTGAGTCTCCTTACTAATCTAGTAAACATTAGTTGTGTTGCCATTATTTGGGTTGTCATTTGTGTTATATCATAAAAAATAGCATGTGGATTTTCCTCGTAAGTTGTCATTTTTCATTCGTTAAAATTGATAATACCCTCAGTTGACTTCCTAGATTGAGTTTGTTAAATTAATTTATGTTGTTTAGATGAAAAGAGCTATATTAATATCATCTATCTGTCTATATTGATTTGTCTATTTTTTATACATATATAATTATTTTCGTACATGTGTATTATGATTATTAATGCAGGACGTTGTTGAGTGTGTTTTTGGAAATTTCAGTTTCAACTCAACTGGTGACAGGTGATTGTTTCATGCCTTACTATCTCACGTAAATGCAATTTTTTGTCGAGTAGTTGTGGAGCCATTTATCATTTACTTTTAATTGCGTTCTATCTTAATCTTGCACTTTCTAGACAATGCATCTTTTCGCTTGTGGTTGGATTTAGATTTATCTTGATGCTAAAATCTTATAAACGCTGCATTTTGCTCTCGAGAGGAGTAGAAACTTACTGTCTTGTTTTGTGTTTGATGGTCCGAGGAGGATTTCTTCACATTAAATTTCAGAACTCTATTCATGCTCATCTTTTGGTCTGAGAAGCTGAGAAACTGAATTATTTTTATTCTATTATATATATATATATATATATATATATATATATATATATATATATATATATTTGTCTATGTTTTTCTATGTTATGGATTAATTTTTGTTGGTGCAGGTTGATAGAAGGTACCAATACTTCTGTAATGCATGAAAAATGAGTGTTTTCACTATTATAAATAATTGCTGGAAATAGATTTGCAACAAAGAAAATGAATTATGGGTCAAACTACGGCCACAAATTCCGATTACATAACTCATTGTCCTAATTCCAATTACGAATATACACTTAACTTTATGCGGTGCACCGTGACTAGTGTCGAAATAGTAACTAAACCTCATCGTCTCTCCCGTTCTGATCGAATCCGCGGCTATGGATTTTCCGCCAGCCTGGCATGTAATGTTCATGGGCAATGATCCAGGTGCAAATTCATCTTCTATCAATATTTCGTACAGAGTTGCTTCTGATTCAGCCAATGGCAATTTATTAATAATGAGAGTAATTATTGTCAATATAAAGAGGTAAAAAATTTGATTATTGGAACGAGTCATGGTTTTTTTTTTTTTTTGATGGAATAGAACTTTTGATTGTACATTTATATAGAATTGAGTACGTGAAGATTATGGTGATATGGTGACAATTTGCATGCATATTTTTGTGTTTTTCCCTTCTAATTTGGAATGGGTATGGAAGGTAAATATTTACTTCAATTCATATAATCGAAATCGTATTTTATCTCATATTTTAGTTTAGGGTAAATTCCACTTTCCTCCCTATACTTTGGTTCGATATTACTTTACCTCTTTCTATTTTCGATTGCATCGATTTGCCCCCTTATATTTGAAAAATTGTCTCAATGTGGCCATCACCATTAGTTGTCAGACATTTGATCGTAACACCGTTTGATCTAAGTCTGAAAATTACAAAAAAAACACCACTAACAGTTTAAATAATTATTAAAAAAAATTAAAAAAAAAAAAACAAAAACAAATTGTGACTGGCGTCGTGGACTAGGTTTTCTCGTTGTCTTGAATTTTTTATCATTCTAAATTAAGCACATAACCCCTACATAGTATCCATAGCGATCTTCTGTTTTATTAAAACGATAATGTTGCTCTTACGATTTTCTTCCAACTACACATCCTACGGTTTTTTTAATCAATCCGAGACTTGGCCACGAGAGTCGTTTTTTATAATGATTTAGACAATGTTTGAATACACTTTTGGTAGGTTGTGAAGAAAATGGGGATAGAATTTTAGGTTGATTTGGGGATAGAACTTTTTTAAAATATCAAGAACTGAATTGAAAATTCTGAAAGCTTCATTCACTATGAGGAAAATGACATTAGTGACACCAAAATTATGATAACATCAAAAGTTCTCAATAAAGCATATATATATTAAGTCACAACATTTTCTTTTTGTTTTTGACACTAATAACTATTTTTGTTGTCAATTAATTTTTTTTTATTGTCACTGCAGAAAATTAGTGACAATGTTTGTGCCCTAACCATGTGAAAAATTGTGTTCTCAGTCAAAAGATTAATTTTTGTAGTGATTTTGAGTTTATGAACATTTTGAGGTAATTTTTATAATTTTCATTCTTTTTAATTTAAATAGTATTTTAGTACAAAAACACATATACAGTCGCACAAACCACGAGTGTATCGTCAAGAAGAATTAAATTATGATTAAAGGGTGTTTACCAAACTGCCCATTTATTAATTAATTGATTGTAACCATTACATTCCAATTTTTTGATGATGGTAACACGAAAACAAAGACTTAATTACTTCATCTCAAAACCAAAAAAAAATGTAACACAAATGTTAATTGTAGTACAAACTTAAAATACTCCAAACTTAAATTTAATCAACACACGTCAAATTAAACTCTCTCTCTCTCTCTCTCTCTCTCTCTCTCTCTCTCTCTCTCTCTCTCTCTCTCTCTCTCTCTCTCTCTCTCTCTCTCTCTCTCTCTCTCTCTCTCTCTCTCTCTCTCTCTCTCTCTCTCTCTCTCTCTCTCTCTCTCTCTCTCTCTCTCTCTCTCTCTCTCTCTCTCTCTCTCTCTCTCTCTCTCTCTCTCTCTCTCTCTCTCTCTCTCCCCGCGATTTACGTCAATCGCCACGGATACACCAAGCGATAAAGGTTGTCATAATACTCAGAAACACCATCCTCAGTCGCCGACCACTCGCAAACATCCTCATCGCATCGCCCGCCAACCACATCTCTAGTATAGTCGAACAAATTGAAATTCGTCCATTTCTTAGGTCCGATTTTGAAAGTGCAAGAAAGGCTAGTGACGCGGTGGTCAGGGTCGAAAGTGTAAGTAATGTTCATCACATCTCCCTGCCTGAGGGAATCTCCGGCAATGTAGCGGCGACCGGCCTTGCATGTCACGTTCATTGGCGGCGAGCTAACCGACAACTCGTCCTCTAACAATATATTGTAGAAAGTTGATTCTGATTGAGCCAATTGTAAGTTAATTATGTTGATAATTATTGTCAATAGAAATAGAGGCGACGAGTATGAAATTCGATTATCGGAACGAGTCATGGTTTTTTTTTTTTTTTTTTTTTTTGAGATGAAATAGAACTTGTGATTATGTAATTATATAGAATTGGAAACGTGAAAGATTATGGTGATGTATGGTGACAATTTGCATGGATTATTTTTTGATTTTTCTTTTGTAATCTTTTTTTTTCCCCCTTAAAATTATAATCGTGTTACAACTTGGAAACATAGGAGGGGCATGATTTGAACATAAAAGGTAAATATTTGTAACTCATATAATCAAATTGTATTTACTAGATATTTGGTCAATGGTACAATAATGAAATTTCAAAAGGTCAAATATTATATGGGTTAAATAAATAAAGAAATCATTATCAAAATTAAAGATATGGAATGGAAGGTAGTTTATTGTGTGAATTGATAATTATAATTAGGTTTAATCCCACTTTGCACCCTTGGAATGGAGCCTTTTGGCACTTTGCACCCTTAAAAAATAATAATAGCACTTTGCACCCTCAAAACACAATGAATCATTCACAATGGCACAATGCACCCTTAACTGAATAATAAAGGATAATTCATTTTTTATTGGGTTTTTTTTTCCGGTTTGCAAAATAACAATTATTTTCTTCAACCTCCAAACTAATTTCGAGCACAAGAAGTGCGAAAAAATAAAAATCATGCACATCGAATAATTGAAAAAAAAATATATTTTCTTACAAAATAAAATCAAATAAACTTTTATCACTAAATTATTCAATTGATAGATCTTTTATTGTAATTGGTGGAAATATTAGGTAGAAATATTTGGAAAAAAATATGATTTTCAAATAACTTGATAACAAAATAGTTGAAGGTTTTTTTTCGTAAATATGTTTTTGTGATAAAAAATATAATTTTTAAATACCACTAAAAATATTAAATTATATTTATTAGCTTTAAAAAGTAAAAACTCATGTGGGGCGCATTATGCATGATATATTGTATTTCGAGGGTGCAAAGTGTCAAAATGGTATATTTCAAGGCTGCAAAGAGGGATTAAGCCTTATAATTACCAATAATGCATATTTAAATTTGGGCTCTTTACAAATAATAATAAACCCATCAATGGGTACTTATTCATAAAGTCCAGAAAATAAACTCTTTTACAAAAAAAGTCCATACATTGTCCAGATTATTGTAAAACACTAAAATAGCCCCTCATACTTTAATATGCTCCAATTTCATCATTTAATTTAATATAACCTCAATTTGACCCCAAATTTCATAAATTATTCAATGACCCAAAACACATTTTTATGGACAATTTCATAGATTTTTTTTTTCTGTTTTTTTTTTCTTCCTGATTTTTCCGCCGGTTTTCGGTGTTGACTTTTTTTTCTCTTCCTGATTTTTCCACCACCGATTTCCGGCGTTGACTTTTTCGATTTTTTTTTCTGTAACATCTTTTTTTTCCATTTAATCAACAATATTGTTGTGATTGACAGTAATATAAACTATACTAGAATTTTCCCCCGTGCGATGCACGATGCACGGGATAGCCTTTAAAAGGATAATAATGATTAGTTTAATACATGATAATAACAATTAACAATTATAATAAAATTTATTAGTGATATCGATAACAACATCAACATTATACAAATTTAATATATAATACAAACTCATTCAAAAATCAAACAATAAAAACTTAATTATCATAATACGAAATTGATCATTAAATAAATGAAGCAATTTTTTTTAGAAAAAAATAGGCTGAAAAATAGGAGATAAAATAATAATAATTAAAAAATATAGATGTGGTGGATTATAATTGTGGAGATTTGATGTTAAAGTAATTAGAAAAAAAAATGGCTTCAAAATAGAAGATAAAAATAATTATATAGACACATAAATTAATTTATTTTTACAGATATGCTATTAGGGTTTTTTAGGTTACCCAAGTGTTTTTTTCTTTTATATATAAGATTACTGTTAAACACAGTAAAATTAATTATACTACAGTTTAACACAGTAATATTGCTATATTAATCTCTAGCACAGTAATATTAACACAACAAAACTCATTATTATTGTGCAATAGAGTAGTATTACTATGTTGACCATTCAACAAATGTAAACATAATAAAAAGTCAAAAGGATTAATATAACAACAGTAATATTACAATAATAGACATTAATATTATTACGTTACTTCGTGAATTACTCAAAAAAAAAAAAAAAAAAACTCAAACAAAATAATAATATTGATGTGGTTGACAGTAATATTATTATAACAACAGTAATAATACCGTCAACCACAGTAATATTATTGTGTTTACAGTAATATTACAATAATAGGCAGTAATATACGTTACTCCGTGAATAACTCAAACAAAACAAAAAACCCCAAAAAAAATAATAATATTGATGTGGTTGACAGTAATATTATTGTGTTTACAGTTATTTTATTATCAACGACAGTAATATAATTACGTTGACTTGTCAACAAATCAAACAAAGTTAAAAAAAATAACAAAAAAATAATAATAATATTATGTTAATTTATTGTCAACAGGAGTACAATTACATAAATGTATTGTCAACGACAGTACAATTATGTTAATATACTGTTAATGACAGTATAATTACGTTAATATAATTTACTGTAAGTGACAGTATAATTACCGTTAATGACAGCACAATTACGGTCAGCGTTTAGCGGCAGACGTAAAAAAATAAAAAAAATAAAAGTCAACTCCGGAATCCGGCGGTGGAAAAAACTGACCTGAAAAAAAAATAGAAAACTCAACGCCGGAATCCGGCAGCAAAAAAATTTTTTTTTTTGACAAAAAAAAGTCAAAATTGGATTTTTGTGTTCAAAATTGAGTAAATTGGAGTTACAATTAAGAATTGGGTAGAATTGCAAAACAAGTTCGGCGTGATGCTTTATTTGGGATTTCGACTCCGTTTATTCCTGGAATTGATTTTGCACTTCAAATTTGTATATGCGCATGAATATGAGATTCCTAACTTTTGCCGACCTGATTTCGAGTGTTTTCCTTGGGAGTATCGTCTCTTCACTCGCAATCTAAGCGACAATGCCAGCGAATATGTGATCCTCTTCTACCAAGGGCATTGTAGAGCTTTTATAAATAGAAACAACTTCAGTTAAACTTTATCCCAAGGGTCATCTCCTTCCCATGTAGTGATTATTGTTGTTGTGAAAATTTATAAATATTATGTGAAATTTTTGCATTCTTTTATGTAATTGTAATTCAGAACATGAGATTGTGATAAGTTGTTCTTCCACATGACTAGAGCATTTGTTTTTTTCTTGCTGAACCTGATTGATGCCTTCAAAGGAACAAGAAAGTTAGCAGGAAATTATGAATAAATAAAGGTGAAGCTATGTGGGATGTGTTCATGGTGGCTATTCTTCATCTTACAAAAGATGTTATCCGAAATATGTTATGCGTACAAATTTTGAGCAGTTGACTACTCATGGTGTATTATGGAAAGTGGTGTTGTGTTTCTTTGACTCTTCTCAGATCTACTACACAGTTTTGTACGCTCTGTCACAACTTGTCCAAATATGAATCTTGACTCTTGAGGATTCTGAAACAACGAAGATATGGCAAGTGACGATATGTTGGACTTCGACAAGCTGTAGAACCTTAGGTTTGATTGTTCAATCGTGCGGCGTTATTTATTCTCAATTATTTAATTCCGTTTGTTTTGTAATGGTACCCCGTGCAACGCACGGGTATAGTTACTATTGTTGTTAATTACAAGATATTTACTCAAAGAAAAAAAAATTACAAGATATTTCAATAATGGAATTAATTACATAATTGGAACGTTTAGTCAAGATAAGATAGTCTGTTGATAACCAACCACCTTGCACCTAGGATCTATTTGATCATGAATTTGAAACACCATAAACGGTCTTGGGGAATCAGTAACTATAATTCTTTAATAAAAAAGATAAGAAAAAAATAATAATTGGAATGTTATACTGGGTGAAACACATTGGGTGAGTTTGCAACATAGATATATACAAATAAGGGTAAATACAGCCACCCTCTCTGAGGTAAGGTCAAATTACACAAAACCCCCTCATGCTTGGGTAATTACAACCACCCCTCAACTATGAATTTTCTTACACATCCACCTTTATGGTGCCAAATTCAACATCATCTTCTAGATTCTACGGAATGTTCTCTAGTTTATACTCATTGTGCAAAAAATGTTGTTTCTGATGCACCACAATATGAAATATCCAAGCCAAAAAACACATCTTATGATCATCTTGTTTCAAAATGTGGAGCTCGAATGGGATAAAACGGGTACAATCTTGAGAATATTCCATATCATCTAGAATATTCTACTAAATTTGACACAACAAGGATGGACGTGTAAGAAGATTCATAGTTGAGGAGTGATTGTAATTACCCAAAAAAGATGGGGTTTTTTCGTAATTTGACATTACCTCAAGGGAATGACTGTAATTTACCCATACAAATAATCACACACTAATTAAGCACATATACACATAAATGTATGTTATTATGTGTAGATTAATAATGTTAAATTCAATGGGGTATTTCATCGGGTGTGATATCTACAAAAGCGACGTAATGCATACTTACAAACTGTTAGTGTAAGATATCATATGCATGTTCAATTAATATATATACTAGTATTTTTCCCCCGTGTGATGCACGGGATATGATTTCAAAAGTGAAAAAAAATAATCAATTTAATACAAAATAAGAAAATATAGTACACTATAATGTGGTAAAATTTAATAATATAGTATTTTTCATATTTTATATAACATTAGTTTTTTTAAATTTTACATATTGAGATTTATAATTCAAAAATATATAGATTAAGATTTAAACATTAGGGTAGGATTCTTCATGGTTTAGTTTCAATTTGATAATTGTTAAAAATTAGTAGAGAAAATTTATTAAAAATAAATATTTAGAGAAATACCATTAAGGTTTTGCTAGGGTTGCCCAGCGTTTCTTTCTTTTATATATCATAAATTAGTAGAGAAAAATTATTAAAAATAAATATTTACAAAAATACCATTAAAGTTTTGTTAGGGTTGCCCAGCATTTTTTTCTTTTATATATAAGATAATAATGGATTTCGAATATTATTCTCAAAGACTAATGAAATTAATCATCACTCGATCGATATTATCCTCAATGAGTAGATCTATTTAATTGTTGGTCAGGCAATCAAATTCATAATGCACAAGAAAACACAAATAAAACAAGGCAAGGTTACTTTTATATAAATTAATGGGTTATTTGCATTCACCTTCCCTCAATTTTGGTCTTTTGGCAAGCACACCCCAAACGTTTAACATTTTGGCATATACACCCCCTTCATCCATTTTTCCGTTAGTATTACTCAGTATTAATTTTATATGTTTTGAATTAATGGGTAGTTATTTTTTATATGCCAACAGATTAAACGTTTGGGGTGTACTTTCGAAAGACCAAAGTTTAGGGGGTGTGGATGCAAATTACCCATAAAATAATTCTTTAGTAAAATGCTACATTGGATCGATATCCTCTAGAAGGATAAATAGCATTTGAAACCCTGTGGTTACAAGATTTAGTAGATGAGTGCCACAGGTGCTCGTAATATCAGCACATAACCCCTTTGTGGTTGATAGGGGTAGATTCTGATAGTTTTTCCGTCAAATTTAACTGCGTGTGTCAAACGTCAAAATACTAGCTATATTTTGCAGATGACTTTCTTGTGCTTACATTTTTCCTTTAATTTTTGTAGATGACCCTCTTGAAGTTTGACACGCGCTGTTAAGTTTGACGAAAAAACTAACGGACGCTACATCTATCAACCACAAGGGAGTTATATGCTAATATTACGAGCATAAAGGGGTCATCTGCAAAAAGCTTATAACTTCAAGGGGTTAAGTGTTATTTTCCCTGAATAGAATCAATGCATTCAATTTATGAGATTCATTATAAAAGAATTAAGAAGAAAAGCAAAAGTGAACCTGTCTAATCTTTAAACTCTAAACTTGCCAAGTGTACGAGTTAACTCGCTGAGTGAGCTCCCAAAATGTAAGCTAATTTTTGGCTTAAAAGGATGTCCTATGTGTAATGGTTTGTGAATCAAAGGACTTCTAGCTAAGAGTGTAAACAAATCGAATCGAACTTGTTGGCACCAGATTTCTGTTAGTGAAGATTGAAGAAATCCGCCATACGTGGAAATTAAAGATTGGCAAAGATTTGTTTTCCATGTTTATTTTGGAATTAATTAAAGTCCTATTTTTGTAATATTTTTATTAGGACTTAGATTTATTTCCATGTATTATATTCTAGTTAGGTATCTTTTGTACTTATCTAGAATAGAAATAGAAACCGACTAGGATTATATTACCTAGTTAATCGATTTCTTAGGGCTCAAGTTAGGTTTAGGGTGGAGATTTCGTGCCTATATAAGGCACTCAACCTCATATGAGTCCGATGGAGCTTCAATAAGAAAAATCCCAGCATAAAGGTTTTGAAGGGTGCAGCCCGTGCTGCAGCCCTGTATGCACGACAGGTGTGGCAACAAAACAGGTTTCTTCTACCAGGCCATAAAGAAGATCGGCGTTTCGGGAGAAGTGATTAATTCTACCAGGCCATAAAGAAGATCGGTGTTTCGGGAGAAGTGATTAAAAGATCTCGGGAGAGGTCGATCCGTCGTTTGAAGGAAGTTCAACATTGGAGGAAGTCCAAGAGTGCGGAGGAGGAATTGCTTTGATTATCAACAAGTTCGAGTCGTGTGCAAGAACGGCATATTACATAAAGAGGGAGTCTTTAGTGTTTTTATTAAGTCCTATTAATGTACACTTAAAATTTGAACTAGTTTTGCAAGTCCTCGTGGATGTAGGGTACGTTTGTATCCGAACCACATTAAATTGTTGTGTTCTTTATTCTGCTTTTAGTAGATTTATTACTGTGACAACACAAGAATTCTGTTACGACACCTAATGTCGTAACACGTAATCTGTCTCAACAGATGAGTGGATATTCATAGGCATTTAAAATCAATAATTGGCATCAGAGCGGGTCACTAAATATACTTAGTGTCCGATTTTGGATTTTGATTTATTTGCTTTGCTTATTGGATGACGTGTGTTCACAAGGACGGTTGAGACGGAAGTCTGTCACGACATTCACCCAATTCCGTTGCGTTGTAATGTGCCCCATGATGGGACACTCTGATAGAAGACCAAGACGGGTGAAGAAAAGTGACATCTGTGTTGCAGAGGGAGTAAATCTCATCTGCAGGGGGAGTTCTTGTTAAACATGGATTCTAACCAATCTATGCGAGATTGTTGGCACGAGATTTCTGTTAGTGAAGATTGAAGAAATTCGCCATACGTGGAAATTAAAGATTGGCAAAGATTTGTTTTCCATGTTTATTTTGGAATTAATTAAAGTCCTATTTTTGTAATATTTTTATTAGGACTTAGATTTATTTCCATGTATTATATTCTAGTTAGGTATCTTTTGTACTTATCTAGAATAGAACTAGAAATCGACTAGGATTCTATTACCTAGTTAATCGATTTCTTAGGGCTCAAGTTAGGTTTAGGGTGGAGATTACGTGCCTATATAAGGCTCTCAACCTCATATGAGTCCGATGGAGCTTCAATATATAAGAAAAATCCCAGCATAAAGGCTTTGAAGAGTGCAGCCCGTGCTGCAGCCCTGTCTGCACGACAAGTGTGGCAACAGAACAGGTTTCTTCTACCAGGCCATAAAGAAGATCGGCGTTTCGAGAGAAGTGCTTAAAAGATCTCGGGAGATGTCGATCTGCCGTTTGAAGGAAGCTCAACATTGGAGGAAGTCCAAGAGTGCGGAGGAGAAATTGCTTTGATTATCAACAAGTTCGAGTCATGTGCAAGAACGGCATATTACATAAAGAGGGAGTCTTTAGTGTTTTTATTAAGTCCTATTAATGTACACTTAAATCTGAACTAGTTTTGCAACTCCTCGTGGATGTAGGGTACTTTTGTATCCGAACCACATTAAATTGTTGTGTTCTTTATTCTGTTTTTAGTAGATTTATTACTGTGACAACACAAGAATTTTGTTACGACACCTAATGTCGTAACACGTAATCTGTCTCAACAGATGAGTCTATATATTCATAGGCATTTAAAATCAACAGAACTGAACACATGGCTATTCAAATTTGTTGGGGTATTTATCGATTCTTAAAAGTCGGGTTTCAACTTCATTTTAGCAGCAATTGAGTTGAGCTCTAGTCGAGTCATATACAAATCGAGTTCGATTAATTAGAGTTTTAGTTAACTAATTCAAATTTGATTGCTAAATCAATAAGAAATTAGCAAAAAATTTTAAGAACTAAGTTGTGAAGATGTGCTCAAAACTTTATTACAACACCAATAGTTATAGCGCGCACCGTTTAATTCTAATATGTTACAAATAACTCTTAACTCTTGAAAAAAAAAAATTAAACAAAATAAACAATAACTCAAGGCCAATGATAGATCAAGTTATATTTGTTGTCATAGAATTGGTAAATCCCGTCGGTTCGCACACTCCAGAGGCACTTATCGCCGGGACACAATTCTTCATCAAAGTAATTAAATATCGAAAAATGGCCTTTTCTCTTTCCGATTTCAATGTTACAGAAAAGAGCCAATCCCGAAAATTTGAAAAAAAATATGTAGGATTCACCCTCTATGAGTGAATCTTCACCGTTAAAGAATCCCCCTTCGCATTTTATGTGCATCAGTAAATCGCCAGGCACATTATCCACGATCGTAATCTCGTAAGTGGTTGGAGACCGAGCGAAATGAGACGATGGAAAGTAAATCAGGACTGCCAATAGTAAAACAAGAAAGTAATTAGGGAAAATAATATGAATCTTGGAACAAGCCATAATTTTATTTTATTTTTCTTGTCGTGATTATAGAGATGGGAACCCTTATTTATAAGATTGATTGTAGTGAATAGTTATGAGATTCATTTGATTTAATTTGTGGGGGTGAAATTAGATCAACTCTATTTTTATTTATTTTTACATTGGAAGCTATGGAATGGATAATCATTACCAATAATCCATATTTAAATTTTGTGTCAATATGATTCCATTGTAAAAAGAAATAAAAAAGAAAAAATAATTATCATTAATTCAACGTGGATAATGTGCATGTGTTGACTAGATTACATGTGTTAATTACAAGATATTTTAATAATGAGGATTTACATAATACCTACATGCAAAATATAGAATAATTAAATATTGCTCTCAAAGACTAATTGATTTTAATTCAAGTATTGTACTTCAAGAAGTTGATGAAGTGTGCAAGACGGAACGACAAAGTACATACATATGGAGTTTTTAGTGTTTTTGGTAAGTTTAGTTATTGTATGTATAAATCTCAACTAGTGAAATTTTATTTACATGTTCCGGTAGATTAAGTCAGATTTATGTCTGAACCATGTTAAAAATATATATGTCTGCATTATTTATATGTTTTACGAACTTATAAACTGAATACGAATTCTTGTTGGAACATAAAACTTATTGCAACAATTTATCTGTTACAATAGAAACTAGATTTCTATAGGCCTATAAATCAATATTGTTGAGGTGCAAACAATGTCCCACATCGGTTTAATATGAGAAAGACCAATGGTTTATAAGGAGGTGGATAGCACATTTATTTATATGAGGCATTTTGGAGAAATTCAAGAGCAAAAATTGGTTGAGCATGAAACAATTTGGACAATATCATACCAATGTGAAGTCTGTGTCAGAATACGGGTGTAAATCCGTCTATAAAACATTAGAAGACTTTATTAAAAAAAATTCATAAAGTTTTTTTATTTCAAAAAAAATCAACGCCGAAAAAAATAATTTTTAAAGAAAAAATGTCAGCAGTGTGAAATTTTGTTTTTGAGAAAAAACAATTCATACAAATTCAAAACTTTATGAAAAATGGGTATCAATATTGCAATATGGGGTTAATGTGCAATATTTATTAAGATATGAAGTTAGGATAAAAATTAAAGTAAATCAGATGGAAGGTGTATTTTAGTCTTTTGTAATTTGTAAGTTAAATTTTGAAAAAGATATAGTTGCAAATTGCAATTAAGTATGGCCTCATATAATTATCCTCAGGTTTTTATTAGCAATAAACTAAACATATTCCTAACTATGCATTTGTACTAAGCAATTTTCCTTTTTAATTTATTCTTATTCTTATTTTTTATTTTTTATTTTTTATTTTTTTTTTTTGTACTTTTTTATTTTATTTATTATCCAAAAAAATATGTTTTAACAACTCTTTTATGATTTTTTCTCACTTTTTAATTTGTTTTCAAGGCTACTAAAATCGTAATTGTAGTCTAGTCGACTACTAAAATCGTGATTGGTTGACGTTGTCGACTACTAAAATTGCAGTTGACTAGCGTAGTCGTCTACTAAAATCGAAGCATTAAACTACTACCTCGTGGCAGTCAACTATTGAGTTCCACCACCAACAAAGTGTAAATCGAATTTCTTTTCAAAAGTTCCAACTCCGACGCGAACTGTTCGATTTTCACCCCTAGTCTTGAGTGACTAAAGCAAGGGGAGTAATATGCAAGTACGTACGATCCTTCCACAAAAAATCGAACACTTCGTCTCATTTCAACAACAAAAAAATTGGATATTTTCATGAGTTTCACAAGGCTAACAATATATATATAAATAAATATATAACCTGTGAAAAATTACACATTTTGAACTCATTACACCTCAAAAATTGCACAAGGACTATTGACCAACGATTGTTCGTTCGTTCAACACAGCGACACGGTAGTCCTCTGTCTCTCTCTCTCTCTCTCTAACTCTCTCTCTCTTTCTCTCAATGTGAGAAGAAAATCAAATGAAAAAAAAAATGACGATTCTCAAATTTCTTCATAGAACAAAATATAGCCTTCGGAGCGCAAAACGTCTTCGAAAGAAACCTCACCAACAAAAGAATCACTTGTGTGATACCAAACGCAATCCCCGTTATTATCTTTAATACCTCTCACGTACGCGACGTAATGCCCACCTCTCATCGTTCCTTGATGCTCCACCACTCCCACTAAACGGTACGTATACCTCTCTCTCTCACTGCACCTGCCGATAAAACAAAAAAACAAAAAAACGAATTTCAGAAAAAGAAAAACGAAAAAAAAAAACGCATATCCATTTTACTTAGACGAAAGAGAAGTACGAGTTCTAGAGTGCATTTGAAGGAGAAGCTTAAAAAGTGTTTCTACGTGAATTTGTTTCTATGTATCTATTTTTCACCGACTCGTCAAAATTAAGGGAAAGGATTAACAATCCCTACACAAAAATAAACATTTTCATGTATCTAAGATTTTATCCCGAATATGTTACTGCATGCAAGTTCCGTATCGCATGCTCAACATGTATATCAGTTTACAAACGTACATATACTTTACCCTTCCGACGAATTGTCACACATTTTAGATACATAGTATAGAAATCAATGTCGATTTTATCATGTTTGAGATGATAATTTAGTGTAAAGAATAACAATTACTATCACTTAGTCGATTTAAAATACTTCACAAGAGATCAACGGTGAGAAACGAACCTGGGATCCATGTACGGTTTGAGATCGACTATCTCCCCAAAATTCACATGCCCATTCAATTTATTAAGACGCCCTCGAGCATCTTGTATGAACCTCTTAAGGTGGATCGTCAGTATCGAAGGGGCCTTATTGATAAGTGTACTCTTAGTCGCGTCCCTCTTCACTATCAAATTCTCCGAATCCGCCTCGTCATCTTGCTCACTACCTTCGGATTCGCGTTCTTTATCAGCCTCACATTCATTATTACCAGCCACACAACCATTTTCTGACTGGATATCGATTGCATTCACCTCCGATTCCGTGCTAATTTCAATACCAGTATTACTATCCCCACTACCATTTCGAGATTTCCTCATTAACCTACGTCTTTCTTCTCGCAGAGCCTTCGAACACTTTTCGCACTGCCAAGCGTGTTCGTCTTTCGAAAGAAGCTCAGGTTTCATAAAAAGGGCCAAACAGCTCTCCACGGATACCGGTGCGTCGGCATTACTATCGACCTGGTCTGGATCGGATTCGCTGCTGTTATTTACAACAACTCCGTTTTTCGTAATATCACTTGCCTCCGAAACGGGAACTTCCGGTTCACTGAATAAATCTCCGAATCCAACAAAATCTAAGGAATCTTGTTCATCAGGTACTACTTCATTGGAAAGTGAATTAACTTCCGAATTGTTAATCTGTGCAGTATTTGAATCTTTCGAACAAACTTGACTGGAAGAATCGGAACAACGAGCTGCCTCGCCATCAAATACAACAATTTCCATGGAAACAGAAACTTCAGGTGGGATTCCCTCGTTTGATTGTGAATTTACATTATTGCCCTCGGAATGGGGAAAGGCATTTTCTTGCTCCGCTACTGAAACGCCGTTTACCAAAGAGACAGCATTCTCAACAGCCGAAGTTTCATCGGTTTCTGAGGCTACATCGACTGGATTTTCATCAAGATAATCCAACCATGCAAAACTATCCAAGGGAGAAATCAACGGCTCTCCTTCAATCTCAACCGCTTGCTCGTTTTTCGGCTTTTGAATAGCCGAAAGATCATCAGCTGTTAAACCCATATCGAGAGCTATATCTGTGTCGAATTCCTCTGCCACCGGTTGTGCTATTGTTTGGTCAGAAACACATTCTTGAGGTGGTAAAATTATCGCATCTCTTCTGATTTTTGCAAGATTTCTCGAACTTTTTTTCGTAGGCAATTTTGATTTCTTACTTCGAACAACGGGCTGGTTCCTTTTTGCTACAGGAGGCCTCTTGGTAGGAACAGGTAAAGAAAGATCAAGAAACGGTTCGTAATTAGTCGAAGCGTAACCGCATTCCAAACAAGTGACAGTACTAGAAAGCTGCCCACCGAAGATTGTGTCCACGAATGTGGGACCCACCAAAGATTCGGTTTGCTTCTTCTTTCTTGAGCTCAGTTCTTCACCTGACAAATTATCAAGCAAACACCTGAGCAGCTCGTGACTATCTTGCTGCAAAGAGCCCTTGAACTGTGGAGCCTTTGTGCAGAGAATACCGAATAAGGTTCGAGGGTTAATCACGGTTTTGAAGTTGGACCCCATGTTGGTTTCGATGAAGAGCTTTCTTAGAGCAGAAGTTAGTGGGCCGATTGATTCGGTTTCGGTTTTGAAGAAATATTCGCGTAGAGTGTTTATTGATAGAAGATTCTGCATGGTTGAGTTGAAAAAACACGTGTTCCCCAAATTCGATAACCCTCTCACTGAATAGCCAACTCTTTCACAAGCAACACTAATTGCCGAACAATCTGAGTTTGTGGCGTTTGTCTCGTTATTACTTCCACTTCCAAACCAAATATCTTCGACGTTTTTCACACACGGTTCTTCGCCCGGTTTCTTTTTCAGCCTTTTTACGACCTCGCTCAAGACTTGCTTATTTTCGCTATCTTCGGCCGATTTTCCCGAATTTATTAGTTTATCGCACGAAAAACACCAAATTAGTTGGTGATTTTCGCAATGGACAACTAGCCAATGATGCTGCTGTTTCGCGTGGCGAATAGCGTGGCTCTGAGGTGTGGTCGGTAACCCAACACCTCCGCACGAGAAATGCCCACACTCCAAACAAATCCATACAGCTTTCGACTCCGACCTTGCGCCTTTCCCGTTTCCACTTTGTTTGCCTTTGCCTTTCCTCGCCCGTGCATCGACAGAATTTCCACGACAGTCTTCGCACTTGAAAGATTCCGAATAACGGAGCTTGGCAGAGAGTTTGTCCAAATTGATTCCCCGATCTATGTGGGAGCATATTCCTCGATCTTTAACAGCAGTAACGGCATCATCGGGGGTTTTGGATGCGCTCGCGCCTTGCTGAGAAACTGTTTCTTGAGAAACAGACGGAACCCGTTTGTCTTTCTGACCGGTTTTCGGCTTCTTCTTCACCTTCTTCCCCATCCTTGCCTATAATGTATCCAAGAAAATGAAAACCCATTAATGCAAATTAAATCGAAAATCTGAAGACCCATTATACATTTAATATGTCTAGAAAAATCAAATCTAAACTAGATGATAAAAGCAAATATTCACAACTCAAGCATTCTACTGGAGTTCAAACAAATTGAAAAAAAAAAAAAAAAAAAAAAAAACCCTAGAGATTCAAAATTGAGTGATATACTAAAATGGAATATTCCGAATCGATACACCAGATGAAATTCAATACAAAATGGAAGTGCGGCAGAGCAAAGAGTTCACTTTTAATCAAACACCAATAAAAAAATCGATTTCGCTAAATTAAAAAAAAATTAACTAAATTGAATTAAATTATACCTAAAGAAGATGGGTAGAAGAAGGGGCTGATACTTTGTCGCCAAGAATCTCTTCCTAGTAATATTGCATCAAATGCGAAGAAACAAATTGACAGATTGTTATCTTCAATTCGTTGAATTGGGGATTTTGGGTGAATCGGATTTTTTTCAGTAGAGAAGCTGATTTATTTATTCTGTGAAGAGTGTTTGAGAGCAAAAAAAAAAAAATGAGGTGAAATTGGAAAGCAGCAGAAAGAGAAGAGAGAAGGTTAGACCGGAAAATGACTCTGGGCTGTGAGGGCTGTGTGGGCAGGAGCGGAAAAGCCTTTTTTTCTTTGTGGAGGGGCTAGAAATGATATTATCGAATTTTTGGGGGTGAAAATGTAATTTTGTTTTTCTTTTGGGTTACAATCAACCTCCAACTATGAATCTTCTTATACGTCCACTCAAGGTATTAAATTTAGTGGAATCTTCTGGATATGTGAAATATTCTTCAGTTTGTACATGTTTTGTTTACCCCATTCGAACTTCATATCTCGAAACAAGATGATCATAAGATGTGTCTATTGACTTGTAAATATTAGATTGTGGTGCAGCTGAAACTGTTTTTTTTTTTTTTTTTGCACAAAACGAGTACAAACTAGTGAACATTCCATGGAATTTAGAAGATTTTGTTGAATTTGGCACTATAAATGTGGACATGTAAGATGGTTGGTTGTAAGTACACAGACATAATTTTTTTTTTCATAATTTAACATTTACTCAAGGGTCGTGGTTTTACCCTTTTCCTTTTACTTCAATGGCTCGAGCACACATTGTATTTAGAGCAACTACAAGAGTGATGTGCAAACCTATGTTTCACATTTTTTACATAATTTCAGCCCAAAAATAGAGCTCCAACAGCAAAATGAGAAAATGCAAAACTTGTTCAATTTTAATTTTAGTTTTTCAAATTTGAAAAACCAAAGATATCATTTAACAAATTGTGTAAAGATAATAAAATAATAAATTTGCCACCACCCATCCCTTTCAACATATTATATATATATATATATATATATATATATATATATATATATATATATATATATATATATATATATATATATATATATATATATATATATATATATATATATATATATATATATATATATATATATATATATATATATATATATATTAATTTAGTTGTTCGAAGTTGTTTGGAATTTAATTTTTCGAATTTAGTCTTTTTATTAAGAAATTATTTTTTATTAATAATATTAGGGTAAATTACAAACACCCCCCTGAGGTATGACCAAATTACAAAAACACCCCTCTTGTTTGGATAATTACAACCACCCCCCTTAACTATGATTTTTTCTTACCTTTATGGTGCCAAATTCAACATAGTCTATTATTTCAAATAATTTTTTAAATGGTCGTTACAATACGATCGTTTGAATTTGCTCGTTGAAGTATAGTTGTTTAATTTAATTTAAATTAAAATTTTCTAAATAAATAAAATATGATAATTGTGTAAAATATAAACAATATTGTCGGCGTGTGAGGTTAAAAGCAATGGTATATAACAATGTTCGTCTCTTAAATTATAGATATAAACAACCGATTTTTAAATAACTGTTGGAGATGGTCTTAGAAGTGAAATAGTGAATGATGGCATAAGGTGAAAATTAACACATTATTACAAAACTTGCAATAAAAACTGAATTAGTTTGTGGTAAATTGTATTTCAATAAATTGTAATGAGTTATTTGGATGGGTATAAATTGTGCATTTGTTTTGTAACTTTGTATTACGGGGTGCAAGTCGGAACTGGATTTCCGACTTTTGCCGATTTCGATTTAAAAATTTATGACTTTGGAATGAACAAATATTTATATTTCAATTTCCTATTTATGATATTTATATTTGTAACGTGTATAATTTTTTTTTTTTTTTTTTTTTTTTTTTTGTAATGCAGGAACCCGCAGCCAACCATATAGGTGCACTGGGTAAGCCTACACTCTCGTATAATAGCTTGCCTACACTCTCGTATAATAGCTTGCAAACCATACGAGAGATGTAAAAGCCTACACTCTCGTATAATAGCTTGCAAACCATACGAGAGATGTAAACCACACTAGGCTAACCATGTGTGACAAGCTCGACCTAGCGACCGTTGACAAGGGGATTCGAACTTGGGTCAATTGACCCAAGCTCTCTTGCTCCAACCGCTAGGCCACCCTTGCGGGTATGTGTATAACTTTGACAATATAATAAATAATTTCAAAAATACAAATAACATTCTTAGATTGATTTAACGTTTCTTTCTCTAGTCTAAATATAATGTATGTAGTATACTCTGATTACATGGACTTGACAACTTTTATTGAAGGATACAAATGTCTTTTTGATATTATTATTAGGGTAAATTCCAGCATCCGCTATATACTTTGGATCGGTACCACTTCACCCTCTTATATTCTTGATTGCATCGATTTGCCCCGTGAATTGAAAATTTGTATTAACGTAGCCTTTGTTGTTAGTTTTCAGACATTTGGTCTTAACACCGTTCGGTCTAAACTCTGAAATTACAAAAACGCCACCCCTCTCAGTTTGCATAATTATTAAAAAAAAAAAGAATAATAAAAAATTCAAAACAATGAGAAATCATAGTCCACGATGTCAACCATAATTTTTTTCATTTTTCTTTTATTAATATTTTTTTAATAACTATTTAAACTGGGAGGGGTGGTTTTTTTTGTAATTTTCAGACTTGGATCAAACAGTGTTAATGTTAAACATTGAAAATTAACGGCGAACGCCATATCCAGACAATTTTTCAAGTACGATGGGGCAAATTGACGCAATCGATAGTAGAAGGGTAAAGTGAAATCGAGTCTAAGTACATGGGAGAAAATGGAATTTACACTTATTATTATTCACGGTGTCAAAAAAAAAAATAAAAAAAATAAAAAAATAAAGTGTTATATATTTTTAACCTATGGAAGTAAAATTGAGAAAACTGTAAAACAAAATCCCTAACTCTCCCAATTCTCTCTCATTTTCTGATTTGGGAGCAGGAATTAGGAATTCTGGAGGCTTAGCAGCAAACCAGAAGAATTTCGTTCCCCAATTCACAACTTGGAGGCGATGCCGTCATCTAGCAAACGCCGACGCCGCCGCTCCTCCGACGGTTCTCCGTCGGACTCGCCTTCCGAATCCGACAGACGCAAGGACCGGAGTCGTGGCCGCCGCCGGAATTCCGACAGCGACTCCGGTAAGCCGTCAAAGCGCAGCAGTAAGCGAAAGATTACCGAGGAAGAGATGACGGAGTACCAAGCTAAGAAGGCTCAAAAACTGGTCGGTAGCTTCAGCAATATTTGTATTCTAGTTTCTATGTTAAAGGTTAATTTTTTTTTTTTTCCCCGTGTTCTTACGTTTCGTCGTGTTCTGTCATGATAGGCTGCGAAATCTGCTAAGAAGCTGAGGATGCAGTCGGTTTCTGGATATTCGAACGACTCGAATCCCTTTGGTGATTCTAATCTCAATGAAACGTGAGCCCTCAATTTAATTCTGAACTTCTCCTGTGTTTTAAAACTATACCGGGCATCGTTTTGATACGAGAATTTTAAAATTTGAATTTCAGATTTGTGTGGAGAAAAAAGATCGAGCGCGATGTGACCCAAGGCGTTCCTCTTGACGAGTTCTCCGTCAAAGCGGAAAAGAGGAGGCAGAGAGAAAGAATGGTAATGTTGTTTTAAGCCCGATTTTTTGTATGTACTTTCTCTTCGACAAGTCTTGAAGTAGTATATAAGAGTTTCCTTAATTAAACGAGTTATTTCGTTATCTTTATTATTACCATGGTTGTTGTGGCTGTGGTGTTTCTTCTTTGTACAAAATGAGGCGAGGTACGATTTTATTGTTCCTTGAGTAATCCTAGTGTGCAAGTACTGTAGCTTTAGTAGAAACTAATTGCTCGTAGGGTAAGGCTTGCAAGCACAGTTTTAAATAATTGATGTTTCTGCTTCGATATGGGAGGATGGCAAAGAGAAGTTAAAGAGATTCAATTTAATAGTATCATGATAGATAATCTATCTGCTCTTTTTTTCAGTTATTTTTTTCTCGACAATTTGAACTGGAAGTCCATGCATCCTTATTTGTGTATTTATTAGTTTGATTCCCTTATGCTCCAATGTCTATGGTGAATCTTTTGGGAGATTCTTGTTGAGTCCTGTTAACTTCAGTTTTCTTTTCTTCATTTTTGGGATGGCAATTTCATCCTGCAGGGTAATATAATAATAAAATTTCCTTATTTTTGAGGCCCTTAAACAGTAGAACATAATCACACCCTTAATAAAGTTCTATTCTACTATTCATTTTCTAGAAAGCGAATATTTACTTATGTTCTCTTCTTCTGTAGGCTGAGATTGAAAAGGTTAAAAAGAGAAGAGAAGAAAGAGCTATCGAGAAAGCACAACACGAGGAAGAGATGGTAGGATCCTAATCTTTTCTTGGAGTAGGGGTTTTTCATTAGGCTTATCTGGCTGATTTATTCTATAGCACTTATTTGTCCATATTCATCTTAACTCTATATTTTTTACGTTGCTGACCTTCGCTTTGTAGGCACTCCTGGCAAGAGAACGTGCTAGAGCTGAGTTCCATGATTGGGAGAAGAAAGAGGAAGAGGTAACACATTGACTATAGCTCATTCTATCATTGTTTCTTTTGGATTATGATGCATTTATTTCGCTTCTGTGATCTGTCATTCGCCAAAATCAACTCATTTCTAACCTTGTCTTATGTTTGATTTACAGTTTCATTTTGATCAAAGCAAACAAAGGTCAGAGATTCGGATACGCGAAGGTCGTACTAAGCCAATTGATATACTCACTAAACATCTTGATCCTTCGGATGCTTTTGATATAGAAATAAATGAACCATACATGGTCTTTAAGGTAAAAATTTTATAACTCATTTTTTTTGTTATAACATAATTCCTTATGCTAATATTCAAATATAATTGATCAAGCTTTTGTAGATTTCTCCTTTACTTTTTTTTAGGGCAATTAAGATTGTGCCCGATTTTTTGATGACTGTATTTTGATGTTTGATTGGGATGTCTGTTGTTCAGGGTTTGACTGCAAAAGAAATGGAGGAGCTTCACAACGATATAAAGATGCACCTCGATTTAGACAGGGCAACTCCTACACATATTAAATATTGGGAGGTATAATGGCTCTGGTTATCTTGTATCTTCGTGTATTCTGTATGCAGCATATTCTGTTTAATTGTATGTTAATTTAGTATTTGGTTTACAGCTTATTCTCTATTTCTTTATTATCTTCATTCGCTATCAGTTCTTGATTAACTGTATACACTTGTTAGAATCCATAACTCACTACTTCAACATGGATATTACTTTTCTGATGCTACTGATAATTTCGACGCTTCAGCATGTGAAGTATTGGTTCTATGCAAATTAGTTTGCGTTTTTCCTATTGCACTTTGGTTATTCATGTTAATTTAGCAAGTCTTATCATTCTTAGTCTTCTTTCTTTTTTACTTCCCAACTATTAATTATGATGCATGTAAGGTTGTGAATTTTAACATGCTTGGATATTTTGGGGTTTTCTATCTAACTTCATATATATGAACAACAGGCACTTCTGGTAGTTTCTGAGTGGGAACTAGCTGAAGCAAGGAAAAGGGATGCGTTAGAACGTGCGAGGGTGCGTGGAGAGCAATTACCTCCAGAGATGATCGGCGAAGATAGAGGATTGCACGCGAGCATTGAAGCAGATGTGAAGAGTCTTTTGGGAGGCAAAACATACGTTGAACTAGAAACCCTACAATCGCAGATCGAATCACAAATGCGATCTGGGACTGCCAAGGTGGTCGAATATTGGGAAGCTGTTCTTAAACGTCTCCATATTTACAAAGCAAAGGTAGTTTTTTTCGCACGCTTTGTGTTTTCTGGTATTTTGCAGAAAAAAAATGAGACAGCTTTTGACACCACACGTGAAAACTGCAGGCTTGTTTGAAGGAAATCCATGCCAAGATGCTGCGCAGGCATTTGGAACTTCTAGAGAAACCATCTGGGGGTGAAAATAACAAGACGGAATTGCCCCAGCCAATCGATGAGGAGGAATCTGATCAAGACAAGGATGGTATGGAACTTTTGAAGTATTATGTGTTTGCCTTCCTAGATTTATGGATATAAAATAGTCCACTGACAGCCGTCGAATTTATAGGTGTTGTGTCCTCTCCATTACCTGCAATGGATCCAGAGATTCATGATGAAGAAGAAGAAGAAGAAGAAAACGAAGAAGATGGATCATATTCACCCCAGCTACTGGACGAGGATGAAAATGAAGATGCGATTGACCCTGAAGAGGACAAGGCTATCTTGGTAAGTGGATAACACTCTCTTTTGTTTGCCTCTGATTACTTCTCATTATGCTCGATTCTTTGAATTTTGCCACATTGCAATGGTAGAAGTTTTTTGATCTCACTAGGGTGGTTAATAAAGTTCTCGTAGTACTGTCAAAATCGGTACGTTGTTTGTTCTTTCTTCTTTCTGCTTATTTTTAAAACCAGTTTCTTGTAGTAACTTCCATGAATTAATTAGTTAGGTCAAATTCAAATTCCTGCTTCAAGAAGGATTTTTAAACCTAGGGAATCTTAGTTAGTGATTCTGGATAATTGGAGGAAGGTGAGTGAAAATGAAAGTAATGTTTGTTTAGTGATAGGGGAGAATAGAATCACTGTAAACGTTTAATCTTGTCATTAGTAGTGTCAAATCGGACTTTCATAACATTTTATGTTATGTTTTTTGAATGTAAATAAAAGAATACATGTATTTGTAGTTTTATTTTTTTGATATTCCAGTTAACGAATTATGTTGCGTATATTCGTTTCAATTTCCTTGGGATTTCTTGTCATTTCTCGTTCCAATATCTAATAAGGTCAACTGAGTATATTTTCAGGAAAATACATACGCTAGATGTACTCTTGTCTAGATACGTAAGCTGACTGTACATTTGTGCAATCTGTGTGCAGGAAAGAAAACGTATTGCTGTCAAAGAAGAGCGGCGAATCCAAGAACTGTCTTCTTCAAGGCCTGCTCCTCCTCCTCCAGACAATTTTGAGAGAACTGCCATGAAAGCCATGGGAAGTGTTGAGGAAGGTGATGTCGTATTCGGCTCAAATGACGAAATTAACCTTGACTCGCAGGTATATAAATATTAATATTACTGTCCCAGCTTCTAAATTTTTTTTTGCCCCCTCGAGCTATCTTAATATATAGGAGAAGCTAACAACTATAATTGAACAGGTTTATTGGTGGCATGATAAATATCGTCCAAGAAAACCGAAGTATTTCAACCGTGTTCACACTGGCTATGAGTGGAACAAATACAACCAAACGCATTATGACCACGACAACCCTCCTCCCAAAATAGTGCAGGGGTACAAATTCAACATTTTCTATCCGGATTTGGTTGACAAAATAAAAGCTCCGATTTATACAATTGAAAAAGATGGGGATAGTGCCGAGACTTGCATTATAAGGTTTCATGCTGGCCCGCCTTACGAAGATATAGTAAGTTATCTATTACTATCTTTCTTGAATCTCTATATTTCCAAAATTTTATAATCCCACAAAAGAAAGAAAAATCAAAAACGAAAACGAGATATTGACTGAGAATTATTTATTTTGTGAACAGGCATTCCGCATTGTTAATAAAGAATGGGAGTACTCACACAAGAAGGGGTTTAAATGTACGTTCGAGAGGGGGATATTACACGTGTACTTTAACTTCAAGCGGTATCGATATCGTCGGTGATGTGTCTCTTTTTTATGTTTGTGTTGGTTTTTACTATTTTTCAATTAGTGAAAACTATATGAACTAGAAAGGGTGTTGTTATTCTTGATGCCTTTGTAGAGTTTACCGGTTTAGAACGTATTGTTGTACTTACTGAGAAATTAACCGTCGTATGTATTAATGTTTTGTCGAATTGAATTGTTCTAGTACCGACAAATAATATGATAATTTGTTTATGATTTGGCAAGTTTTGGGTCCATACAGCACAATAGCTATTGGGATTATTAAAGGTGGAAATTGGACGGTTTAGATCGAAAATAGGCTTTCCGGAAAAATTCTAATTTCTTATTTTCTGACAATTTATGATATTTCCAAAAAAATATTGAAATTTTTGTACTTCTTTCATTTTTGAAAATTTTGAAATTTACAAAATTTTCGAAGCTTTTGGAATTGAAAATGGAAGTAGTTTTTTACTCCCAAAAATAATCAACTTTTTTCCAAAAAGGTCAGTTTCAATCTGTTCCATCCGATTTAGGAAATTTTAAATTTTCTACAGTACATTATGAGAAACCTCTTTAATAGATTTTCTATCAAACCCATTAAGTATCATGCATAAAACCTTATGAATACGAAAAAATGATTCGAGAAAATACCAAAATTGATGAATAAAAAGTAAACATGAGTAATTTTTTTTAAAACCGTGCAATTTGACAACAAATAAACGATTTTTACTAACTTAAACAAGAAAAAAAAAACACTCATATTTTAGTATCATCGTAGGGATTTGAACCAATTTTTAAATATTTTTCAATATAACGACTATTTAAAGAAAAAATGTAACCTACACCACAGATAAAATAGCAGTGGTCTTCAACTCCTTAATCGACGAAAATGGTGTTTGATTTTGGGTACTAAAAAAACTACTCTTCTTCTTTCGGTTTCCGAAACTATAACTACGAAATCGTGTGACAAAAAAGTAGAAGAGACAAAAAACGTTTCATCGAACCGCCTCTCGATTTTGTTTAAAGGGAGGGGAAATTTAGTTGTTTCACAACCTTTGAGGAGCAAAGAGTGTAGGAATTTTCAAATAGTAAAGAATCTAGACAAAGTCCAATCTTACGGGGACTGAACTGTAAACCCTAGTATAGATTAAGGACTTTACTGTATATTTTTCCCTTTATTTTTAGGGTAAATTACAAACACCCCCTGAGGTATGGTCAAATTATATAAACACCCCTCTTGTTTGGATAATTACAACCACCCCCTCAACTCCTCAAATTTAGTGGAATTTTCGAGATTATATGTAATATTATCACTTTTGTACTCGTTTTATCCCATTCGAACTCTACATTTTGAAGCAAGATGATCATAACATGTGATTTTTAGCTTGTATATATCAGATTATGGTGCATCAGAAACTGTATTTTTACACAAAACGAGTACAAACTAGAGCACATTCCACAAAATTTAGATGATTATGTTGAATTTGACACCATAAGGGTGGAGGTGTAAGAAAAAAACATAGTTGAGGGGGCAGATGTAATTATCCAAACAAGAGGGGGATTTTTGTAATATGACCATACCTCAGGGAGGTGTTTGTAATTTACCCTTATTTTTATAACCTATCTGCCCCCTTCTTAGGCGGGATTTTGCCGAGCCGATCAAAATTCAAAATTCAAAAAGCTTTAAATTTTCAACTCACAAAAATCGCAAAAAAACCGTCAAAAAAAATTAAACGAGAGAGAGAGCGATCAGAGATCGGAGATCGGAGATCGGAGATCTAGAATTCCATCAATGGAGAAATACGAGAAGCTGGAGAAGGTAGGCGAAGGCACGTACGGAAAGGTGTACAAGGCGAAAGAGAAAGCCACCGGACTGGTCGTAGCCCTAAAAAAAACCCGCCTCGAAATGGACGAGGAGGGTGTGCCGCCGACGGCGCTCCGGGAGGTGTCCCTCCTCCAGATGCTGTCGCAATCGCTGTACGTGGTCCGACTCCTCTGCGTCGAGCACGTCGACAACAAGAGCGGGAAGCCGCTCCTCTACCTCGTCTTCGAGTACCTCGATACGGATCTGAAGAAGTTCATCGATTCCCACCGGAAGGGACCGAACCCTAGGCCGCTTCCGCCGCAGTTGATCCAGAGCTTCCTCTACCAGCTATGCAAGGGCGTGTCTCATTGCCACAGCCACGGCGTACTCCACCGCGATCTCAAACCCCAGAATCTGCTCCTTGATAAGGAGAAAGGAATCCTCAAAATCGCCGATCTTGGACTCGGTAGAGCATTCACCGTCCCCCTTAAGAGCTACACCCACGAGGTTATCGTCGATTCATCGTTTTTTTTTTAATTACATTCATTGATCAATTTTTTTTTATTTTTTTTATAATTTTGATTAATACTGTAATTTGAATCAATGTTCAGATTGTGACGCTTTGGTATAGAGCGCCTGAGGTACTTTTGGGATCGACGCATTACTCTACGGCTGTTGATATATGGTCCGTCGGCTGCATTTTCGGTGGGGTGAAATTTTTCCACTTCATACATGTGTACCTTTATTTTTTAAAATTTTAATTCTGTAAATAAAATTAGCAATTGGAATTATTTGGTTCTGACTATTGCAGCTGAGATGGTAAGAAGGCAAGCTTTGTTTCCCGGAGATTCCGAGTTTCAGCAGCTGCTCCATATTTTTAGGTACATCTGTTCTCTTTCTATCTGTCCTTGTTATAAAGAGATTGAGATGATTACGTTATATGACTGGTCTACTACCGTTTACAAAGTTCGAGTGTTGATTTGAATTGTGTTTTACGCAAAAGATACCAGCATTACAAGAATGATGATATCGAATAATATTGAATTTTTTATGTCTACAGAGAATGAAGTTTAGTTGATGGACTGCTTCGTAGTTATAGTGATTGGGATTAGATCAATTAACAGCTTAATGCCTTTGATTAAGTATATAGTCTTTTTATTCAAACCTGTAATGGAACCCTCGTCTCCTTATTTCGTGTAGTTAAGTAACTTGTTGTGTTGGTTGAATGGTCGTAATATTGAGCACTAGGCAACGTTCGAGAGCAATTTTAAACACGTTCCTTAGATAACCACACATAAACGCGCATGCTATGTATTTAAACTTCATAGAAAAGAAGGTGTTGAAGAGACTTATAGAGTCCCGAGAATCGATAAACGAGTGGACAAGGTTAAAACATCTTTTGAAGAGTTAATTCTCAATTCTTAATGATTGTACGAGCGTTTATGTTAAATTCTCCTGTTGTTGTACATGTTCCAAAAATTGGACTGTAGAAGACTTCAAAAGTGGATATTGGTTCTTGAATTCTATAATAATGATATCCCAAATCGAAGAGTGTACAATCAGAAGCGAAGTTAATTTAATTGTTTTGTACATAATTTTGCTAATTACTAACGCATCGTTGCAGGTTGCTTGGAACGCCAACCGAGAAGGATTGGCCAGGAGTTAGTTCATTGAGGGATTGGCATGTGTACCCTCAGTGGGAACCTCAGAATTTGGCCCGTGCAGTTCCTTCATTGGAGTCCGATGGTCTTGACCTTCTAACGGTGATTCTTTATTTCTCGGGTTATCTCCATTTGTCGATGAATACTAATCTTGAATATCTAAAAACTAATGAATGATTCGAGTCCTTTTACAATCTTAATCTTACTTTATTGCACACTTCATTTTGGACACGGAAAATGATCTCCCAATTTCAAATTACATTCTTGTGGTATCGATAATGTTTTTTTTTTTTTTTGTTAAATTGAATTTTGATTAAGCAGAAGATGCTGAAATACGACCCAGCAGACAGAATTTCGGCTAAAGCTGCTCTAGACCATCCCTACTTCGACAGCTTGGACAAATCTCAGTTCTGAAAGTGGAGGAAGCGACCCCGATTCTTGAAAAAGAACGTAGTCACTATTGTTGGATGATGTCATCATCTTGGTGATTTGAGATTTTGATGTCTATGTTACGTGTATTCGTATCAAAACATCTACGAGCGCAACGTATCATCACTCTGGTGATATCTTTATAGTATGATATATATATGTTTATCAGTAACGTAATTGAAGACATTTCAATTATGCTTTATGTTGTGTAATCGATGCATAACCAGCGTGGAGGCACGCATTGTATGGTTCTAGTTTATTGTATTGTACGACTCTTTTCTTCATAGTAACAATGGAGCTGTGTTTCGTTTTTTATTACGATACCGTAAAAAATTTTAGAATTGTAAAAAAGTGCACCCTTCAATTATAAATTTCATGGAGAAGAGAAATTCATTCTCCATTCATTTCTTAACTTCATGGTCACTTGTTTGCACTGTTGTTTATTATTGAAGTAGTGATCAACATAGTTGCATAAATTTAGCAATCCGACTTTAGCTCAGTTGGTAGAGCGGAAGACTGTAGTTTGCTAGCTGTTATCTTTAGGTCGCTGGTTCGAATCCGGCAAGTCGGAATTTAATTTTATATAATCTTTTTGGAGCTAATTGCACATAACCCCCTGTGTAATCTTGAATAGCCAAAAAAGTCCCTGTGTTATAAAAATTAGCAAATACCCCCCTATGTTTTGTTTGACAAAGAACTTCGCCCCTTTTTATGAAATTGGCTGCTAAGTTATATGAAATTACTAAACTAACCCTGATAATATTTAATAATATTTCAAGTTTAAATAAATAAAATGCATAAAATAAAATAATTAAAAAAAAATGAAAAAAAAAAAGAAAGAAAGAAGAACAAAAAATTTATCACGCACAGGGCAGTCAACTCATGGCATCATCTTGCTCCCCCAACCCAATTCTTCCATCAGCCCTCCACCGCCGCACCACCACTGCCAACACACCCGCCGCCCCACTTCAAACAATTACTTCAAAACGTTTTTAATTCAAATCCACCATTAGAGAAACGGAGAAGGGCCGGGCAATTCTTCCAATTCTCATCTGTCAATTCTTCAATGTGAAGTGCCTTCGTTTTCCGCTGGGTTTCGATGGAGAAAGCAATTTTTTTTTTGTTTTTCCTTCTTTTGCAAACGGGCTGGAATTCTGGAGAGAGGGTGGGGGGCTGGAATTTTTTGTCCCCTTTCTTTTTTAGCAAATGAGCAAGATCTGAAGTAGGAGAGGGAGAGGAAGCTGATTAGGTTTTAAGAAATTATGAAAATTGCAATTTGGTCCTATGCAATTTGGAGAGAGGGCTTTTTTGAAATTATTAGGGACTGAATCGAAAATTCTAAAAACTTCATTTCAGGCATGTGAAAAATCCTGGATAAATTTGTAATTTTCGAAAATGATGAGTTAGGGGTATTTGGGTCTTTTTAGGTCAAAAATCAGACTCCCAGTCGCACAAACCGCGAGTGTATCACACATTGAGCTCGGAGGGTCCTTTTTGGCTTTGACTAATTTTCACAGGGGGTTATGTGCTAATTTTTTTAACACGGGTGTTTTTTCGGCAATTCGAGATTATACAGGGGTGGTTTTTGTAAAAAAACCCAATCTTTTTGTGATGTAAACTGTAGTTATTCGGAATTAGTGTTAGTTTTCACTGTTGCTAAACATCTGCAGTTCTGCTTTCTTTTTAAAAGTGTTATTTAATGTATTTTGGTATGAAAAGTGATTAGTGATACCCCTTGATTTGCCTTCATGTGTTGATGATCCTAAGGATATTTTGGTAAATTGAAGAGGGGTTATCCTTCATCGAAGACAATCGATAATGTTTTGTATTACTGAAATGATTTACGCGGCAGCAAAATTACGAATGTCGTTCACAATAGTTGTCTCTTTCTCTCTCTAAAAAACCCCCAAATCCACCAAAACCCCCAAAATTCACAAAAAACCCTCAACCTCTCACACAAATCCTTCCAAATCCGAAAATCTCGTCAATTTGAAAGGTAATTAATCGTCTAAAGTAATTATATATATTGAATTTGTGTTTAATCATGTGAAAATCCCCAGTTTGGGGCTATTTTTTAGTGTTGGGTTTTCGAATTTTCCACCCCATAAAATGGGAGTGTGAAAGCAGTTTCCACGCCTAAACCAGGCGTGGAAACAGCTTTCACACGCTCATTTTGGGCGTGGAAAATTGGTTTGGGTGTTCGGTCCGGTAATTCAATTCAAAATTACGAATGGGGGTTTAAAAAATCACTCACACATTCTAGAAGTTTGAGGGGGGCGAAAGTGTATTAATAACTAATATAACTAATATATTTCCCCTCCCCCTTAAATTTTTTTTCACAATTTTTTTGTTAGATATGTTGGAAGGCCGGTAGTCAATCGATCGACTCAACCCAGTCTCAACCCTAGTAACGGGTATTGTATAGTAAAATATATATTTAAATAAAAGAAAGTTGAATATTATATCCAAATAATCAAATGACAAGGACCATCATGAATCATTGATGACCTTATTGTACATATTTGTGTATTTCATTTAAATAGGGTCTTCTGCATCAACCCAGTTTTATTCCACTTTTGAACACCCCACCATTAATTCAACTACTACAACAATTATTCATATCTTTTGACCTAACAAATAACACACACACACACACACACTTTCAAGAAAATGGTGAAAGGTCTCAGTGGGAGGAAGAAGCCGGCCGAGGAACCAGTTCTTCCCAAGGTTACAATCTGCATTGCCCAGGTACACTCACAACTCTCTCTCTCTCTCTCTCTCTCTCTCTCTCTCTCTCTCTCTCTCTCTCTCTCTCTCTCTCTCTCTCTCTCTCTCTCTCTCTCTCTCTCTCTCTCTCTCTCTCTCTCTCTCTCTCTCTCTGTGTGTGTGTGTGTGTGTGTGTGTGTGTGTGTGATCTTTTGCCTTGTGATTTTAGAGGTTTATTACAGCTGATCTCTAGTGGTTCTATACTGCAATAAGTACTATAATCTGCTGTCTTCATATCAGATCTGTGTGTTCACTGCCCTTTTCTTTTTTCTTTTTAATAAGAATAATAATAATAATAATAATAATAATAATAATAATAATAATAATAATAATAATAATAATAATAATAATAATAATAATAATAATAATAATAATAATAATTATTATTATTATTATTATTATTATTATTATTATTATTATTATTATTATTATTATTATTATTATTATTATTATTTAAAATCTTTGCTTTCTGTTACATTTAATATATTTATTAAATCTAAATAAAATTAACATATCACATATGCTCACAATTAGGACATAACTACACATATTAATGTGAGATGTTAACTAGCCTTGGCTATTAGGGTTACAGTTTAGGCCTTAGGGCTCCAAATTTACAGCTTAGTATTTTAATTTATAAACAAAATTAAATTACATATTAATTAATAATTGGTGTCTGATACAATATAAAGTAATAAAAGGTTGTCAAATAAACATACTAATTATTAGTTACTTATTTTTATTTATATAAAGTATATAATATTTTGGCTGATTAATTATTTTGTTAAATAAACCGGCTGATTAAAACGTAGGATGGAGACGAAGTCTACTTTCGATACGTTCGAAACAAGAAAATACAGAATTTGTTGTCCATTTATTGCAAAGAAAAGAACATCGACTACCGATCTGTCGAGTTTTTGTTCAACGGTAAAAGAATCGCAACCGGAAGAAATGCTAATCAGGTAATAATTTCTCGTAATCTATTTTTAATTTCATTGTTATTTAATTAAGTTGAAGTTCATCAATCGTTTCCGTATTAATTAATCTAAAACGATACGTCAAAACACGCAAAATATATGTTGTGCAAGCGGTTAGTTTCGGTTAATCGGCTGTTCTTGGATTAATATGGTTTTAATTTGTCTCGCTGATTATTCGAAAATGCTATTTCTTAAAGAAAAAAAAAATTATCTTATTTTTCTTTAATCATATAAATTAAGATTGATTAAATATTTTCATTTAATTATTAACTGCAATGTTATATACAGCTTGGCATGGTGGATGGAGATCAAATAGATGTTATGACGCATAATATTGGAGGTGGCTAAAGCTCTCAACCAATGAAAAATTAAATAATAATTAATATATGGTATTTAATTTGGTTTATATTATAAATTAAAATTAATATCTCTAGGATTTGTTTGGGTTGTGGATTAATTAGACATGATTTATTAATTAATCATGTAATATTATCAGGTATTTGTGAAGTATGATTTTGGTTACTGATCATGCAAATGAAGGATGCCTATAGTATATTGTTTTATTTAATTTCGACTTTTAGTAAACGTAAGACATTTTATTTGTTAATCAAAATCTGGCACCAACCCTATTTTTTTCTTTCAAACCTTTATTTTGCCGGAATATCGCATTATTAATTGTCAAAGCACGAGTTTATCAAAATTTTGTGACCCGGACTAGTGTTTACAGCAAACACTCGACTTTTCTGAATTTGTGAATCTTTCTTAAATTGAACTGTTCGTTTTTCTGGATTTGTGAAGTTTTTTTAAATTGAACTGTTCTACCGTTTTTTGTGTCTTTAATCCGCAAAAACAATCAAAAAACTATAAACTTTTATTTTTCAATTTAAAGACAAATATGTCGACAAATTTTGACTGTAACAAATATGTCACCAAAATATATACTTTTTTTAATTAATATATATAAAAATCATTTATTTTACAGGACCAAATTCTTAAGTAACATTTGACTAAAAAATTCTATTAGGAGTGCTCTGATTTGATTAGGTTGAATGACACAAAGAAAGCAATTTATGTAAGAGATGTATGCATGTATGCCTTACGTTATCCAATATTCTTGGTTTGTCTGAGTTGTCATTTTCACTAAAATCTTACCATTTGATTCTATTCATTATTCAGACTATAATAAATATTATTTATGGATTTATTTAATTATTAAATCAAACCTCGAACACAACTTAATTTACAATATACATAAAGTTTCAAATGAACCATTATACGCTGAGTTCGACTCCATTCGTTTATGCTCGTATACCTCCTTCGGTTAATTTTGTAGCGATCCACTAAAAAACAGGAAAGATCGATTTTATCCCTAAATTGAAATGAATTAGGATATTATTATATTGTTAATTTAACGAGGTTACTTACTGAGAAATCATATTTGATACCATTCTTTAACAGGTTTAGTAATAGATCTAATATAAACAAACCAAACTTCATAGTAAGTAATTAATTAATTAGTTAGTCAATGAAATACATTACAAATTAATCCGATACACGTAATCGAACGAGATGTCTAACTTAATAATATTTCTTATGCTCCAACTCGTTACGTAATTCATTTAATTAACATTCTAAAACTATAGATCAAATTTTGATATTTTTTAGTACATATGTTTGTCGTTTACGAAACTATCGGCTATCGTCGAAATATATGTAGATAGATATTTATTATTTTTTCGTACACAATTGTACAATCGGGCCTTCTTAGAAACTTCTAGTACATTATTCGGCTATGCGCGGAAATAAAATTCTGGTTCCTCCAGCGATTCGATATATTAGTGGTGTTGAAGTAATTAATTTAAATTAAAAGTAGTGGATTATGATTTTCTTTTTCTAACTATACAAGAAATATATTAAAATCTAAAAATAATTAATTCAATTTATGAGACACTAAAAGGAAGAAGATATGACCTTTGGTACAGATTAGTGTAAGTATTTAATTAGGGTCTCCTGCCAGCAAATTGTATTTATTGCTAATTACCAACTATATATACATACATGTATATATATGCAAAAAAAAAAAAAGGATTTGAAAATATAATTAATGAGATATACAAATAAATAGAATGCCCTAATTGAAGGACTAAACGACAGAATTGAACGGTGTAGTGATTTTAAGACAAAATTATATATTATATGACTATTTGGTTTTAGTGTCATATTCTTCTGTCAAAACACACACACACACACACACACACACACACACACACACACACACACAGTAGGTTTGAAGAAAAATGGCGGAGAGAAGCAGTGAAACACCACCCCGTGAGATGAACAGGCCGTTGGTGGAGGAACCAGTTCTTCCTAAGGTTACATTCTCCATCAAATCCCAGGTCTCTCTCTCTCTCTCTCTCTCTCTCTCTCTCTCTCTCTCTCTCTCTCTCTCTCTCTCTCTCTCTCTCTCTCTCTCTCTCTCTCTCTGTGTGTGTGTGTGTGTGTGTGTGTGTGTGTGTGTGTGTGTGAAGAACTGATGATTTAATTTCTTTGTTTCTAGGCATGTGTTATGTATATATATAATTGTGTGTATTTTCATTTTATTTGGACTAGAGTCTACCTGTATGCATATCACACACACACACACACACACACACACACACATATATATATATGGGATCTGTATTCATGTGAAATTTTTCTCTCTGTTTTTTTTTTAAATTTCTAATTCATGAACATAGTAATAATGTAGATAAAATAGATGCTGACAGTTTATAATAATAATTATTTAAATTTATAATGGTGGTGTGGTGGCTAATAAGTGATATCAATAGATACATTATAGATACACTTGGTGCATGCTTTTTTATTTTTTTTATTTTAATCCTATTTTATTTACTCAATATTAGTAACTAAACAGTTTATAATATCTGGCCTGATTATTTATGTTCACTGGTTGTTTTAAATATTAGGATGGCGACCGAACGTACTACCGATTCGCGCGCGATCGTAAAATACAATTCTTGTTGTCGGAATATTGCAAGGTAAAGAATTTAAACTACGCAACCGTAGTGTTTCTGTACAATGGTGAACGAATCAAAACTTCAAAGACCGCTAACGAGGTAATGTTATCCGATTTATTGGCCCCGTCGTTAATTAGTGTAATCGTATTAATTAGCCCGTCGCTAGTGTGATCGGATTAATTTGCTAGCCCGATGTTAGTGTAATCGTATTAATTGGTCCGTTGTTAGTGTAATCCGATTAATTGACCTGTTGTTAGTGTAATCGGAATAATGGTTTCGATTAATCGACAATGCGTTTTGGTAAAGGAAAAAAATCTATTTGATTAAATAAATATTGCTTGAATCTACCCTTAAGTACTGCGTTAGGGAAAATTGTAATTTTGGTCCCGTAGATTGTCCTATTTTGATTTTACGGACAATAACTTTACAAATTTAGCATTTTAGGTCCTATTTTAATTTGCTTGAAATTTTAATTCTACTCTTTGATAAATTATGTGGCGATGACGAGATTCTAATTTTTTAAAAGTCCGTAGAAGCAAAATCCGTAAAATTTGTTTGCCATATGATAAAATTTGTTTCGTTTGCCTAGATCCCTAAATAGACCAACATAGAAGACAAAAATTACAGTTTTGCCCACTGCATTATATATTATTATACTAACTATGATTTTTTTTTTTTTTAATATAATAGCTTGGGATGGAGAATGGAGATCAAATAGATGCAATGGTGCATCAAAATGGAGGTGGCAGAGCTTCAAATGTGTGATGTAGTTTATTTATTTATATATATATTTTTTACTTTAGATTTATTATTCATTTATGAAAACTGTGTAATTGCAAACTTATTCTAGTGTGTGTTAAACTTTGTTTTCGATCAACAATATTAATTCTCTGATTTTTGAATTTGTAATATGTGGCTCCAATTTCATGTACTCAATATACTTGGTGTCTAATATTTTTTTTTAAATCAAAATATTATATAGTTGCAAATGCATCTTCAATATCTTTTTAATATATGTAGTTTATTTATATATATTAAAATGTTTAGAGGGTGTTTGGCTAAGCTTAATTTTAAATGTTGATAAACTCTTACGTCTGATAAAATGTTTTAAGAGCTGATAAACTGTTTACATCTTATTTTTAGGATTAATTTTTAGAGTGTTTGGATAATGAATTTATTTCCTATTTTCATTATAAGGTCTTAAAAAATGTGGGGTAGAGTTACTTTAATAAAAATATATTATTTGCTCTTCAATAGCGTATTTGAAAAAAAAATTAAGATCTTTTTAAAAAAAATTACCAAACACCTTGGAAGAGCTTATAAGCTCTAAAACATATTATAAGTTCCTTTTAACATCTTATAAGCTTATCCAAACACCCTCTTAGTTTTTTAAAAATAATTCATTTTTTTGTAAATTGTAGGAGTCGAACTCCGACTATTTAGGTTGTGGCGAGTCCACTCATATGGCTAGGGTAAACTCAAGCTCCTACTTATTTGTTGTAAAATTTCTCCGCCTTCTTCAATCTTCTTCTTCCATGTAAAATTCAACTTTATGTTTAGTTTTGTAAAACATACATGTGGTGCAATTTACAATGTAGTTTTATACTATTGATTTACACATAATAATACACAATCACTAACGTATGTATGTGTTTAGTTGATAGTTATTTATGTAGATTTACGATTTAACACCATATGATGTATTTCATCAGGTGTAGAATCTCATTAAGCACACGGTGACTAACATTGGGAGATGTTTACCCTAATTTGAACATCATATTCTGAGATATTTGGTTAAATTAAAGAAATTAAGTATTCGATTAGTAATGCGATTTGGTTGAGAATGCCATATGAAATTGAGACCAGACTACTTATTGATGACATTATAAGTACAATTGAGAAGAAAAAATGAGTAAAAAAAAAATGCTAATTTCAAGGTAATGAATGAAGCACATCTATAAGCTTTCAACATTAACAAAAGATATATATACATATCAAATAAATGTGTAAGGACATCAACAAAAAAAGACAAATGCTATAATACTATTGGTAACAAGAAAGTCAACGAAGACAAAGTCAGCATATTTAAAGATAAGGGTATAAGCTGAGGAAGTATTTGGTACATTTCATAATTTTGGGGTGTGTTTGAGAAGCAACCTATAATTTTGGGGGGCAAAGTGAGATATATGGGATAAATGTGACAATAATCATTATTTGACAACACAGTCCTGAAAAATAGCGACTGTAGTAATTAATTAATTATTATTTTTTATGACAACTGAAATGATGTTACACTGCAAAGATCTATCATGCATATATTCTCAAGAAAAAGGAAAAATCATTCACAGAAAGATTCTGTAATTTGTAGGACAAACTGAACATAATTATATATATATATATATATATATATATATATATATATATAAATCGTGTTGTAAGTTAAATAAAGCTCTATCAATGGCAGAAAATGGAAGCAACAGAGAAGAGCCGGTTAAACAGCTTCTTGTTAATTTAATTATCAAGTGCAATAAGGTCTCTCTCTCTCTCTCTCTCTCTCTCTCTCTCTCTCTCTCTCTAGCATGCATCAGAAATGTGGATGAATGAAATATAAATTCTTAATTGATTGTTACTTAATTAGTTTCTTTCAAATGAAATTGAAAATAAATAAATTATAAAAATCAAAAAAATAAAAGAAAGTGCTGCATATATGCATGCCACACATGCTTGGTTTATGATGGTTGATTTAATTATTTGCTAGTGTTGTGGTATTTCTTTTCAAATGACAGTGATATATATAGACTCAAATTTTTTTTTTTTTTTTGATGAGTTATATAGACTCAATTAATATACATATATGTATGTATTCTTTTTGATATACACAGACTATGAAAATACAAATACAATTTAAAATGGTATATATTATAAGTTATTCGAAAATTCGTTAGACGGGATAATTATCGACTATACTGCAGTTAATTAACTTGATTCGTTTATCGCACTCGATATATAATCCAATCAACGAGCTGCCTATACATTACATTCATTAATTCAAATTCTGTACGTATAATTAATTATCTAAGATTTTTACAAATATTTTGTATTTCCTTACATATTACATATATATTTATATGAAATTTATAATATTCGTTGTCTAGGATGGGAAAGAGATTTACGTGAAGGTAAAACGGAACGTGAGAATAAAGAAGCTCCTGCGTGGCTTTTGCCAGCATGCTTCGATCGAATATCGTTCCACTCGTTTCGTGATTGATAATCGAACTTTCTACCATGACAAAACTCCAAACCAGGTATGTATATGTTTTCTTCAATTTTGCTATTAATTTCTTTAATCCTGGCTCTTCTTTTCGTTTAATGTCGTTACGTTATTTTTTTTTTTTTTTTTGCTAATGTACGATAAAATTTGCAGCTGGGATTGGAAGATGACGATCAAATTGACGCGTTGGTTGATGCGAGTGGAGCTTGATAATTTGAAGATGAAGACCTTTTTGATTAACTATTAATTAGCTCTCAATTAAGAATTTAAGACCCCTTTTTTATTGAAATATGTTATGCAAATTAAGTATGTTTTATGCTTCTCATTTTGTATTACCAGTAATTAACTGTTGAAACATCTGCCTGGTTAGACAGTTAATTAGTACTTGTTATTAACTATAACCATTTGTATTATCGCAAGGGTAACGTTGTCATCAATTGTCGTGTATGAACACGTTCGATCCATTTAAAAAAAATATATGTATAGATATATGTATACATAGATGCTAACTATAACCGCAACCAAATGTGACTATAAATACAAATTAAATGCTCTTTACAAAGCTACAAAACGGTGCGCTAGCTGGGAAATTCTTACGAGTAGTTTGAAATAAAATAAAAAATACTTACGACTGTTTTTAAAATCGAGCGAAAATTAAAAATCGGAAGTGTGGAGTGTCTAAAGAGAGTTTGTATGTATTTTGTCAATAATTCATTGGCCGGCCGTCGGATATTGTGGAACGCAAACTACTCAAGCAGGTAATTCTAGCTTCACATTGTTCTTCCAGCTGAAAATTTGAAAGAAGGAAATGTACGTTTGTTAAAAGACGAAACTAACCTTCGACGGGTTTTCAGTAAGTATCTGAGTTATTATAATACCTTTGGAAGTAGTAATAGAAGAAATCGGCATAAAGCAGCGTCTGAACAAGCCCTGAAATCCAAGCTGCATATATAGGCAGAACCACAATGTAAATATACATCACTCGACTTCATGTGCGTGTGTGTGTGTGTGTGTGTGTGTGTGTGTGTGTGTGTGTGTGTGTGTGTGTGTGTGTGTGTGTGAGAGAGAGAGAGAGAGAGAGAGAGAGAGAGAGAGAGAGAGAGAGAGAGAGAGAGAGAGAGAGAGAGAGAGAGAGAGAGAGAGAGAGAGAGAGAGGGAGGCATACTAATCCAGTGCACAAAATGTGGTTCAGTGAAGTAGCGATAAATCCAGTTCAAAATGTATAATGTTCGGTACCCACTGCAAGAAACGAGCATTAAATTATCATTTAATATCAGAAACATAGTAATAAGATCGCCATTTAGGCTTCTCTTTTCGCAAAGTATCGACTTTACGTAAGGATTCTAGCAAGACCTTATCAGTTATTATATATATCAACCCAAAACTATTGCTTCTTCATCATTCTACGTGTGAAAAACCGTACACATTTCCGTAATTGTACTTTACTTACATCTTCTTGATCAATAAAATAACCAACGTTTACGCACACAAAGATCTCCATTTCTCGCATTACGATTCCGAATACTTTTTTTTTTTTTTAATATTTTCCAACTTCCGTATTTTGATTGCAAACCAACCCCTCTCGATTAAAACACAGGACACTTATGAATAATACAAAATATATATATATATATATATATATATATATATATATATATATATATATATATATATATATATATATATATATATATATATATATATATATTTCTTGTTGCTAAATAGAGGATTACCCGAGGAGAAAAACATATTGACCAGTCAAATTGTCGATATTTCTTGTTTTCTGCAGCAAAACTAGCTGAGGAAGTATAGCAACAGCTTCCAAGTACAACGAGAACGTCCACATTACCTTCAAATTAAAATTAAAAAAAAAAAGAAATAAAATTGAATTTTTTTTATTGACTCCGATAAATGAAGGTAAAACCACAAAAAAAAAAAGTACCTCTTTGACAGTAAACTTGTGGTGTATGAGTAGGGCTAATAACAAACAAGGGAGGATAAGGAAATAGTGGCGAAACGAGTCGTGTTCTTTGTCGTAAGATCTTCGTACGATTTTATGTCGCCTTATATACCATACTATCGAGAAAGAACTTCCCAAGAAAATTAGTTTCATTAGGGTGTTGTAGAGTGAGATGTAATCCGTGACAAGATCTAAGTAACGTGTCACGAAAACAATCGCGTACAGTTCTTGCGTCTTCAATGAAATGCCTGTAAATAGTAGTATAGATTAAATATTTCACAAAATCGTACCATGTATATAAATATACACATATATATACCACGTTACGTTCGTTTAGGAGTTTAATTAGTAGAAATGTGCAAATCTAAACAATACAAACAACAACTAGCGGAGCCAGGATTTTAAGTTCGCGGGGGCCGAATGTTTTAATTTTTTTTGAAGTGGGAGCGATAATGCTAACTATACACAATTATTTTTAAATCTTTACGTAAAAAAAATAAAGATTCGAGAATTGTTTGGGGGGTCATGGCCCCCTCTGGTCCTATACTGGCTGCTCTGTCACTGCGAAAAAATTGGAATAACTATAAAAACAAAGGAAATCAGAAATCACTTCAATAAAACTCCGAGATTAAAAAATAACAATTAATATTTATTCTTGGATAGTAAATATTAATATATAAGATCTAGTAAATTGAAAAATAAACTAAATTCATGAACCCTAGCCCAAACTTAAAAAATAATCTTTTTTTAATTTTCTTTAATCAGAGAAATTGTACATTGCAAAATGGGAATCTAGTGTAATTGAAACAATGCCCATCCATCATCGTAGAATTAAATCAAAGACGAACAAACTCACGGAATAATTGATAGTGGAAATTGAAAAAAAATTAAAAAAAAAAAAAAAAAAAAAAATACCAGCGCAAGATTTGATAGTGTGAATCTTGAGGAGCAAAACAAGAACACTTGCCAAATGGGTCATGTCCCCAGCTAACCTGAATATATTCATCTTCTCTCTCTACTCTCTCTCTCTAGAAAAGTTTTATTCTGTTCTTGGGTATGAACTGAACCATAAATCTCTCTGGGGTTGATCGTTGATGCAAACAACATAATATTTTTATTTTTCATTTTTCTCTCTATTTTTTTCTTTTTTTCTTTTTTAAAATTTTGACCATTGGGTAATTTACACTTACACCCCTGTGGTATGCTAAAATTATTTTAAGGTCCATGTGATATTGGTAATAACAATCACACCCCTGAAACAATTAGCTGAGCCAAAATTTCATGTCTTGGCGACTGATATGAACTATATTTATTTTCTGTGGGATCGTTAATGCTACACCATAGACGGAAATTTATAACTTTTATATTAAATAGTAAGTATTTAAAAAATGTTGTGAGAGTCATGTCACCTCTTATCAGACTCTATGTTGTTGACTTGTCTCCACCACTGAAACAATATGAGCCTCAAAATTATTTTAATAGAACTCAGGGGCCTAGATGAAATTTACCCTAATAAATTAAGAAATAAAATAGTACTTAAAAAAAAAAACAAAGGAATATGCCGCAAACGTGTGTCGTCCAATAAGCTCATAAGTTTGTGACAATTAGGAATTATTTACATTATTATGTCACTAGAAATCATAGGTTATCAAAACAAAAAAGACAGAAATCATAGAATATTAATTTCGCTATTTTTAGATAACTTTTTTTAAATTATTTTAGAGTTTAAACAAATTTTTTATTTTTAATAAGAAGATCTTCCTAATCTTTGATGATTTAAATAAATTATTTAGAAAATATATATTCTTAAAAATAACAATTAACAAGTGATGTCAATGAATGTATGATGCACTAACCCAATTTTCAAAAGTAAATGACCCCCTCAATTGATGGAACTTGACAAGTCAGCCACTTCTTTTTTGCTTTTTTTAAAACGACACGTCACCATATTGAGACTCATTTTAACTCCCCGGTGGAGTTTTGTGCACATACCGCTCTTATGCTTTCAATTAGGACCGGCAATTGAGCCGGGCCTAATCAAAGCCCGATGGCTCGACCCAATTATATTTGAGCCGAGTCTATTTTTTAGTGAGTCGGGCCGAGTTTGAGCTATTTTACTAAACCCGTTTTATTTATGAGCCGGGTTTGAGCCTACTATGGCTCAACCCGAATAAGGCCCGACCGATTAGGATAATAATAAAATATATAATATATTTATTATTTTAATACTATAGCTCAACATACAAGTTATGACCTTATAAGATTATTTGAATAAGTTAAATATGAATCAAATGCAACATATCACCGAGATTTGAGAATATAAAATGTTTCCAATAATAAGAGTTGCTAATCTTTTTTTACTTCTTTCGGTTTTATTTTCAAGTTTTTCCTTCACATATCGTTTAGAGTTTTTTTTTTATTGGCTTCAATGGAGGTAAATCTTGTTCATCAATTATTTTTATAAAAAAAATTTACTTATTCCATTTATATAGTAATGGGGCCCGATATAAACCCGAAACCTGAAAAAATACATGAGCCGAGCTTGAGCCTATTCTAATGGGGCCCGATGACATGTGAGCTTGAGCCTATAGTAATGATGCCCGATGGTATGTGAGCTTGAGCCGACCCAAACTCAGCTCACATGGCCCGATTGCCAACCCTACTTTCAATATAAGCACATGATCCTTCTATAGTTTGAAGTTTGCACATATGATCTACTTGTACTTCTAATATAAGCACATCTAGTGGCAGATTTACTAAGGGGCAGGGGGCAGCCGCCCCCCTAGAAAAAAAATATTCCAACTTTTTTATTGCTTTTTGACATACTATTATACAAATATGTGTTTTTGCCCCCCTCCCCTATTTTTTTTTCTTCTCTATTATTTTATGTAATTTTAGATATTCTTTCTCTATTTATTATTACAACATAAAATACAACTAATAAAATATATATTTTTACTTCAAAATTATAAATATATACTTATTTTAGCAATATTTTGTGAATAACCTGAAAAAAAAATTCGGGGCACTGCCACTAAACTCCCCAAAATTATAACCTTTTTTTGGATATATTATTTCCTAAAAAAATCGCCCCCCCCCCTTAAAATGTTGTCTAGATCCGCCACTAAGCACACCAACCCCTATGGTATTCTATTTGGTAAATAATCTTTGAAAGTACAATGTGGTTATGTACTTATATTAGAATACAAGGGAATCATGTCCTATATTGAAAATACAAGGAGGTCATGTGCACAAAGTTCAAATAACAAGAAACTGCATTTACCTTTAATTTTTCTTTTCGTTATTTCAAAATAAAATGTGTTTCTTGAGCTTTTCAATTTGACTCAAAAAATATTTAGGACAAATTTCAAAAGTTTTTCTCTCTTTCAATCTTTCAAGATAGTTTTAACAACAAACAACTACAGCACTAAATGTATTCACTAAAGTACAAACAAAATCATTTTATTTTTCAAAATCGACGCACTTTGCCATAAATGTAAATTGAAATCTTGTAACAATAAAAAAGCAAAAACAAATATCATATAAGAAACTTAAGAATATTGCCTAGTAATCAATCAAAAGGCTTAATTGATTTGAAGGCGTTGGAGAGCACACCAAAAGATTAATTGCTACACAAAATTGTGCTAACCTATTCTTCTTGACAAAACATAACATTGGCGAAATTGATTTTTTTTTTTAACATGCTACATTATTTGGAAAATAAATAACAAAACAAGCAAGAAATTCAAACCACAGAAGATTGTTTCTACAGATGCACGGGGCGAAGCATTAAGCGTAGAAGAGTAGGGTACCACGGGTCCCGTGCCCGGATATAGGCCTCCGCCGCCACCATAGAATGGTGTAGTGGTGGTGGTTCCCGGTGGTGGCGGTGGTTCATTTATAGTCGCCGGAGTTGTACCTTGTGTGGTTGTGCCTGCTGGCATCCCTCCTTGTGCAATCATTCCTCCAGCAGTGCTGAAATTTTGTAGTACCAAAATGCAAAATAATTACTAATTCTAGAACAATTTATTTTTGGGAAAAATTTAGTTTTCATCCCTCAAGTTTGGAACAACTTCACATTTTGTCCCCATGTTCACAAAAAAACATTTGGTCCCTCATGTTTTAAAAGTTGAAGTCAATTTTCGAACATGTACCCATCACTACCGGAATCAAACACGTACCCACCACTACGTTAAATGACGTACTAAGCGTAAATTGATGGAAATGACAAAAAATGTCAAATTATTGAAACACGAGGGACCAAATATGTTTTTCTCTGACATAAAGGACCAAATAAGACATCGTTGCAAACCCGAGGGATGAAAACTGTAAATTTCCCATTTATTTTTATTCCGATTCTCGGTACTCATACAGTCGTACTAATTTCTCGCACTAATTTCTCGTACTAATTTCAATCTGATCCGTTCGATTTCCACCACTAGGTAAGACTATTATCGAGTCTCTTCACTCGATTTTCCAATAGTGAGTAATATTCTAATTAGTGTACGAATATGCAAGTTTTCTATTCTCATTTTCGTTATAATCAGTTCTCCATTCAGGCTAACCGAATAGTATTATTTATCGAAAATATCCATATTCGAAATTCCATTCAAATTTCCACACATTTCCTTTACGCGGGAAAATATAGTACGGTAAAGAAAAACAAGGGGAAAAAAAGCAGATAAGCAGCTTTTGGAAAAAGCAGCAGTAAGCTCAGAAAAGCTAAAAGCTGCAAACCAAGACCAGTAAACGTACCTCGGAGATGATGGATATACACAAGATCCATAACCTGGAAACAAAGAATAAAAAAATAATAAAACTAATAAAATTAATAAAATAAAATAAAAAAGTGAAATATAAGAAAGGGCATATTGCATGTCACCCCCTATAAATTTATTTTTTCACACTTTTACCCTCTCAAAATTTAAAAAAGTGAGAGTCCCCCTTCAAAATGTTATACTTGTTGCACATTGCCCCAGTAGCAAAATTCTGATGGATTATTAACCGGAATTTAGTGTTGTTTTTTTTGCACGTTTCGTTGTCGCTTTAAATGTTATTTTTGTTGCAAATTGTCCCTTAAAAACATTATTTTTGTACACATTGCCCCTTAAAATTGTTATATTGTACACAATGCCCATAAAAAATCAACCAAAATGATATATTGAGGGGGTTTATCTCTTTTCTGATTTCTTAGGGGGGGAAGTGTCAAAATAAAAAAATTATAGGGGGTGAAGTGCAATTTGTCCAATAAGAAATACGAAAAATCCAAACACAAGAACTTAAATAAAAGCCCACAAAATCTCTACCAATTAAAATACAGAAAGAGTAATTTAAAAAAATTAAAATACGAACTTGGGTCGGTGGTGGCGATGGTGGCGGTGCCGGAAAAAGAACAGGCGGCGGCGGAATCGGCGTTGCGCTGGTAATAGCTGTTGTAAGCATAGGAGGCGTGGGCTTGCACGGTGTTCGGAAGATAGCACAGCCCGGAAGACTGAATCGGCGCGCAGTCGGCGCCGGCGAAGCATGCGTAGTCTAGAGCTGTCTGCAAAGCCTCGTCGCTCGCCTCACTTCTCACCACGCACCACGTGGCAGCCGCCGCCGCGCCGGAGAAGCTGGCGGCGGTGTAAACCAACCACAGCAGCGGCGCCACCGCTTTCGATACAGCTGCTACCGCCATAGGCTGCTGGCCGTGATGAGCTGTCACAAGTTGGTAAAGCTGTGTGTGTGTGTGTGTGTGTGTGTGAAAAAGCCAGGATCGAGGATAAATAATGGAGTTGTGTTTGTTTATGTGCACTCTTTTTTCTTTAGTGTAAATTACGAGAAGCCCCTAACGTAAAATTACAAAACAAACCCTCTCACCTATTTGTAATTATTAAATAACCCCTAAAGTTTGTTGCATCTTACATTATCCCTTATGGTGCGAATTATGAAGGAATTTTTTTTTTTTTTTTTCTTTCAATGGAATATTCTTAGGCTCGTTCGGTTATTTATATTGGATTACATGAGATTGAATTAACTCCTTACTAACTAAATAATTATTTAGTTAGGAGCATTCGTTTCCTAGATTAGATTTTCTATTAAATTTGTTAAAATCAATCATTGTATATGAATTGTCTATAAACCACTTAGGGCTCGTTCGGTTACCGCTATAAGGTTCTACTGACTAAATAGTAGGGGATAATAGCATGTCCGGTTGGTAAGATTCACATTTTTTAAAACCCGCTACTAAATTCAAAGTCCGCTATTAAATGCTACTATTTTATTAAATTAGTAGCACCCCCGTGAGATTAATTTAATAGGGAGTGACTAAAAATGAAAAATACAATTTTATCCCTAAATTATATTTATTATTGTAAACTAAGTGGTTTTATAGACAATTCATATGTAATAACTAATTTTAACAAATTTAATAGAAAATTATATCTAAGAAACCGTACATGCTACTAACTAGATAATTAATTAGTCAGTAGGAAGTTAATCCAATCTTATGTAATCCAATTTAATCCAATATAGGTAACCGAACGAGCCCTTAGTTTACAATAATAAAATATAATTTTAAGAATAAAATTGTATTTTTTTCTTTTTAGTCACCCCTATTAAATTAATCTGAGAGGGAGGGGTGCTACTAATTTAATGAAATAATACTATTTAATAGTAGACTTTGATTTTAGTAGCGGGTTTGAAAAAGTGTGAATCTTACCAACCGAACATGTTATTAGCCTTTACTATTTAGCCAGTAGCACCTTATGGCGGTAACCAAATGAGTTATACCTTTAAAAATTCTTTTTTTTTTTTAACTCTTGAGGTAATTGTAATAATATTATTTCATGAGTAGGTAATTGTAATATTCTTTTGTAATAAAATATGATCAGTTTGTACTAGACGTTGTGTATGAGAATTTTTAAATTTGTGTTTTTGTTATTTTTTTGTAATGTTAATTATTGAAAAGAGTGTTAATTATATTGTGTTCATTTTTTTTTTTTTTATGGGTATGTGGATGGTCTTTTCGTAATCTGATCACATCTTAGTGGGGTTTAGGTAATTTTTACTTTTTCTAATTTTATTGAATTTAAGGCCATTATAGGAAAAACACATTTTTCTGTTAAGAAATTTGGTAAACATAAATTGTGAAGTGTTTTTTTCTCTCTCTCTTTATGAATTTAATTATTTTTTTCCTTTATTGCCCTTCTATTTGTGGGCTTAATGCCACTTTGCACTATTGAAATAGAGAATTTTAGCACTTCGCACCCTTGAAAAACTTATCACTTTGCATCCTCAAAATATAATAAGTAATTCACAATGCACCATAAATTGAATAATAAATGCAAATTTTTTTTTTCATTTTATTTCCAAGGTGAAAAATAGCAAATTAAATTGTTATTTTATTCAACCTCCAACCTAATTTCGAGCTCACCGAGTGCAAAAAAAAAAAAAATAATAATAATCACACTCGATTATTGAAAAAACTATATTTTCTTAGAATATAAAATAAATAAACTTTTATCACTAAATTATCCGATTGATAGGTCTTATATTGTAATTGGTGGAAATACGAGGTATAAATATTTGGAAGAAAATATGATTTTGAAATAACTTAATAACGAAACAGAAGGATTTTTTTTTTTTCCGTAAAAGTATAAAAAAAATAATTTTTAAATATAGTGATGATATGTATTTTCCTTTTTGCACCTTTTAATTTCAAAAATCTTTGAACAAAAAAAATTGATTTCATACTCGGCATTCTTAAAAAATACCACTAAAAATATTAAATTACCTTTATTAGCCTTAAAAATTCACTCGGGGTGCATTATGCATGATTTACTGTGTTTCGAGGGTGCAAAGTGCTATTAATTTATTTCAAGGGTGCAAAGTGCCAAACTACTATATTTCAAGGGTGCAAAGCGGGATTAAGCCTATATTTGGGCATTTAAATGAATTAGTCTTGTGGGTTTCGTGCTTAAGCTCGAGACTCAAGAATAATAATGGAATATAAATGATGTCTTAATTCTTACGTCCAGTAGTACTCCCAGTGTTTCGCGCGGTTTACAAGTTTTGTACAAGTAATAATACTATAAAAAATGGGGATTAATGGAACTGTTAAAACAAAAAGGGAAAATTACAGTTATCACCCTCCAATTTGCACCAATTTTACATCTTGCCCCTCATGTTTCAAAAATTCAATACTTCTAGTGGGTATACTGCAAGAAACCCCCTTTGTGTTATAGAAATCCTGCACCTAACCCCCCTGTGTTAATTTTATTGCGTAGAACCCCCTTGTGTTTTATGTTATCTTGCATGAAATCCCAATTCCGTTAACAATTGGCACTGTTAACTATTTAGGGTATTCAATGCAAGTTTTTTCATAACACAAGGGGGTTTGTTGCATGTTATTTAGAATACAAGTGGAATTTATGTAAAAGTTATTTATTTATTTAAAAGTTGAATTATTTTTTGAATTTAAGTCACGCGCATTTGTTCAATCTTTGAAAGTCGAATTTTTTAAATTATTAATTATAACAAAACTAAATTCGAATTTTCATATTATTTTATATTCTTTGACATATAACACATCCAAGCTAAATTATGTAATATATAACAATTTTGATATTATAAATATATAATTTCGAATTTTCAAAATTATTAATATAATTATTTATAACAAAACTAAATTCGAATTTTCATATTATTTATATTCTTTGACATATAATACATCCAAGCTAAATTATATAAATATATAACAATGTTGATATTATAAATAGGGCAAATAGCACTTTACCCCTTGGAAAAATTAAGTTTTGGCACCAAACCTCCTACCAACATAAAAAAGAGAAAGTCCCCCTTGAAAATATAAAATCCATTGCATTTTGCCCCAATAGTAGATTTGTTGATAAAATGAGATTTTTAAAAAGGGCAAATTTGTCATTTATTAGGAAATTTGAATCCATCCTCACTTTCCTTCTAATGGATTTTTCTCTGCATATTGGCGTACAACCGACGGTGCCACCATGCCCCCCACCGGAGAAGATTTAGAGACCGCAAATTCGCGGGGAATTTTAAAATGGCGTATGCAACCATCTGGATGTGCTTGCGCCACTGTGGCGAGTTCTTCCGCTTCTTTAACCATTCGATCTATGCAGAGAAAATTCCATCGGACAAGGAAAGTGATGATGGATTTTAATTTTCTAATAAATGACAAATTTACCCTTCTTAAAAATCTCATTTTGCAAAAAATTCTACTACTGGGGTAAAGTGCAATGGATTTTATATTTTCAAGGGGGACTTTCTCTTTTTTATGTTTGTAGGGGTTTTAGTGCTAAAACTTAATTTTTCGAGGGGGTGAAGTGCTATTTGCCCTTATAAATATATAATTTTGATTTTTCTAAATACATTGGTAAAATAATTTTTTTATTCAAAATTTGAAATTTCCAAAATGTTATTTAGTTTCAATTTTGATGCAATTATTTTTTGTAAAAGAAATGGAATCAAATTTTGGAATCCAAATGGGAGAACAAAATGTTCTAAAAATTTTACATTTTTAATTGGAAACAGCAAAACTAAAATATGATTTTTTCTTACACCTCCACCCTTATGGTGTCAAATTCAACATAATCATCTAGATTTCGTGGAATATGCTCTAGTTTGTACTCGTTTTGTGTAAAAATACAGTATCTGATGCACCACAATCTGCTATATACAAACCAAAAAACACATATTATGATCATCTTGATTCAAAATGTAGAGTTCGAATGGGATAAAAGGGTATTGCATATAATCTCGAAGATTCCACTAAATTTGAGGAGTTGAGGAGGTGGTTGTAATTATCCAAACAAGATGGTGTGGGGGGGGGGGGGGGGGTTTCTAATTTGACCATACCTCAGGGGTGTGATTGTAATTTACCCTATAAAAAATAATAATTAATATTTTTAATTGAAGAAAACAAAGAAAAATAATAAATAATTCTAATAAGTAAGATAAGGAATTTACGACACTTGAAACTAGGGACGAGTCCACTATCGGGCAAGAGTGCACTCATGCCCACCAAGTTTTTATTATTTAGTCCACCCAAATTCAGATTAATGCAAATAAGGACCCAAGTTTTCTTTTCCTATCTTTTTCCAAAAATAACAAAAATCCTATTTTTTTTCGGGGGCGCTGCCCTGAACTCTCGAAAATTTTAGCCTACCATGTAACAATATCATCTTAACCTCGTGACTCTTGAAACAATCATTGTTGTTATTAATTTTGTTACCCTATTTTTTATGTATATTCGGCCCTCCGATGATGAAATCCAGGCTTTGCCACTACTTGTGGAATGAGTATCAATAGTATTAGATAATTAGTTGAGTGGAATGACAAAAAGGAATTCCATTCTTGAAGTTTCATATGATTAATTAATTAGGTTTTGAATTTGAATTTTTTATATGAACTTTCCATTAGGGGAGTGGAAAAAAAACAATGAATCCCCAATATGTTTTAGGAGATTTTGGAAATAAAACATATATAATATGATATTTAAATTTTGGGATAATTAGCAAGAACCCCTCATTTAGAAAAATGAGTTAAAAAAACACCCCCTCCAAAAAATAATTAGAGAAAACACCCTTACCTAATATCCTGTCCAAATATTATTTAATAATTCCCAAACCACCCTTATTAATATTAAATCTATTCAATACCCTAACCCATTGCTGTTCTCTCTCTTTTTTTTTTTTTTTTTCTCGTCTTCTCCTCTTCTCTCTTATGCCGTTCTCTCTTCTTCTTTTCTTGTCTTCTCTCTTCTCGTCTTCTCTTTTATCTTCTCGACTGAAATTCGGAAGAAAAACAAGACATCGACCGATGGAGGTGGTGGCGGTGGAGAGTTTTTGTCACCGCCTCCCGCCGCCGCGTGAAGGGTGGTGATGGATCTGTAGTTCGCGGCGGTGGTTTCCACCGATGACATTGAAGATGATGACTGGCCAAGCTGTGGGTTGACGGCCATGAGGATGAGGCATGAGAAAATCACTGTTGCAATTGATGTTGGTGAAGGTATTTGTTTTTTTGTTTTTTTGTTTTCTTTTTATATTATTTTTTGATGTTGGTTTTGACAAATAACTTGAATCGTTTCTTTTTTTTTTGGACATTGAAATGTTAATTTGTGTTTTTTTGTATGAATTATTTAATTTATTTATTTTATTCTTGTTAGGGATTGGTTGAATAGTGTATTGTGGCAACGATATGGTGACGATGGGGAGGCAGATTTAGGGTTTTTTGGTGGATTAGGCGCGTGTAGAGAATTTCGCGCAAGCTGAAACCTTAATCGACTATGTACATATTCATAGTCGATTAAGCTAATCGACTATGTTCTGGTAGTCGATTAAGGTTGATCGACTCCAATTTTTTTTAGTTTTTTTGGATTTTTCGTTTATTGATTCCAATTGTATAAATCAATTATAATGTTTGTATATTTTTGTTTTTGTAATATATAGGTGATTTTGCATTTTTTCGCAGTTGTGATTGTTATTTTTAGTAGCAGCTTTTTAATCGGCTATGCTCTGATATCGATTAAGGTTGATCGACTCCAATCTTCTTCTTCTTTTTTTTTTTTTTTGTTTTTTTTTTTGTTTTTTTTGTTTTTTTGTTTATTGATTCCAATTGTATAAATCAATTATAATGTTCTTATATTTTTTTTATGTAAAATATAGTTGATTTTGCATTTTTTTGCCGTTTTGATTTGTTATTTTTAGTAGCAGACGTTTGATCGACTATACTTCATCATAGTTGATTAATATACTTATATAGAAAAAAAATTAAAAAAAAAAAAAAAACAAAAATAAACAAAAATAAAGAATTTCCTTAATCGACTATGAAGCATAGTCGATTAAGGCTAATCGACTATGCTCCATAGTCGATTAAAAAAACGGAAAAAAAAAATCGCTGAGCGTGTGACCCAGTGATGAGGTGGCGGGCGGGGTAAAGCTGGAAAGTATAATGGCAGAAAATAGGTTTGGGCTTTTCTCAAATGGACTGAAATGTTTTAGACCTCCATCCATTAAAAAAAGTAATGAGGGGATTTCCTCAAAGAGCCCCTTAAATTTTAGTAAAATAACATAAATTAAATTATATATCTGTTATGATTAGGGGTGCAAGTTGGAACGGAAATTCCGATTTCCGCCGGTTCCGATCCGAAAAGTTCCGATTTTGGAACAACTTTTTTCATTCCGATTTCTGAAATTCCGATTTCTGATTTTTTCCGATTTTTTTGGATTGGAATTGGAATTATATAAAAAAAAATTGGAATTTCCGATTTCCGATCCGATTATTTCCGAAATTAATTCCGAAAAAATTCCAATTTTTTTCCGAAAAAAATCCGATTTTTTTCCAAAAAATACATCTTTGAGTAATATATATATATATATATATATATATATATATATATATATATATATATATATATATATATATATATATATATATATATATATATATATATATATATATATATATATATATATATATATATATATATTATACTTATTTTACATTATTTAGTTGTATTTATTCTTTATGGGCCATGTCACCTACAAAAGCCCTAGTTTATTTTATGTAAAACCCTAGTTTTACGTTTATTATTTCTTGTGCAAAGTCAAAGAGTCATAATTTCTGCCATAAGTCAAAAATCACAATTCACAACTCATAATTTTTATTTTTAGCAAATTATGAAATTTTCAGCGATGTTTCAAAATTTTAATACTTTTGTCATTTCCGAAAATTTTCCGAAATTCCGAAATTTCCGGGCCTTTTGGAATTGGAATGAATTTTTAGATTCCGAAAATTTTGGAATTGGAATTGAAATTGATTTTGTACTTCCGAAATTTTTTGGAAATATTCCGAAAAGGCTAATTCCGATCCGATCCTTCCGACTTTCAGCCCTAGTTATGATATGATCATTATTGAAACTCTTTACACTTAAATATTATACATTAAAAATAATTTTATTTTTTTATAAAAAAAAGATGGACCCGAATCTCCCGCCCATGATTGCATAATACAAATAAAAAATAAAGTATTATTATTATGTAATTAATTGATTATTTGAAACAAAATAAGTACATATATATTCTAACCATCCCATACTTGAACTTTTATAGGGGCAGATGATGGCTCATCGTCATAGCTTAGGTAGAAGCCATCCGACTTCACTGAATAAATTACCATATGATGATATTTGCCTCCATCTCAAATTGCATTAAACACAACGAATGCCTTCGTTTTTACACCCGACCAAAAGTGACAAAAGTAGAGCGTCGTTTCAAATATATTAAGGCGAAAATTCCAACTGAAAATTTCTCCGGAAGAAAAGAAAGCGGTGTCCCAAATCATCGTCTTTAGACGCAAAATGACCCCCAGTTTTCCAATATTACTAGAAAAATGTCGTTTTTTACAATGACCGTCTGTCTTCCCATCACAACAAAAGCTTCAATCTCACGAGCGAGATTAAATGACAAACATGTGGTATAAATACTTGTGTGATGAGCCATTTTTAAATTTGAAATATGTATTTGTGAATTATTTATGTTGTGATTTGTTAATATATACGTCCTCATTTTATAATAATCATGCATGTGTAGTGTGCATATGCACATAGGTAAGAAAAAGAAAATGGGAATCACAAAGTAGATTTCAAGAAAGTGACACAAGATTAAATGATTATGTATAAAATCCCTTGTGTGTATTGAAATATTACAAGGAACTTACTTTTTGGGTTCAGAAAATTGTTGTTTGTAACTTATTCAATTTTTTTTATTTCTCTAGACAAAATTACTCTCCTCACTAATTTGGCCTAAAATTATCTTTGTTGAAGTGATATACGAATACAAATGAGCTCATCGGATGAAGATCGGGATACACATCACAACGAGGTAAAAATTTCGTCATTTAGTTCGAAAAATCTGGACTAAAAAGCCAAACGCCCAACTAGGGCGCGCGATTCAGTAATACACGCCCAAGTTGGGCGTGCAAACCTCTGTTCCGCGCCCAAACCGGGCGTGTGACATTGCTTCAGGCGCCCAGTTTGGGCGTCCGAGCCCCCCGCCGGTTTTTTTTTTTTTCTTTTTTATTAATTCTTTTTACGTTTTTTTTTTCAGGAAAACCAACACAATACTCCATGACTTGTGACTTATTTGGGGCGAAACGAGATACTCCATCAACTAACCCAACTGCGCGCCCGAGAAGATGGACTGGTAGCAAAAAAATTCATTGTGGTTTTAAGGTTGAGGGAGTGAAACGGTGGGATGATAGATGGGAGCTCAGAATATTATATGGGAAGCATAATAATTTTCCGATATATACATCTGGGCATGGGCTGAGTCCATTGTCTAAACAGGAGTTGGAGATTATTAAAGATTTAGTATACCGCCTCGTTTGCTTACCTATATCGGATTAGACCGGATTAAGTTAGATTATGTTGGGTTGGATTGATTACCTATTCGTTAACTAATTAATTAGTTAATACTTTGTTTGGTCTTTTAGGTTACATGTCTTATTAAATTAGTTAGATGATGTTATTATATGTGAATTATCTATAAAGTTTTTTATTTAATAAAATTAAGTTGTTGTTTGAAGGATAAAGTTGTAGTTTTCCGTTTAAAGTTGTAATTTTCCGTTTAAGTTATCTGAGTAGATGGTTCTTTGTCATGTGTGCTGAACCTACACAACAACCAAATCTCGAAGATCGTATATCAAAATTCTACGAGATTCGCAAAGAAACGTCTCCGATTAATAAGTCTAAATGTGGAAGCTCACATCTTGCTTTGTGTTACACAATGAGCAGATGAGTTGATATCATAAATATTATCAAAAAGTCATTATTTAAAGGTGGTCGTCAAAAGTTCACCGAAAAGTCATAGGAATGTCATTTAGAAATTTGTCAAAGTATAAATATACGAGGTCAGAGTTTGCAAAAAAAACTATTTTACCCTTCGAATTACATTTTAATTTTATTAAAAAAAAATGTTTTATAGACAAATCACATTACATACCCAACATCATACAAACTAAATAATTAATTTGTCATTAAGGAATTAATTCAATCTCATCTAATCTAAACTTATCCTATATAGGTAATCAACTAAGTCGTCTTAGCTCAGCTGGTAGAGCGCATGGCTTTTAACCATGTGGTCGTGGGTTCGATTCCCACAGACGGCGGATACTTATTATTTTATATTTAAAAAGAATACATGCTGTGCATGCCCCAAAACTTCATGGTTAAAACCAATGTTATCAGAACCGGATGACCATTTGGGTCATGGGTTTATAGGGTCGAACCCCATTCAACCCAGTTTTTGATTTTTCCTAATATACTATTATTTTATTACTTTTAATGTTCTAAATATTAATTTTCTTTATATTTTTAATCTCCCAATTATTATTTTTATTTTTATCTACTTCACCTCACTTTTTATTGTATTTTATTACTTATACTCTTTTGTTTTCATTTTTAATTCTTCAAATCCGGCAATCGGCCACCCTTATTCGATCACCCATGATCATATCCCACAATCTTTCGACCACTCATGACTAGATCCGGCCACCCACTACTAAGTTTGTGAAGGTTCGCTCAAATCTAGCCACAAATAACCAACTTAACAGTGATTCGAGACGTTTTAGCCGGAAATCGGGTTTCTTGACAGACTCGTCGGTTCTTGGGTTTTACCCGGTCGAACCGGATTTTGGTCATTTGACCCCGGTTTTCAATTTCTCCGGGTTTAGACGTTAGACCGGACCGCTTTATTGCCGGGTCACGGTCGAACCGGTCCGACCGGCCTCGGTCCGGTTCTAACAACATTGGTTAAAACAAAGAAAACAAATTGTTCCATTATATGTCAAACGTAATAATTTATTTCAATTAAATATAAGAATAGTTAATTATAAATTGATTTTTGTGCTAAGCAACTTCTCATGTCATTGATGGGTGGTAATTTTCTTTTACCTAGATATTTATATCTATATATTTATTATGTCCATCCTAATTTTATTATTTAGCCTATCAAACTTTCAAATTAAATGCAAAACAGTCCTGAAAATGATATTTTCCTTTCATATTTTCTGGTTTTGTAAAAGGAGAAAAAGATTTTGTTTTTTCCTAGTTTTTGGTTTTGTCAAAAAGAAGTCCTAATTTGTTTCCAAGTGCGCTGCTTTAAGTTCACACTGTAACAAACTCATGGACTCGCACTGTTTGTGTAATTTAATTTCATGGTCTATGCTCCACGAACTATGTCACCCGGTGTGGAATCGATTTCAATAGTATTAGATAAGGAATTCCATTCTTGAAGTTTCATATAAAAAAAATAATAAGGTTTGGGAACTGAATTGTTCGCATGAAATTAATTTAGGAGATTTTGAAAATTGAATTAACAATGAATAATATAATTTTTAAAATGTTGTAAAATAATATAATTCAATTTTAATATCGCTATGATCATTATTGAAAGTCTTTGAACTTAAAAAAATATGAATCCTAAATGCTATTTTATTTCTTATAGGAAAATACATAGAATACATTAAAAAAAATCATTATTAGTTAATCAATTATTTGAAATAAAATAATTAAATACATATATACTCTAACCATCCCATACTTGAACTTTTATAGGCTCGGATGATGGTTCATCATCATAGCTAAGGTAAAAACCATCCGACTTCACCGAATAAATTAGCGTATGATGATATTCATCTGCATCCCAACCTGCATTAAACACAACGAAAGCCTTTGTTTTTACACCCGACCAGAAGTGACAAAAGTAAAGCGTCGTTTCCCAAAAATTAGCTCGAAAACTCCAACTGAAAGCTTCGCTGGAAGAAAGAAAGTGGTGTCCCAAATCATCGTCTTTAGACGCACAATGAACCTCCAGTTGTCCAAAATCATTGGGAAGCTCGTTTTTAACGTTGACCGTGTGTCTCCCCATTATAACAAAAGCTTTAATCTCGCGAGGGAGATTAAATGACAACAAAAATAATAATAAACATGTGTTATAAATGCTTGTTTGAGAAGCCATCTTTAAATTTGAAATGTGAATTCTTTATGTTGTGTTGTGATTTGTTAATATTTATGTCACCATTTTATAATAATCATGCATGTGTACATATTATGGGAATCACAAACTAGATTTCAAGAACGTGACACAAGATTAAAAAATTATTTATAAAATCCCTTGTGTATTGAAATATTACGAAGTATTGGGAAAATGAATAGTTAGGTAATTAGGTTGCATTTGCAAGAATAGTACAAAATTCAATATAATATTTATGAATATTTTGCATGTACCTTAAAATTATGTCTAACTTTATCGCTCTGACATTATTTTTTTTAATATTATTTCTGATCAATAATATATTTTTTTCTTATATAAACTTTTGTTTTATTTGATAAACTTTATGATTTATATAAATTTACAGATATAAATTGATGCTAGTGTAATGAACCGTATAATTTAGTTGAGAAAATAAAAAAAACCAAAATAAGTCAACGGTGCTACGAATTGCTTTTTTACGGTTTGATGAAAATTAAACTAACTTTTGATTTTATGGGCTAAATCCCACTTTGCACCTTTAAAATGTAGCATTTTGGCACTTTGCATTCGTGAAAAAAATTAATAGTATTTTGCATCATTGAAACACAATAAATCATTCACAATGTACTATTAATTGAATAATTAAAACTTATTGAGGATAGTTTCATTTTTATTGGTTTATTCATTTTCAAAATGCAAATTAAAAAAAAATTAAGTTAATATTTTATTTCACCCACAGCATAATTTCGAGCGTACCAAATGCGAAAAAATAAAAAATCACAATGGAATACTGAAAAATATATTTTTGATTGAAGATTTTTTTAATTGTTATTAGTGAAAATATTTAAAAGAAAAACTTTAGAAGAAAATATAATTTTGAAATAACTTGATACCAAAAGAGCTGAAGGGTTTTTTTTTTGTTCTTTTTGTTCTTTGTAAAATATTTGTTGTGAAAATAAAGTAATTTAATATGTTGATGATATGTATTTTTTTTCTTTTGAAGTTTTGAAAAAGATTGATGAGTATAAAAAAAGTTATTGTTATTGTCATAATAAAATAACTAAATTTAGTACAATCTATTATACATCAAATTGAGTACACCAATTAATAATATATATATCAAAAACAATTTAAGAAGATTAAGAACAATTTTAAAACAATTAATCATCATCTTCGCTACATTAGAATATCAAAAACAATTTAAGCTTCTCATAGAGTTTTTAAAAATTAAGAAAATTCTAGCTACAAAAAGATAAAAATTCCATTAATGTAAATATCAATATTAGATCCATTTATGGCCACTTCTGCATTATAAGCATAGGGTTTGATGGTGTCTCACCATAACCAACAAAGGCACCGTCTTTGTTCACTTCATAAGTATATGTGTGATGATATCCCCTCTTTTCCCAATCCGCATTAAACACATCGAAAGCAATCGTCTTTCGGCGCCACCAAAATCGACAAAAGAAAAGAGTTGTTCCCCAAAAGTTGGTTCTGAACGACCAATTGAAATCCTGACCAGTGTAAAGTGTACGGTATCCAAAATCATTGTCTTTAGACGCACAATGAACTGTTAATGCTGGTGTACCTTGTGGCATACGATTGTAAATTTTAACTATATGCCTCTTCTTAGCTTCAATCTCGTGACAAAAATTCAATGATAAAAGAATTAAGAAAAATATAGTGATACTTGTTGGTGACATAATTAAACTAGTGAATTGTAATTGTGTTTGGTTATGTTTTCTTTTTTTTTTTCTCACCATTTTATAGCCATACATTTGTGAAATTAGGAAGAAAATAATTTAAATGCGAATTTTAGGAGCCTTGATTTTCCTTGACTCTAATTAACAACATAATTTATGGGATTTAATTTACTTAATTTTATATAATACATATATTAACAAATCATAATGAGATTATCACTGCAAACACCCAGAATAAGGCTTAATCCCACTTTGCACCCTTGAAATGGAGCATTTTGGCATTTTGCACCATTGAAAAACAATAATAGCACTTTGCACCCTCAAAACACAATAAATCGTTCACAATGCACCATAAATTGAATAATAAAGGCACTTTCAATTTTTATTGGTCTTTTTTTGGAATACAAAATAACAAATTAAATTGTTATTTTCTTCAACCTCCAACCTAATTTCGAGCGCACAAAGTGCGAAAAAATAAAAATCACACAGAATTATTAAAAACAATTATATCTTTTTACAAAATAAAGTAAAATAAACTTTTATCACTAAATTATTCGATTGATTGATATTTTGTTGCAACATGTGGAAATATTAGGTAAAACAATATTTGAAATAAATAAGATTTTCAGATAGCTTGGTAACAAAATAGTTGAATGATATTTTTTCGAAATATTTTTTTGTGATAAAAAATATAATTTCTAAATATGTTGATGAGATGTATTTTTATTCCTACACTTATAATTTCAAAATAATTGATGAATAAGAAAAAAGGATTTGACATTTGTCATCCTAAAAATACCACTAAAAATATTAAATCACCTCTATTAGCTTTAAAAATTCATTTGGGGTGCATATGAATGATTTATTGTGTTTCTAGGGTGCGAAATGCCATTAATTTGTTTCGAGGGTGCTCAGTGCCAAAAATAAATATATCAAGGGTGCAAAGTGGAATTAAGCCCCCAGAATAAGGATAGTGCTTTCAATCTTTTTTTTAATGGATGAAATAATTGATTCAATAATATTAATTGATAATTTAAATTAATATTTTTAATATACGATTATACTAATATTTATGGCAATACAAAAGAGTTTTGTAATATTACTAAATAATATTTACACCAATACAAAATATTAGGGTTTTAAAGTATAATTGTATAAAATTAAGGTTTAACTTTAATAATATATTATGTCTAGATATATGTATTTTAGTTTTATTTAGAAACCTACTATACACATAAATCACTATGAAAATTGTACTATATAAAATTGCTTTAATCATTTGAAAAATTCTCTGTCAACACAATAAAGTTATACCCATGACTACAAATCTTAATTTAATCACACTCATTAATTAAATAGTTGACTTGATGATAGAAAATTGGGGGGGGGGGGGGGGGAAGAATATTATTTGTGTGTGTTATTGCTCGTCCTTCTTTCACAATTTTATAAGCTAAGCCAATAGGTAATTAGAGTGTATTTATTTTAGGAGATATTTAAAAAATCTAGTCCTAATTTTTGTAATTGGATTATATGGGAAGGACAATGTATATTTTAGGGGATAGTTGACCTTTAAATTAGATATTGTAATTTTGAAAAGGTCTGAAGATTACATACATCTTGTTATATCCTCAATTCGACGATGTTCGATATTCAATAGGCAGAATTCGGAAACTAAAAGGTAAAAGAAAAGGAAAAAGCGTTGTGGCCCCACAGGATGGTCGTCTCCAATCGTGCAGAGCGTAAAGAAAAGGAGAGGGGGAAATATTTATAAAGGAAAACTGGATGAATACAGTAAAACGACCCCATTTCACAGGCGGATGTGAGAAAGAAAAAGAGAAAAGAAAATTGGAGAGAAAATTAAGACGAAATATATATGTAATTCCAAGGACTAAACTCATCAACAACATACATAAATCATGATCTTATATCACTGCAAATTTTATTTTTTTGTGATCCAACATTTAAAACATTTGATTTCAAAATAATTATAATATTTATAAATTTTGCAATACTACTACATTTATCAATCCATTCCCACGGATTACCTAAAAAAATAAATAAAAAAAATGAAAATAATGGAATGTCCATGTTCAGATATAAACAATTAATTTTAAAAATCAAGAAATTATACATAAAAATCAATTAGTTTCATTTTTTTATTATCATAAATCTCAATATTTTGGGGGTACAATATACAATAAAACATTACATCAATTTATGGCCACGTGCTTATTTGAAGCATATGGTTTGATGGTGCATCATCATACCCAACATAGAAACCTTGGTCGTTCACCACATAAGTATATGTGCGATGGTATCCCTTTATGTCCCAAAGAGCATCAAACACGTCGAAAGCAGTCGTCTTTCCGCCCCACCAAAATCGGCAAAAGAAAAGAGTTGTCGCCCAGAAGTTGGTTCTGAACGAAAAACTGAAACTCTGACCAGTAGGGAGTGGACGATATCCAAATTCATCGTTTTTAGACGCGCAGTGAATTGTTAATGGTGAGGTACCCTGCGGCATCTGATTGAAAATTTGAATTAGATGGCTCCTCTTAGCTTGAATCTCGTGACAAAAATTCAACGACAAAAGAATTACGAAAACGACGGCGATGCTCGGAGGAGACATGGTTAAATTAGTGATTTGTAATTGTGTGTGGTCATATTTGTCCCTATTTCACCATTTTATAGCCATATATTTTTTATGAAATTAATACAAAAATAATTTAAATCCTAATTTAATAGCCTAGATTTACATGTAATTCAAGACTCTAGTCAAGTAAATGTATTTATGTGATCTGATTAAGTTGATCATATTTAAGTACATGTATTAACAAATCTTAGTGGGATTATCATTACAAAAACTCAAAATAAGGATGGTGCCTTCAAGAATTCATTTTTTAAAATTGATGAAATAATTGACTCAAATACTTGTAAGTTGTAATACAAGTAATAATAGTTTTAAGCAATATATATTTTTTTTAATATTAGTATTAATATTTTTAAAAGTATAAAAAGATGGGATTTCGAAAGTATAAAATTAATATTTAACTTAAATCAGTATTATTTTAGATATGTGTATTATAGAGTTATTTACAAACCTACTGTATTATAACAATGTGGATTTAAGTAAATAAAATTGCATTAATCATTTGAGTATATCTCTATCAACACAATAAACTATAAATCTAAATTGAATCGCAGATTAATTAAATAGTTGACTTGATAATAGAAATTTGTGACACAAAATTTTAAAAATAAATCAAATGAAACTCTGTAATATGCTAGCCACTTACCATAAATATTAAAATAATTTCAAAATGGTAGAGTATAATAGATTACCCAAAGAAAATCATATTTTAATTGCAGGACTATAGTCCAAATTTGAAAAGTTCCCAATTTCTCATTAAAGTATCTCAATATATATTCGTGTATTGTAAAATAGCTAGAGGTGGAATCGGAATGAAATTTCCGAATTCCGCCAATTCCAATTCGAGAAAATCTGAATTAGGAACCATTTTCTTCATTCCGATTTCAGACTTTCGATTTTTCCGAATTCTTTTGGAACGGAATTGAAATTGTAGATAGAATTATCGGAAATTCCAATTTCCAATCCAATTTTAGTTCCAAATATTTAGATTGTTTTTCGACATATATATAAAATATTTTAATATATTTGTAATATATAATTTTATGATATGTTTTATAATTTCATAGTATAATTTATGATATATTTTATAAAAAAAATATAAATATTTAAGGATCAAGTAAACTAAAACCCTAGAAAAAAATAGTTGATATAAAATAGTTGCATTTTTTTCAAAAACTCTGTGTTGCATTGTGTTGTTCCCACTGCTCACAGTCACTGGTGGTTTTATTTCATTTTGTTGAACCATCTTTTGGATTCTATTATATTTTGTTGTAAAATTTCGGAAAAAAATGATTTTTTTTTCTTCTAAAAATTCACATTATGCCCGAATTTGGAACGATAAATTATAAATTAATGTCATTTCCAAAATTTTCGAAATTCAGCCGATTCCGAGACATTCCAAAATTGGAACGGATTTTTGAATTATGTATTTTTTAGAACATAAATTGGAACCCATATTTAATTTGCGAAAAAAATTGAAACAAGAATCGGAAGAAACCATTTCCGATCCGCTCCGTCCAATTTCCACCCCTAGCAATCTAACTAGCAAGTAAACATTGAGTCGTTCGATCTGCGAGCATATACCGCCTCAATTGGGTGAAAACGAGACACCTGGCTTCGGTCGAAAAGAAACTCAAAGATCTGAAATCAAACAACAAATTTCAGGTACAAATTTTATACAAAGAAAATATAATTTTTTTTAGACTCCTAAAAATATACATGTAGATGAAACAACTCCGATGATCTATTGATATCCAGGTCGATTTGTCCAGATGTAACATTACGAATCTATTGGGATATAAAAAAAAAAAACGTCACCAATTACCTCTGATGATTCTCGAACCTGTAATAAATATTTAAGAACCAAAATAATCATTCGATAATCTTCTTCAATTGGGAGAAATGACAATAATCATTCGATAATCTTCTTCAATTGGGAGAAATGACGCGTTTGTTGCATAAAAAACACATGTTAGGGGCCCACAACTTGGATCCGGCAAAAACCCTCTGATACTAAAAATATGGAGAGAATGTAAGAAAAATATTCAGAGATAATTGAACTGTTTATATTCACGATTAATTTAATTATGGGCCTAAGATATTAATTTGAATTTTAGTTAATAGTTAGGCCTCAGATTTATAATTATAAGTTTTGGACTTCACTATACTTCTAGCCCAAATACATTACTCGTGATATATAAGAAAATATCAAAAGTCCGATGCGACCACTAATTCACATAATAAAAATTGTAGAAATAATAATTGAGAAATATAAACATAAGTTTAGAAACTAATAAAGGGGTTTCTAGAAATATAAATAATAAATCAAAGGATTAAGAATCCAAAACACTTTGTGCATTCAATTTTTTTTTGTGGGATAATCCGAAAAGAATTAGGCAAGCTAATGAAATTTCTTGAACTTGTTCAATGAAGATTGTCATAAATCAAAATAACTAAATTAATTTATCAGCAAGATATTAAATAGCAAAATTGAGTACACCAATTATTCCCAATTGTTTACTCCGTGCATATGATCGGATGGTTCTTCATCGTAGCCAACATAGAAGCCTTGCTCGTTCACTTCGTAAGTATACGTGTGATGATATTCGTCTCTATCCCACTTAGCCTTAAACACGTCGAAAGCCTTCGTCTTCGGGCCCCACCAGAATCGACAGAAGAAAAGAGTTGTCCCCCAAAAGTTGGTTTTGAACTGCCAGTTGAAATCCTGACGGTAGTAAAGCGTATGATTCCCGACATCGTAATCTCCTGACGCGCAGTGAACCGTTACGGGTTTAGAATCTTGTGACATACGGTTGAAAACTTTAATGCTGTGTGGTCTCCGCTTTCGAGCTTCGATTCCGTAGATGAAATTGAACGATAGAAGAATTAAGAAAAATAATGTGACATTGATTCTTGTAGGAGGCATGATTTGATGAACAATAGTTGGGATTTTGTAATTTTTGTGTGGCATTGCTTGTCCTTTCACCATATTTATATAAGTTATGGCAATATAAGTATGGTAATTAGAGTGTATTTATTTTAGGAGATATTTTAAAAATCCGGTCCTTGTTTTTTGTAATTGGAAAATATGTGAAGGACAATGTATATTTTAGGGGATAGTTGACTTCTAAATTAGATACTGTAATTTTGAAAAGGCAATGACGATTTTGTGTGTGTGTATATATATATATATATATATATATATATATATATATATATATATATATATATATATATATATATATATATATATATATATATATATATATATATATATATATATATATCATCTTTGGTAGGCTCATCAACAACTTACATAAATCTAATGAGTTTTTGTGCATAAGTTCCTTACCAACGATTTTTATTATTCCAGGTTCAGGGGTTATTTATAATATATATTATAAATAAATGAAAAATTAATGTGTATGATAAAATTACCCTCAACACTTTAAACCCAATTCATAATTATAATCCTACTTTAATCAATTTTGACAACAAAAATTCAATTTTAACTTTTTTTCCTGAAATATTTTTTTTGCCGTGGGTTTCCGGCGTTATTTTTTTTTTGGGTCTGCTTTTTCCGCTGTTGACCGCCGGTCTCCTGTGTTGACTTTTTCCTTTTTTTTTTATTTTTTTTTTCTATATACTTTTTCCGCAGTTGGTTTCCGGCATTGACTTTTTTTTTATTATTTTTTTTCTCCCCTAAAATGTTTTTCCGTTTTTGTTACGCGCACCGCTGTACGTTGACCGTAATTATAATGTCATTCACAATGATTATACTGTCGCTGACAATACATTTACGTAATTGTAATGTCGTTGACAATACGATTACTGTCAACCACAACAATATTATTATTTTTTTGGTTTTTTTTATGTTGCTTGATTTGTTGATCAAATATCGTAATTATATTACTGTTGTTGACGTTAAAATTACTGTAAACAAAATAATATTACTGTCAAACACATCAATATTATTATTTTTGTGTTTTTTTGTTTTGTTTGATTTGTTGACCGATTAACATAATAATATTACTGTCTACGATTGTAATATTACTATAAACACAATAATATTACTGTGATTGATGGTAATATTATTGTTGTTACAATAATATTACTGTGGATGACAATAATATTACTGTCAACCACATCAATATTACTTCTTTTGGGTTATTATTATGTTTGCATTTGTTGAACGGTTAACATATTAATATTGATCTATTACACGATAATAGTGGTTTCTGTTGTGTTAATATTACTTTGCTAGAGAGTAATATAACAATATTACTGTGTTAAACTGTTGAATAGTTAATATGGCTGAGTCAAACAGTAATATAGTTAATATGATTACCAACCACAACAATATTGATGTTTAAACGGGGCAAAATAATGTTAAAGAAAAAAAATCAAAAAAATCAAAAGTCAACGTCACTGGAGACCGGCGTTGACCGCCGGTCAGCGGCTGCAAAAAGGAGAAAAGGAAAAAAAAAAGTCAATAGTGGCGACGGGCAAAATTGTACTTAAAATTGATTTTTGGTCAAAATTGAATAATTTTGGAGTCAAATTGAGGTTAAATTAAATTAAATGATGAAATTGAAGCATATTAAAACGTGAGGAGGTATTTTAATCTTGGGGTAATATGTTAGACACCCCTTAAATCAAAATTAATTAGATATGGGGACAACCTCAAATACAATATTTTAACTAAATCCTTAGTCGTAAATTAAATTTGAACCACATCCTTTAATTTTTATTTAACCCGAAAATACCCTTAATATAACTAATAAAAAATCACATTTATTTTTCATTCCTCTTTTTCTTCTCACCCTTTTTTCTCTGCCGCCCAACCCACCCCACCCCTTTTCTCTTTCTCTTTGTTTCAACCGTATCCTCTCTCTCTCTCTCTCTCTCTCTCTCTCTCTCTCTGTATTTTTTTTCTTTTTTCTGGCAGATTTGATTGCTATGGCCGTGGGTATGGTAGCCGGTGGGTTGTTTTTCTCTATCTTCCCCTTTTCTCTATTTCTTTTTTCTTTTTTCAGATTTGAGTGATAGGTGGCGGTGGAGGGTGTAGCAACAAATTCTTATCTGCGAATTTAACAAACAAGAAAATACTTGCACAAAGATAATTTATTGAATTAAAATAAAATATTGCGGGTTACAAACTCTAATTTAATCCTCTGATTATTCTCTCAAGAAAAATATATGATTGACTTTGAATTTCGGAGACGAGTCGTTGACTTGATCTTCTCCGGATTTGATTTGGATTTGAATAACGTCTTCCGAGGGTCTTGCGACTTGAATCTCGGATCGAACGCTGAACTTTGACGGATTTTGACTTGAAGATCTTGGAGTTCTTGATGGATTTGGCCCTTCAATCTTCCTTCGATCTTGATTTGATGTTAATAACGTTAATTCGAGGATTTAGCACCGTAATCTCGAATTAAACGCTTTAACGCCTTGATTTGATGAAGAACACCTTCGATTTGATGAACTCCTTCGATTTGATGAAGAACGCCTTGAATTTGATGAAGAACGACTTGAATATTGTAGAGAGAATTTTCTCATACGGTTTTTATTCTTCTTGAGTTGTGTCTTGAATTGTGTAGGGAGGGTCCCTATTTATAGTGGTAGAATAAGAGTCCTACACAAAGTCTTCTTGATGACGTGGCGCGATTTGATTGGCTCTCTTTAAATTGATATTTATCTCTTATAACTTGGAAGAGAAGAAACAATCCTATTGGTCAATAATTAATTGATAATTATCTCCATGACTTATTTTGCAAGATAAATTATAATCTTGGGATTCAATTTAATATAATATAAATTATATTAAATTTACGTGTCTACAAATGCCCCCTCGAGACTTGTTCACGGACAATGCGTCTTGGAGTGAATGAGTCTCGATAATTGTTTAACTTCAATTGCAGCTTGATCTAGCAAAGCACATACATTTTTTTGAAATCATGACTGGACTTAGAGAGATTCTAAGTTGCCTACGTACCCTATAGAGGGATCAAGTCATAACGTAGTTGAAAATATATCCTTTTGGGGGATGTCATGCACAGTTTACACTCATGTGGACAAGGAGAAACATTTGCAGTTTAAGCTCGTGCTGAAGGAGCATTTGACTTGAATTTGTAGATAGTTTACGCTCGTATCAAGGATCCTTGACTTGATTCCGATATATAGATAGTTTATGCTCATATCGAGGAGCCTTGACTTGATTTGGATATATAGATAGTTTATGCTCGTATCGAGGAGCCTTGACTTGACTTGGATATATATATAGTTTATGCTCGTATCAAGGAGCCTTGACTTGATTTGGATATATAGATAGTTTATGCTCGTATCAAGGAGCCTTGATTTGATTTGGATATATAGATAGTTTATGCTCGTATCAAGGAGCCTTGACTTGATTTGGATGTTAGAGTAGGTGACCAACAAGCCAACTTGTGGCTGTGGTCTTTCGTATTTATTATTGTAATAAACGAACCTTTATTCGTATTAATGATAAAACATCTTGGCATTCTATATCTTTGTCCCTTTGTCACAAGCATAGATATAGTCCTTACAGTTATTACAAGTACTAGTAATTGATCGTTAGGATCGTGAGATATTTACTTAAGTATTATAACTGTTAAACGTGTTCCTAGTCGAAGGGTTACGCCACCAATGAGGATATCGGCCTTTCCCATTAGAAGACTAGCACTTAGTGTATGTGTACTGCATCTCATCAGTAAACGGTATTGTGATATCGGCATGCATAAGTGGGTGCTCGTAAGTTGACGAGTTCACTGAACTCCCTCACCCTAGAAATTTCTAAGTGGTTCCCAATAATCGAGTAGAGATATCTATGGTATAGTTGTACACCATTAGTCCTTATGACCTAGACATCACCGTGACTTCACTAGAGGACCAGCTGTATCGTGACCTGTCCCTGAGTTCCACCGAGGACCATCCCAAGGGCCAGTGTTCGTGCAGTCCGAAATCTAGTGGGAGGTCTGTGCATTGTAGTCGGGGATTCGATCGCTAGAATAGTCTTGGATGTCCTGTGTGTTCTGAAAGTTTGTAGTCATTCTAAGTCTCTGGCCAGAGCTGACTGAGTGATGATTAGAGAATTCGATTCTCTAAGTCATGCACGTAAGGATTACAACACTTAGAACGATCGCACCGTCATCGAACATATAAAGAGGTCTCGATGAACCAATGCCTCTAGTTCGATCCGGACATATGTATCGAAGGGACCGTACTGTACGTTAACTATATCTGAAGGTTCTTGCAGGCACTTCATTTGTATCTAGGGAATCATGACGCGTAGTTGCTAGACGCCAATCTTGATTCGTTGGGTGATTAAGGTGAAACGAGTTTCATCTTAATCGTAACTCTAAGGGGACGAGTTTTGACCACAAAGGGTTGTGGGCCCACGGCTAGCTTACACCTGAACCATCGAGGGTCACACTGCTCGTGTACATGAGATCTTTGAATAAACGGTCAGAGATAAAATAGTTTATCTTTGCATGATTGGAAGTCAATATGATTGGATCCAACATTCGTAATTTAAATTATGAATGAGAATAAGAAAAGGAAAAGAATAGGCGAACGTGTTAGTGAACTTTCTAAATCGGGAAGTTTCCAAATTTAGAAAGTGCACTGAACTAGGGTTTCCACTTTTGGAAAGTTGGAAAATGAGAGTTGACACTCGTAATGACGAGGATATTATAATGATTCCGAAAATGTAATTGTTGCAATTTTCCGATCATTGAATTGAGAGAGACGAGCGAGTAAAAGAACTAACAAGCTTAAGCTGTTGGGCCCGGTCCAACTTAAGCCCGTTAGGGTTTTATGCAAGACATATAAATACTTGATTTATAGGTCTTGCACACACATAACTAAGTGAACACACGTTCATAACCCTAGCCGCTGCCTCTCTCGATCAGCCACCCTCTCCCACGGCCACCACCACCGCGCCGTCGCCGGAAATTCGCCGGAATCGGCCACCCGTTGGCCGATCTCTTTCGGTATTTCTTTCCTTCTTTCTTTTCTTCCGTTATTCTGACTATTACGTGTCTAGTGCCACGAGTTTAGTAGATCGAAGTATACGAGGTGAAATCCAAGAGGAGGAAGATCGAAGAATCGAAGATGCGAGAAGGCAATTCCGAAAAACTGCTCTCGGATTTTCTGCGCTGCCCACCGAGAAAATTCGCCATAAATCAACCAGTCATCCGATAGACGTGAAATTTTGACAGCAGCTTCAAGACTCATAAATCTACCATCGTCCAGAAGGAATTGTTCATCCAGTAAATACGCATGGAGATACTGAAGTCGGAGCAAGGCTGTAATTTCAGATCAGCAAACAAGTTGGATCAATAGGAGTGGGAAGAGCAGCTAGCCATCTTCTCTGCGCGTGTACCTCACGCGCCGCCGTGGCTGATTCGCCGCTGCTGCCGCTGCACCGCTGCTGCCCCGATTGTACGGATTGGTTTCCGTAGCAATCTCGACTTGCTAAACGCTCCTACCTCACGCTTCAAGAGGTAAATATACGAAACCCTAGTTTCGATTCGTTTATGTTTAAACTATGAATTCATGTTTGCTATCGTATGATTTTATGTGATTATGTGTAATCGTTTTAATCTTTGCAAGCATGATTATTGGTTTAAACGCGAGCATGTTAATTGATTTAAATTCGGTTAAATTATTTAGCATGTATGTTGTTTTTAATTTCGCTGGAAGCGCAAAGGTACGCAATTAATTGATTTAATTTGTCGGACATGTACTTGTGTGCTTTAAAGTCGTTTAAATCACATTAAATTTTTGTTTTTCGCTGCGTATGCGTGCCCGAAACCCAACAGTGGTATCAGAGCTCGTTGCGTAATTAATTGCGTTGTATAATATGCTATGATTTTATGCATGTTCGATTTATTAAAGTAGTGATTGTTGTATTATGTAATTGGGAGTTTTCGTAAGTTTAAAATATTTTTGAAATATTGTTTAGAATTTTTCCAGCTTTAAAATTGTTTAAAATTGGAAAATCGGATCTGAAATTATTTTTAAAACGTCGGTTTTTAATTGTTCGGATCGAACCGGTCGAACCGACCGGTTCGATGGTTGTGTGCGATTTAGTTGACCGAATCCACGTGGATTCGGGTCGGTCCGACCGGTTCCCGGTCCGACTGACCCGGCCCACTGATTTGGGTCAGCTGGACCGGACAGAACCGGACCGCTTCGGTCCGAACCGGTCAGACCGGTTGGGCCGAACCGGTTCACTGAAAAAAAAAAAAAAAAAAAAAAAAATATTTCAGATTTCTAAAATTAAACTTAAAACAAATTGATTTTAATTTTTGGAAAATTATTTTCAATTAATCCCAATTAGATAATTGGATCAACAATCATCTATTTTAGTAAATAGGTGTTGGATTAATTAATTAATTTAAATTGTTAAATTGATTTCAATTAATAGAACACATATATAATATTGATTATAGTTCAACTTAATTAGTAGTACCTCAACATTATTTGAATGATTTATGCTAGTTGAGGTTCTATAATTATTTTGAAAACCCGATAATTAATTAATGTAATTAATTATGAAATTAGGTCGTATGTTCCTCTTAGGACAATATGCGTTTCCATATACCTTTAGAGAACATAGATGTAAGAATCACATAGACCAATCCAAAACCTTCTGATGAGATAAAACATTATAATAAAAATCCCTCATTCTTAATTTAATTAAGAATCATTTCAAGCTATAAAGAAAAACCCAATCTGTTGAGTTATTTCTTTCCTTCTGCCAACGGTTGGATTATGTGTAGCCCTTTGCTGTAGTGCAGTAAGCCGTGTTAGCGGGGAGTGCTATGGTAGAGTAAGCTGTAATTCAATTGACATAACGATGAAGGTAGCCATAGAAAAGGGTTATGTTGGATTAACGTGGTCGGCTAGATTAACTAGGGACTGCATTAGTTTGGCATAATCAAGTTCTATGAGCATCTTTGATTGGTAGGTTAGACTTGACACACGACGATTTTGATATTCGCGAGATTAACTTAGGTCATTATCAAGTGTGAGGAAAATAGATTTAGGGTCATATTGTGGATATGATTGATTGTGATCTACCTTTGGGCAAATATAATCGGGCTAGATTAACTACGGGTTATATTTGTCTATTGGACCTAAAGCCCATTAAGAAAAATCAGTTTTCTCGTTTGTCTACTAGAGGGAAGTGGAACTCGATAAAATTAGTGGGAGAACAATTAAATAACATAAGTCCAAACATTTAATTGTAATAATCATTTAACGCGAATCTCTAATAATCCTCTTCCCTATACCTCTCAGATAATCATGTCTAAGAATCCCATAATGTCAATCCTCGACAATAAACTCAATGGCCCTAATTACCTGGATTGGTTGCGTAGTCTTAAGCTTGTGCTAACCGATGAGGGGCGTCTCTATGTTTTGAACGAGAGACTTCCCGCCACTATACCTGCCACAGCGACTGGTGCTGAAAAGGAAACTTATGAAGCTTGGAAGAAAGATGACACACATGCTAGGTGCTATATGATAGCCGCCATGGAGCCCGCGCTTGCGAGGAAATATGAGTCTCACATGCATGCTTTCGATATAAAGGCTCATCTCGATAGCATGTATAGTGAGAATATTAGGGCATCGAGGTACATTGCTACAAAGGAGTTGATCACAGCGAGACTGCGCGAAGGGACTTCGGTCCACGAGCACTGTCTCAAAATGATCAGTCTCCTTGAAAAGCTAGTGCATCTCGATGTCACCCTCCCGGCCGAGCTCTCGTTGGATTTGATCCTGTTGTCTCTTCCTAGTTCCTATGAATTGTTCATAGTGAACTTCAACATGAACAAACTAGATCCTCCCTTAGATTAGTTAATGAACATGTTGGTCAGTTTCGAGTCCACCATTAAGAAAGAGAAGTCTGTTCTCATTGCTGTTACTTCTAGAAAGAAGAGTTCTTCCTAAAAGAAGAAAAATGAAAGAGTTCCCTTTCCAAACAGCAAGTTCGAAGTGGGTGAAGGTAGTGGGGGCCCCTAAGGCGAAATTCAGCAAAACGTAAGGAGATAGGTCAAAACCCCGCACAACTTTGGCACGCTAGATTAGGTCATGTCACTTTAAGAAGGATGAACGATTTTGTTAGTGAAGGACTGTTCTCTTTGGAGGACGTGAAATCACTACAAATTTGTGAATCTTGCCTTAAAGGGAAAATGACCAAGTCACCCTACAAAGGGAAAATGGAACGAGCCGAGGGTCTTTTGGATTTGATCCATACAAACGTATGTGGTCCACTAAGTGTTAGTGCGAAGGGTGGATATAACTACTTCGCTACCTTTACCGACGATTATTCTAGGTATGGGTATGTGTACTTGATGAAGTACAAGTCTGAAACATTTGAAAGGTTCAAAGATTTTAGACACGAAGTGGAAAATCAACTCGGACGAAGTATTAAGAAGCTGCGATCCGATCGTGGTGGAGAATACTTGAGCATCGAGTTCATTGACTATCTTAAAGAGAATGGGATACAATCCCAATGGACTCCACCGGGAACTCCTCAACTTAATGGAGTCTCCGAACGTCGGAATCGAACTTTATTAGATATGGTTCGATCAATGATGGGGTTCACAAACTTACCGGCATACTTGTGGGGTCATGCACTTCGTACTGCCGCGTATTTGCTGAATAGAGTTAACACCAAAGCAGTTAAATCCACACCTTATGAACTTTGGCATTCCCGGAAACCCAACTACAAACATATTAGGATATGGGGTTGTCCCGCTTATGTGAAGCGATTAGTGGGAGATAAGTTGGATAGTAAATCCGACTTGTGCTATTTTGTGGGGTATCCCGAAGACTCGATGGGATACGAGTTCTACTATGTCAAAGAAGCAAAGACGTTTGTTTCGAGAAACGCCACCTTTTTGGAAAGGGAGTTTCTATCCGATAGAAAGGGCAGCATAATAGAACTTGAAGTAGTTCAAGAACCACAAAGTGAAGTTCAAACGCAAGAACAAGTAATCGAACCAATACAACAAACCACTAATATACCTCCTGAACCTACGGTACGTAGATCCGAAAGAGTTCGGAAAATGCCGGATAGGTTATTCCTCCTCGAAAATGATGAAGATCATGTTGATCTTGGACAAGATCCAAGAACATACAATGAGGCCGTATCGGATACGGACATGGGACATTGGCTAACTGCCATGAAATCCGAAATGGACTCCATGTACTCCAACAAGGTATGGACCTTGGTAGATCCACCCAAAGGAATTGTTCCTATAGGCTGCAAGTGGATCTATAAGAAGAAAATTGGAGTTGATGGAAAGGTATCGACCTATAAAGCTAGATTGGTAGCAAAAGGATACACTCAAAGGCAAGGTGTTGACTATGAGGAAACCTTTTCGCCAGTCGAGATGCTGAAGTCCATTAGGATTTTGCTGGCCATAGCTGCGTGGTACGACTACGAAATATGGCAAATGGATGTGAAGACCGCCTTCCTTAATGGAGATATTGAGGAAGAAATTTACATGGCGCAGCCGGAAGGCTTCATATCTTCTGGAAGTGAGCAAAAGGTTTGCAAGCTCCAGCGATCCATTTATGGATTGAAGCAAGCATCCCGTAGTTGGAACATTAGATTCGACTCAACTATCAAAGAGTTTGATTTTGAGAAGAATCCGGAGGAACCTTGTGTATACAAGAAGGTTAGTGGGAGGGCAGTGATATTTTTAGTGCTTTACGTTGATGACATCCTACTCATTGGGAATGACGTAGGAATGCTGCAACAAACGAAAGCATGGTTGTCCACACGTTTTTCAATGAAGGATTTGGGAGAAGCATCTTACGTATTAGGAATACGCATCTATAGAGATAGAGCGAGGAAGATGCTTGGCTTATCCCAAAGCCTGTACATAGACACCGTTATGAAACGGTTTAGCATGGAAGAATCCAAGAAGGGATTCTTGCCAATGTCCCATGGGGTTCGTCTCTCGAAATCTATGTGTCCGCAAACACCTAGTGAAATCGAGGAGATGAAAAGGACGCCCTATGCTTCTGCCATATGAAGCATAATGTATGGCATGCTATGTACGAGACCCGATATTGCGTATGCTGTGAGTGTCACAAGCAGATATCAGTCTAACCCCGGCCCGGCTCACTGGAAAGCCGTGAAAGATATCCTCAAGTACTTGCGAAGAACTAAGGATATATTTTTGGTCTATGGGGGTGCCGAGTTGAAATTAGAGAGTTTTACTGACTCTAGTTTTCAATCGGATGTAGACGACTCAAAGTCGAATTCTGGATTTATATTCACGCTTAATGGTGGTGCCGTGTGTTGGAAGAGTTCCAAGCAAAGCACGACGGCCGATTCCACTACCGAAGCGGAATACATTGCAGCGTCCGAAGCTGCAAAAGAAGGGACTTGGATAAGGAAATTCATCCAAGAGTTGGGTGTAATTCCTGATGCTAGTGATCCAGTACCGTTGTACTGTGATAACACCGGAGCCGTGGCGCAAGCTAAGGAGCCACGATCTCATCAGAAGTCGAAGCATATTCTGAGGAAGTATCACGTGATCCGAGAGATCATTGATAGAGGTGAAGTTAAGGTTGAACGAGTCACCTCGGAAGAGAACGTTGCAGACCCCTTCACGAAGCCTTTACCGAGATCGGTCCATGAGAAACATCGAGAGTCGATGGGATTGCGATTTATGGGTAGTTGGCTTTAGGTCAAGTGGGAGATTGTTAGAGTAGGTGACCAACAAGCCAACTTGTGGCTGTGGTCTTTCGTATTTATTATTGTAATAAACGAACCTTTATTCGTATTAATGATAAAACATCTTGGCATTCTATATCTTTGTCCCTTTGTCACAAGCATAGATATAGTCCTTACAGTTATTACAAGTACTAGTAATTGATTGTTAGGATCGTGAGATATTTACTTAAGTATTATAACTGTTAAACGTGTTCCTAGTCGAAGGGTTACGCCACCAATGAGGATATCGGCCTTTCCCATTAGAAGACTAGCACTTAGTGTATGTGTACTGCATCTCATCAGTAAACGGTATTGTGATATCGGCATGCATAAGTGGGTGCTCGTAAGTTGACGAGTTCACTGAACTCCCTCACCCTAGAAATTTCTAAGTGGTTCCCAATAATCGAGTAGAGATATCTATGGTATAGTTGTACACCATTAGTCCTTATGACCTAGACATCACCGTGACTTCACTAGAGGACCAGCTGTATCGTGACCTGTCCCTGAGTTCCACCGAGGACCATCCCAAGGGCCAGTGTTCGTGCAGTCCGAAATCTAGTGGGAGGTCTGTGCATTGTAGTCGGGGATTCGATCGCTAGAATAGTCTTGGATGTCCTGTGTGTTCTGAAAGTTTGTAGTCATTCTAAGTCTCTGGCCAGAGCTGACTGAGTGATGATTAGAGAATTCGATTCTCTAAGTCATGCACGTAAGGATTACAACACTTAGAACGATCGCACCGTCATCGAACATATAAAGAGGTCTCGATGAACCAATGCCTCTAGTTCGATCGGGACATATGTATCGAAGGGACCGTACTGTACGTTAACTATATCTGAAGGTTCTTGCAGGCACTTCATTTGTATCTAGGGAATCATGACGCGTAGTTGCTAGACGCCAATCTTGATTCGTTGGGTGATTAAGGTGAAACGAGTTTCATCTTAATCGTAACTCTAAGGGGACGAGTTTTGACCACAAAGGGTTGTGGGCCCACGGCTAGCTTACACCTGAACCATCGAGGGTCACACTGCTCGTGTACATGAGATCTTTGAATAAACGGTCAGAGATAAAATAGTTTATCTTTGCATGATTGGAAGTCAATATGATTGGATCCAACATTCGTAATTTGGAATTATGAATGAGAATAAGAAAAGGAAAAGAATAGGCGAACGTGTTAGTGAACTTTCTAAATCGGGAAGTTTCCAAATTTAGAAAGTGCACTGAACTAGGGTTTCCACTTTTGGAAAGTTGGAAAATGAGAGTTGACACTCGTAATGACGAGGATATTATAATGATTCCGAAAATGTAATTGTTGCAATTTTCCGATCATTGAATTGAGAGAGACGAGCGAGTAAAAGAACTAACAAGCTTAAGCTGTTGGGCCCGGTCCAACTTAAGCCCGTTAGGGTTTTATGCAAGACATATAAATACTTGATTTATAGGTCTTGCACACACATAACTAAGTGAACACACGTTCATAACCCTAGCCGCTGCCTCTCTCGATCAGCCACCCTCTCCCACGGCCACCACCACCGCGCCGTCGCCGGAAATTCGCCGGAATCGGCCACCCGTTGGCCGATCTCTTTCGGTATTTCTTTCCTTCTTTCTTTTCTTCCGTTATTCTGACTATTACGTGTCTAGTGCCACGAGTTTAGTAGATCGAAGTATACGAGGTGAAATCCAAGAGGAGGAAGATCGAAGAATCGAAGATGCGAGAAGGCAATTCCGAAAAACTGCTCTCGGATTTTCTGCGCTGCCCACCGAGAAAATTCGCCATAAATCAACCAGTCATCCGATGGACGTGAAATTTTGACAGCAGCTTCAAGACTCATAAATCTACCATCGTTCAGAAGGAATTGTTCATCCAGTAAATACGCATGGAGATACTGAAGTCGGAGCAAGGCTGTAATTTCAGATCAGCAAACAGGTTGGATCAATAGGAGTGGGAAGAGCAGCTAGCCATCTTCTCTGCGCGTGTACCTCACGCGCCGCCGTGGCTGATTCGCCGCTGCTGCCGCTGCACCGCTGCTGCCCCGATTGTACGGATTGGTTTCCGTAGCAATCTCGACTTGCTAAACGCTCCTACCTCACGCTTCAAGAGGTAAATATACGAAACCCTAGTTTCGATTCGTTTATGTTTAAACTATGAATTCATGTTTGCTATCGTATGATTTTATGTGATTATGTGTAATCGTTTTAATCTTTGCAAGCATGATTATTGGTTTAAACGCGAGCATGTTAATTGATTTAAATTCGGTTAAATTATTTAGCATGTATGTTGTTTTTAATTTCGCTGGAAGCGCAAAGGTACGCAATTAATTGATTTAATTTGTCGGGCATGTACTTGTGTGCTTTAAAGTCGTTTAAATCACATTAAATTTTTGTTTTTCGCTGCGTATGCGTGCCCGAAACCCAACATTGGATATATAGATAGTTTATGCTCATATCGAGGAGCTTTGATTTGATTTGGATATATAGATAGTTTATGCTCGTATCAAGGAGCCTTGACTTGATTTGGATATATAGATAGTTTATGCTCATATCGAGGAGCTTTGATTTGATTTGGATATATAGATAGTTTATGCTCATATCGAGGAGCCTTGATTTGATTTGGGTATATAGATAGTTTATGCTCATATCGAAGAGCCTTGACTTGACTTGGATATGTAGATAGTTTATGCTCGTATCAAGGAGCCTTGATTTGATTTGATCTTGTAGACATTTTAAACTCGTGTCAAGGAGTATTTCATTTTTTTTTTTTTTTTTGGACATGTAGACCTTTTAAATTCGTGTCAAGGAGTGCTTCATATGAACTTGAATTTGATATGTGCTCGTAGACCTTTTAAACTCGTGTCAATGAGTGTTTCACTTGACTTGGACTTGTAAACCTTTTAAACTCGTGTCAAGGAGTGCTTCATTTGATTTGGATATGTAGACCTTTTAAACTCGTGTCAAGGAGAACTTCATTTGATTTGGACATGTAGACCTTTTAAACTCGTGTCAAGGAGTGCTTGATTTGATTTGACTTGTCATATTGCATAGGGTGTTGTTTCTTCAAAAGACTTGCCCCCGTCCTCGTGATCTTCTTGTTCTTCTTCGACATGTTCTTCATTGAGCTGGTACGACTTTTGGAATGAAGGTTCTTTGACTTCATTTGCAGTTATGCTCAATTCCATATCATGTGCTCGAGTGGCCAACTCTTCAAAACTTTTAGGTTGAATTCCTTGAATGATATATCGGAGTCCCCATTGCATTCCTTGGATGCACAGTTCAATAGCTGATGTCTCGGGCAGTCGATCCTTGCAATTAAGACTCAAATTTCTCCAACGGTTGATGTAGTGGATGACAGGTTCCTTCTTCCATTGGCGGGAATTGGTGAGCTCAATCATGCTGACTGTTCTTCGAGTGCTGTAAAAGCGGTTGAGAAATTCTTCCTCTAAGTGCTTCCAACTATCGATGGAGTTTGCCCCCAAATCAATGTACCAATCAAACGCATTGTCTTTGAGCGATCGGACGAATTGCTTGACGAGGTGATCTCCGTACGTCCCGGCATCATTGCAAGTCTCGACGAAGTGTGCCACATGTTGCTTGGGGTTGCCTTTGCCGTCAAATTGTTGAAACTTTGGAGGTATATAGCCCATTGGCATCCTTAGATCATCAATCCTTTGCGTGTATGGCTTGACATAGGTTGATGGAGACTTCGAGCTTCCTTCCAACTTGTCTTTGATGGTTCCACTGATCAGCGTTATCACTTGATCTACATGAATCATCCCTTCTGGAGAAACTTGAAGTTCTTGAGCTGGAGCCTTCTCGTTTTCAACTGGTTGTTGCTTTGTGGATGTCTCGACTTCGTCTTGAACTTCTATCTGATTCTCCACAGCTTGACTAGCATCGGCTTTGTCCATCTTGTTGATCAACTCGGCAATTTGAGAATCTCGTTGTTGAACATGCTTTGTGAGTCCCTCAATTGCCTTTGTCAAACTTGCAATTTGCTCCTCCATGGTTGTAGCGTTTGTTGTCATGACGGATGCCACCTCTGAGTAGCTTGATGTTGAACGAGGCGTGGGCTGTGAAATCTTTCGTTTTGAACCTTCCACGTCTGCGCTTGTGTTGACAAGAGGTGGTAAGCCTTTCTGAATGGTTTGAGGCGTCGAGTTAGTCTCGGAGGACGCTTGCAGCTGCAACACTTCGAGGATCTTCGAGAGAGAGAAGAGATGAGAGGTAGAGATGTCCCCACCGGGTGTGCCAAAAATTTGTAGCAACAAATTCTTATCTGCGAATTTAACAAACAAGAAAATACTTGCACAAAGATAATTTATTGAATTAAAATAAAATATTGCGGGTTACAAACTCTAATTTAATCCTCTGATTATTCTCTCAAGAAAAATATATGATTGACTTTGAATTTCGGAGACGAGTCGTTGACTTGATCTTCTCCGGATTTGATTTGGATTTGAATAACGTCTTCCGAGGGTCTTGCGACTTGAATCTCGGATCGAACGCTGAACTTTGACGGATTTTGACTTGAAGATCTTGGAGTTCTTGATGGATTTGGCCCTTCAATCTTCCTTCGATCTTGATTTGATGTTAATAACGTTAATTCGAGGGTTTAGCACCGTAATCTCGAATTAAACGCTTTAACGCCTTGATTTGATGAAGAACACCTTCGATTTGATGAACTCCTTCGATTTGATGAAGAACGCCTTGAATTTGATGAAGAACGACTTGAATATTGTAGAGAGAATTTTCTCCTACGGTTTTTATTCTTCTTGAGTTGTGTCTTGAATTGTGTAGGGAGGGTCCCTATTTATAGTGGTAGAATAAGAGTCCTACACAAAGTCTTCTTGATGACGTGGCGCGATTTGATTGGCTCTCTTTAAATCGATATTTATCTCTTATAACTTGGAAGAGAAGAAACAATCCTATTGGTCAATAATTAATTGATAATTATCTCCATGACTTATTTTGCAAGATAAATTATAATCTTGGGATTCAATTTAATATAATATAAATTATATTAAATTTACGTGTCTACAGAGGGTATGGTAGGTTGTTTATGGAGGCGGGTATGGTGGCAACGGCGGGTATGGTGGCTATGGCGGGTATTGCTGGACTGGTTGAGGCGGTTCTCTGGTTGTGGGGCTTGGATATGAAAACTGCTATGATGGTTGGTGGACCTAGCAGCGACTATGGTGACGATGGGTATGAAGGCGGCTATCGTGGATGACGGACTGGCGAGACGGCTATGGAGGCTGTTAGGGTGGTGGTGGATCCGATTACAGTGGGGAGTGGTTATGGGAAAAAAGGTAAGACGATGGCTATGGCGGCGACGCGGCTGTGGTGGTAGATCTGTGGTTGTAGATCTAGGGTTTCATTTTTTTTACGATTTCGTTTTTTTTACGAGTGTGACTACGAATGACTATGGTTTACTGTGCCTACAGATGGATGGCGGCTAGGGTTCAAAGGCAAAGTTAGGGTTTGTAAATTGTGAGTACGAATGACTATGGACAATTACGATTACTACGGGTTCCTATGTGTGTCTACGATTACTATGGGTTCCTATGGGTGTCTACGATTACTACAAGTTCCTATGGGTGTCTGTTGGTGACTATAGCAGAAAAAAAAAACAATCATAATTTTCAATAATATGTAGAATAAAAGGGGGAAAAAGATTTTTATAATACTGAAAAAAAAAAGTAAAATGAAGAACAAAAATCCGTGTTAAACGTAAAAATATCAAAATTATTAGATGCAAAAATTAAAATGTATATAGCAGATTTTTTTTTTATAAATGCAGTTTAAAATATTATTTAGTGCAGATTTTATTTTTTGTGTATGGAGGGCATTTTTGGAATAAAATTTATAAAGGATGTGAAGCAAATTTTAGTTAGACTTGTCATTTAGTTCTAATAAGGTTTGGCACCAGGGACTTATATCTTAAGACCCCTTTAATCTTTTATACATCTCTAGACAACATGTGGACTTTTCTATTAAAAAAATTATTTGGACCCCTTTATTTGTAATGAATAAGGATGCCATGATAGGCTTATTTGTAATGAATCCTATTTATTATCATAAATCTCAATAGACAATAAAACATTACATCAATTTATGGCCACTTGTTTATTTGAAGCATATGGTTTGATGGTGTTTCATCATAACCAACGTAGAAACCTTGGTTGTTCACTACGTAAGTATATGTGTGATGAAATCCCTTTGTTTCCCAACTAGCATCAAACACATCGAAAGCGGTCGTCTTTTGGTCCCACCAGAATCGGCAAAAGAAAAGAGTTGATCCCCAAAAGTTGGTTCTGAACGACCAGTTGAAATCCTGACCTGTATAAAAGGTACGATTTCCGAAATCGTCATCTTTGGACCCACAATGAACTGTTAATGGTGGAGTACCTTGAGACATACGGTTGTAGATTTTAATTAGATGTCTCTTCTTTAGATTAGCTTCAATCTCATGACAAAAGTTCAATGATAAAAAAATTAAGAAGAAGACAGTGATGCTTGGAAGAGACATGATTAAACTAATGATTTATAATTGTGTGTGGTTAGTTATATTTGTCTCTCTTTCACCATTTTATAGCTATATATTTGTATGAAATTAGTGAGAAAATAGTTTAAATTTTAGTTTAAAAGCCTAGATTTCCGTTGACTAGATTGTAATTCAAGACTCTAGTCAACTAAATATATTTATGGAATCTGATTAACTTGATTACATGTGTAGATTAACAATTCTTAGTGGGATTATCATTACTAAAACTTCAAATAACGATGGTGCCTTCAAGATTTCATCTTTTTAAATTGATGAAAAGATTGAATCGATAATATTTGTAATACTATTATTAATATTTTTAAGCAATACAAAAGATTTGTTTTAATGTTAGTATGTACAAAAAGACTTGGGTTTCAAAGTTTTTAAATATAATTCCAATTAATGTTAGTTTGTAATACTATTATTAATATAATATTTTTTTTTTTTTTAATATAATTCCAATTAAAAAAAAATTGGAATAACAAAAAGTGATTGTGCAATGGGGCTAGCCCAATCAGCTTAAGTGGGCCGAAGTAGCACTGACCCGTAATCCTTCCACTGTAGTGTATTTTCTCGGAAAAAAATAGAATTTTTTGGGATTTAATTTCGGAAGTAAATCGGTGCGGAAATCCCAACTTTTTTTTAAATATAATTCCTATTAAAAAAAATCGGAAAGTAAGCCGGTGCCAAAATCCCTTTTTTTTAATGTAATTCCATTTAAAGCAAAAATAATATTTAATTTAAATCAAGTAGTTATTTTTTTTAGGAAAATAATAACAGTATTATTAGGCAATATTCGCCAAAATAATGGAAGAATGGCCCATTCGTTACACGAGTAACCATAAGGTCCATAACGCGTAGCTGTAGAATGTGCCATACCATTACCTCGGCGGTTTAACAAATTAGAACGATAGCACGAGCGCACCGTGAAGTTACCATGAGTCATGAGATGCCTTTTTTCAAGTATGAGAAGATGCCTTTTAAATATATTACAATTTACCCCTTAAGTAATTAGCATGCTTATAGTTATTCAACAATAGCAAAAATGACATTTTCAGAGGTCTTCCATGGAGTAAAAAAGATTCCGTAAAAGATAACATCTTAGGGGGACTGTGCAGACAATAAAATACCTCTGAGAGAATTTTCATAAATACGCAAAAAATGACTGGAATTTTTGTAACTAAATTTTACCTCAAGGGGTTTCTCATAATTTACCCATTTGCTAAATCAAATAGGGGTTATTTTACATACCCCCTAGCCACCAAATAAACTAGAGATAAACTCAAGCCCAAATCATCCTTTGACATACCCCTCTGGAGAAGCAAAAGTACTATACTACTCTTATATACAATTTTCAGCCAAACTGCATTCAGCATTTCTGGTCCTGCATTTATCATTTTCGCTGAATTATTTATTATTATTTTCCTTTTTTTTTCTTTTTTAATAATAAACCTGTTTGTTAAATTTATATATATACATTGATTTTTTTAATTTTTTAAGTTTTTTTTAAAAAAATTAAAAAAAATATATATTTTTTTAAATTAAAAAAAATTAATTAATTAATTAATTTTTTTTTTAATTTTCAAAACAATATGTTTACTGTACTGAAAATAACTACACGTAACTATAGTAATTCGTAGTTATGTTCGTTTTTTTTCCCCATATTTTTAGTCGATCAATCATATACACACACGAATACTGGCTTATACAAAAGAAATTCATAAAACCCCAACAAATATTTACAAATTTTAATATTTTTACTATAAATCACCTCAAAACCAATAAAATACAAATCGAAAATACGCAAATATAAGCATATGTAACTACATGTTACTATAGTAATGTACAGTAATGTATACAGTCTGTTGAACAAAGCAGATGTAACTTCAAACAAAAATTTTGACACCACTACTAGAAAGATCGGCTTTCATGACGCCTTAAAGCGTCACTACATCGAGATATTGTGACGCTTTGACTTTTGTGACGCTACACAAAAGCGTCACATAGGTGGCCGTCATAATAGATTTTTGTGACGCTAATCGTCGTCTCCAAAGCTACACTATTATGACGCCTTATCCGTCCCAAATACATAGCTTTTACGATGCTAAGCGCGTCACATTATGAATTATTTTGTGACACTGATAGGCGTCACATTATATGAATATAATGACGCTTTCGAGTGTCTCTAGAAGTTTAACACGTGTCTTAATAACTATTTGTTGCGACGTTTTATGTGCCATTAGAAGAGTAGTGGTGAAGCCTTAATTCGTCTCATAATATTGTTAGAAGATTTTATTCTCGTTTAGAGAGAAGCCTTAGTACAGTAACACTTCAATCATTCAACATAATCCACACATAAACAATCATAAACCATTTACACATCACTTGCATAGTAAAACTTGTTCTTAAAATGAATTCATTCATTTCAATGGTTCAAAATTACAAAAAAATATTAACAAGCATCCCAATATCTAGAGAATAAATCATCTCCACTTAATATTCTCATGTAAAACTTACACACCTGTACTTTTTCAATTCTTGTAAAAAGAAACTTCTAAGATTTAATTCATGATAATCTACACTGGAAAACAATCTTCAAATATGCATACTAATGTACGACTTGCCCATAAAACTGCTAGCAAAATTTTCTTCGGTATTGTTTATGGATCCATAGTAACCTATTAAAATAATCAGATATCAGTGGAATTCAAATAAATAAAAAATCAAAATGTAAGAGCGTTTAATAAGAGATCAATACCAAGTAATACGGCCAAGTAACTTCAATCGTATAACGACTATCTTTTGCGTTTCCCATTACTGCAAAATAATTATCACATTATAAATGAATAAAGTAACCACTATTTCACATCTGTAATCGAAAACATACTAAAACTTTAGATTAAAAGCACATAAATTAAATAACTTACAAAATAAACCCGAAGAGGTTGTGTAATAGGACCTCTCAGATATTTTTATAAAATCTCATTTTTATAAGGTTAATATGAGTAACATCCAATAAACTGGTACCTAACCTTTAGGTCAACATGCCCACGATGGATACATTTATTTGATTAGAAAGATCGAACATATTCAACTGGTCAGTAGATAGCAAATGAATAAGTTCATGGATAACTCTAATCTCTACGGAGAGATTGGTTAACTCATCTTCTTCAGGTCAAAAGAATAAAAATAAAAAGCAATTAAGGTCCTGCAAATTTCATATGTGTTTAATTTTCCCATTTATATAGCTTGTAATAATAACTTACAAAATTCTATAACAAAAAATGGTAGATTATATAAAACATAAAGTCTACATCATACCTCGGAAGTTGTCAATCATGAAATTCATAATCTCTTGACCTCGAAAACTTTATTCTATGATTACCTATTAGGAGAATCAAATAAATTAAGGAAAAATGAATAGTCATATTAAAAATAAATCTCTTTTAATAATCGAACTTCAATTATAATAAAGTGAGAAGATGAACTTCAATTCATACCATCAATTCGACATCAAGGTACATTTCCGCATTCTATTGCTGAACAAAGTTTGCTTTTTTGTATAGATATATATCATCACAAATTAAATCACCCAAGCAAATCTCAGGTCTCATAATTTTTTTTTATTTAAAATCAACTATTATAAACCAAAAATATCACCGTCTCAGTGTCTCTACTGTAAATAACCTGCATAAAGCACATAAAACTAATACACGATTTTTCTTAACCACCATTGCACCAAATCAGTCCATTTTATACCAAAACCTATAAAAGAAACCAATATTGTTCATGCATACAAACACATAGATACACAAACACAAAATCATATCTTCAGATTTTCAACATGAACAAATTTTACCTCATCAATCTTAACAACATTAGCCAGCTCTAGCCGCAGTCCTGCCCCCCTATTAACAAAGAAACAAACAAACAGCAGGGGCATGGATTATTCCACAATATTACACATTATAGCTAATATTAAAAGACAAAATATTCTTATTCTATCAAATATAGAAGTTAATTATTTGAAGAAATAGAAAAATGTTGAAGCCACATACACATCGCACCTTACACAAATTGAGAGATTCCACACTAGGGCATCATGAGAAAAATAAAGTCAAAGTTAAAATCATTTTTGTAATTCGTAAACACCAAAGACATGTATAAATACCTAATATTGAGTCCCAGTGTCCCACGAATCATATGAGCACTACTCAATTTCAATTATAGAAAAATAGGGTTTTCTTTTTCTTTTCTTCCATCTCAAAAGACTGAAATCAACCTCTGGTATCTCAGCTTTCGCCGGGCCAAAATTAAAACCCTAGCAAAAAAACAAAATCATAACAATAACAATTTAGTTGTACCTCGATGGGGTTACTAAGTAAAAACTCGCGTACGTGTCATCTTCGTCGGATTAGAGAACGCAATTGTGCAAAAGATTGAGAATATGGCATCCATTTGCAGCGGCGTTATAAGAAAACTAAATTGGCAGAAGAGGAGAGAAATGGGATAGAAGGGTTTAGGAGAAAATTGAGGGAATTGAATGGCTACGATAATTTTTGGTGAATATAATGTTTGGTGAAAACTGAAAATGAATCTGAATTATTTTGGTGAACACTGAGCGCTAATTCTACGTTTTTCCTTTTTTTTTTTTTTTCTGTTTTTTTTAATTGAAAAAGAATTATGTTATGACGCCCTACAAGAAGTGTCGCTATAGTGCCGCTATTTTATGGCACTTTTAGTTGAAAGCGTCACAAAATATAAATTTTGATAAATAAAAAAAGGAATAATAAATTCACGTGACCAAAGTACCGCATTTCTAGTTTAAGGCGTCATAATTGTATAGTTATTGATACGCCTTTCTAATACCGTCATATTAAGCCGTTATTAGAGCGTCACAAAAGACTATTTTTCTAGTAGTGCACCTTCAAGGAAATGATCAATGGCCTTCATTAAAGCTGCAATTGCAAAATCAAAAAAAAAAATTACTTTAGTGCAAATCAACAAAATTTTAAGAAACATCAAAACACTAAAAAATCAACAAACCTAAGAGATCGAGAGATAGAGAGAGGTTATTGCTGGGAAATGCTACATATTTTAAATCAAACAGACAGTGACTCTTCACCCCCTCGCCTCCTACCAAAACCCTAGGCGCTGCTAATAACCACCCATGGTTCCGCGCGCCCACAAATGCAAAAAAATATAGAAATAAATCAGAGAATATAAAAACAACGAAATTACCATCAAAATATAGATCTCGACGAGAGGAATCCGAGGGTGGGTAGCCCGTCAAATTCCGAAGGGTGGAACACAAAATATACCTCCGGCAAGACCACCGTCGTCGAATGAAAAAAAATTGCAAAAACAGATCTGCGCTCCAAACTGAATGAAATCACCACCAAAAGAAAGAGCTTGACGAGAGGAATCCAACGGTAGTTAAACCATCGAATTCCGACCACTGGAGAGAGAGTTATGACTCCGGGAAGCTATTTCGCCGGTGGGAGGTTTGTGGAGGCGGGATTTTGAATTTGGGAGAAGAAGAGAGAGACCGAAATGTGAGTGCTAGGGTTTAAAACTGATTTTAGAAGGGTATTATAGGAACTTCAGGGTGGCCCAGGGGGGTGTGTCAAAATATTTTCGAAATGATGGGGGTTTCCCCTAGAGTGTAATCCACTTGGTAGTTAGTTCTATATAATTTGGAAATGAGGGGGTCTACAAAATAATCCCAATCAAATATTCCACCATCAGAAATAACTAATAAGGGAGAATGGCAAAAAGGCCCATCACATGGGACTTAAATGCATTTTGGTCCACACAAAAAACAGTCTCTCAATTAAACCCATCCCCATGTCTTTAGTCTAAAATACCCTCCATAATATAATTCTTATCAATTCCATCCATTATGCTCTAACTTCCTTAATATTACACATTGACCCCGGATTTAAACAAATATATCACATTAACCCCCAATTTCTTTTTCAGAAAATAATTTTTTTTTCTGATTTTTTTTTCCAGCCAGATTCCGGCGTTGACTGCCGGAGACCGCCAGTCTCCGGCGTTGACTTTTTTTTTTTTCTTTTTTGAAAACTTTTTTTTCGCCCGGTCAACCACCGTTGATTAAGAAATATTATTTTTTTTCTGAAATATTTTAATTAATATTACTGTCTTGGCTACTAAATTGCTGTCTCAGACAGTAATATTAGTGTTTGCGACAGTAATATTATGAATATTATTTTCCCGAACAGTAATATTATTAGTATTATTGTCTAAGACAGTTAAATTACTGTTGGATACAGTAATTTAGCAGCCAAGGCAGTAATATTAATTAAAATATTTTTTAATAAAGAAAATTAAAAAAAAGTCAATTAACAGTTAAATTACTGTCTCGGACAGATAAATAACTGCTGGAGACAGTAATTTTGCAATAAATACAGTAATATTAATTAAAATATTTTAAAAAAAGTCAATTAACAGTTAAATTACTGTCTCCGACAGTTAAATAACTGCTGGAGACAGTAATTTAGCAACGAATACAGTAATATTAATTAAAAATATTTTTTTTAAGAATAAAAAAGTCAATTAACAGTTAAATTACTGTCTCCGACAGTTAAATAACTGCTGGAGATAGTAATTTAGCAGCCACGACAGTAATATTAATTAAAATATTTTTTTTAAGAAAAAAAAAAGAAAGTCAATTTACAGTTAAATTACTGTCTCCGACAGTTAAATAACTGCCGGAGACAGTAATTTAGCAGCCAAGACAGTAATATTAATTAAAATATTTTTTTAAGAAAAAAACAAAATTATAAAAAAAAAAAAAAAAAAGGTCAACGCCGGAGACCCGGCGGTCAACAACAGTTGATCGGTCGGAAAAAAATTTTCAGGGAAAATAAAGTTTTTCAAGAAAAAAAGAAAAAAAAAAAAAAGTCAACGGCGGCTGACCGGCGGTCTCAGTTGGTGGCAGGTCAAAATTGAAATTAGGGTTAAAATTGGTTAATTGATGAAATTGAGATAAATTGGGGTGTAAATCATGAAATTGGAGTTGAATTGAGTTTCAATGAATTTGATGTAATTTTGGTATATATAAAAAGATTTTCTTTATTTGCAAATAAGTTTGAATTAGCTGGATTTATTTGAAAGACAAAAAAATTTGATGTCCCTCTTTTAATTAAGTGCCCTTGTCATAGGCCTTTTTGTGATTACCCGAAAATAATTCTTCTCGTATAATAAAAATTGACAAATCTTGAAATTCTACAAAACATTTCCATTATTTAGTCGGGATAAGCCAATGAACAAAGTTCGTGTTGGAGTTGTGCAATATATATATAATTAAGAAGGAAAAAACATATGAAACAAATTTCAATAATTTTTTATCATAGATCCCAATATTTTTAAGCACAATATACATCAATTTTATGGCCAAGTCTGGATGAACCTCATATGGTTAGATGGTGTTTCATCATTACTAACAAAGGCACTGGCTCTATTCACTTCATAAGTATATGTGTGATGATCATATCCCCTATTTTCCCAAGAAGCGTCAAACACATCGAATGCAATCGTCTTTTGGCCCCACCAAAATCGACAAAAGAAAAGAGTTGTTCCCCAAAAGTTGGTTCTGAACGACCAATTGAAATCCTGACCAGTAGAAAGTGGACGATATCCTAAATTATCATTTTTAGACGCACATTGGACTGTTAATGTTGTACCTTGTGGCATACGATTGTAAATTTTAACTAGAGCCTCTTTCTTAGCTTCAGTCTCATAACAAAAGTTCAATGATAAAATAATTAAAAGAAATATCGTGATTTTTGGAGGAGACATGATTGAACTAGTAATTTGTAATTGTGTGTGGTTATATTCTTTTATCTTTTCCACCATTTTATAGCCATATATTTGCATGAAATTGGTAGGAAAATAATTTAAATGCTAATTTTAGGTGCCTTGATTTCCTTTGACTAGATTCTAATTCAACACTCTAATTAGCAACATAATATGTGGGATCTAATTAACTTAATTTTATATAATACGGCCTTGTTTGGTTATTAAGATAAGCCAAGATTAACTAAATAGTTGGACTTAATTTGATATTTGGTATCCCCAATAAATTGCCGGGTCGACCTGCCAAAATTATGTAATCTTGGTTTGTCTTGCCTTCTAGTGTGTTTTTTTGTTGTACGTCGCAAACTCCAATAAAATAATTAAGTTTCATTAGACTATTTAATCTTATATTGACTAATCTTATCTTGCCAACCAAACGGGAATGAGATTATCACTACATATACTCAAAATAAGGATGGTGCTTTCAAGATTTTTTTCGGTTGAGATGAAATAATTGAATCAATAATACCAATTGATAATACTAGAGTAGTACTAATATTATCAAGAAATACAAAAGATTAGGATTTTAAAGTATAAAATTAATATTTAAGTTTAATCGGTATATTATTTCTAGATATATGTATTCTAGCTAATCTTATTCAACAACCGATTATATATATCACTATGAAATTAAAGTATTGAACTAAATAAATGGCTTCAATCATCCATACTCATTAATTAAATAGTTGACTTGCAGAAATTTAAGACGCATAATTTTGAAATAAGTTGCTTCATACATCCACTTATTCATATTTAATGTTTCTCCCATTCCTTATCACATCTCATCACATCAAGATCATTCTACCAAGAACTATGTTGCCAACACCATTGAAGAAGATATTCCGTAAGAACCAGTTATTAGAGTGCGTAGAAACAGGCAGGGACGGAGCCGGAGTTTAAATGTAGGGGGGCGAGCCAGAATTTATTTAGGTTCAAAAGACATTGCAAAAATAATTTTATATGGCTAATTATTAATTAAAATAGTATATATTATAATTTTATCATATTTTAAGCATAAAAAAATTCTAAATAAATTCAAATTATTCTAATAACGTACTGCACTTAATATTCTGGGGATTCATGGCATCGTCTCATATTATTTTTTAGAGACATTGAAAAAAATATTCAAAAATATAATGTCAAATACCTAAAAAAAAGCGAATAAGAAAGAAGTTATCAGGGTTAAGACTATTATAATCAAATAAGAGTAATATTAGTATTATAATATTACTAACGTGCCAAACTCCTAAAGGAGGTTCTCACAAATTAGGAAAAAAAAAAAAAAACAGGGGGTTTTCTCTCACGGAAATTTGCCAAATGAGGATGATGAAGTCCATTTGGACCTCCTCATCGTATTTCGTATATTTGTATGTATTTTGGATATAATGTGTGTTTTTGGTATATTGTATTTCTTCTATGTGGTTTTTGTGGTCATTTTTCTCATGAATCTCCTTCACTCATTTCTTATCTCCTTATTTATATTAACTCGAGAGAGAAGAGAGGACAGTGGGCTGGACCTCTAGAGGGTATATAATTGGCCTTTAGGGGGTAGGCAACTGGTTTTTCGGCCTAGGCAAAATAGCCCGGATCAGAGGAGGTCCTGCTAATTTTACTTCATAATAATTATATCCTTGAATATTCATAATTATGATTCGGATATCAAACTAATAAACATAATTATAAGAGTAGATGTTTACCCAATGCACATATAAATTAGTTGTTGGTTTTTTTAGTATTACAAAAAGAAAAAAGATCATAGTTTTTGATTTGGACAGTTGGCTTAATATTTTTGTTTTGTAATTTTCATTCACGTATAGAGGGTAAGTATATATAAAAATTCGATAGTAGAAAATTAAAATGGTCGTAAAAGATATTTTAACTTCGGATATTATCGCGGAGATCATATAAAATTCAGATTAACAACATATATTGTAGCTATGTAGCTAGAAAAGAAAATAAAGATAAAACCATTAAACTTAAAAAAGAAAGTGACCATTGTAAGAAAGATAAAAATTTCATTAATTTCATATCATAAATATTAATATTTTGGAGTACGATTTACATTAAAATATTACATTCAATTTATGGCCACTTCTGCATTTCACGCATATGGTTTGATGGTGTTTCATCATAAGTAACAAAGGCACCATCTTTGTTCACTACATAAGTATACGTGTGATGAAATCCATCCGCTTCCCAAGCCGCATCGAACACATCGAAAGCAATGGTCTTTCGGCCCCACCAAAATCGACAAAAGAAGAGAGTTGTTCCCCAGAAGTTGGTTCTGAACGACCAATTGAAATCCTGACCAGTATAAAGTTGACGGTTTCCGAAATCATCGTCTTTAGACGCACAATGAACTGTTAATGCTGGAGTACCTTGTGGCATACGATTGTAAATTTTAATAAGATGCCTCTTTTTAGCTTCAATCTCGTGACAAAAGTTCAATGATAAAAGAATTAAGAAAAATATAGTGATGCTTGGAGGAGACATGATTGAAAACTAGTGATTTGTGATTGTGTGTTGTTACATTTTAGTTTTTTTCACCATTTTATAGCCATGCATTTGTATGAAATTAGGAAGAAAATAATTTAAATGCTAATTTTAGGAGCCTTGATTTCCTAGATTGTGTCTCATCACTCTAATTAACAACATGATTTATGGAATCTATTTAAATTAATATTATATAATACATATATGAACAAACCGTAATGAAATAATTGAATCAATAATATTAATTGATAATACTTAATTGAATCAATAATACTAATATTGTTAAGCAATAAAAAACATTTTTGTAATATTACTAAATAATATTTAGACCAATACAGAAGATTAGGGTTTTAAATTATATTATTGTATAAAATTAATATTCAATTTTACCCAATATATTATTTCTAGATATATGTATTCTAGCTACTTTGATTTAGCAACCTACTGCATATATCAGTTGGTGCAAGGTAAATCAAACTAAATAAACTGCTTTAATCATTCATTCTCATTAATTAAATAGATGATTTGATGAGAGAAATTTGAGAGGCAAATTTTTGAAATAATTAAAATGGGGGGAATCAATTAATAAACCATCCCATTTATCATAAATATACTATTAATTTCAAAATTGGAGATTATGATTATCCAAAGACAATCATATAAGATTAGGGGCTGCATGATTATTAAACTTATAAAAACAATAAACCCAATCAATACAAGATGTCAACTAGCGAAAATGGAGTCACAAAAACGTAAAAACAATATATATATATATATATATATATATATATATATATATATATATATATATATATATATATATATATATATATATATATATATATATATATATATATATATATAATTTTCAAATACATTCTCAAGTAAAATTACAAATTTAATTTTAAAGCTATAAATTTATTAAATAAAAGGACGAGAACCCTAGTGATGGACTGATGGTATAATGTTTTGAAAAAAGAATAATAATAATTAAAATATTATTTGGAAATTAAAAAAAGGATTAAAAAAATAAAATACATATAATTTGGATTTTGATTAAATAAAGGAAAATGTGGGAAATCGGAATGGAATAATAATTACGTAACGAGAATTTTCCGGATCGAAATCGGTATAATTCTAAAATTTTGTTATGATTTCCACCCTTAATGGATTTTTTTTACGTCATTCAATCACAGTTAATAAGATGAAACAATTGCGATGATGGTGAGACAAACTAGGGTTATTTTTATGCTACACCTGGTGATGACTAATCGGGTGATTTTTTTACCGTTGATCTACATATAACACCGTGTGTGTGTGTGTATTTGTGTTCATATAGATGATAATAATCTACCCGACGTATCATAATATTATACTCCCTATGTCCCATAATATTTCTTTTGGGGTAGTTTTTTGGTCCAAATACATTGGTCACTTTATATTTTCAATGAAGTATTAACTGCATTTTTTTCAATTTTTCTCTGAGTAAATTGCAAATATCACCTCTGTGTAATACTTAATTGTCAAATACCCCCGTTAAAAAAATAATTCACTTATACCCCCTTGTGTAATATTTTTCGAAGCACACTGCACCAATTGGTAGTTTAATTGTTGACCAAGGGTGAAAGGACATAAATGCCCTAGGGTTTTTTTGTAATTAGTAAAACTTACAATTATTTAACAAATTTTTAATAATTTTATTGTTTTAAATAAATAAAATATTTAACAAATATAAATAATAATAAGAAAAATTGAAGGAAAAAGAAAAAAGGAAAATAGTCATCTTCTTCGCAGCACCCCATAACCTGCACACCACCCTACCCCATTCACCCACTCACAGCACCATCCACCATTTCTCCCAGCCCTCCGCGTTGATTTTGTTGACTTCTTTACTAGCTATTGTTACACAAAGTCCACCGCTGGCGATTGAAGACGACGGCCATGGTGTGCCGCCGGCGAAGATGACTGCAAATCTACAGCTGGAATTTCGACAACCATGGATTAGGAGTTTTTGACGGAGAGGGGTTGATTGGTGACGACGATGACGAGGAAAGAAGAAAAAAAAGATGTTGGGGGCAAATATGTCATTTCACAAAGCAAAAGTGAAGAAAAATCGCACAACTCGCGCATGTGAGACACGATTTACCCCCGGGGTCTTAATGCTTTGACTTTGATTACACAGGGTGGTTTGAGTGAATTTTTATTTGACAGGGGCACTTGACAATTAGATATTACACAGGGGTGGTATTTGCAATTTACTCATTTTTCATTATATATATCACCCTTCATTAGTTAGTTGATCAACAATTAATAATAATGGTAAATTAATATTTTTTTATGTATACTGTTATAGTTTATGATATTTATTGATTTTCTTAATATGAACAACCATAAAAAAAAAATTCATTTAATGTAAAATAGAGAGAGTTATACTTGATCTAAAGCACGGAAATTTGGTCTAAAAATTAAAAAAACAAAAACAACACCAAAAAAGTGTTTTGATTCACTCTTTTGCTATATAGTGATACCACACACATACTAAACATATCAAATTATTTGTGACAATTTATTACAACTATATATTTTATTATGAATGTATACATCAATTGAATTGAAGTACTAAAATCAATTAAAATTGAAAATTAATTGCAACAATCATTCGTCATCCCATCTGAGTATTTCAGTTAAATCACTTGTTGGATTGTCATCATAGCCAAGATAGATGCCCTCATTGTTCACTATATAGCTATACGTGTGGTGATAACTATCCACATCCCATTCTGCTCTAAATACTACGAATTTCCGCAAATAATGTTCCCACGAAAAAGAACAAAAGTACAAAGTAGTTCCCCAGAAATTGACACGAAAATTCCAAGTAAAAGTCTGGCCAGAATAAAAGGTCTGGTCGCCAAAATCATCTTCTTTAGACGCACAGTGCAGATAGAGCGGGTTCGATTTTTCGGGTAAGCGATTATAAACGTGGATTGTGTGCCTGCGCATGAACTTCCTTTGAGCACCAGTTTGATGGGCAAAGTTCATTGAGAGCAAAAATAAAAATAAAACGGTGTTCGTGATTGTGCGATCCATCCTTCGAATTTTGAAAACACGCACGAATTTATTTTCTTGTATTTGATTATTTAGAGTTTCATCTTCCCCAATTTATAGTGAATGATGGCGAATAGAAGGTACAATGATTTCAAATCCATAATATTTGATTTAGTATTATGTCAATCATTGCCTAGATAATTGGGATATTACAAATAATTTGGAAAATCAAATGTTAGATAGCTAGAATGAAATTTAGAAGTGTGAAATCTGATCTTAAATTTTTAGCATTTGAGTTGATGATACAAATGATGGAATACTAATACATAAATAAATTATGTGAACTTATTTGAAAAGCCCCCTAAATTATGCAATACAAGCAAATTACATTTGATTTTTATTTTTTTTATTAGGTTTTTTAATTTAATTTAATATAAATTTTTTTTTGGTATTCTTTGATGGTTTTATTCAAAATTAACTATAATTGATGTTTTTTGTTAACACAATTATAATTATATTTAAGCCTATTAGATTAAGGAACGGAGTAGATAACAGGTACACAGAGTCGGTCCTGACATTTCCGAGGCCTTAATGAAATTAAAAGATATGATTTTCACTTGTTTTAATATTATTTAACGCTTTGTCATTGTAGATAATGTTTTAATAAATATCTTGTTAACTTCATGAAAAATAATTAATCTACTAAAACAACAAGAATTTTTTTTTTATAATGGGCAAGACAAAAGTATAATTTTATTTAAACATTACGTTTATAACATTTCTTTTAAACTTGATACATATATAATATTAGTTGTAACTATTAGTTTGTTTGTTATTTCTTTAGGGCCCCAAATTAAAGTGGGCCCTAATTGGCGGCATCTCTGGCATCACCTCAAGACCGACTCTGTTGGTACAGGTGAATAAATAAAACCGAAACTTCGAACCAAAAATGAAAAATCGAGCCATTTCAAACTGCTTTGTTAGCAAACAATTAGTACAATTTAATTTTATCGTTGAATGGAATTATTCGGTTCATTATGGTGCAAACTGCAAAAGGTCAAAAACCAAACTGAAATCGATTTTTCGAATTTTCTATATTATTTTATATCGTTCTCAATTTACTCATATTTTTCTCTACCTTTTAGTTTTTCTTGATCTTTATAATGTAGAGTAAACTGCAAAAAGTACCCCTGTGTAATCTCTAAATAGCGAAAACCCCCCTATGATAAATAAACTAGCAAAAACCCCCCTTGAAATTATTTAAATAGCACACTCGGCCCATTTCTCATTTGAGTGTTGACTTCATATAAAAAGACACAAATACCCCCGGAATTTTGCAACTAATAAATTCTTATGTTCTTTTAAATATTTTAATTATTTTATTTTTGTTATATTTATAAAGGTACAATGGGGGTAGTCTTTAATTTATTTTCATTTTTATTATCACATAATTTTTCTATATATTTTAAATTATCGCTACATCAAAAGAAAACTTTAATTCCATTATTATTTATTTAAAAAATCTATACTTAATTTGATTAACAAATTTTTTGATTATTTTTTAATTTAATTATTTACTATTTTTTAACAATATTTTAATTTCTAAACAATCAAATTAAAAGGAAAATATATATACATATAATATATATACATATAAATACATTTTTAGGGTCAATTTCGTCATTTCACATCCAAAAACCAACTACCAGTCGCGCAACCCGCGAGTGAGCCACACTTAAGTCAACCAGGGGGGTTTTTGCCTTCGACTAAATTTCACAGGGGGGTTTTTGCTAATTTTTTTATCACATGGGGTTTTTGCTATTTAGAGATTACACAGGGGTACGTTTTGCAGTTTACTCTTATAATGTATGTAAAATTTATATCGTACTTTTCACTTCATCTCATTTGCTTTTATTGAGCGTAATAAAGTATTTTAACAACCTTTTTTTATTGAATTATCATAAAACATATTTTAAAAATAACTAACATGATCAATATGTAACACATATCTCCAATAACGAGATTTTTTGATCGAAATTGGAATATATATGAGATTCCGATTTTCGATCCGATTAAAGTTCTGAAAATAATTCCAAAAATTCCAATTTCTTTTTCCGAATATTACAATTAAAATAAAAATACTATTATGCATTTTATATTTAAGGTGAGAAAAAATTAAAAAAAATTCCAAATTCCAAATTCCGCCGATTCCCATTCGAAATTTTGCAATCTTGGAACAAGTTTTTTCGCTCCAATTTCCAAAATTCCGATTTCCGATTTTTTCCTATTTTTTTTTTGGAACGTAATTGGAACTAGTACTTCACTTCTGAAAAATCGGAACTTTTCCGAAAGGGCTAATTATGATACTACCGATTTACTATTTCCGATGATTCTCATTGCAGAACAAAACAAAATTTTCTCTACTTCAACTCTCTCAACCAAAGCAAATGATAAACAAAAGAAAACTAAACACTAGAATTTGGTTAGACCATACAATTCTTTTTGTTACCCTAAAGATAAATTAAAGTTCAAATTCTAGATCATCATATATCTAAACGGCCAAAATGCAAGAAAAAAAAAATCACAAAGTTTCGAACAAATAATTCATCGACACTACTCGGCATTTGTTCCACCTGATCTTCAATCGTAACCGACACTCCGTCTCGGTTACTATCACCAAGGACAGGATCGTCATTAATAATAATAATATTTTTAAGCAATAAAAAAAAAATTTGCAATATTTACTAAATAATATTTAGACCAATATGAAGATTACGGTTTTAAAGTATATTATTGTAAGAAATTAATATCCAATTTTAACCAATATATTATTTCTAGATATATGTATTCTAGCTACTTTAATTTAGCAACCTACTACATATATCACTAGGTAAATTGAACTAAATCAATTGCTTTATTCATTCATTCTCATTAATAAGCTATCCCATTTATCATAAATATACTATTAATTTCAAAATTGGAGATTATGATTATCCAAAGACAATCATATATTAAAATTAGGGGTAGCATGATTATTGAACTTATAAAAACAATAAACCCAATTAACAACGCCTCCCAATAATCAATACAAGATGTCAACTAGCAAAATGGAGTAACAAAAAACAATAAAAAAATTTATGGAAATTTTTATAGAAGTAATAAATAAAGAATTGAAATTATCCCTAAAAGAATCAAGCATTGTGTATATACGAAGTGGCCCGTGATTAATTGGAATATATACGAAGTGGCACGTGATTAATTGGAGTATATACGATGTAACCCGTGATTAATACGAAAATCGTAGAACTTATTAGAAGACCAGTGTGTATTGTAAGCTAAAGGAAGAAATGGAGCCAAAACAAATGACTCAAGTTTGATGGAACAAATAATAATACTCCCTTATTTTCTTAATATTTGTCACTTTTGTTGGTTGCACACATATTAAGAAATTCAATAAATATGCATAGATAGTAGCAAAGAGTATAGTAAATCACTAAAATGCCCATGCCATTAATTGATTTTTAAATAATTATATTTCAATTAATTATGAGTGAGAAAGGGCAAAATTGAAAATTAATTGCAATTAATTATTCATTAGAATAGTAAAATGACAAATAATTTGAAATATGAAAAATAGCAAAAGTGACAAATATTAAGGGAAGGAGGGAGTAATAATCACATAGCTACACAAGTCATTATTATCAGAATATTAATCCGGTGGTTATTACGGGTTTATTCTATGCTATACCGGGTGAAATATACCGGATAGATCTTTACTATTCATATACATACAAACACAAAACACCGGGTACAGTCTTCACCGGGTGTAATATAGAAATAACCCCTAGTTTGTGCAATACACTCGGTGAAACACATTGGACGATTCTGCATCATTGATATACGCATAGTATAACACACACCCATGTGTATATATATGTTTAATGGATGGTTATTTATACAAAAATATGATACAAAATCACCCGATATTTTTTTATTTATGACCAACAAGATATATTATTTATGAAAATTTATTACTACTTTGATATATTTTATTATGAATGTATACATCAATTGAAGTACTAAGATCAATTAAAATTGAAAATTAATTGCAACAATCACTAGTCATCCCAGCTAAGTATTTCAGTTAAATCACTTGTTGGATTGTCACCATAGCCAAGATAGATGCCCTCATTGTTCACTATATAGCTATACGTGTGTCGATAACTATCCCCATCCCAACCAGCTCTAAATACTTCGAACTTCCGTACATAATTTTTCCACGAAAAAGAACAAAAGTACAAAGTAGTTCCCCAGAAATTGACACGGAAATTCCAAGTAAAAGTTTGACCAGAATAATAGGTGTGGTCGCCAAAATCATCGTCTTTAGACGCACAGTGCAGATAGAGCGGGTTCGATTTTTCGGGTAAGCGGTTATAAATGTGGATTGTGTGCTTACCCATGAACTTCGTTTCGGCACCAATTTGATGGGCGAAGTTCATTGAGAGCAAAAATAAAAAGAAAACGGTGATCGTGATTGTGCGATCCATCCTTTGAATTTCGATAACACGAGTTTGTTTTCTTGTATGTGGGTTATTTGCACTTCATCTTCCCCAATTTATAGTGAAATGCTGGCGTGTAGAAAGTACAATGATTTCAAATCAATTATATTTTGATTTAGTATTATGTAAATCATTGCCTAGATAATCGTGATATTACAAATAATTTGGAAAGTTAAAAGTTAGATAGCTAGAATGAAATTTAGATGTGGGAACTAATCTTATTTTAAATTTAGGCATTTGAGTTGATACAAATCATGGAGACTAATACATAAATAAATTATGTGAACTTAATTGAAAAAAGCCCCATAAATTAGGAAATACAAGCAAATTACATTTGATTTCTTTATTAGTTTTTTTTTTTTTATTTTAATTGCTGTTTTTTTTTTTTTCTTGGTATTCTTTAATGATTTTATCAAAATAAACTAAAATTGATATTCTGCTAAAAAAAATGATGGTTTTTTGGTAATACAATCATAATTATATTTACCCCTATTAGATTAAGGAGCGGAGTTGATAACCGGTACACAGAGCTGGTCATTTTCGGAGCTTAAACAAAATTAAAAGATATGGCCTTCACTTGTTTTAATATTATTTAACGCTTGTAGATTTTTGTTTAGAATGGCTTGTTAACTTCATGAAAAATAATTAATCTACTAATATAACAACAATTTTTTTATAAGGGGCAAGACGAAAATATAATTTATTTAAACGTTACACTTATAACATTTCTTTTAAACTTTATAGAATATTTCTTTTAAACTTTATAGTTGTAAATATTAATTTTCTTTTAGGGCGCCAAATTAAAGTGGGTACCTAGGTGGAGGCATCTCTGGCATCCCCTCAAGACCGACTCTGTTGGTACGGGTGAGCAAACATAACTGAAAAACTCCGAACCAAAAATGAAAAATCAAGTAATTTAAAACTGTTTTGATTAGCAAACTACTAGTACGAATTATTTTCGTCGTTAAACCGAATTATTCGGTTCATTATGGTGCAACGGGTCAACAACCGAACCGAAACCGATTTTTCTCTCGATTTTTTTATAACGTTATGGATTGTTCTCAACTTACTCATGTTTTCTCTACCTTGTAGTTTTTTCTTAATCTTTATAATTTAGGTTGAATTAATTTTACATTCTTCCTAGTGATAAGATTAAAGTATTTTAACAACCTTTATTTTATTATTTCAAAAATAACTAACATGATACCAACATGTAAAACACATCTCCAATAATGAGATTATTTTGATTGAAATTGTAATATATATGACATGCCGATTTCCAATCTGATTAAAGTTCCGAAATACTTCCAAAAATTCCAATTTATTTTTTTATTTTATTTTTCCGAATATTACAATTAAAAGAACAATATTATTATGTGTTTTATATTTAAGGTGAGCAAAAATTGTAAATTTCCAAATTCCGCCAATTTTGGAACAAGTTTTTCTGTTCCAATTTCTAAAAATCCAATTTTGAATTTTATGATTTTTTTGGAACGGAATTGGAACTAGTACTTCACTTCCGAAAAAATCAAAACTTTTCTGAAAGAGCTAATTCCGATTCGTCCGATTTACTATTTCCTACAATTCTCATAGCAGAACAAAACAAAATTTTCTCTACTTCAACTCATCTCAACCAAAGCAAAATAATAAACAAAAGAAAACTAAACACTAGAATTTGGTGAGACCATGCAATTAATTTAGTTACCCTAAAGATAAATTAAAGTTCAAATTCTAGATCATATATCTAAACTGCCAAAATGCAAAAAAAAAAAAAAAAAAAAAAAAAAAAAAAAAAAAATCACAAGTTTGGAACAGATAATTCATCGACATTACTCGGCATTCGTTCCACCTTCTCTTCAATCGTAACCGACACTCCGTCTCGGTTACTATCACCAAGGGCAGGATCATCATTAATGTCAATACGCTCATTCGGCTGTCTTGTCTGCAAATCGAATGCTTCGTCGCCCATAACCTCGATATTCACATTCTTCAATTCGTTCGAGTATTCGCCGAAATTATTATCGTAGTCCTCCTTATCTCCTCCACTCTCGTCGGAACTCGTCTCGTTTTCCTCCGTGTAGGCGGCAGAGGCGGGCCCGCCACCTCCTTCGGATTGAATATTAATCATATTAAGATCCGTCAAATTGATCGGAACCTGAGGAGGCCGTTGTTGTGTGGGCCCCACGGGACCCACACATGGTATCGTTTGACCGATTCTCAATCTTTCACGGTACCCCTCCATTTCCATCTTGTATCTCTCCTTGTCTTTAAGAGCTTTCTCCTGATAAACCTAAATCAAAAAAAAAAAAAAAACATGTGAATGCAAAAAACTTAAGATTTTTTTTCTTTCGTCCCTCTACTATATACTTTACTACTAAAAAAGTTTTATTCGACGAAAATAAAAGGGTTTTATTTGCATTCAACACCCCTGTAGTTTCTCTACTCCTCAAAATACCCCCATATTAATTTATTACCAAAAAGAACCCCATACAAATCAACTTTTCTTAGCAAACTTAACCCCAAGGACTTCTTTAGGGGTACCAAACATTTGAAGAAAGTCGAGAATATTATATTTTTTTCGTCCCTCCATAATTTTAGTCGATAGAAACCAAAGGGTTTTATTTGCATTCGGCACCCCTCTATTTTCTCTAATCGTCAAAAAACTCCTTACGTAGCAAAAAACCCCTAGATTCAACTTTTTTTTAGCAAACTATCCCCTAAAAACTTTTCTTGGGTGGTGTGTGCTTCAACAAATGCATTACAAGAGGGGTTTTGCTAATATTCATAGCACGAGGATTTTTTTTTAACAATTCGATATTACGAAATGCAAAACCAACTCAAGAAACCAACTCGACAAATAAATGAAACGATCAATCAAAAGACAGTGAATTTTACCGATCTATCAGGTTCTTGAAGTTTGTTCCAAGATTCTCCGATAATCCGACTAATCTCTCTATCTTTCCCATGGTAGAGCGGTTTGAGCCGTGCATGCTGCTCGGCGAAGAAGAAATTGTAGCCGCTTCGGTTGGGCTTCGGGTGGGCCGGGTCCCGCTTTCTGATCTCGCACTTTTTCCTACGCTTTCTGCGAGGTTGTTGTCCTAATTGTAGCGGTGAAGGCGAAGATGAAGCATAGTTGTTCATTGATGGTTTGATTGATTCTTCGCCTTGGCGGTTTTCGTTTTCCGGGATTTGGTATAGAACGCCTTTGAACTCCTCCGTGCCGATTTTGACGGTGATTAGATATCCACCGTCGAATTTTCCGTCGATCACTCCACAAACTCGAGTACCGGATGACGATGATTCTGCAAAACACTCGAAATGTAGTAGAAAGAAAGTTAATTACTATTTCTTACGAAGGTGTAGATTCATTTATACACACACACACACAAAAAAAAAATTGAATCTTTACTATGTTTACATTCAAGAAACTCGAAAAAGATCGTGAAATAATAGAAAAAAAGGAACCTATGGGTATTGAAGTTGAAGTATTCACATTCGGTTGTGGTGAGGCTGTGTTGATTTGTTGCGCCACGTATTCATTCGGAGCTGCTGTCACTGTCGCTATAGCATCTACGCAAGATTTATATATATATGCTCAAATTAATTATTAACTACGAAATGCATTAATCGAACAAGACTAATTAATTTAAACTCACCGGTAGGCGAACGAGTCCAACATTTGGCGTTAAAGAAGTAAATTTGTTCGTAGTGATAAAGCAGCGAAACGTAATACTTGCGCAGTATGAACGAAGCGTTTGTAGCTGACGAGGGGAAGTTGAACACTGCAGTAACTTCTCTCCATCTTCGATCCTTCAAAACCTGATTTGTTTTTTTTTTCGATAAAAATAAAATTAATTAGTTAATTAAATGAATGAATTAAAATTAAAACAATTAACAATATACAACAGAATAAACTGACCTTTGTAATGCCACCACGTGACGTAACTTCGACAAAGAGACGATGCAAGTCCAAATCCCGGCCCCCCACGATCGGATTCCTAAACCAAATTATACGAACTAATTTAAATTAAAAATAAACAATCTTGGAATAGAAAAACCATATATGTATATATATGTATGTATATATATATATATATATATATATATATATAGCAAACAAAAACTAAGCAAGTTGAAGAGTAATAAACTGCAGCAAGTAATGATCTCTCTTCACACAGAATACATGCTATATAAAATTTATCGAGACGAACATTAAATTGCATATCGAATAATAATTCCGATTCAAAATAAATAAATAAATTACACTAAATTTAGTTTTATTGCTGTCTTGGAGCTTCAACAATTGTTTTATTGAACAAAAATGCCTCTATGAATGTTTATTACATTCGATTTGCACCTTCGATTATGCTTATTTGTTCGATTTTACGACAAATAAAATGCATCGATAATTACCACACCTTAAGTTCCACATTAACATACAACAACCCTTTTGATTTCATTACAATCACAAAAACACAATAGTACTACTACCAATAGCAACTACACAGATTTTAATTTGTGATAAAAGTAAATATAGTAACCCCCAAATTCAAGAAAATAACATATATATAATATATATACATATGTATGTATATATATATATATATATATATATATATATATATATATATATATATATATATAGATACAAATAGTAAAATCTTACATGAATTTAGTACCCATAGAAAGATGGAGCTTCTTCAAAGTATCCATGAATATTTGAGAAGAAGCAACTACATTATCATATGTTGCTAATGGAGATGGATATGGATGATAACCAGAAGATGACTGTTCAACCATCATTTCTCTATTTTCTGCATCAAACATTCTAGAGAGAGAGAGTAAAGAGAGAGAGAGAGAGAAGTTAGTGAACAGTGAAAATTAGTGTGCAAAAAAAAATGGTAAATCTTGAATTTTTGCTAAATAGTAAAACCAAAATTTTGAACACATAGAAACACAGAAAGGACAAAAGGGCAAACACCAGATTTGTAAATACAGTTGTGAATAGTAATTACACTTCAATGATAAATTTAAATAAATAAATAAATAAAATTATTAAATCACAAAGCCCAAGAAGCAAGCAACCAAGAAAAATTAATGGCATTGTAGCTGCTAATTTTCTGCAATAAATTACTTAGAGAATCACAGCAACAGTTACCAGCTTTCTCAATGAATCTTGTTTAAATCAATATATAAAAATTATAATATATATAATATATATAGATCACTAATATGTCCAAAAAAGAAAACTCAGTTGTGCAGTAAAATTTCATGGAAAAAGTAGTATTCTTATAAATGTAAGAAATTGAATACAGAAGTAGACCTTTTCTATCATCCTATGATGGCCTTCCTAAAAGCATATAATCTTGATTCTCTCTCCTCTCCCTCTCTCTCTAGAAATCTCTCTCTCTCTCTCTAGAAATATGCGCATGCAAAAGGCTATAAATGAACTGGATATATACTGCAGGTCTACGTGGGCTACACAATCTTTGGCTGACAATCGAAGATATGACATGGAATTACTGTAATTAAAAACACAGTCTTGACAGAAAAAAATAAAATAAATAAATAAATAATAATATTAAATTAAAGTAAGTATTGCTTCCATTAACACAAAGATCCAGAGGTCTATTCTGTTCCATCTAAGCCCTTTTCTGCTGACAGTTTTTTCAGATTCCCGAACTAAGATTTCTTGTGGGCCCACTTCCCAAGATTCAATTTTTTTTCTTCTTAATTTTCTTTTCTAGGGTCAAATCAAGATTCGATTTTTTTTTAAATCGGTAAATCAAGATTCCAAATTGAATATCAAGAAAGGGAGAGAGAATGGATTAATACGGAACCCAGATACCAGAATGAAGAAAAGAATAAAAAAATGGAAAAAAGATTTCATTTTTTGTAGCGTGAAACAAATTTGGAGAGAGAGATTCAGAGAGATTGAGAGAGATGTGGGAATAATATATGGTATGTTTTGGCAGATCAAGAAAATGTGAGAGATATAACCAAACGTGACACAAAAACAATTTGCATGTGGGGGAATTAAAAGAAAATGACATGAGAAAAAGGGCAGAATCATTACCTTGTTTTGTTTTTTTTTTTTTTTAGGTTTTGCAATGTTTATTTCGTTGGTTTCTGAGGGAAATATTTGTATAAGATGGTAATAAATAATGTAATAGTTTTGAATGATGATGATGATAATGATGAAGAAAGCATATCAAATCTTATATAACCCTACATATCTATCTCTACTAAATGTGTGTGTATATATATATATATATAACATATATATAAGTGTTGATGATGCCCGATTTTATACGAGAGCCCTTCTTTATCTCAATTTATTTGATTGAGATCAATTCTATTTTCTTTTTTTCTGGTTACTCTTTGAGTGTTTCTTCATTTTCTTTTTATTTTTAGGGCAAATTACGGTTAATACCTGAAGTAAGGTAGAATTACGAAAAACAACATCACATTTTGATAATTACAACTAGGGTAAATTTACACCTAGGCCTATGAAGTATGTTAAAATAACTTCAAGGTCCATGTGATGTCGGTAATTACAATCACCTCTGAAAACATTGTTATAAACTTTAGGGTAAATTACACTCACACCCTTGAGGTATGCCAAAATAACTTTAATATCCATGTAGTATCAGTAATTGCAATTACCCCCTAAAACATTGTTAGAAATTCTAATGGGATATGCATTGGATACATTATTCCGATAGAGTTCTAATGGACTATTAGTTTTAGGAGTGGTGGAGACAACATAGAGCTATGGGTGATTTAAGAAATGTTGGGAGAGTCGTGTCACCCTCTAGTTCTATGTTGTTTCCACCATTTACTGAAATTAATAGTCCATTAGAACTATGTCGAAATAACGTATCAACTGCATTATCCCGTTAGAGTTTCTAACAATAGTTCAAGGGGGTGATTATAATTACCGGTATCACATGGACCTTAAAGTTATTTTACCTTACCTCAGGGGTGACTGTGTAATTTAGCCAAATAATAATGCATGTGAGGACATAAATTTTGGCTTTGGTAATTGTTTTAGGGGTGTGACTGTAATTACCAATACTATAAGGACCTTAAAGTTATTTTAGCATACCTCGGGGGCTTAGCAATAACTTACCCTTACAAATAACTATGTATTTTCTTACGAAAAAACCCTCATTCAATTGGTAAATTTAACACTGTAAGCATGAACGTGTAAGGCAACATATAGTTGAAGGGATAATTGTAATTATCCGAACATGATGGAGTTTTTCGTAATATGACCTTACCATAAGGGGTGGTCGTAATTTATTCTACTTTTTATTTACTTGAAAATTGAAATTGATTGGCTTCTTATAATACAAGTTTGATTTTGGTTTACTAATTAAGCAGGCTGAAACTAGCTACCATGCTTCTTTTTTTTTTTCTTTTTAGAAGGAAAAAATTAATTTTATTCATAACTCATCTCGGAGAGAATGATATTTTTGATGTTCACATGGATATCATAGTATTCATAGGACCGATCTTTTGATAGCGCTGCTATCACATGTGCCGCTTTATTTGCTTCCCTAAGAATATGTTTAAATTGAAATTGCTCAATGATGTTCCCGAAAATAGCTCGTGAGCTTGAGCTTTCTCCAGTGGCTGTGATCACCGTCTTCGAGTCACCGTCAATCACAACTTTTCTCCAGTTTTTCACCCTGGCCATCTCTATTGCCATAAGAGCCGCACTTGCTTCTGCCGATGTAGGGTCATAAGGTTGATTTATACAACCATCCCATGCACTCTTCCGAGTTTGACCTTGCCACAACTCCAATACCACATGTCCCATTCATCGCCGGCCACGTCGAAATTTAGCTTAATTGTCTCGGTCTTGGGGGGGGGGGACGCCATTTCACATCAGTCCTTTGAATGCAATTTCTCTTAAAACCATTCAAGCTTGAACCCAATACTTGCATTGTAGCAGCTTGTAGGTCATGCCAATACCTACTAGCAAAATCAAATTGCGTCCATTTCAGCCCCCTCGAACACTTTTTTTTATTTCCGGCATGCCAAAGTGCCTAACGCAATATTATGCTTCTTTCCAAAATATCCATTTTTGGGTTTTTCTTTATCTTCGGCATCCATTCTCGTATATCCCCATGTGTCACGGAATATTTTGAGAAAGGTATCACTAGTAGAAAAATGGTTTTTTACTACGATCATTAACCGTAGCAAAAGGTATCAAATTCGTAGTAAAAAGGTTTTTGTTACGAATTTACCCCGTAGCATATACGGGCGTGACAAAAGCTTTGCTACGGTAAATGGCCGTACGAAATACTTTTAATTTGCTACGGTAAATCCTAGTATTTAGTACGACTTCAAAATTGTTCCGTAGTAAAAAATACATTTTATTACGGTTTTTCACCGTAGCAAACAAATTCGTAGTAATAAGCAAATTTTCTACTAGTGTATATTGCTTAAAGCCCAAGTTTGACATGATGGGTGGCAAAGAAACAAGCGATGCAATATATTTTCCCTAGCTTCGTTACATATAAGACACCTCTAGCGATCCACGATTTTTCTTTACATTAGGTTTTCACTAGTAGGCAGTAAATTTTTGCAAACTCTCCACATAAATATTTTAATTTTGCTCGGCAAGTTTAGCGCCCAAAGACATTTTCAATCAACATCGCTCTGAGCACTCGAGCTACTTCTTTCCCCAACCCCCACCTCTCTGTTCATTTGCATTGCAAGATGATATGCACTCCGGACAGAAAACATACCGAATTCCCCTTTCCGGAGAGAGTGCACCAAAGGAGCCTCCATTTACCACAAAAGAGTATGTAACCGTAATAACACAAGTCATTATCATATTAACAACTGAACTAATTGCCAGCCCCAATTTTTCCACCACCCTTCGCAAAAACACCCGTTCAATGCGATCATAAGCTTTGCTAATATCCTCCACTTCAACATCTTTCTCACACCACAGCCATGCTGAGAGTTTCGCAGACCATTTATTATATTTTTCTTTTTTCGAGATGATGCCCTTGCATGGAAAAACTTTGTATTTTTATCGCCTTCGGTTATCCAATGCGATTTAGCCCGTTGTCTCCACATCATCTCCTCTTTATCCTGAAGATCTTCCAATTCCAGACTCTTAGTATTAATTTGATTAAGCCGGAAAATTTCTTTGTAACTCCCCCAAATAATATTCTACTCCAATTGATCAACTTCCTTTTACAAATATCCAGAGTCCTCTCTTGTTCCCCAATCCCATTTTCATATAGTCGTTGAGTCTAAATCTCCTCGATGAATTTTTCACATTCTTCATTACTTAGCCACATGGCCTCGAATTTGAAATTATTTTTCCTTCGGCTATTACCCCTACTTTCTTGACGCTTTAGCACAGTCAAGATCGGAGAATGATCCGAGTTCATTGCATGCACGCGAGAATTCGGAAAAACATTTTTCCGTTCATTGGTAACACATGCTCGATAAATACGCTCTTTTATTGTGTATGGGTGTTTTCTATTTTTCGTCCAAGTATAAGGGTATCCACTGAACCCATATCATGAAGCTTTGTATCACTTTTAAACACCTTCGGAACTCAAGAATATTACTAACCGAGGCCATATTTCCCCCAAAAAAAGAGAAGATGGAATTCTGCCAATTTCGATTCAATTTCTTTTGGACCTATTTTTGCTTTTCTATTTCAGATTTTCTGAAAATGTTCGAAGCGAAATTGGAATTATATATCAAAGTTTGAAATGATATTCCATTCGATTTTAACTTTTTTTTTTAAATATGGCTTAATTCCACTTTCTTCTTCTTGAAATATACCATATTGGCACTTTGCATTAGAAAATATAATTTCGACTTTTGTTTAATTTTTGACTCCCGACCGGCAACTCAAAATACAAACAAACGTTAATGTGTTCTTTTTTCTTTTTCCTTTTTTCCAAACTCACCTCAACTCCAAAAACTGAATAAAATGTGCTTGAAAGTCATAATTCTCATGTTGCTGCTATTTTAAGGAAAAAAAAAAGGAATTCATCGACTCCGAAATAATGGATCGAAACGAGGAATTTAAGCGTAGCCAAAACATTTCAATATTAATTAAAAAGAAAAAAGAAAAAAAAAAAAAAGGAGAGGACTAAATCAACTATATGTACAAAAGTCTCATCTCAACATGCAGAGAAATGACCTCTACATGGGATGGACAAGAACACAATAATTACTCATACATCCCCACAAAACAGGAATTTGCATACATCTTTCCTGAACCATGTCTACCAAAACACCACCCCCGTTTCTCAACCCTCGAGAAACAATTTGCGGATCAAAACTAAAATTATCCAAACGAAAAAGAAAAAAAATCACAAAAAAAATAAAAATGAGGTCATCATCTTCCTTCGTGTAGATCTTCAGAAAAAACAACTGCCCTAGAAATATTATCATTCTCCAAAGCACTCAATCCCGAGTAAGGACCAGAAGAGAATATCGAAGATGTTCCGTCGGACTCAAACGTCGTCGAAGACTGTCTGAGATTGGGTGCTGTAGTAGTGTTGGATGATGTCACTACTGCAGAATCGTGATACTCTGTAATTCTTTGAACCATTTTCAGAGACTGGACCACTTCTCCCATGGTGGGCCGTTGGTTAGCTTCGGGTGCCACACAAGCTGCTGCAATTGTGCATACTCGGAAAAAGTCTTCCTTTGGGTATTTATTTTCAAGCCTCGGATCTGCTAGTTCCTCTAGTCGGTCTTTTTCTCTTAGAATTGGCCTTGCCTGCAATAAATTAACACGGCTATTTTACTAAGTGATAAGACTATATAATCCGACTTTATCACATGTTTGGTTGCCTTTACTAGGGCCTTTAATAGATAAAGAGCCCGATATCAAATCACCAAATCAACTGATTATTTGTCCACCCAAATGAGGTGGGATTGTACAATCCAACATTTTTTTACGACTTTATTGTATCCATATTTACTTTTTTACATTAAACATATCACATTAACCAAACATGCATTTTGGATTGATAATCTTTGTTTGAAATTTGAATAGCACAATCCTATGATTATTTCACAATCTACATAATCCTATTCTTCAAACCAAACGAGCCTGAATTGGGGAGAATTTTTTGAGAAAGAAAGCAGTGTTTGTATTTTGAGAGACACTATAGCAGTCAAATCTGGTGATGTTATGATAAAGGTATTTTGGAGGACGAACCTAAAAAATAAAAGTGATGTTTATTTGTATTTGAGGGAAACGTCTTATTATAACAATTAAATTACCGTGTCAAGAGAAGCCTTCGATTTTTTTCCCCCCCAAAATTTCGAAGAATGGTTTAGAAGCTAGACAAGCAGAATTTCGTTTTGGAGGAAGAATGTGAATGAATTTGAGAAGTGAGGCCAAACATTGCCTAAACTTTCTTGAACTTGTCATTCTATTTGTAGATAAACAAAGTAGGGTTGTTTTGATCTTGTTAGCAAATGATCCTATTAATCTAATGATAATTGGTTTAATGAAATTAGATATCAATTATTAAAAAAATGAAAAAAAAATAAAATCAAATCAATAACTAACCCATGTAACGAGGTTCTCCTGGCCTGATGGTTGTGCCATGTCAACAGGCCTTCTTCCAGTCAACAACTCAAGAAGAACAACTCCATAACTGTAAACGTCACTCTTCACCAAAAGATGCCCAGTCATTGCATACTCAGGGGCAACATATCTGTAAAAAAATGGTTTAGAAAACGATCGATGCGTTAACCCAAAAAAAAAAAAAAGTAATTAAAAATCGAGTCTTGAATAGAAATTAGAAAGCTTAATAAGACTTGGAACAAACAGACTAACCCGAAAGTTCCCATTACACGGGTAGAAAGGTAATTCACTCTGCCTTCAGGAGCAAGTTTAGCAAGCCCAAAATCCGCAACTTTTGCATCAAAATTATTCTCGAGCAATATATTCGACGCCTTAAAATCTCTATGAATAACACAAGGCTGCGAATCCTCATGCAAGTAAGCAAGACCTCGTGCAGCATCAAGAGCAATTTTCATCCTCGAATCCCAATCGAGCGGGCAGTTTAATCCCAATGGCCCTATATATATCAAACAAACAAAACCCATAATTATATATAATATATATATAAAGTGATTTATATTTTTTACAAAAATTACGAAAGATACCATGTAGCCACCCTTCCAAACTTCCATTTGGGACAAGCTCATAACAGAGTAGGTTCTGCGATGAGTCTCGATTACTGTAATATCCGACGAGTTTTACGAGGTTACGATGATGGAGGCGACTAAGCATTTCAACCTCGACCAAGAATTCTTTGTCGCCTTGTTGACCGCCAGTGCTTAGCTTCTTTATTGCTACGGCAGTGCCATCGACCAAAACGCCCTTGAAAACTCTACCGAAACCGCCCTCACCGAGAATGCACGAGGGTTCGAAGTTATTTGTGGCATCTTTGAGTTCTTCGTAGGTGAGAAAGCGTGTGCTGGTTGGGTGGCGAAGTGAGCCTATGTCTGGAGCTGTTTCTACGGTTCTTTGTTTTGCTGCAACACAAAAAATATATAAACATGTGAAATTCAAAAAAATAAACATTAAAAATTAAAACAGAACACGAAGGAGACAAAAAAAGTTCTATTTCAATATTTGTTGGGAAGTGCTTTATTGAGTAGAGAAGATGGCAAAAAAAGAAGAAACAAGAGTGTGTGCTTCTCCTCTGCCAGCAATCAAGTATATTAAAAAAAATGGGTTTAATTACACTTGCCTCCCCTGAGGTTAGGTCAAATTGCACCTAGACCCCTCAGGTTTAAAATTTACATATACTTCCATTGAGGTTTGGTCTAGTCCAAAAATCCCAACCCAAATCCAGCAATTGATAATGTTATCGACACCATAATATTTTTTTTGATTTAAAAAGAGTATCAAAAACTATGGTCTGAGGTTGAGAATTGTTAATTTGTCTTCACACAAACAATTGAATTACGACTTTCATTGGTTAAAGGTTTTATTTTTCGAGCAAAAACTACATCAAAAGAGAATCCAAACATTTTATACAATAGTTGTATTGAAAGCATTATACACTGTACTGTATCATGCGATTACGAGCCAAAAAAAAATCCGAACACTTAATAAAATAGTTGTATTGAAAGCATTACAAAGACAAAGAACATAAAGCTGCGGAATAGAAATAAAAAACACTCAGTGCAACTTGTTTTACGTACCAGTTTCCTTGAAAGACTCGACAGGCTTCCCTTGACGAGATACACATAAACAAACTATAACCACAGAAACGATAGCAACTATCAGAACTACAGCTCCAAGTCCAATAACTAGAACAAAACTTGGCCGTTTGACTTTTCCCGAATTGACTTGTGCTGTGGGAGTTGATGGAAGCTTTGGCGATGCTTCTGCTGGAGATTTTGCAGAATTCGGAGCTATATAGAAAACAAAATATGGTTACTTATAACTGATGTGCTATCTATATCCATGTTTGATATTTGATAGCATGTATAAGAAGTTTGGATTATTTTCTTCTCTCCAAATTTTTGTCAATGCATAACAGCTAATTAAAACAAATAATATTAATGCTATCAAATAGAAGGGTGTATTTGTCATTTCATTTGTAATGTAACAAGCATTAATAGAGCAACTCCGAAATTCGGTATCAAATTTGTTTACAACCATTTGACCCTTCAAAATAGAAATCATTATTAAATGTCACAAAAATTAATAGAAATTGATTTCGTTTTTTAAAAAACTCCTAACATTTAAAACTAATAATAAATTTGTTTGATACTTGTGGTTCCAATACACTAGTTTTATAGAGGTGTTGAAAGTATTTTCGTAGATATCAAATAAGCATTTGATAACACAATTGATATTTATGCAACTTTTTCACGTACCAGTTTCCTATCAAATAAAAAATTAGCCTCGATTCGTGACATATCAAGGTTAATCAAAGACTACCAATGGAGGCCTAAAAGAACGTAAAAAAAAATTATCACGAAAAAAATCAAACATTGCTAAAATAAAACTCCAAACATGAATATTTATTTACCTTGAGGCATAACTGGTGGTTTGAACCAGGTTAGGTTTAGAAGCTTGTAGTCACCCACCAAAGAAGGATCCAAACGGACCTTATGCGTCGATAGTGAAGAGTTTATTCCAGAAGCTTCTCTGGCAGAGAAACTTAAACCAGTATGTGGAGTAATGTCCATCGATATATTAAGTCCCGATATACTGACCATGTAAAAGTTAATTAGCTCAATCTGTGACACTCGTAAACCGAGCTGTGAAGCAAATTGCTCCAGAAAAAGATTCCAATTAGGGTTAGAAGAGACATTCGTGAGAAGAATATCGAGCTTTATTGGATACACGCAGTGGCAGCCTTTGCTCTCACGTTTGAGAACCATGTCTGGTCCACAACAATCTGCCAAAAGGAAACAGAAATCCATACAAAAATTTGATCACAGAGTTATATCGAATTGCTAAAAAATTCCTCGTGTTATTAATATTAGCAAAAATCCCTCTACAGTGAGTTTATTTTAGCATGCAGCCCCATAAATGGTGAGGTTTTAGGGGGTAGTTTGCTAAAAAAAAGTTGCATTGAGTTTTTGCTAGCATTAATAACACAATGAGAGTAAACACGGGGGTGATAAATGCAATAAACCAAAACGTAAGGGGACGAAATATAAGTTACTCTCCACTGAAGAAAGATCGATTCACATTGTTTAAACTTGAAAACGGATATAGCAGATAGTCAATCGTAAACACAAGGGTGTTGAATGCAATAAACCCAAAATGTAAGAGTGATTGTTAAAGCATGAACTATATAAGTAACTCTCGACTGAAGAAAGATCGATTCACATTATCTGTTTCAGCTACAAAATATAAATATAAGCAGATAATCAAATCTTACTAGAGATGCTTGAAGATATTGGTGGCTGAGTTAAGCCAGCAGGTATGGTGTTAGGCTCGGGCTGAGCTGGCGGAATCTCCGAAGGTGAAAGGGTGGCGCCAGCTGGCACCTGTCCGTTCTTCTTCATCGAGGGTTTGGACAAACGAGAGCTTGAAGGGGGGACAGAGATAACGAAATGGCCGTAATTAGGAGATTCCGCAGGTGCACCATAAGGGCTCAGGTGGTTACGGCGAGGCCTCTGAAATAAAGGCAGATTTGCAGATAGGGGCAGCTCAGGCATGGCAATAGCTGGAGACAGAGCTTCTCTTTCCAACATTTTGTTCCGTAAATTAGCATCGGTCGAAGACAGTATAGAACACAAAATAAGCAAAATTCTCATAATAGACCACTGGACCTCATGTAGCAATCCTGTAATTCACATTGCAAACAGGTGACAAACATGTAAGTATTGTGTTACATAATGACAGATTAAAAACACCCTTGTATCAAGAAACTATATATATATATATATATATATATATATATATATATATATATATATATATATATATATATATATATATATATAGTAGAACCTCGATAAATTAATAACCTCGCTTAAATAATAGTTTCTCTCGGTCTGGACTGGGTGAAAACGTGTTAGATTATTAACTCGATAATTTCATAATTCGCTAAATTAATAGAATTTCCCTATTTATAGAGGTTTAACTGTATATCAGATGCTCACTCACACTAATGCCAGCACCACGCATTAACCAAAATTAACTGAAATACTACTAACCACACACATTTTTGGAAATTTAATCAGAAGTTACTAGATAATTCTAAAAATAGACAACAAAAAAATTAAAATTAAAAAAATTGGCGTTTTCTAACTACATTTAAGGGGAGAAGAAAATGCTAAAAATCAAGGAACATTCGACCTTAAAACCCGCAACAAATTCTCAACAAAGAATCATCAAACTCAGAAACAGCAAAATACATACATGTATATATGTGTGTGTGTGTGTGTGTGTGCGCCTTCTTAAAACCCTCGAACTGAGAACTCACCACCGCCGTGAACGAAGAACCGCGATTTATTGTACGGCAACATCACCGACAAAAGTCGAACTCTGCTTAGATCTAAAACAAATACAGGCACACAAACAAAACCGACGGCCCAGATTTCAATGCGGATTCAATTCAATTCAACCCCAATCAATCTACGAGCAAAATCTGCATCCACCGCAGCCAATTGAATTAAAATCGAACATCGGCGACGAAAACGCCCCAGCAAAAACTCCAAACGTATGAATTAGCCAATTCCCCATATTTCAGCTCCAATATATGAAAAAAAATAAAAAAAAATTGAAATGCTAAATCCTAGAGAGAGAAAGAGAGGAGAGAGAGTGATTGTGTGCGTGTGTGTGTATGTATCGGTAGCTGGGTTTCACTGAGATATATCACACTGCTTTTAATTTATTTATTTATTTTTCCTTGTAGGAGGGAAGAGTGTAGGGTACGATGGAGTTGCTGCAAATTTTTTTGTTGGATTAATTTATTATTATTATGCTTTCGGCTAACGTGCGCCGTTGACGGTGGTAATTTAACAGTGGACGTCAGTCACGTCAAAGTGTCTTGACTTGAATGAAGATTAGAGACGGGAGTGGGACTTGATTGACTGTGGCGACGGTTCACCGTTGATGTCGTGGACCTCTTATTCAGACAGAGCCGTTAAAGTGGGTTTGGATGTTTTTTGATACAATATATTTTTGTCTAAATTCCACTTTCCCCTTGTACTTTGGTTTGATATCACTTTACCCCTTATTACTCTCAATTGCATCGATTTACCCCCTAGTACTCTGGCTTGATATCACTTTACCCCCTTCTACTCTCAATTGCATTGATTTGCCCCCTTTTACTTTGGTTCGATATCACTTTACCCCCTTCTACTCTCAATTGCATCGATTTGCCTCCATGTACTTGAAAAACTGTCTCAATGTGGCCCTCGCCGTTAGTTTTCACACATTTGACCTTAACACCGTTTAATTTAAGTTTGAAAATTACAAAAATCCACCCCTCCCAGTTTAAATAGTTATTAAAAAAATAAAAAAAAAAAATTGTGGTTGTCGTCGTGGACTATGTTTTCTCGCTGTCTTGATTTTTTTTATTTTTTTTTATAATTATTTAAACTGGGAGGGGTGAAAACTAGTGTCGATGGCCACATTGAGACAATTTTTCAAGTACATGGGGTAAATCGATGCAATTGAGAGTAGAAGGGGGTAAAGTGATATCAAGTCAAAGTACAAGGAGGCAAATCGAGAGTAGAAGAGGGTAAAGTGATATCGAGCCAAAGTACAAGGGGGCAAATCAATGCAATTGAGAGTAGAAGGGGTAAAGTGATATCGAGCCAAAGTACAAGGGGAAAGTGGAATTTACACAAAAATATATTGAGCCAGTACAGAGGATAAAATACAAGGGCCACATTGAGACAATTTTTCGAGTACATGGGGTAAATCGATGCAATTGAGAGTAGAAGGGGGTAAAGTGATATCAAGCCAAAGTATAAGGAGGCAAATCGAGAGTAGAAGGGGGTAAAGTGATATCGAGCCAGAGTACTAGGGGGCAAATCAATGCAATTGAGAGTGGAAGGGGTAAAGTGATATCGAGCCAAAGTACAAGGGGGAAAGTGGAATTTACCTTATATTTTTGGACAAAATGTAGCTCCACCCCCTATAACTTTTTTATTTTCGCACTTTCCTCCCTAGAAAATCAAAAAAGGGATAACCCCCCTCGAAATATTGTTTTGCTTGCACTGTGCCCATACATTTAATTTTTGGTGGGCATCGTGCAATAAAAATCATTTTAAGAAGGCAATATGCAGAAAATAATATTTTTAAGGGCAAATTACGGCCGCCCCTGAGGTATGGCCAAATTACGAAAAAAACCCTCTTATTTGGGTAATTACAGCCGCCCTCTGTTTTAAAATATTTTTACATAAAATTTATGTAATTTGGTTATTTACTGAACCAAATCATATATTCAGTTCGGTAAGCGGTATGAAATGTTGGGCGTACTGAAATTTTGGTTCGATTTTACCGATATAAACATCCCTAAATTTACATTTGGACGGGTTTTTTTCGTAAGATAGTACATAGTTAATGGATGACCGTAATTTACCCTATTTTTCAATGACTACTTTCAACAAAAATAACATTTAAAGGGGCAACGTGCAACAAAAACACTAATTTCCGAGGAATATCCATTGGAAGTTTGCTATGGAGCAATGTCCAACAAAATTAACATTTTGAAGATGGCATTTAATTTAATTTAAATATTTGAGGAAGTAAAGCTCGAAAATTAGACCCTATATATAATATATATAATGAAGCACCTATAAAAAAAACCATGAAATATATATTTCAAATATACCAATTTACCCATACATGTGTCGGGGATGTTATTATATTTTTTTCTAATTTATTAGGGGTTAGTTTGAAATAATATTAAATTAATCGGTCCAAAAAATGAAAGTTGATTATCAATAGTGGCTAATTTGTGAATAGTGAAAAAAATTATCAATCTATAAGCATTTTTAGTTTATTAACCTTAGACCTGGTTTTATCTTGACTAATCTTATCTTGACAATCAAAGAAGCTTAAAATATTGTTCATTGGCAGGAAAAAGAAGCGCCATTTGGACAAATATAATGTGGGATTCATTTTTTTAATTTATTGTTGTTTTTTTTTTTTAAATTGGGAGTATTTTGTGTATTATGGGCCACATCTAATGGCTCTTTCTTTTAATATATTTTATTTTAATGTCTCTTGTCACTTTCAAAGTAATTATATTTTAAAGTTTTTTGTTCATTTTCCAAGTCTTACCAATAAAAGGTATTCCCAAAGGTTGCTGGTAAAATAGTAAAAAGGGAAGTTAACAATTACTATTATCATTAGTCATTACTACTTAAGTCTTGTTTGTCTGCTATTATTATACTTCCTCCGTTCCTATATAATTGTCGTTTTTAGCTTGTGCACAAGGATTAAAGATCTCGATAAATGTTGCTTAATTTTAGAAAAATATATGTTCTTATACTAAAATGCCCTTGCCAATACTTAATGTGAGAGAGTGTTGAAGATGGTTAATAAGGGTAAAATTAATAATTACACAATTAATGCAGTATTGGAAATGTAAAGTGACAGATAATATGGAACAAAAATAATTTTAAAAAGGGACAGTTATTGTGGAACAGAGGGAGTATTAGAATGACTGAATAGCAAAAGTTAGTAAGGTGTTTGTCGGTAAATTTTGATATTGCTCAAGTGACAGCTAAAGTAAAAGTCTGCCATTAAATGTTATTTCATAAAATTAGTAATATCCCTCTCCTTATAATTTTGTAGGGGTGATTAAAAAAGGAAATTGCAATTTTATCCTTAAACTAATATCTTAATTTTGTTAAATAAGAGACTTTATAGACAATTACTAGAATCTAACAAATTTAATATAAGATTTAATCGAAGAAACCAAATACGTTACGAACTAAATACTTATTTAATCATTAGGGATTTAATCCAAAGTAATCTAATTCAATATATGTAAACGAACGAGGTCTTAGTAAGCTAGCAATTACTTGTATTTTTCGAAAATATTTATTTTTTCAAATAGTTTAAATGTAACATGATAAATATAAAAAAATAACTCAATATTCTCTCTTATTCGGACAATGCAAAAAAAAAAAAAAAATAGTAATTAGAAAATAAATTGCAAGAAAAGAACACAAAAGAATTCATGAAGTTATTTCAAATCCTGGTATTATTAGCTAGGGTTGCTTGGATGGTTAGTGCTGCTTGGATAATTAGTGGTTCCACCGGAATGATTCGTGGTGGTGGTGCCGCCTGAAGAATTCATCCCTAGAGTATTTTTGAGCACATCTGCCGCCCCGTGGGCCACGTTAGCCGCTCCAGTTACAGCTCCCTCGGCTATGTTCACCGCACTGTGTGCCATGTTCTTAACGTTTGTACCGGTCTTTCGTATGAAAACAAATAAAATTATGATCAAGGCACATTTTATTAGAGTTTGTATTTACTTTCAGAAAATTGAGAAAATAAGAGAATTTTGAGTTATATATATATGAAATGAAAAAAAAAAGTAATTAAATTGAATGAAAAGGGAAAGATTAATTTCAAGATTTTGTATACCTCTTGAAAGAAGTTGGTGGCTTGGGCTTGGCTATGGATATCAGATGGTTCATTCCTTGTCATCTGCAGTTAATTTATTTTTCAATGAATTATAAAAAAAAAAAACAAATATTATAATATATCAAATTGCTAAAAAAACCCTACTAATAATATTAATATTAGCAAAACAAAAACACATGTGTGCAAATCACACCAAATATTCGCCAAATATAAATTTACAAATAAATCTCGAGAAGTAACTATAAGCCAGGTTTATTTTAAATTTCATGATACAAATACAGTTAAATCTCTATAAATTAATATTGTCGGGACCAGATGTTTATTAATTCAGTGAAATATTAATTTAAAAAAAATATATATTTAAACGAGATTATTAATTTATCGAGGTTCTACTGTAATTAATGTTCATAAAAAAAACTAACCTGAGCTTGATTCATATCTTGTCCAGCATTGAAGGTGTTGTTGGGGTGACCTTGGTTTGCCATTTTTCTTGATTTTAGGGAATTTCTTTGTATACTTAGAAAATGAAATTAAGTTATTGGATGAATATTATTTCATTATTTGGCTTTAATTTATAGATTTAAAGATATGTTATTTTTAGTAATTGTTTTGGCTAAATAGGTGCATCGGTTAACACATGGAAGTGGTGGTGTTGATTGGCCCTCTACCATAGGCTCCGGGCAAGAATGTTTCAAATTGTTTAATTTTAGGATAAGTAAAACTAAATTAATTATTTTTTTTGGTTAATAATTTTCTTAATTGATGAATGCACCAATTAGGAGTGTTGGTTTGTAACACAATTCATTTTCATCCTATCAAAAATGTGTTTTTAATGCATGTGGTTACAAATCCTAACAAATGAAACGAGGAAATTTATACATTTTTTTGACGAGAATAGAATTTCAGAGTACTATTTTTCGACGCGGTCTTAATTTTGTGAAAAACGGCCATCGGTGTTTTGAACTAACATTATCTATATTACATATATTTCAATCTATGACACTAAAATTTAACACTTGATTTCGCCATTTGATTGAGTTGATAATTTCCCCCTTCGATTGAGTAATTTAATCCGACTTGATAATCATTATTGCAGAAACTATTTCCATGATGCGAAACTATTACTTAATGCGATTGCGACGAGCAAAACTTGGTGAGATTTTGGGAGGCCATGGCTACCATAAAAAAAGACGATGGAGTGGACTCAATTTTTCAAGGACAAGCACACACCATCAAAAGAACTTGCCCTTGATCCAGTTGTATGGCTTGATGACTCGGATGTGTTAAGGTTTGGGGATGATAACGTTGAGATTTTGGAGGCGAAGGGTATCTTCCTTGTCGTGGAGTACTTTCTGGGGAAATTTCCGGGCAAAGATGCCAATGGTGATATTCGAAAGAAATGGGGGGTCCATGCCGAAAATTTTCAACTCTGACATAAATGAGATGTGTTTTGTCCCGGTGTGGGTGTTGATCCGCAACATCTAGTTGTACAACCAGAAGTCATTAAGCATGATTGCTCAAAAGATTGGTCGACCGGTGCACATGGACAAGATCACCAAGGATATGGCGAGCCTCGCGAGGATCCAAGTAGAGAGGTTACGTTGATGCCTCTAAACCTCTATTTAAGTGACACATAATTTGAATAAATTATTTCTCTAAAATGACAAACAAAATCGAAATGGGTAAGTATAATATATCCTTCACTACACCCAAACAGGCATTTTCTAACAAACTATAACCGTTACAATAAATATTACTAACGGCGTAATTCTGTTAGAAAACGCATGTTAGAAATTTAGAGGTTCAAATTACTAACGGAATTTGTCCGTTAGAATAAATAATCAGACCCGTTAGAAAAATAATTAAATGTAACGCTTATATCCGTTAGAAGTTATATTGTAACGGTATTTATTTGAACACTATTGTTATTTGTTCTAACGCATATTTCCGTTAGCAAATTAATTAAGCGTTAGAAAAAAAATTACTATTGCTAACAGTTAGATTCGTTAGAAACAAAAATACACCGTTGGAAACGTAAATAATACTAACGGTTAGTTGTGTTAGAAAATCAATTGTAACATATTGTGATGTAACCCTTGTTAATTTGCTAACGGATATAATCGTTAGAAAAGTTAAATAATTTTGAGAAGTTTTAATAATACTAACGCTTAGATTTGTTATAAAAAAATCAGCTTTTCAAAATCTTTATTTTTTTGTCAATTAAAATTATTAAAGCCTCGACATCATTATAAAAAAACGAGCTTGGGCAGAATATGACCCACATGTTTCCACTGCACCTGTATTACATCGTTCAAAGTAACAACAATTCATATGATGTACATCACAAGTATTCATAAATAAAAACAAAATCCAAATCTCTAATAAAACATAGAATGTAACCATCCATCAAAATAATCATTTATCATAAATAAACTGTTCAACTCAAGTTATCCAGAAAAACAAAATAAAACAAAATTCGATGGACCATCAACTATTAGAACAAATTATCCACCATTCCAAGTTAATCATCTAAATAATCCATGTAAAACTAAATTATAAACTCAAATATTTACTAACCAGCTCTGAAACCAAATTACAAATCCCCTTGGACGAAGCCTACCAACGTATCATAACCCCCTTGAGGAGGGTCCCACACACGAGCATTAGGATCAAGTACTTCTTCAATATAATCTTTAGGGTTAACTGCAAAAAATCCCCTAAACTTTGGACGTTTTTGCACTTTACCCCCTGAACGGAAAAAAGTTGCACGAGCATACCTAAACTTACTAATTTGTAGCATCGGAACAAAAATTGTCTATTTTTAGCAAAGAGTGATCGGAATCCACAACACGTGGGAAGCACATGTTTTGAGTTGGGATAAATTGGTCTTTTCCTAATATTACTATTTTCTTCATTTTTTTAATAAATATAAATAATTCTTTAAAAAAAAAGGAAAAAAGATCATCTTCTTCACATCACCACCACCAAAACCCAAAATTACTCTTCGTCCTTCAGCCCACCGCCGTCCACCGCCCCGCCGACTCTGATTCGCCCCCAAACGGAAATAGAGAACTACTCAACCACATTGAAATAGAGGACCCAATTCATCAACCCCACCATTCTATCGCCGTCGATTTCCCGAACCCAATTCCCCCGACCAGTGCACCGTCGCCCCGCTCTTAATCGTCAAACAATTTTCTTGACTTTTTTCCGGTCGCCATTGACAACCAACCCCCAAAAACTGCGTTATTTCCTTTCAAAACCCCCAAATTGTGTTATTTCCATTCATCTTGTGGACCCCTGTAATCAGCTCAGCCACGCTACTTGACCATGGTATCAACCGATATGAATTGATTAGTTGTCGGTCGGAACCGGTTGTAATGGGGAAGAAGAGGGAGAATGGGCACAGCCCCACCAGCAGCCCGCGTTTCCGACCCGAAATGAATTGAAAATGAAAGAGGAATCTGTGTGCACTATCTATGGAGTGGAGTGACTATCCAACATCTCCTCTTCCCTATCTCTCCCTTTTTTGCCTTCGGCTATTACCGGCTGGCAACGCTTGGCCCAAGATTGGATTTGTTTGAATGCTCCAAGGGTGGATGAAGATTAATTTGGTGGGGGTGTTGGTGACGGGAAGAAGATGATTTTTTTTTTTTTTTTTTTTTTGTGATTTATTTATATTTAGCCTCTTGTCAAGGAATGAAATTGGTGTTGCTGTTGTGGTGGTGGTGGTGCAGCGGCGGAACAGAGATGGTGGTGGTGGTGTCTGATTTTTTTTCTTTTGATTTATAAGAGGTGAAAACCTCTTCTCCCATGTTCGAAGATGCAGGCCAATTTTCTCTCTTTTTTTTCTTTTATTCTTTTTTCTTTTTTCTTTTTTCTTTTTTCTTTTTCTTTTTCCTTTTTCAAAAACCTTGTGAGGTGGCGAAATTGCCCCTTTATTTGCACGTGTGAGTTGCACGTGTGCATTTCAGGGAATAATTTGGCTAAAAATGGTCAATTTCAACACCTGTGCTACAATTTAGTAAGTTGAGGTGTGCTCGTGCAACTTTTTTCCGTTCAGGGGATAAAGCGCAAAACACCCAAAGTTTAGGGGATTTTTTGCAGATAATCCTAATCTTTATGTTCCTCAGGTCCAACAATTTTGAAGTGACACACCCTGGAGGTATCATTGTCACTACATATCCCCTGGCTATTTTTCTTCCAAACTTATCACACTAGTAAACTTGAGGATTTGGAGCGTTGGCATTGGCAGGAGGGGCATGCAATACAGTAGGGATGTTCAAATGTTGAGTCGAATAAATAGGAGGACTCATTGAATTGGATCCAAACTCACTTGAAGATGCAGAAGTATAACTCGTTTTATCAATCTTTGAAGTAAACCTTCAAGACCGTCAATTCTGGAGATAATCTCATCTCTAGCATCTTTAAGAGCTTTTTCATTTTGTTGAATCCTTGACTTTGCTATCCCAAGATGAGTTAGTTGTTTATTGGAGATACATGAACCTACTGCACGTACTCCTGCCTTTCTCTCTTTTCCAAACTCATCTGCTATTGCACTGTATCAATGTCATCATAAGGCTCTGTACCTTGATCTCCACTCGAGTTTTGGATTTTTCTTTTATTTACAGCAGCTTTTACTTGCTTCTGTTATAGTCAAATAAGAAGATTTGTGAGATAATAAACAATATATAAGAAAATCATGTAATCTATAAATTACAAAAAAAATATTGAATACAATGGGATGTGGTAAAAAATAGGAAACGTGAAGGCGAGGAGAAAACAATTGATGATTACCTCCACTAATGGATGATTGACTGAAACTCCCGAACAAATACGGTAGTAGCCACGAATTCCTTCTCTTCTAACTCTGCTCCCGATTTCTCTCTGCCGCCACCAAGTAATTAGGAAGAATTTTTTTTAGTGAAAAAAGGTTAATTCATATTAAAAATATACCAATGTTTTAATTATAACTCATATTGAATATTTCTAGTTCAAGCGTAGATGCATTTTCCTCGTAATATCACAACTTCATCTACAATTCCACATTACACACTGACCCAAAATATTAACACTACACTATAAAACAACCCCGAAAGATTGACTACAGAAACTGCCATAATCGGCAGATTCAGACTCGCTCGTTTCCCACTTCGAACAGACCGTAAAACTCTATCAGCAAGAGTAAAATTCAGAACATCCTTAAACTTCTCCATGCTATCTACTATTTTTAAGAAGACACTGTTTTCAAATTCTAACGCTAAACCCCTCAAATTATGCCCAAAAAACGAAGGCGGCAAAAGGTTTATTATTTTTGAAATTCCGCCGATTCAACTGTCGTATTAAAATTGGTTTCGTAGTTCGTACAGTAGTCTGAATTTGGGGAATAATTGTTACCCCTATAAAATTTGGCCTGCTCAACATCTTTCTAAAAGAAATAAATTCGAAATTCAAAGTCTAATTACCTCTAATTTCGGCGACCACCACCGGAAATTAGCTTATGTCGAGGGCTTCCTGCAAATGTATCCTGCTCGCCAAAACTCCACCGAATCGGCTTCAATTAACGATTTCTCCTCTTTATCAATTGAAACCCTAGCTCCCTTTTCCTTTGATTTGCTTTCAATTTCTCTGGATTCTCTTATGAATTCAATTTCCTGTGAAGATATGGAGAAATTGAATGAAATAAAAGAGGCAGACGAGAGAGGGACGGATTTTGGAGAGAAAAAAAATTTAGAGGGGCTGAAATCGTGGGAGAGAGGGACGGGTTTGGGGGAAAGACAAAAATAGCAGAATTGAGGGCTACGGTGGTTGAACCCGTGAGAACTCCTTCTCTATTTATTATTAAAATAACTAATTTATGAACAAAAGATTAAATATAAATAACTTATAAATTATTAACAATAGCTATATTTATAACTCATTATCCGTTAAAATCCAACATTATGTCCGTTAGAACAAAATATAAATAAAATAAAAATGACTTATTACAAATACTAACACATAAGTTGTATTGCTAACGGATATAAGTGTTAGCAATTAGTAACGGGTATATCCGTTAGATATCATAAAATATTGGTGTTAGAAAATTGCTCATTTGGTGTAGTGCTTGATGCGATTGCAACGAGCAAAATTTAGTGAGATTCTGATTACAAATCAATCTAATTCAACTTGGGTAGATAAAGTTAAAGTCATTAGCTACAATCTATACAATAATCGATCAGAAAATAAGTAAGAACGCATTCTTGTTAGGACGGTGAACTTTAATGTTGTAAACGTAAACGATGCCCGATTGACTTTTAATCAAAATCTTATAACCATACGAGTTTTTTTACTATTGATACAATTAGGACTAACTGCCCCAATAATTAATCATGTACCTCATGTAATGAATCAAAGATTGTAATAGTTGGAGCAACTGAACTTGTATCAACTGACTCAAATTCGAATCACCTTGCCAACGGTCGCTAGGCCGAGTTCGTTACATATGGTTAGCCTATAGTGGTTTTACGTCTCTTATATATGTTGCAACCTACTCCCTCCCGTCCCATATTATATGTCGTTTTGGGAGGCTGCGCTAATAGATAGTCAATAAATATGCATAAATTATACCAAAAATAATTTTTGAGATAAATAATTAAGAGCGATAGGAGGTAAAATAGATAAAAGTGCTATTGAAAATCTAAAATGACAAATAATTTGGAAAAAAGAAACACCCCAAAAAGACATATTATATAATATGAGCCGAGTATTATAGGAGAGTGTATATTTATCCAGTGCATTTATACAGTTAGCTGCGAGTTTCTTTATTGAATTTTTATTTATTTATAGGCGTGTTAAATTGATTGGAATTTGTAACTTTTTGGGCCTATTAATTTTAAAACTAAAATAAATAATTAATTAATAGGCCTCCTCGGTTAACTTGGCCCATGAATAACCTAAGAAATTCACCGGAGTTGGCAAAACATCAAACACCTCTGATCAATATCAATGCCGAGAGTGAGATTCTTCCCTGCGTGAATTATCAAGAATTCAAAAAATAATGATACTGCCATTGTTTAAGCTCGGCACACTTGCGCTGAGAACACTCTGCAAACCAATTGGTAATCGCATCAAGAAAGAAGCTGGCTTTCACCCCAAGTTCCGACAAACCATCATCAACATTGCCCAGGTTAAATTCTTCTTCACCCCCTAATTCTTCGTTTTTTTATGGCTCGAACAGTTGTAATTACACGATTGTGTAGAACAAAAACACCCATTTGATGGAGGGTTAGTTTAATTATGAGTGAGTAATGCGTCTCCAGTAATGCACGATAGGTGTTTGATGTTTTGTCTGACAGAGTAATTGATTACATTTGATTATTCAAGTCTGTTATATATTGGGGAAAAAGAAAAGGGCTGTGATTGTTTGAGCAGAAGAGACTAGTTTTTTCGTATGATCAGTTCTTGGAATACATGAAACGTATTTAATAATAAAATTATTAAGAATACGATATTTCAATCTACTACACGTAAGATTTCATTTTCGATTGTAGAAGTCATCGTCCGACTGATAGTGGTGTTTGGTTGTGCTTGTAGTGCCCGAGTCGAAAACGGCACTGTGAATAGTCAACCATGTGCCGTTTTTTTTCTAATTTTGAACACGTTCGATGTCAATGTACGGTACTTCTATTTAACGTGTGACGCGTGTATTTATATTGAAAAAAATTCTATCGAGTGATTAAACTACAAATGTTTGATCATAAACTTTTAATAAAATGCTTTGATGAACGTTAACATCTAATGATTTTTTTTTTCCGATATTCTGATTTTTTCTATTTATTTTGCTTGTGACTTGATCGATTGGTTGCTCTAATTGTGTAACAGGCAAATCATCGTCTTACGACGAATTTGCAAAGACGTATATATAGCCGTGCAACAAATGTTGAAATCCGTCCTCTCAATGAAGAAAAAGCTGTTCAGGTTGCTGCAGACCTTCTCGGGGAGCTCTTTTTATTCACGGTATTTTTTATTTTTTTATTTATTTCCGATAATAAGCAAACTATACTTATAGGGTGGTATTTGTACCCGTAAATTTCATGTGAATGTGGCTTTAACATGAAATACCATAGTAGTAAATTTTGTATCTATCACAACTACGCGGTTGTACTTTGGTCGAATTAATTTATACAATAAACACACATTTATTACTTTTTATTTATTCTTTTAACCGTATTCGTCAAACTATACGAGCTTTACCGAGGCATCTTGAATTGAGGATTTCATGATTACTTGCACAAGATTATTATATAATTTTAATTTTTTCCCCTTCGTCGTGACTCTAATTTATCCCTTCTTCTTCAATACTTTTAGACGGACTAGGCCATGCAGTTATTCGAACTATATTAATTACTATTTCTTTTGCAATTTTTCTTGTATAATTTAAGCTCATATTCGTCTGTTTTTTTTTCCAAATATCTAGGCTACTATTAATTAATTAATGAACTCTTTGTTGTATTATTAGGTTGCAGGTGGACTTATAGTTTTCGAGGTGCAAAGAAATTCCCGATCAGAAGCCAGAAAAGAGGAACTTCGCAAGCAGATATTGGAGGTACGCTCTTCAAAAATTTCATTCGATAACGCAATTCTTTTAACAACAAATTATCATTTAAGAAAAAGTCATTTTTATTCAGCCTGATAAATATTTTACTGATCTTTTTTCGTCAATTGAATACGCGACAGGTACTGAGGGCAAGAGACGAAGAACTAGCCGGTGAAATTGAGCAGCTTAAGCAAAGAATGGCAGCACTTGAGCTCCATAGTATATTTAGGTTTAGGCACTCTTCTAAAGGATCTGATGATACAACTAATAAAGAAGCTCAACCATCTTAACGTATTCGTTGCACCGAATTACGCCGCCAACTGTTTTGCGCGTAGTTATTATAACTATTATTTTTTATTTTATTTTTCGCAATTTGCCAGATCGTTTGTTGGCAAATTGTGCATTCGCAAGCATGGCACGAATAAATTGTATAGGTTTCTAACAGCTTAGGGATCAAGAATCGGCTGAATTCTACGTTCGCCTTTAGCTGGAGCATGGAACGAGTTGGATGCTCTTTGTTTTTGCTGTAAATACAGAACATAGTTAAACCTTTTTAGTATTTAGTAGATTTTTTTTCCGACGGACGAATTCATAATCGGTTTCCTTTTATTTTCTTTTCGGCACTATTGATTTAAGATTGTGTGAGATCTTTGTTACATTGAACCTCGATAATTTAAAATTCAAATAATTAATAACATCGTTTAAATAATATTTTTTTGTCGGTTCTGATTCGGGGACACCGTCCTAAATTAATATGAAATCTTCAAAACAATAGGTAGAAAATTTCGAATTACATGGTATAATACATTGTTCCAAGTTTGAAGCCAAAGATCAAACAGTAAATTTATCTTCAAGCCTTTCGGTACTACAGACTACAGAGTTCGTCCGAAAGAATCGACAAAAAATAAAATCAGTAAATGCAATTTTCTAATTACTTCAATTCATCCATATAATCGAACAAAAAATCGATCAAATGTTACAGATCCTTTCTCTTTTCCTTTTCATTTCCGATCCAACCAAATCAGCCATGTAATAAATCTCATTCGACAAAGGATGAGACTTGTCACCCGACGAAAACCCATGCAAATTTACCGATTCGCCCCCACTCCCAACGTCCGCCCAACTAAACCCCACCTCCTTCACCACCCTCCTCCGCCTCATCACTGTCCTAATTCTCGCAACCTTATCCCACTTCCCTTTCTCAGCAAACAAATTCGACATCAAAACGTACGAACCCGATTCTTCCGGCTCCATTTCAATCAAAGCATCCGAAACCCTAACTCCCATTTCCACATCTCCGTAAATTCTACAATTACCAAGCAAGCTTTGAAGTACCGATACTCCGGGCCCACCTGGAATATTCCTCATAAATTCCTCGGCCTCCTGCAGCCGCCCCGCCCTGCCCAACATATCCACAACACAAGAATAATGCTCAGAAAAAGGCTCGACAAAATATTCATCGACCATCGAGTTGAATATTTTAATTCCTAAATCAACCATTCCATTTCGACCGCACGATGTCAAAACAGAGAGAAACGTGATTGCGTCTGGTTTCACGCCTTCGGTCAACATATTCTTGAAATACTTCATGACCGAATCGTGGGCCCCGTGCCTCGAGTGGGCTGATATTATAGCTGTCCAGGAAACTTGGCTTTTTTGCGTTGACTCGTGAAAAATCTTTTCGGATTCGAATATGCTGCCACGTTTTGCGTACATGTCAAGAAGTGCACCGGAGACAATTGGATCTGTGTCCAGCCCGAGCTTTTTTATCCAGGAATGACATCTTTGCCCCTGTTTCAGAGAGATCGATTCCGAAGAGGCGATTGCGTGCAAGACACTACCGAATGTGTAAGGGTTTGGTTGTAATTCTTTCAAAGCCGAAAGGAACACCTGTAAAGCTTCTTGGTACAACCCGTTTAGTGAATAAGCAGCTATCATAGCATTCCACGATATTATCTCTCTGTAATCGAGTTCCTCGAAGACCTTTACACAGTCTTCCACCATCTTAAACTTACCGTACATGGTAATGAAGCTGTTTGCAACGTTGATTTCGGAAAGAAAGTTTGACTTTATACAAAACCCGTGTACTGTTAAGCCTTCTTGCACCATACTGTGTTTTGTAATGGCGTGAATTAATCCGATGAATGTAACTTCATTCGGGTTTATTTCGTGCCTCATCATTTCTTTAAATAAGTTCACGGCTTCCTCGTCGTTTATGGAGAGCATTGTTGTCCAAGATACTACATTGGGATCATGAATATTCTCGAATACCAGTTTTGCGTCTTCGAAAATCTCGCACTTCGAATACATGGACATCAAAACATTACAAACCGAAACGTGCGTATTGTACCCTGTTTTCACCGACAGAGCATGAATCTGCTTACCGGAATTCAAGATTCTCTCTTGCCCGCAAGCTGAAATTACGCTGGTCAACGAGACGTGATCGAGCTTCATGCCTTGTTTGACCATCTCGATAAATCCCAAAACGGCTTCAAATCCACAACCACCCTCCTGAACGTAGCCCGAGAGAATTGCGTTCCAAGAAACCGAATCTCTGTGGGGCATTTCGTCGAACAACTTGCCAGCATCCGAGATTTTCCCACTTTTCGAATACATTGTCACTAGTGCGTTCGCAATGAAAATCTCCGTCTTCAAGCCAAACTTCGAAACAAGGCAATGCAATTGAAACCCGAAATCAAACTCCTGACCGTGCGCACAATGTGCAAGCACAGTCGTATACGTTACAGCATCAAATGCAATCCCAGACGAATGCATTGCGCACGCAAAACGGAGCGCCTCTTTATTGTCTCCAAAACCAGACAGCACTGTATTGTAAGAAACAGTATCAGGGTTCTTCAAGTGCTCGAATATACATAGAGCCCCCTTTAAATCACGCGACTTACAGTACACGTTCATCAAAGAATTACACACAGCAAGATAATCCATAAAACCGGAAACTACAGCCAAGCCATGAATCTGAGACCCGAGTTTCGGTCTCCCAAGACAAGCCTTGGCAGCAATGGCAATCGCAACTTCGTCAATTCTGGAAAGACCCATTTGAAAATGCTTCTTGAAAACACCGAGCGCTGCGCCCGGGCTATTTTGACGTACGAGGTTGAGCATGAACCGGTGAACAGAAACCAGCGTTGTCTTAGGAATTTCATCGAACAGGTGGTGTGCATGGTAAAACGAGCAAGAGTTCTTGATAAGTTTGAACCGTTGTACGAGTACTTTCTGGAGGGTTTCGAGTTTGATGAGTTGGCAGTTTATCATCCGAATCCAAATCTATCAGCACATGTTATACATTTACAAGGCTTGGTTGATCGTTATTTGTACCTGTCAAACAAACAAATTTTTAAATGCTAAATAGAATTTTTAAAGCATACAAACAATTCAAAGAGAAAATTAAAGACTCCCTTTTTATAAATGTAAAGACTCTTTCTTTTTTTCCCTAACACATATTTTACTTGCTTATTATTAGTATTAATTAGAGAGAGAGAGAGAGAGAGTTGATGATTACCTGAGGCGAGGGGCACGGGCGGTGGCGTGTCATGCCCCACAGCATTAGCGGCGGCGGTGGATTGAAGAAGACGAAGAGAGGAATTGGTGGTAAGAAGAAAACGCAGAAAAGAATTTTCCCACAATTGCCTTTTGTGCTGAAGACTAAGAATAATTTCAATTTTCAAGTAGGGCTGGGCATGGTCGGTGTGATCCGCTACCGACCCACTTTCGACCCGCTTTTATCGGCCGATAGTATTTTCCAGAGGAAACTTTGTTGTTGGGCGATCAATATATAAATGGATCAGTCGGCAGTTTTCAATTTACTCAAAAGTCGGTTGGTCGGATATATCGGTGATGCACGAAAACTTCAACCCACACGTGTTTCTAAGTTTCGGAAACGTTCGGAAACCGAAAATCCATGAAAACTGTCGGAAACGTTTCGGGATCGTTTCCATAAATATTTAAAAGTTTCGGGGATGTTTCTGATAATAATGAAAAATTGGAAACACGTTTCCAAACAAAATAAATCCAAATTTTATTTTAAATAAAAACTCCGAATTGCATACGGTTCAAAAAATCTTAAATATTATGTCTCCTTTTCATTTCTTGTGGTTTTTTAATATTTTTGTAGAGGTTAATTCCATACTAAAATAAATTAATATGGCCAATTTGTGGAATGATATTAAACATTGAAATCTTACATATAAAAGAAAAAAAACGCTAGGGTAACCTCATATGTATAAAAGAAAGAAACGCTAGGGGAACCCTAAGAAAATTTTTGTAATTTTTTTTCTCTATTAATTTTTTTATTATTCAGCTTTCCTTTTAATGGAATCTTAAAAAAAAAAATCTATTTTTTCTCTACGAATTTTTTTAATTACTTTTATTTTATTCTTTATTAATAGATTCATTTATTTAATAATCAATTTTATATTAGAAAAATTGAGTTTATATAATCTTATATATAAAAGAAAGAAACGCTAGGGTAACCCTAAGGAAATTTTTGTAATTTTTTTTCTCTACAAATTTTTTTATTATTCAGCTTTCCTTTTAATGGAACCTTAAAAACAAAAAACAAAAAAATCTACTTATTTTCTCTACGATTTTTTTTTTTTTTTTTTAAATTTTTTTCTTTATTAATAGATTCATTATTTAATAATCAATTTCATATTAGGAAAGTTGAGTTTATATAATCTGTTGTTGAATAGGTTTATAATGTATTATTAAATTTTTATGAATGTTGATGTTGTTACTGTCATTTAAATATTACTAATAAATTTTGTTATTATAGTATAAATGTATTTTTATTATAATTGTTATTGTCACATTAAATTAATTAATTTTTCACTTTTAAAAGTGTTATCCCGTGCATCGCACGGAAAAAAAATACTAGTTCTTTTAATTAAAAAAAAACTCTTAATTTTGAAGTTGAGATTTTTGCAATACAAGTTTTCCCAAAATTTTAAATATCTTCCGAGAAAACTTTTAAAAACATCTTACTATTATTAAAAAAAAAATGAATAAATAAATGGTCGATAATACCTACAACTGACCCATTGCTTATCCGACAAAGTCGATTGCCAGCCATTATTCGACCCATAATGGTTGGATCGTGTTGGGTGTCATTAACAACATTACAGTTGTTTTTTGTTACTTTTGAAATTGATTTCATTATTCAACTACAATTTTAGTATATTACATTTGATTAATACCGTGGTTGATTAATATATATCTTTCTAATTGAAGAAGCTAAGATTTGGGTTTCCATGCCGATAATGTGTTGGATAAGCTTGTCTATCAGAATCTGGCCAAGAAAATTAAAAGGTACCGTGTTTCTTCCCGCGATACTTTCCCAATACACACCATCTAGCTACAAATGACACACAAAGTTAAGGATATCATTATTAAGAAATTGCTAGATACAAAAAAAAACTACGATCTTCATAAGGGGGAGTGGTTGATTGACATGTTCATGGTGATAGATCGGGTCCATCTGCAGATCGAGAAGCTGATGCATTCAACATTGATCCATATTTTTATGGGAGAGAAAATGAAGTGTCTGAAATAGTGAAGACGATGACTGCTTTTCCAAATGGTGACCATGTACTCTCTATCCTTCCCATTGTCGGGATGGGTGGACTTGGGAAATCAACGTTTGCCCGGGAAGTGTTTCATCAAGAAGCCATAAATAGTCATTTTGCTAAGCGTTTTTGGGTCTACGTTTCTGAAAAATTTGACGCCAAGGTTCTTTTCAAGAACATTCTTCAATCGTTATGAAGTACGGCCGTCGACCTTGGAAATATTGTGGAAGAACTTCAAAAGGATTTGGGAGCTCAATGATTTCTACATGTCCTTCGACGATGTTTGAAATGACAATCATGAAAAATAGGATGATTTTATAAGTTCCTTGGCAAAAGTTAGTTCTGCTTCCCGAAATGACATCATTGTTACTACAATTCATCAAAATGTTGCTTCACTGGTGAAAACTCTTCATGTATACAAACTAAGTAACTTATCAGAAGATGAGTCTTGGTCCATAATCAAAGCAAAAGTCATTGGAGAAAGAGAAAATGGTATTCCATTCGAGTTTGAGACTGTAGGAGCATCTATTGCAAAATGATGTCAATGTTTGCCGTTGACAGCCAAAGTGGTTGGCGTATTGTTACGCGGTAAGTCGATTTCTAAGTGGCAATCCATTTATAAGAATGAATCTTATGTTTACGATATCAAAATTTTTTCTCGAAGATTTTAAAAGTGAGTTTTGATCATTTGTCGCCACCGTTACTCAAAAAGTTCTTTGCGTATTGTTCCATATATCCTAACGAATGTAAATTTGAAATGGAGGTCTTGGTTGAACTGCCGATGGGTGAGAGATGCCTTGGGGAAAATGATGATATAGATATTTTGGGCAACAAGTTATTTAATGGTCTATTAGGGAATTCATTGTTACAATATACAGGTCGCTGTTAGAAAAAAAATATAAATTATAACATGCATGATCTTGTGCATGATCTAGCATCCTCAATGCTAAATTCAAGCGACCAAGTTCGTTACATACGCGTGCAATCGTGTGCAAGTCTTAATGAACAAGCGAATTGTCTTCGTTCATTATTCTCCAATGATAAAGCATGCGTTCTCATGTTCTTGAATTTCAAATCGATGCATATTTATCTTCTGGAGGACGATTGTGTTGAAAAGTTTCCAAGTTCAGTCAATGAACTATTATATTTTAGATGTCTAGATTTTTCAGAACTAAGTGATTTGATATGTTCAACAACCTCTATTGGTAAACTTACTTGCATATATTAAGAGCATGTGATGCTTTGCAGAAGCTGCCAAATACATTGGAATACATGATGAGCTTAAGACATCTCCACATTCCTCAAATAGAATTGCCTACGAAAATTGGAACATTAAAATGTCTTCAAACATTACCAGTTGTGCTTGCGATAAGTTGATTGCAATTTTCAAAATGGTTTGCATTAGGGAATAAAGACTAAATCGAAACTCCTTTGTGTCTTATTCAGCTCCGCTTTGCTCAAGATGGAACTTTTTAAAATGGAACATTTTAACGTTTCCAAGTCTTGCCCGAAATCAGGTGACGAGGCTGATCTGCCATTGTTTCCTTGAGAATGTTAAGATTTTGGGGTTATGTTTCCATTTTATTGTGGATAAAGATGTTTTAGGAGAAAAAAATGTAAATAAAATAAAGTTTGTTTGTGAATTGAGATGAGACAATTTGTACTGTAGCAACAGATCATGTCTAAAAGGTGTTGGAAAAATGTATTTTGGAAGAAGAATTTGAAAGATAAAGTGATTTTAGTGAAGATAATTTTCACTATAGCGGCCAAATCATGTTTGTTAGAGAGAAAAACATTTGAATTTTTGTGGGGAATTTTTTTGAAAATATTTTAAAATATCTCGATGGGTTCTGGTTCGCACAACTTTTGCCACCTTCGTTTGTTTGTTTGTGTTTTGAGAGGAGACAATTTGTACTGTAGCAAGTCAGATGATGTCTAAAAGGTGTTGGAAAATGTATTTTTGAAGAAAAAATTGAAAGATAAAGTGATTTTAGTGAAAATAATTTTCACTATAGCGGTCAAATCATATTTGTTAGAGAGAAAAACATTTGAATTTTTGTGGGGAATTTTTTTGAAAATATTTTAAAATATCTCGATGGGTTCCGGTTCACACAACTTTTGCCACCTTTGTTTGTTGATTTCTTGATTAAGATTGGCAAAGTGTGGTAGAGTGATCGTTAGTGCTCGTTCCGTAATAACATTCTTCTTTGTTTGTTCGAATAGTCTGTCGGCTCCTTCGACGCTAAATGCCTCTTTATCGGGTTGAGGAACCAACAACACCTTGGTGGATCCTCTCTTTCCCTTCCCCTTTTTCGAAGTGGATGCGTCGCCCGTGCGACCTCTTTTGTTGGAAGACATGATTGGAGGAGATGTGGTGAAGAATTTTATTTCGGGGAAATAGCGAAATAGTTCCAAAACCATAACAAACATAGCCTAAGTTTCTCGGCAATGGAGGACTTGTTTTTGAGAAATTTATTTTTTCTCTAAGTTTTTATTGACCTTTTCTATGTTCATACAACTATACAAGTACTTGCAAGATTCATCTTTTATGTTCATACACAAAAATTGGTTCATACAACTACTTTTTATGTTCATACATAAAAAATAATTTATACAACTCTCTTTTTATGTTCATACATTATAATTGATTTTACACCTACTTTTTTTATGTTAATACAACTACTTTTTTAAGTTCATACAAATACTCTTTTATGGTCATACTTTCACTATGTGCAAATTCATTTTGAGAAAATTGGTCTTCTAAATATTTTCATTTTTGTTTTTCCAAAATCATATTTAAATTGACATTCTTTTGGACCAGTAAGTGACACGTGCAGTGCACGTGATTCCTATGATTTTAGTTAATATATGAAATCTAGATTTTTGACTGATAAAAGGTAAATAGTTTTAGATACTTCATAAATTAATAAATATTGGATAAGAAATTAAAAAAATCATGTGTTAATAAGGACTTATAAATATACGAACTATAAACTTAAACTATTTAATCACTAAACTCAATAAAAATATTAAAATCTAGACATTATAACTAAACAATATGTTACCATGAGTTTCTATTTCTGTGAATTATTCTTTATTTAACTTCTTTACATATGTTATTTTTGACCGATGAATTGACGATTTTGTCGCAATTCGAATCATGTGCGATTTATGTGCAATCACGTGTGAATCATGTGCGAATTTCTTATGAATTTTTTGAATAGAATTTCTTATGAATTATGAACTATGTATAGTATGCCATTGATGATTATTAACGAGAAAAACATAAAGGAGGAAATTTTCCATTTTGAACTATTAGATCTTTCATACGAACAAATAATATTTGATTAGAAAAGTCTTAAAATCTACTACATTCGTTCCAAATTGACTGCCACTTTGGGAAGTTTTTCTTGTTCACTATTATTTGTCACTTTAGAATTCCAATGATACATTAATTACTGTTTTCTCAATTATGCCCTTATTACTCTTAATTTATTGAGAGAGAATTAATTACATGGGTCTTAGTCATATTATATGTCTTTTCGTAAAATCTACACATATTTATTCATTTTCTTAATATATATTCAATAACCCAAAACGTTAATTATTTTGGAGTAGAGAGAATATTTTATTATATAAAAAAATTAAAGTAACTTAGGATTTGTGACAATAAAAATGGAATATAGAATAAATAAATTAAAGTCAATCTTGTTATAAATTAACTAGTAACCGTGCCCTTGCGTTGCACGGGGCCGCATTAAAAAAAAATGGAAGAAAGTAATTGTTTAAATAAATAAAAATAAAAATTGTAATGAAAAAAAAAAATTATCAAAGAATATTAAAATATTTATCTGCCAAATTTAAATTACAGTGCTATTACATTATCAACTGACATGAGGTCCTGCTATTATAGCATATTGTATTATCATATTGTATTTAACTTATCTTAGCAGCACTTGATCAACTGATAGCAATAAATTCGACGCCCAGAGACTGCGCAACATCAGGAAAGTGTTCTCCGTATTACCACCAGATGCTACATTGTATTACGACGCCATTACCAAATCGGTGGTCGATCGTTTACGTTGTTCAAGATTTCGCGTTTCGTACGAGATTTCATCACTGGGTCAAGATAGGCATAATTGGTGGAGAGATAAGAAGAGTGTGTAATACTGCTAAATAGGGCCACAAGTCCACATCTAAAGGCTCGAGGCCGAAATCGAAATTTATGGCGACCTTATTTATGTTAATGTTATATATTGTGAGTTTATTTATGTTAATATCAAAATTAATGATATGATAACATTCTCAACGGTCATAAACCCGTTACTTTTAATAAAGTACAACTTCGTCCCATCGAATCATATATGGGTCTTGATTTTCAAGCACCAAAATAGTGTTTTCAGCGAGTTTAAATCATATGGGTTCATGGCAGCTTCGTAAGAGGACCGATTTGACGGTTCTAAACCCATTAATTTATTTTTTATTTTTTTGTCTATTGATTTACATAACTTTTATTAGACTATTTGCACGTTCAAGTAATTTTACAAAGCAAAATTATTTAAGATAATGCATCAAAATCACATTACTTTAATAAGGGTGAGAACAAATATCTAGTACTACGATTTATTGAAATAATATTACTTGAAATATGAAATGTTAAACTATGCTAAAGGATATTTAAAGAAATTCCTAATATTCAAGCAAAAGTTTGATCCACGTTGGTGATACGTGTACTTTCTCCGTTTCTTTTTAAGTGTCTCTTTACCATTTTTTTTTCATACTAGGTTTCACTTTAGTCTTTCAATGTAGGATTTTTTTAAAATTTTTTTTTTTCAAACTTTACCACAACATTAATGATAAATTTATTAAGTAATAAAGATAAGTTGAAAAATACAAATGTGTAGTTTTGTCAAATAAAAACTTTTTATCCTAAATTCGAGGCTGTTTAATAATTTTTTTAATTGGTGTGCATTAACCTTAAACGATACTTCAAAAGAAATGAAGAGAGTATAACATAAAACTAAAATAACGAGTGCATGCATGTATAATGTATTATACGAATATTTGAAACAACAAAATTTAATTTGTTGGACCTAAACCCACTTATATTCTTTATATCAAGACTTGCCGCTATTGATGAAAATGTTAGTCCGGTCCATATAAGACGAGTTTTCACGGATTTAACGGGTTCATGGGTCAAGCCTCCTCACACCTAGATTGGATGTTACATATATAGACATACGCCCACGGGCTCGTTCCAACCCGACCGGACACGTAACCGGCCCATTGACCAACCGTTCGACCCGTTGACCCTCAATTCAACATGGAACCGTGAATTAACTTGTCGAAAGCGGGTCGGTTGCAATTCATGTATATGGTAATCGTGACTCGCCGAGTCCAATTCGGACCGACCCAGTGGGTCAACCTGCTGGAACCTATCAGAGCAAGGGCCAAAGGATGGAGAGATGCACAAAAAAAACAAGACAAGGTAAAGTGATTATAACAGTTATATAAACTATGTTTAATAAATTACAGTCTTATGACAAAAATCTATATATCTTTATATTAAAAGGGGTAATTTACAGCTACACCCTTGAGGTATGCTAAAATAACTTTAAGATCCCTCTGATTTCGGAAACTTTAATCGAAACTAAAACAAGATATTAATGGGACAAATAAACAGTAACCCATATTTGTATAGTATATAAGAAATTGATATTAAGGTACTAATATCCCCTAATAACCAATTAATTAGTGCCGTTAATGGCCAGCCAAACGGCATTTTTTAATTACAGTAACTCCCGGGGTTACCACGGTAAATTTCAAGTCCTTCTTTTCAATTTTTACCGCGACTTGATCCCCGCTCGAAATGCGGGGAATCGTCAGGCTGTAACCGAAGGAACCTCCTCCCATGTCTTGTTTGGTAATTCGCCCAACTGCATCTGAACTTGTCCCATGCCCTTCAGGAACAACAATTATCATTTTAATTCCCATTTCTTTTTCTTTTTTCTTTTTTTTTTACTAATGAACTATATTTGAAGATAACTAGGATTAAATTGCTATTGGGGTTTTTTTTGTTTTTTGTTTTTTGTTTTGTGTGTGTGTGTGGATTTATATAAGCTACGTGACACAGTCACGCGGAATTTAACATTATGACGCCATAAATGTTTTCGATTGTTTTCCCATGAGAATTTATACAATCGTAATATTCTTGGTAAATAAGATTTTGCCAGGCGCATGCACCGATTCTTGATAATTACTCCATCCGTCCCATATTATTTACTGTTCTGGATTGTGGTTCATGGATTAAGAAAATTAACAAATACGCATGATTAAAGTAACAAATATGTTAAGAGCACAATTGAAAAATCATCAACTATTTCATCATTGAAATTAATTCTCAAGTGACAAATTATTTTGTGATACAAAAAAATAAAAAAAGGCAAATAACTTAGGACGGGGAAAGTATACATACTTAATATTTATTTCTAGATTCGTCCCATGATTATATAAAATGTCATATATATATATATATATATATATATATATATATATATATATATATATATATATATATATATATATATATATATATATATATATATATATATATATATATATATATATATATATAATAATTTTATCGTATTTAAGCATGACAAAAAAAATTTAAATTAATTCAAATTATTTTAATAATGTATCGTACTTAATATTTTGGGGATTCATGACATCGTTTCATATTAATTTTTAGAGTTATTGATAAAAAAATTCAAAAATATGTAAATATTCATAAATTTTATTTCAAATTATACAAGTTTTCACCATTTTATTTTATATTTTTATATAAAATATGACATATATATATATATATATATATATATATATATATATATATATATATATAAAAAAAAACTTTAGGGGGGCTAAAAGTAATATTCAAAAAATACAGTGCCAAATACCTAATTTTTTATTTTTATTTTTAATCTTGGGGGGTCAACAGCCCCCCTCGCCCCTTCTATGTTCCGCCAATGGTGACCACACTTTTAAATCGTAAGATTTAGTTTGTAAATGCTACACTTGATAAAATATAGATAGTTTTCGGTGTTTAATTTACACGACAATTACATGCATACAGGGCCGACTCTAGTGCATAGGCAACTTAGGCCTACGCCTAGAGCCCCCAAACTATCTGCAATATTCATAGGGCTCCCTAAATTATGTGTATTATAAATTAGGGCCCCCAAATTTGAAATATTTTTTTTATATTTTCATAAAACTAAACAAAAAATATTTATATGAAAGCCAAATTGTGGAAAATATAACATAAGATATAATAATTCTAATATTTCCACTTCAAATAATAAGAAAATACCAAAATTATATTTAATTTTAAATTAAAAAAATAATATAAGGGTCCCAAAAAAATTATTTGCCTAGGGCCCCATATGGGCTTTAGCCGGCCCTGCATGCATATGGATCCCTTCTTATTACTATCGTGCAAATATTATTTCGGTGTTTAAGAACGTAACTCTAGAAATTATGTTTTGGATCCCTTCTTATTACTATCGTGCAAAGATTATTTAGATGATAGTTAATTTCCGAGGTGACGAGGATGCGTTTGATAATCTCTACCATGCATACGAACATCGTCATTTGGGGTGTACATTGACGATTGTTTATCGCAAGTAACTATCAATTAATCGAACATTGTATATTTAAGTTTGATAATTGATACTCTCTCTGTTCCATATTATTTGTCTGATTGAGAAATTTTTTTTTGTTCCCAAATTATTCTGTTAATTAACACTTCCAATAATACACTATTTTCAGTTTTACCATTTATCACTCTTAATTAATTAACTGAAAAACAATCAATCACAAGAATATTTTCGTAATTTCCTTTTTCTTTTTTTTTTTGCTGCATCCTTTTCATAGTTTCCTAAACTTTATAATCGCAATTAAAAAAACAAAAAACTATGAATAATATTTCATTTCAAATTACATAGACATAGAATACTATTAAAAAAATGGATCCCCAAATAAAGTGTGTACCTAATAAAATTTATTTATATACACAATAATACCAACATGGATGTGTATATTTTCATTTCTAAATAAATAACATATGTAATATAAATATCTTCTAATAATTAATTAATTAATTAATAAATGCAATTAATAATGCATTTAGCCAAAAGGGCAATATCTGTAAATAATTGCATTGGCGTTATGAACAGTAACTTGCATCCGATTACCATCCAAAAATTTGACCTCAATTTTATTGGCCTGAAAATCAGTTGGAATTGATAGTGTGTAAGATGAGCCTCCTGGCATGGCTTCTTTCTCTATTTTCCACACTGTATTTGTCTCTGTATCAAGCACAATTATCATTCCGATATCCATTTTATTTATTTATCTTTTTTTTATAAATAAATAAATAAATTTGTGGAATGTATTTTGCAAAATGTATAGACCTTAATTTTACTTGAAGATTAAATAATATAATTTTGTCTTTTTAGGTTTTTGGTGGCTTTATATAAGCAACGAAATTATTAATTATGTCATAAATGTCTAGATTTTGTTTTCCCACGAGAATTCATACAACATTAATATTTTATTGTTTAATTATTTTCTCGTGTTCTTGCATCATAAGGCAAAATCCTTTGGCCTGCAGGACTCCATTTTCTGACCCGATAAGTATTTTGTTGGGTTATTTTAATAAAAACAATATATTTTATTATAAATTATAATAATGACTTTGACCACTTTTATGAGGGTCATTAGACCACTATTTTGAAACATTCAAAGTCATTATTTTCCTACATAAAATACCATAATTTCTATATTAAATTGAGGTTGTATGGGGGTTATATTATAAATTATATAAAGGGGATATTGTGGCTTTGCATGAGTAAGAGAGAAGAGAATAAAAAATGAATTTCTAAAGATCCTATATATATTATATGTTGAGCTCTTGTTGTGTGTCGGGTGTAAGTTTCTACTTCACTTGAACGTGCAATTTCGGTGAAGTTACAGCAGAGAGATAGGCTGGGCTGTTGTATCCCATAGGCGACACGATTGGAACATTTTTGCACCTCATTAGAGAAGGGGTCGTGAAATTCGTCTTAAGAAAGCGACCTAGTCTGCGCCTCACCTTGCCTATCTCCATATTATTGTGTATATTATTGCAGCTAATTATCAATTAAGAAAAAGAGAGAGAAAATAGAGGACGAGCTTCAATCCGCCAATTAGGTGATCAATCGTCAAAGTGCAGCCGGAGTTCCAACAAATTTAATGGAATAATGTAAATCCATGATGACTCAACGGTCCGTCAGAGTAGCGGACCTGGGCCTGCTGCCCACAAGGAACTAACCCTTATTGAAATTGAAGTTTTCACATTGCGGTTGCTAGTACTGGATCCTAAAACCTTGCACCAACTTACCATTCCCGAAACCAGTTGAGTTGTACCCATGCGGGATTTTCTCGAGTACGTAAGTAGGATTATGCCACAATGATTTTGTTAGTTTTCGTCAAATGTTTATTTATGGATTGGTTTCGTCATTATTTATATGTGACCGTGAGATTATTTTTAATATATACTAGCATTTTTCCCCGTGTGATACACGAAATAATGTTTTAAAAGTGAAAAAATGATCAATTTAATACATAATAAAAAATATAGTACACTTACATAGTAAAATTTAGAGTGGTGCTATTTCCACCCCCAAATTATCTTAATTCACCACCAAAGATTATAAAATATCATAAATACCCCTCAAATTTATAATCCACCACCCTTCCTTGTATTCACTTAATCCTCATGTGCTCTAAGTTATTTATATTTTATTAATTTTTAATTTTTTTATTATTATTTTTTACAATGAAATATTTATTACAATATATTTGAACTTCCATATCAGATGACCAACATATTACGTAATTTTTTTGTTTTAGGAAACGAAATTATATTAAACCAAACTGGCCAATTCTTGAGGAAGTTCAGGACCTTCCATACAAGCAATTTTAATTTATTTTCAAAAAACGTCAATTCCTGCTCTTTTTGGCCTTCGAAAATAGTTTTCTTCGACAAAAGTATTATTTACTTAAGGTGGGGAGGGTGAGATTTCCAGTGAAAATTTTGGGATTTTTTTATAAATATTTTAATTAGTTTAGTGGTAGATGGTTTATAAATGTTTAAAAAATATAGGTGAAAGAAGAAGAAATTGGTAAAATTGGAAAATATATTTAATTTGGTGGTGAAATAAGATATTTTGAGGTTTGAAATTGCACTTCTCAAAATTTAACAATGCAGGTTAAGATTTAACAAAATCTAATTTCTATCTTTATCTCTTAGGATTTTAGATATATTGATGAAAAATAGGAGATTGAAACTGAATGATACATTGATGAAAAATAGGATTTTAGATATATTGATGAAAAATAGGATTCTTCACGGATTAATTTCAATTTTGATGAATGATACATAATTAAAAAAGGGGACTTTACAAATAAGCCCATTAATGGGTACTTATTTATAAAGAGATCAAGACAAAAAACTCTTTTACCAATAAGTCCACACATGGTCCAGATTTTTGTAAAGGACTAAAATAACCCCTCATACTTTAATATGCTCCAATTTCATCCGTAACTTAATTTAACTTCAATTTGACCCCAAATTTCACAAATTATTCAATTTTGACCCAAAACTTTTTTTTTCAAATTTTTTTTTCCCGCCGGATTCCGGCGTTGACTTTTTTTTTTTTTTTTTTTCCGTTTAAACAGCAATATTGCTGTGATTGACAGTAATATTAACTATCTTACTGTTAAACACAGTAAAATTAACTAAACTATAGTTTAACACAATAATATTGCTATATTAATCTCTAGCACATTAATATTAACACAACACAACTCATTATTATTGTGTAATAAAGTAATATTACTATGTTGACCGTTCAACAAATGTAAACATAATAAAAAAAACCAAAAGAATTAATATTACTGTGAGTGACAGTAATATTACTATAGCAACAGTAATATTACCGTCAACCACAGTAATATTACAGTAATAGACAGTAATATTATTACGATACTCCGTGAATAACTCAAACAAACAAAAAATCCAAACAAAATAATAATATTGATGTGGTTGACACCAATATTACTATAACAACAGTAATATTACCGTCAACCACAGTAATATTATTGTGTTTACAGTAATATTACAATAATAGACAGTAATATTATTACGTTACTCCGAGAATAACTCAAACAAAACAAAAACCCCAAAAAATAATAATATTGATGTTGTTGACAATAATATTATTGTGTTTACAGTTATTTTACTGTCAACGACGGTAATATAATTACGTTAACTAGTCAACAAATCAAACAAAATAAAAAAAAAAAACAATAAAAAAAAAAAATAATAATATTACATTAATGTAATGTCAACGGCAGCACAATTACGTCAATTAACTATCATTGACAGTATAATTACGTTAATTTATTGTCAGTGACAGCACAATTACGGTCAACGTTTAGCGGCGGACGTGGAAAAACAAAACAAACCAAACAAAAACAAAAAAAACTTAAAAAAACACATAAAAAAGTCACCGCCGGAAACCGGCGAAAAAATCCGGAAGAAAAAAAAAATAAGAAAAAAGCAAAATAAAAAAAAAAAGTCAACGCCGGAGACCGGCGTTGACCGCCGGAATCCGGCGGCAAAATTTTTTTTTTTGAAAAAAAAAATGTTTGTGAAAAAAAAAGTTTTGGGTCAAAATTGAATAATTTGTGAAATTTGGGGTCAAATTGAGATTAAATTAAGTTAAAGGATGATTTGGAGCATATTAAAATATGCTCCAAAAAAAAGTCAAAATTGAAACCGGCGAAAAAATCCGGAAGAAAAAAAAAAAAAGTCAACGCCGGAATTCGGCGGCAAAATTTTTTTTTTATGAAAAAAAAAAAGTTTTGGGTCAAAATTGAATAATTTGTGAAATTTGGGGTCAAATTGAGATTAAATTAAGTTAAATGATGAAATTTGAGCATATTAAATTATGCTCCAAAAAAAGTCAAAATTGAATTTTTATGGTCAAAATTGGATTTTTGTGGACAAAATTGATTAAATAGGGGTTACAATTAAGAATTGAGTATAAATGGTTGAGGGTAATATTGGGATATACATGAGTGTTTCCTTTATTTATAATAAATATTAAAGTGATGGGCTTATTGGTGAAAGAGATATGTCCCCTAAACCTAGAATAATAAACATGTTTGGTTGGGGACTTTAACACAAAAACCCCATTAAAAAAAAGCAAGGAAATCCCAAAAATACAAAGTTGGGGTAATTAATGTAATCTGAATTTAATGAGTTTCTTTGGGCATTGTGGGTAATTTGAGTCCATTGGGTTTATGTCAAAAATTGAATTAAAATTTGGATTTATCATAAATGAGAAATTCATTGAGGGGGTTTTGTCACATAACACCTATATATATATATATATATATATATATATATATATATATATATATATATATATATATATATATATATATATATATATATATATATATATATATATATATATAAATATTTTCAAATTTCAATATTGCATCATAAAATATGACAAAAGTCATAATTGCTCATAAAATAACATCAACAGAGTTCAAATTTGAATCCCTAATTTCTAAAAAAAACTAATCTATCACTCATAATCTTCAAGATCAATGTTAAATTTTTATCATTCACCAATTTCAAATGAGTTTATTCATCCTCATATTGATCGATCTCTTCAACTTCATCAACTTCAACTTTGACCTTTCCTTTTTTTCTCTTATTAATATCAAACTTGACGTTTAAATTTCTTGGACCTATTAATATATGTAAAAAGAATTAAATAATATTGAAATCCGTTTTCAGACTCTCATTATGTGAATATTTCGTTTCCTTTTTTTTTCTTTTTTTTTTTAATTTGTTTTTAGTATTTTGACTAATATCATAAATATCGTATCGTATCATATCATGATATGGCGATACAATACGATATCTCGCGATATTTACCGATATTTATGCACAGACGATACATATTATGAGTTGTATCATTTTGACTGGGACTGTACTGTCTCACGATAAATATCGCGGTATCTCGAGAGTTTAACTACTATGCACTAGAGATGGAATTGCCTAGATGCTGGAGGGATCCATATTGGGCGGATTTTGAAAAAAGAAACAAAAAATTTAGGTATTTTTAATTAATATTTTGTAAATATAGGTTTTGGCCCCCAATTTTTTTATAAATATAGGTTTTACCTCTTCACCTTTTTTTCCCTACTCTAACTCTTAACTAATTGTATATATTTTTTTGGGTAAAATTCATTTTACACTCCTGTACTATGCGAAATATATCTCCTGTACTATGCAAAATATCTAATTTACCCCCTGATGTATTGAAACGTCAAACACCCCCTGCCGTTAGTTTTTTTCTTTTGCTAATTTCGTTAGTCAAAGTGTCAAACCTTTTGACCGGCTGTTGCTAAAAGTTGTTGGTTTTTTTCTGACGAAAATACCCCTATAAATCTCTATATATAGACGGCTTAGTTTTGACCATTTTTCACCAGATTTTCAACCCTTTTTTTTCACTTTATTCAATCATTTTTTACTATTTTCATCTTTTTTTCTCTTTTCTTTATGCATAAAAAATTGAAAAGTCGAATTAATAAGAATGCCGCTTTGCAGATCATGAATGCAAAACCCAAAAAAAAAAAAAAAAACTGAAAACCCCTACAATATAAAAGAAACCCTAAAGTTGAGATATAACCTTATGGAAGAATTGTAAATTAAAAACAAAGCTTTCATATTATAATGGTAATGGAAACCCCCAACCCGCACCCCACCCCCCAAAAGAAAAAAAATTGAAAACCCCTAAAATTAAACACTAAAATCGACAAAAAAACCTAATTTAAATGAACGTTTACAATCGTTAAGAATCCACAATATAAACTTCAAAAATTTTGAGATTATATCATACATAAAGCAAGGTAAAAGAGTTATTTATCGCTCAAATTTACATTTGTAGGTTGAACTAATTAATGAGGGCCTGAGTTTTGTTTTAGTTCATTCCATATTAATTCCAATTGTCATAGATAGGACCATGGTTATTAAAATCTTACGATTCAATTTGATTCCTACCTAAATCGATTCAAATTTTACAACAAATCTTTAATGTTAAAAATTGATCAAATCTTACGATTTATGATTCGATTATTACGATCTGAGAAAATTTTAATTTGTTATACTATTGATAATAAATTTCAATTAAAAAGACATTACACTTTAACTAGAATTAGTTAATGTGATTATTACGTTATTGTCAACACTCTATCCCCTGAAATAAGTCAAGTACATGTCAAAAGAAAATCACAATATAGTAGTACTTTTGCTTATATTTCTCATCTATAGTAGGAAAATCAATAGGAATGGATTCAATTCTATGTATTCTAAATAAATATTATTTTATTTTAATTAGTTCTCAAAAGACATTTGTATTTTTACTTGAATTTCTCACACGTCACCGATTTTAATAGCATAAGTGCTTGTATTAGGTCATTTATTTATTTATATTTAATTCAATTAATTCTTTATATTTTTCGGGATACAACTTTTATATTTTGACTTTATAAATTTTAAAAGACATATAAAGTTGTTATACCACTATATAATTTCTTTAAAATATTTTTATGTAATCATTATCTATATTATTATTGAAAGAATTACAAATCTTACTATTTACGATTTGAATTTTTGACAAATCGATTTTCGATTCGATTTACGATTTATCATCCATGGATGGGACTACCCAACTCTTAGACCGATTTGATTAGGATTGCCCTACTTTTTTATGGATTAATTAATCCTAATTAATCTCTTAAAATTTAGTTTTTTTGGATAGATATTTTACAATACATATACATTGTACCAAAAAAGGCGAAATCCCTCGCCTTCAGGGCCCCCATCCCTTGGCTCGACAAGTATTTGATGGAGGAATGTAAATTATGGTGACTCAACGGCCCGTTAAGGTAGCGGACCCGAACCTGGTGCCCACAAGGAACCAACCTCATTGAAATTGAAATTCCCACACTGCGACTGCTAGGATTCGATCATATGTTTGTGTCAAGAATCTTGTAGGTAGGTTTGTCCATAACTCTTCTACTGATTTTATTACAAAAATATTAAGAAATTTAATACCAATGCACTACCAAATATTCGGTACGATACTATATGGTAATTAATGGTTATTATCGAATTTTGGTATAGATTTGGTAAGGCAAGGTAGAGTACTTGTATGTTAAGGCATTTATTATTTTTCAATTGTAAATTAATAGGGGGTTTTGTGCATAAGTGCTTGACCAACCATCTTTGTTATTCTAGGTTCAGTGTTTTTTCGCTAATAAGTCCATCCCTTTAATATGTATTATAAATAAAGGAAAAAATAATGTATATGACAAAATTACCCCCAATCTTTAACCAAATTCTTAACTGTAACCCCAGTTTAACTTCAATTTTGAGCACAAAAATCCAATTTTGACTTTTTTTTTTTCTAAAATATTTTTTTGCCGCCGATTTGCGGCGTTTTTTTTTTTTTTTTTTCTGTAACCTTTTATTGCCGTCGGTTTCCGGCGTTTGACCGCCCAATATGCCTCTAGGCAATTCCATATCTAGTGTACAATTGTAGATGGACAATACAATTATGATTCCTATTTTTGAAAAAAAAAATAAAAAAAAATATTTTTGAGTTTCCTAGTCCATCTAGCCAATCCGGCCCAACACAGTAGAACCGTCACTTTCATTTAATGCTGCAAAATTAATATGGATGAAGAAGCTAGAGATACACCACGAGGGTAGTAATTAGCAAGTTGTGTATTATTTGGTCTCGCTACAATGTGGGTGCCTAACAATGTTCTTTTTTTCATTTTTTTTTACTTATTAGATATTTATGTGAGTATTGAAGATATTAATATTAAATGATATATTTCACTAACAGCTTAAGTTTTTTGTTGAGATGGTCATTGAACATGGTATTAGAGCCAGACCAAATGAAAATGTCTTAAGCTCGAATCCCAACGCCACCCATTTCAAATATTTCAAGTGCAAGACTTCAAATGTAAGAAATTACAAAATTTCCACAATCATAGTTGAATGTGTATAATCTTCAATATCCGACTATTCTTATTAAAAAAAAATTCCGACTATTCATGCTTAGATTGCGGTCGGCCGTCCACCACTAGAATCGGGCGCCACCATGGTCCAATACTAATACACTACCACTATTCGTCCCAAATTCAGCCGACGGGCAAAAGGAGATTTATTCTTTTAAAACCGGTGGAATTCAGATTAAGAAATGAGAGGGCTGCGGATTTTTTGTTTTCTTTGACGAACAAAGGAATCAAATATTTGGCATTGCCGATGATGAAATCTGTTTAGAGAGATATGTTAGTCTTGCGTTTGTTCATTACGACGATGGTGATTCGTGGAATATTAGACGGTGCAAATTAAATGCCTGATCGCGGGGGGTGGGCGACGAATTATTTTGGTTGTAGAAGAAAAGTAAAATTCCGAATTAATAATGAGTGAATTAATGATAATGAATACCGCCAAACCCTCTTCTCCTAGGTAGAATGAGAATCTCATTTCAAAAAATTACTTGTGGTTGGTAAGTGCAAATAACTATAAAAACATGCCCATATTGCACCCTCACATTAAACTAGAGATCATCAATTAATACTGCAAATATCATCAATTTAATTTCTGAATATGGATATACTTCTTTTCTCAATCTTAATACCCATATTGATGTACATCTTCCTGAAACTCATCCTCATAATAACGAAAAAATCAAGCACTCCAAATCTTCCACCCGGGCCTATGAAGTTGCCTGTAATAGGAAATCTGCACAATATCATTGGCTCGGAGCCGCCCCATCGGGCCCTACACAAATTGGCGACGAAATTCGGGCCGGTGATGCACCTTCAGCTGGGCGAACTCTCCACGGTTATCATCTCATCTCCCAATGCAGCAAAACAAGTGATGAAAACTCACGACATCAACTTCGCATCCAGGCCGTCCATTCTAGCGACCGAGATCATGAGCTATAACTCCACAAGCATCAGTTCTTCCGTGTACGGTGACTACTGGAGACAACTCAGGAAGATATGCACACTCGAGCTCTTGAGCGCTAAGCGTGTCCAATCTTTCCGACCGATAAGAGAAGAAGCGTTTCTCGACCTCGCCAGGTGGATAGCAAAGGAGGCCGAGGCCGAGGCCGAGGCCGCACCTGTCAATTTTACTCGGAAACTATACTCTTGTTCGTACGCTCTCACGTGGACGACGACGCTCGGTAATAAAACCGAGGTTAAAGAGAAATTACTAAACATAATCAAACAAAGTATCGAATTGGCCTCCGGTTTTAACGTTGTCGATTTTTATCCTTCCGTCAAGTTGCTTCAAATGGTGACCGGGTTAAGAAGGAGGATGACCAAGCTGCACCGAGAATCGGATAAGATTTTTGATCAAATCATCGATGACCACAAGAAGATTAATGATGATCACCATAGCCGCCATAACAAACAAGAAGACCTACTCGACGTTCTTCTCAAATTCCAGGATGACGACCGCGGGCAAGAGATTTCGTTGACTACGGACAATGTTAAAGCTGTACTCATGGTTAGTTTTCTTCAATAGATTCAAATTCGTTTGGGAATAATTTCTTTAGCTGGAACTGCCATGAATTCGTCCAATTCAAGGGCATTTGCGTCTTTTTAGGGATGGATCGCCCTAATATATAGCTTCTAAATGAAGATTCTCATAATTTAGTGACCACAATATATAGGTACAATTTGTTTTGGTAGAAAAAAAACCCACCCTAATTTTGTTTTCTGAAATTAGAGAAATAGGATGTTTTTTTTTTTTTTTTTTTTTTTTTTTTTTTTTTTTTTTTTTGTGTGTATATTAATAGAAGGGATAAGGATACATTAGAACATCGATAAATTAATGCTTGATAAATTAATACCCTCGCTTAAATAATAGTTTTTTCTGGCCCCAACTCGGTAAAACCCAACTAAATTATTAGTTCGATAATTTAATATTTCGCTAAATTAATAGAATTTTGCTAGTCTCTACTGTATTAATTTATAGATGTTTAACTGTATTAGGATTTGGATGAGAATAATAAAATGACTCAAATGCCCTCAAAGTGGAAGGATAAATGATAATTCGGCTAAATATTACGCCAAAAATTATGATTTGGGGCAAAGTGCAACTGAAACTAAATTTTGTAATATTCATATGATGATGATGAGTTAATTACTATTTTATGATTTCAGGATATGTTGGCTGGTGGAAGTGAGACATCAGCCACGACACTAATTTGGGCAATGGTAGAAATGCTAAAGAATCCAAGAATAATGGAAAAGGCGCAAGATGAGGTGAGACGAGTTTACGACGACAAAGGGTACGTCGACGAGTCCAAAATTCACGAACTCGAGTATTTAAGGTCAATTATCAAAGAGACTCTTAGGGTTCATCCACCAGCAGCTTTGTTGAATCCAAGAATATGCACCGAAAAATGCGAAATAAATGGATACGAGATACCCGCGGGCACCAAAATCATTGCGAATACATGGGCTATTAACAGGGACCCCGAATATTGGGAAAACGCGGATTGCTTTGAACCCGAAAGGTTTCTTGATAGTTCGGTGGATTACAAGGGTAATCATTTCGAGTACATCCCATTTGGTGCCGGAAGGAGAATATGCCCTGCGATAACGTTTGCTCTCGCTAATATGGATCTACCACTTGCTATTTTTCTCTACCATTTCGATTGGAAATTGCCCGATGGAATGAAACATGAAGAATTGGATATGACGGAACGGGTCGGGGCGGAAATTACCCGTGTCGAAGATTTGTATGTTGTTCCGGTTGTTAAAAGACCAGTGCCGCCGCATGTCACGTGATGCAATAAATTAAATGTGTTAATTAGTAATAAAGGGATGCAAGAGTACGTAGCTTGCCCGCCTGTGGTTTAATTATTTACATGCATTGCTTAATTAGAAATGTGTTCATTGATCACAAGAATCACTAGCTATTTCGTTGTTACTTGTTCACCATGTTTGATTGTCTTTATTATATTTATGAATAATAGCATCTTCTTCTTTTTATTCTCCTTCTTCTCCTCCTCGGTTACGTTCTCTTGTTTCCTCTTTCTTTCTCCATTTCTTCTCATTGAAAAAGTTTTGTAAATGCTACACCTGGTCATCATGTACATTGATCTACACATAATAACACACACTCATGTGTAGTGTACTTAGTGGACAGATATTTGTATAGAGTTGTGGTGCAAAACCCTTTGAAAACCCATTAACTTGATCCGAACCACATCTTTCATTTCAAAATCAACGGGCAAATAGCTATGATGTATTGCGTGTATGTTTTACACTCAATTTATAATTTCTTATGAGGATTTTTGTGGAATTATATCGATTTAATGATGCTTAATGATTTGGTTGTTATATTCTAAGTACAAATTGAAGAATTGAGCTCTTGAGGAGGAAACAGACAATTACAAGCAATAATCGGACTTACAGTAGTCGCTGCCACATGAGACCCCACTCTGAGAATCATGAAGAATTCTCAAACCTCAGTCTAAGAATCAAAGAAAAGGAAGAGAATTCACTGTTGTCTTAGACCGCGGTATGAGTTTGTGGTACAAATTTCATACCACGGTCTCAAAGAAGGAAATAACAAAGAAATTGGAATCTCGGACCGCGGTCCGAGAGATGAAAGAGTGGGAATTTGACTTAAACATGGAAACTTAATTGGGCCATAAGTTTTAATATAAATAAGAGGTTTCCAAGAGAAGGGAGGGAGTTTTTTTGAAGCACTAAAATTCACATCTCGCAAGAAGCAAGGAGAGCGAGGAAACGAAGAATCGAAGACGAAGGCTTGACAAATTTTCATCATATATAATTCTTCATTTATTTCTCTCTTCTAAATCTATGTGTTTTTATTTAAATTATTGCTTTTCCCTTAAGAACATGAGTAGCAAAATTTCTTAATCTACGATTTTGTTGGAATCCAATGTGAAAAAAACATTTAGAATAAAAAAATGGAATGTCAACTAATGTTGAAGTTAACTAATGCGAAGTCAGCAAATCGGAGCTCCGACCACCCAAGCCACCGTCGGGAAAAAAATATTTAAAAATAATTTTAGAATTTTTTTAAATATTTTTTTAATAATAAATAAATAAGAATAATAATAATTAAAATAAATAAGATAAAACAAACCCTAATTTGAATTTGAAAATGATAAAAATTGTATAAACTAATTATTTGGGTTTATATCAAATGAAACTTGCAACAAATGAATTTTACTCAAAAACATAAAAAAACTTGGGTTTATCCCACATTATATGTAAGTTAATGAGGGGAGCTATCTCAAATAAACCCTAAATAAAAAGGAATATTTCATATCATGAAGATAACATAAGAAGAAAACGTAGAAGAAAAGAAGTTTTTTCTCTGTCAACAGTTGTATTTAGGGCTGGAAAAAAATGGCAATTACCATTTACCATGGTATACCAACCAAGAATTATCGACAATCTACCAAAAGAAAGGTTACTATTACCAAAAAACGGTTACCATTGTCCACGACTCTACGGTAAAAGATTGTTGAGTGTATGATTGTCACTAAATTTATACGTTCTTACGAGGATTTTTGTGCAATTTTATGAATATAATGGTGCTTAATGATTTGGTTATGTTCTCAAAATTAAGTTAAGCATGTTTATGATTTTAATTTTGAAACCTATTCAAGTGATTTTAGGTTTGAAATTATAAACTTGAATAGGTTTGAATATATATAACGTACTAAATAATTTCTGCCGGTCTGTAATTTGGCTCCCTGTACCATCGTCTTCAAAAATTGTCCTCATCCCACACGATTTCTTCTGCGCCTCAGCCCAGGATTCGTTTGCATAAAAAATTTCGTCGCCGGCGTTTGTTGCTGGTCCTGGTTTGTAGGTTGTTCTATTATAAATTATGAAAATTATTTATTTAGTTAGCAACACCAAATTAAATTCAGAATTTGAAAAAGGCCAGTAACTTTTTTGGCTTTTTACCTTCCCGCGCTGCTGCATTCAATTCGTTTTACATCTTCTTATTTGCTCATACCTCACCTTGATTCTTTGCTTTTCCGGTTTTCACATCGCTTATTTTTGGGTTTCGGGTTTTGGATTTCAGGTTTCGGGTTTTCGAATTTCGGGTTTTTGAGTTTCGGGTTTCGGGTTTCGGGTTCAGTACTGAGAGCTTTTGATCTAGTGCCTCGCCTGAAAAATCATATGATACAAAAATATCAAATTTCACAACGACTTTTAGCCCAAGTGCTAAACACAAAATTTGCAGAGATAAATTGCTCTCTGAACTATCAAATCTTTGCATTCAGAATATATACATATCAAAAGAGAAAGGAACAGAAACCACAATATATCCTTCTCGAGTATATGAGAGTTCATAAATTAAACTAAGATGCCTATGCGGGTATAACATTATTTAGAAGTTTGACGAACAAAAAATACACATTCAGGTTTGGTGTGGATTAGCTAAATAACAATCGACCTACAGTTCTTCCTACAATTCTTCCATCTATTATGTGCCTTTACTCGTGACAACCTTTTCGGCAACAGAGGCATTTGCAAAAACAATAAAACTAAAGCTACTTCGATAAGAAAAAAATTGCCTAATCTTATTCACTAAGGGACCATCCGATCTTTAATAGATCGAAAAACCAACAGCTCGATAATGCAAAACCCCTGCAAATCTCGAACCTTTAATGTACCACTAAGAAAAACTACAAATAGAAAATTAAAAACCAAAGAACATAGAAAATCGAAAGATAAATGAGAAATAGTGTTTTCCGGATTATCACCGGAGCTAGAACATCTGTTATAAAAGAGAAGAGAGAAAGTTATATTCATAATTAGAATTGAGAGCAAGCTCAATGTATGGTTTATATATAATACTTTGTTCGTAAAAGGGAGTGCGTATATACCTATTGAGGTGCCTTCAGTAGTGAAAGGGTCCATCTATGTGAACTTGAATCAAACCACATGGCTCGATTGATCTTAGCTACAAGTTCCAGCAACATCGATCGTTTGTCAACTTGTCGAAAATAATTTACTAGTCACTTTAATTTTTTTTTTTTTTTTTGAGTTTCTTACTCTTAATTACTCGATCAACTCTCTCCACAATATTTTGTGCATGTGCAACATTTATTATTGTGTCCACTTTACTCGATATAGAGGGGTCAATAATAATAATAATAACATATCCAACTTTAATAGAATAAGGTCTCGTTCGGTTACCGTTATAAAGTTCTACTGACTAAATAGTATGAGCTAATAACATGTCCGGTTGGCAAGATTCACACTTTTTCAAACCCGCTACTAATATCAAAGTCCGCTATTAAATGCTACTATTTCATTAAATTAGTAACACCTCTCCCCCTGAGATTAATTTAATAGGGGGTGACTAAAAGGAAAATACAATTTAATCCTTAAAATCATATTTTGTTATTGTAAACTAAGTAGTTTAATAGAAAATTCATATATACTAATTGATTTTTAATAAATTTAATAGAAAATCTAATCTAAGAAACCGAACATGCTACTAACTAAATAATTAATTAGTCAGTAGGGAGTTAATTCAATCTCATGTAATACAATCTAATCCAATATAGGTAACCGATCGAGCCCTAAAAGGAAAAAAAAATACATATTTTGAAACATTAATTGCTTCGAAGTTAAACAAAATAGAAAATTAGGTAAAATACTTGGTTATATGAACCGGCCTTTTCAGCCGACTCGAGTATAGTCCTTCGTAATCAAACCGGTCCAAATCGAGTAGCTGCGTAATCAAACCGGTCCAAATCGAGCGTGTACAGAAAACTCCTGATGTACCGTAGAGCTGACTGTCAGCGCCGCCGCCGCCGATGTGGCGGATTGGCTACTCGATAAAATTTTATCGGGCATATTTTTCAGTGAGTGGGCGCGTGGAGTTGATCAAGGTGGTGGGTGGTTGATTTAGACGCGCGCGTATATATGTGGCGGTTGTTTTCATGCATGGGAACACGTGGACATGGTCGTGGTATGCACGTGTGTGGAGACTGGAGATTAATTAGCTATATTATTAACCTTAATTAATTGCCAACTCATTCCGGAAATTAGAGGCACTAATTGATTTATGGGTATGTGATTTATTCGGAATAAATACTCATTTTATTTAGTTTATATTATTCTCAATATGTTTATGTTTATCGATGATGAAACAAATAAATAATACAATTGTTCTCCTAAAATAATAAATAATACGCAATTTTCTAATAAACGAAACCAAGAGCCCATTATTCCCAAATATACGAACGGGCCCAAAAAAATTGGACCTGCTTCGAAAAAATGTTGGCCCAAAGGATTGATCTTGTACAGCGATCTACATACATGCATACACACATACATACATCGTAATATTGAAGTTATAAGTGTACTTTTTCGGCATGTGTTTGTGTACATGTCTTACGATCAATATACAATGCGTCGATGAGGTGGTTGGTTTTATTTGTAATAATGATTTATCGATTTACTAATATATATCGAAGGATAACTAATTCCAATTACTCGGTGTAAACACGCCACGTCTGACAAATTTTCCGAGCTCGACCGTGTCGATCTTGACGAATGCGGACATTTTTTACACGCATTTACATGTATGCTCATAGAACTTTCATGTTCTAGGCTCAACCTCAAGCTCAAGTAGATTTATCGAGCTCAACTCAAGCTCAACTCATTTTTGTTTTCTAATTTTGATATTACTATTACTTTATTTTATCAGTATAAATTATTTATACGACTACAAAAATATATTTTTTGATATATATATATATATATATATATATATATATATATATATATATATATATATATATATATATAAATAAATAAATAAGAAGCTCACTAGCAAGCGAGTTGTCTGTCACAGCCCACCAGTTTGGCCCAACCATTTTGCCAATTTTCCTTGGGTTGGAGGTTAAGAAGCCCAAACTTAGCTCAAATAGGATTAGGCCAAGTTGGCCCACTGTATAGAGATAGTTAGAGACTTTTGGAGGATTCTAGAAAATTTTATAGAACGCTCCATTTGTAGATATTTTGTAGGAATACTTTGGAGTGTTCTAGTAAACAACTCCTAGCCGTGAGATCAAATAAAACTCCACAAATATTTTGTATGAATACTTCGGAGTGTTCTAGTAAACAACTTCTAGCCGTTAGATCAAATAGATCTCCACCGTCCATTAAGGAGGTGGCCTAGTATAAATACGGATAGGGACTTCATTTGTAATCAGGCTCGTCGAGCTCGTTCAAGTTTTTATCGAATCGGCTCATCGAATGAACAAGCCCAACTCATTTACCACCCCTAATTATAATTACCAAATAATTTGCTAAATGCAAGAATCGGTTTATTATTCGAACATTGTAGAACGCAAAAACCAACACAGAAAGCCCAAAATAACCTCAGATTTTTCAAAAGCATAAATTCTTCAATTTCTTCTCTCTACTACCGCTGATTAAAATCTGCAATTATGAGCGGGAACGGAGAATGCACGACGATCGGAATCGATATCGGAACCACGTACTGTTGCGTGTTGCGTCGCCGTCTGGCAACACGGCCGAGTTGAATCATACCAAATGACCTGGGTAACCAAACCACGCCGTCTTATGTTGGTTTCAGTGAGAGGTTTATCTGCTGCAGTAAACCCTAGTAACACCATTTTCGTTAAGATCGATGCTTACTTTTACATATGTTTCAATAGCCTTGTCACATTATTATTTTGCGACCATCGTGGAATTGAATCCAACTGTCCTAAATCTAACTTTTCTCCAAAATACTTGGGCAGTTAGTTGGATCGAGAAAAGCACTTTCAATCAAGGTTTCTCATCCAATAACAAGACCTGCATTTCAGTGCAAAGCAACGAAACTCTTATACACACATTTCATCACAAAGACGAACATTTAAGTAATCATGATGTTGACTCACAGGAAACTTGTGCATATGTCATGCTTCGAGTAGTTATTTGTATTGTGTCTATTTTTCATTTTAAATGGAAATATATTGAACCAACGGTTTATTTTCCTTCTCAGAAAAAAAAAAGGTTTTATCTATGTCAAAAATCAACATATTTTTAGTATTGATCTTGACTTAATTATAGTAGATAGACTAGACTGATAGTCGGTTCACAAAATGACTTGCATTAACCGTTTCACAAGCTAAAGGACAACATAAAGTTGGAAATGAACTCACAATTTCAAAGTTTATGGAATCCATCTCCTTCAGTTTTTGCACATGATCTTTACTATTGTGATCAAATCACTACAACAAAACATATATGTTACGACATTTTATTTGAGATACTTATTTTGAGATGTCCCAAAAAGAGAGTATCGGGACTATAGTTAAATTGTGTCTCATTAATAAGATTTATTAGGACACTTAAATAAAAAAGGATATTTTTAATTAAATATATTATAATAAAAGGGGATATTATATTCCCCGGTAGTTTTATTTTTAGGGATTCTTTTAAGTTTCAATTCTTTCCTTTTGCTTCTCTCCTCTTCGGCTCATCCGTTTCTCTTCTTCAAAATCTTGTCCAATTTCACATCTATTTCATCAAAATTATCAGACCTAACTCTGAAAATTACACGGGGTTTTTTTTGTTTTCCCGCTTTTCTACCAAATTGTCATACCTAAACTCCAATAATTTCTACAAAATTATTGCACAGGTTGTGTGGGTTCGACTAACAGAGCTAGGTAACTTTACGGTGGCAATTGAGTTGTTTGATAACGGGTCAAGGGTTTTTCTGCTTGGCCGAGGTACATTCTGATTCACTTCAATTTTTTATTTTGATTCTCTTATTTCATTCTTTTTATCAGTCAATTTTGATGAATTCTGCTGTTAAAAGAATTTTCTCTTGTCGGAATTTTTTTTTCTTTCTGGTTTTTTGGCTTGCATTTACTGAATGTCTATCGATTTTTGTGTTGTCGCCTTGAGTTATTGGGGTTGATTGAAATTAACCCTAGTTATTGGGGTTAATTGAAATTAACCCTATGAAAGTAGTTATGTTGTGAGAATCTTAGAATTGTGCTCTTCACTGGAAGACAATGGGCAAAAAGTCGGTGCTTTGGGTGTGGGGGTGTGGATATATGGGGGTAAAAGATACACTTTTTGAAGTAACGTTGGGGGTGTAAAGACTACAATGGAGACATGGTGTGAAATCATGTTTGTAGTTAATTAGGTGTGATCATTTATGCAGTAGGTTCAGATTTTTTGAAATCTATATTGCAAATTATTGATTTCCTGTACGATTTTGAAAATAAAAAAACCAGTGTAGTAAAATCAAACAACTCAATTGTCACCATAAAATTAGAAGACTTATTAGTTCTTATTAGCAAGAGAACTAATAAGAAAATTAGAAGACTTGGGTAGTATTGTATATTTGATAACGAAAATCTTGTATATGCCTTCTCAAGTTCTTGTATTTTATTTTCTCAGTTTATAAATTCTAACTTTTTGCTTATATATTTGTGTTTATATCAGGATTACTGCTAATAACTTTAAGAACCTTTCAGTGCATCAAGTATTTCTTTGAAGGTGAGTGTTGATTTTTATTTCATAAGTGAATATTAAATTAGAAATTGCCTACTTCGATATGTGTAATTGTCGATGTGTAGTATTTATTTTAGTAGGCTACTTCGATATGTGTAATTATTTTCTTTATTTAATAATTCATAAAATAGTTTTTACATTAACGTTTATATTAATTGCTTGTGCAGATAATGGCTCCAAACACTAGACCTCGTAGCAAGCGTGTAAGTTGTGAAGTGTTTGAGCAGCCTGAACAACTTGCAAACTTAAGCTCTCAAGACAATTGTATGGCTCAAATTGACTGGTCTTCATTCTTTCTTTTTAATTATAACTTTGTCTAGTCAATTATATAATTTATGTGTTTGCAGGTCAGCGTGGTTTGAGTTCAATTCACGCTAAATCAGTTCGGACTGAAATAGCTCTTTTGCAGCGTAATGAAACGATTGAGCAACCTAATTTGCATTCTAACTTAAACTCCCCACACAATAGTATGGCTCTGAACTTGACTTGGTCTATTGCATTTTTTTATTTTTTTTTTATTTTATAGTTTACTAGTGCATCATATCATTTATGGGTTAAATTCCTTATTAAATTTTAGATCACCGTGGCACGAGTTCAATTCAGATTGAAGAAAATATTTTGCAGCATAACACAAGTTGTAATAGAACTACTTGTGATGCAACTGATGACCTGTTGGAAGATGAAATTGTGCGGATTAATGAAGGTGATTCTACTGATAATACATATGAGATTGGTAAGAAAAGTTTTACCAACAAAAATTTCATTTTTTTTTATACTTAGTGATCCTATAATATTAATTATTGTAGTCGTCAATAAGAAGAAGAAGGTAAGAGGGGCTACTTGTATGCCTAAGGTTTGGGGACAACAACCAAATGAACTTGTGGTTGTTTCATTTAATGACCTTGGGCAAACCAAATGATCAAGATAAGACAAGCACGTTGTCACATTTTCTGGGTACGATTGCGAGGAATGGAAGGTATTGCCCACTTAACTTTGGATGATGAATTTCATTTTTGATGCAGTGTGGGGTATGATGGAGCTAAATTAGATTTTTCAAGTATGTAGTCATAGATTATTAGAATGATTAGTTAAAGTCGGCATTTTTTTGCTAGTGAACTTATTCAAGTATTGAAGTTCGTTAGTTGATATTTCAGGATGATGCTATGATATTGTTGACTTGTTTTGAGGATTGATTATACTAGTATTCATTGACATTTTGAACCAAATCCAGTTGATAGTTTTTTTCAGTTGATAATTGAGGATGTTATGTTTGATTTGGTGTATGTTATTTTTTTAAAAAGTAGTTTCAATGCATAATTTGTATATATATCTGTAGGGAAAAAAACATTAATTATTATTATATTTATTATTTTCCGGAACAATTTTAGGACATTTATTTATGTCCATTCAATAAAATTGTTTGTGTCGTAAAATATGTATTAGGACATTTGTAAGTGCCGATAAAAGTTTTCCAATACATAAATTTATGTCTCAAAAAGAGTTTAATAGGACAATTGTTAATGCCTTTATAACTATATATTGGGACGTGTGTAAGCATCTTAATAATAGATTTTATGGACACATGTAAGTGTCGTGAAAAGATTTCCAGAAAAAAACAAAATTAATATAGGGTATATATTAGTGCCTTAATAACCCTTTATTGGGACACATTCAATTGCCTTAAAAAAGTATTTATAATGAGACGGATAATAAGTGCCTCGTGACCTATTGCAATGCACAACTACGTGACATATAGTTTATTTGTCCCAATAAGTCCAAGTGTCCCAACATACCATATATTAAGGCATTTTTTTGTGTTTGGAAAGCAGATTTTTGTTGTAGTGAATAGACACTCCCGATGAAGCAATGGGAGACGTGAGCAAAATCTCGAATAACTGGAAAAAAGTAAATACAAATAATGACCCTTGGATTTAAATCTTCAGAATTCAAACAGATAATTTCAACGTCATTGTGAAAAATCATCCACCCTTGGGTAATTAATGTCTTTAAAGTATAAAACGAGCACCTGATCACTGACTTTGAGACGACAAAATCTTCAATCTTCTCTTCTTCCAACACGATCAAAACTGAGGTTGATATAGAAAATAGAGTATTAAGCTTCACAAGGGTATCCCTGTGCTTCAGAATAACTTTAAATTATACTTTAATATGCAGCATATGGTTTAAGTCACTTAGCTGCCACAACTATACATAAAATACTCATGGTACTTCTTACTTAGTTACCAAAAAAGTTGGATATTTCATATCTTATGCTACAGTAAAATCAAAATTTCGAAAGCCTAACAGCTTCGTGTAAAGAGGCATTTATACAGAAACATATATATTATGTACGATCAAGGAAGAAATAAGAGGGAGAAGAGGGTTTAATAGCTGGAATGCTTCGAAGAACTTGTTGTGCTTTCTCTAGATTTGGTAATTGTGTATGTATGGCTGGGAGTTGGGTATGTGTTAAGTGTATATTTTTACACTTTATCGTACCTTTTTTATTTGAGCTTTTGGTGTGTTTTAACGATAATTGGTGCTTACAAAGTTGATTTATTGTATTTTAGGTACAAATTGAAGAATTGGAAAAGTATAGGGTAAAAACTGTAATTTTGGAGAAAATATGGGCCAAAAGTGAAAAATCAAAATTCTGAAGATTTAAATCTTGGACGGCCGTCCGAGTTTTAGTTCAAAATATGGGACGGCCGTCCGAGACCATGAGGCAGCGCAGTAAAGGGATTTTAATTGCACAAGGAAACTGTCTTCTTCCCAAGTTTTTCACCATATATAAGACCAAGCCAAACACACAATTGGGGATCGATCTTCTACGCAATTTCAAGAGCAATAAAACAATAACGAAGACGAAGAATTCGAAGACTTCAAGCATAGATTAATCGTTTATGACTTATTTTATTTGCGTTTTTCCTTTAATCATGAGTAGCTAATTTTCTTATTTCTAGGATTTTATTTTGAACTCTATGTGGGATTTATGAACCATTTTCTATGATTTTATACAAGTTTTAATTCCGGATTATTTCTTCTACTTGTTTTATTAAGTTCATGAAACTGGCCACTTTATGTGCTTTTATGTTATTGTTAATCGCATAAATCGGAAGATTGGGTTAATAATTAGAACTGTGGTAGAAGAGCCTTTGTGGTATTAACATAGGAATATAGTTAATATCTTAGGTAGCCATTATTGAGATTTGTGCTTAATGATGTGTTCTAGAATTAATTGCGTAGGAGTACAGTAATTGAATCTAGAGTATTAGAATCTAATACACGCGAAGCGGGTTATGATTAATTTAACATCTCAGGTTAATAATCCGGGTTAATTCCTTGCATGATTGAAGAAATTGGGGGAGTAATAATCACATAGGGGGGAGAACAAAATCCTAGGCTTGCTTACCTTGATTAAATCTTCGTTTTAATTTGCTTTCTTGTTTTTGCTTGCCTTTTAATTTAGTTTAATTTAGTTAATTCTCTCTAAATTCGACTGTGTAGGGTGGGCTTGGGTTTATACTATGCTACACCGGGTGCAATATTGCTGTGATTGACAGTAATATTAAGTATATTACTGTTAAACAAAGTAAAATTAACTAAACTACAGTTTAACACAATAATATTGCTATATTAATCTCTAGCACAGTAATATTAACACAACAAAACTCATTATTATTGTGTAATAGAGTAATATTACTATGTTGACCGTTTAACAAATGTAAACATAATAAAAAGCCAAAAGAATTAATATTACTGTGAGTGACAGTAATATTACTATAACAACAGTAATATTACCGTCAACCACAGTAATATTACAATAAAATACAGTAATATTATTACGTTACTCCGTGAATAACTCAAACAAACAAAAAAATCCAAACACAATAATAATATTGATGTGGTTGACAACAATATTACTATAACAACAGTAATATTACCGTCAACCACAGTAATATTATTGTGTTTACAGTAATATTACAAAAATAGACAGTAATATTATTACGTTACTCCGTGAATAACTCAAACAAAACAAAAAATCCAAAAAAAAAATAATATTGATGTTGTTGACCGTAACATTATTGTGTTTACAGTTATTTTACTGTCAACGACAGTAATATAATTACGTTGACTTGTCAACAAATCAAACAAAATAAAAAAAAAACAAAAAATAAAAAATAATAATATTACATTAATTTACTCTCAACGGAAGCACAATTACATAATGTGTATTGTCAACGGTAGTACAATTACGTTAATTAACTGTCATTACAGTATAATTACATTAATTTATTGTCAGTGACAGCACAATTACGGTCAACGTTTAGCGGCGGACGTATAAAAAAAAAAAAAAAAAAAAAAAAAAAAAAAAAAACTTCAAAAATCACTAAAAAAAGTCAACGCCGGAAACTGGCGAAAATATCCGGAAGAAAAAAAAAAAAAAAGTCAACTCCGGAATCTGGCGGCAAAAAAAAAAAATTGAATTTTTTTTTTTTGAAAAAATGAAAGTTTTGGGTCAAAATTGAATATTAGTGGAATTCGATTTATATTAAATATCGTCTAACCCTAATTATAATTAGCGTGATTTATTAAGAGTTAAGATTTAAGAGTGACACATGTCAAAATATCAGTGGAATCTGATTTATATTAAATATCGGCTGATCCGTTCAAAATTTAATCTCTTAAATGAAGGATAATTTGTCATTTTATTCAAGTCAACTATTAAATTTGATAAAAGGGCCGGTGTGCTATATAAAACACAATATAAGGGGGTCTTTGCTAATTCTTTTCTCACGAGCGCTTTTATGCGAATTAGAAACAAAACAGGGGCATGTGCTATTAGCTCCTTTTCCTTACATTAAACTTGTACCGAATGTTATATGGAAATGCTATTACAGATGCACTAAAGAAAACACACACAAAAAAAAACGAAAAAGATCGACAGAGTTTTTTTTTATTCTAGTTAGTTTATTCCTGTGATCGGGCTAAACACACCATTATTAAACGCATGCAGTGTTGGTGGTTAAATAAATTACTTAATGAACTCCATAATCCACATCCCGTACACATAAGAGACAACCTTAAACTCTCCGAAACCGGAATTAAGTGCCAAGTCTTGAAATTCGTCGTGTGTCCTTTCTTTACCTCCAAACATAGCTGTCATTACAAAGTCCATTTGAGAGGCATACATCGCATGAATATCGGTCTGAGTTGTGTTTGGCATAATCGAATCCATAACTATCAACTTTCCTTTGTTTGGCAGTGATTTGTAGCAGCACTTCAACAACTTCCCGCATGCCTCATCACTCCAGTTGTGCAGTATAAACTTTTCAATAGTACGTACATGCATGCATATTCAAATTATTATGATATTAATTAGGGTAAATTACGAAAACCCTCCTTAACTTAGGCTAAATAACGAAAAATACCTCCACCTATCTGTAATAACCAAAATCCCCCTTTGGTTAACTGTTGATCGAGTTTTTTAACATAAAATTTGCACAGGCTATTACATCTTTTGTTAAATAGGTGAGAAATAGAACAAAATATCTGAAATTGTGTAAAGTCTATTCCCTGAAATAAAAAAATATCCGGTGAAAAGTCACAGTAAGAAATATCAGGGTTTTTTTGGTAATTACAAATAGATAGGGTGTTTTTCGTTATTTAGCCAAAGTTTAGGGAGTTTTTGTAATTTACCCTATTAATTAACATATGATATGGTGGAATAAGAAAAATTGTTGTACGTACGTACCTTCAACAAAATTGCATCTCCTTTTGGTACTTGAGCAAACATGTCTCCACCAATGTGCTCTATGCCTACACACACGATAAAAAAAAAAAATTACGTAAGAATATTCGGGTATTTTTTAAATCTATAGATAATAAGAATATAATTAGCCAAACAGGGTCTTAATTAAAGAAGAAGAATATATATATATATAAGCTCACTGTTGTAGTACGGCGCGGTTTTAACGATGTGGGGCAAATCAAAATTGATGCCGCGAATAAAAGGATATTTGGAAATGATAGTAGCAAGAGCGGTACCGGTGCCACCTCCGACATCAACGAGACAGCTCAAACCCTCGAAACCTCGGTACGTTTTAACGACCTTTTTCATTAGTACAGCTGAGTGCGACCTCATCGCTTCGTTAAACTTATTACTTATTTCCGCGTTACTATTCAAATGCTCGTAATATGATTTCCCAAATAGCTTTTCAGATAAATTACCTCCTTCCACAATTACATCTTTCAAACTGCGCATACATGATTTTTTTTTTCTTTTTAATGTTAGAGTAGTCCACATATATGGATTAAATAAAGATATTGGAAAAATCAAATCAATCTACCATTAAAAAAAAAGTTAACGTTACTTGGTACTATAAGAGCCGGCTCCTGAGTTTGATGAGCCGACTCGACAAAAACTCGAGCTTGAGTTTTTTCTTAGTTGTTCGTAAGCTTGGGAGCCTACTTTTTTCTTTTTTTACTTTATATATAAATATATTTTTTTAATTTAAATCGTATATAATAACATAAATTATTATAATAATATAAAAAACACATTCAAAAATTAAAAAAAAATTACAGTTCATTATTTATTTTTTATTTTTTTATCATGTGCTTTTAGGAAATATTGGTATAACCAATGCCAGAACTTATAAGGGGCACGGTGCTGTAGACCCCAACATTAAATTTTACACACACACACACATATATATATATATATATATATATATATATATATATATATATATATATATATATATATATATATATATATATATATATATATATATATATATATATAAAATAAAATTGTTAAAATTTGTATTAGTTTAAATAAAATTTATGAATATTTACTTATTTTTGATTTTTTTTATCAATAACTCCAAAAAACAATACGAGACGATGCGATGCGATGAATCCCCAAAATACTAACTGCAATACATTATTATAATAATTTGGATTTTTTTATCATGCTTAAAATATGATAAAATTATAATATATATGCTATTTTAATTAAAAATTATCAATATAAACTTATTTTTGCAACGTGTTATGAACCTAATTTTTTTCCGGGACCTGCCCCGAATTCCGAAATTCTAGTTGTCCCCCTATGTTTTGGCGATCCCAGGTCCGCTCCTGGGTATAACAATAATTATTATTTACAGGTACAGCATTAATTAATTAATTAATACCTTGGCACCGTTGATGCTCCTTCGGGACGGAACAACAGGTACTGACAAAACGACGCGCCGCCGCCGTCATTCGCGAAGAACTTTCCGGCCGGAGCAATCCCATACCTTCGTTCAGGGCCGCCAATATTCTCGCAAATAAGCAAAGAGTGAGTTGCCAACAGCTTCAGCATGGAGTCGAGCACGACGGCTGCTCCATCGGCGGCAGGGGTCGGAAGTCGAGACACGATATCGGAGGTCGAGAGGCGGGCCCCGTCGCCGGCGCAGGAGAGGATCTCGAAAATGTCGAGCTCGACGGCGGCGTACAGAACCATCTCCAGTATGGAAGAACCGCAAGCGGCCAATGCCGTGACAGCTGCATCATCGTCCTCCCCATGCTTGTAATTATTATTCACAACCTCCATTTTTTTTTTTTTTGTTTTTTTTGTTTTCTTCTTATTATTCTTGGGAGAAAAGGATTAATACAATTTTGGTTTTTGCTGTGGTGGTGTTAAATACTGTTTGATAATCAAGTTGCCGTGTTCTATAGTACCGACGAGGTGTGATGAGGTGTTCATTCGGTAATACCGTATCAAATCTTACCCAAAGAATTTGTTATAACTTATAACCTTAAAGAATTTAAAATAAAAGCAAAAAATAAATATTTATTAAATATTTTGGTATTCGTTACCGCTATGATTTACCGGATATCAATACCATATACCGGACTGAATACCGGAATTTCAAAAAATATTTACAGAATACCAAACCAATTTTTTGGTTCGGTTTTTGAAATCGATTTACCGGTCGAGTGAATACCCCTTCATAGTCCTAACTTTCACATAATACCTATGAGTAATAGGAAAAAAGAATGACCAAACAATACACAACTTGCTAAATATTACCCTCATGTGTATGTGTGCTTAGTGGTTATTTATTTCACGAACATCAATGGGTGTATTTCACCAGGTGTGCCGCGAAATGAATTGTATTCCAACTCAAATATTTCTCTTAAATCTTTTCCATTTACCAATTTCAAAAGAGTGTCTTCATCCTCATGTTCACCGATCTCTTCAACTTCATCAACTTCAATTTTGGCCTTTCCTTTTTTTTCTCTTATCAATATCAAACTCGACGTTTAAATTTCTTGGACCTATTATTATATGTAAAAAAAAATTAAATAATATTGAAATCCGTTTTTAGACTCTCATCATGTGAATATTTCATTTCCTTCTTTTTTCTTTTATTTTTTAAATTTTTTTCAATCTTTTTAATATTTTGACTAATATCGTAAATATCGTATCGTATCATGCTATGGCGATACAATGTGATATCTTGCGACATTTACCGATATCTATGCACAGACGATACATATTATGAGTTGTATCGTCTTGAATGGGATCGTACCGTCTCACAATAAATATCGCAGTATCTCGAGAGTTTAACTACTGTGAACTAGACATGGAATTGCCTAGAGGCTGGAGCTATCCATATAATTGGGCGGATCTAAATGAGAGGCTGCCAAGATTTTGAAAAAAAAAGAAAAAAAATAGTTATTTTTAATTGGGCACTTTACAATTCATAAAGAGATCCAGACAATAAACTATTTTACAAAAAAGTCCGCACATGGCCTAGGGGTTTGTAAATGACTAAAATAGCCCATCACATTTTAATAGGCTCTAATTTCATCCTTTAATTTAATTTAACCTTAATTTGACTCCAAATTTCACAAATTATTCAATTTTGACCCAAAACACAATCTTATGGACAACTTCGTCCGTCGCCGCCGTTGACCGGCATCGAATTATTATTATTATTTTTTTCTTCTTCTTCCTGATTTTTTCCGCCGGTTTCCGACGTTGCCGGTCTTCGATGTCGACTTGTTCGATTTTTTTTTTCTTTAACATCTTTTTGCCCCCATTTAAACAACAATTTTGTTGTGATCGACAACAATATTAATTATATTACTGTTAAACACAGTAAAATTAACTATACTACAGTTTAACACAATAATATTGCTATATTAATCTCTAGCACAGTAATATTAACACAACAAAAGTCATTATTATTGTGTAATAAAGTAATATTAATATGTTGACCGTTCAACAAAGGTAAACATAATAAAAGGCCAAAATAATTAATATTACTTTGGTTGACAGTAATATTACTGTAACAACAGTAATATTACCGTCAACCACAGTAATATTATTGTGTTCACGGTAATATTACAATAATAAACAGTAATATTATTACGTTACTCCGTGAATAACTCAAACAAAACAAAAAAAACCCAAAAAATTAATAATATTGATGTAGTTGACAGTAATATTATTGTGTTTACAGTTATTTTACTGTCAACGACAGTAATATAATTACGTTGACTTGTCAACAAATCAGACAAAATTAAAAACAAAAAAAACAAAAAAAAAACAATATTGTCGTTGACTCTAATTGTACAGTCAACGGCATTACAATTACATAAATATATTGTCAACGGCAGTACAATTACGTTAATGTATTGTTAGTGACAAATAATTACGTTTATTTACTGTCAGTGACAGTATAATTACTGTCAATGACAACACAATTACGGTCAACCTTTAGCGGCGGGCGTAAAAAAAAAAAAAAAAGTCAACGCCGGAATCCGGCGGCGGAAAAAACAGACCAGAAAAAAAATCGAAAAGTCAACGCCGGAAACCGACGACAAAAAAAATACTTTTGAAAACAAAAAAGTTTAAAAAAAATAAAAGTCAAAATTGGATTTTTGTGGTCAAAATTGATTAAATTGGGGTTACAATAATTAAGAATTGGGTGTAAAAGGTTGGGGGTAATTTTGTCATTTACATGATTTTTTCCTTTATTTATAATAAGGTGGTGTTTGCAAATGATTATTTAAAAGCAGAAGTTAGTGATTGTGAGTTAAGTCGGTTTTAAGTACTTATTTCTAAAAGTTGGGGGTGTTTGCAAATATTCCGGAAAATGAACTTAAATAGAAAAAACAGGGTTATGGGTGTTTTAAAAAAAATAGCTTAAAGCAGATTATTTTAAGATAAGCAAAAACAAAAGTTGATTTTGCAAACACGTGAAAAAAGATTATGAGAAAAAAAAGCTCATAATCACTTTCAAAAAGCTTTTGCAAACACCACCTAAATATTAAATGGATGAGTTTATTGGCGAAAGAGATATAGCCCCTAAACCTAGAATAATAAGATGGTTGGTTAGGGACTAATGCACAAAAACTCCTTTTTAATTAATATTTTGTAAATATAGGTTTGGCCCGCCAATTTTTTATAAATGTAGGTTTTTCCTCTTCATTTTTATTTTTATTTTTGTCCCTACTCTATATAAATTTATGGGATAATTAGCTGGAACCCCCTTATTTGAAACTTATATGGCTGGGGATCCATTTTGTTAGTTGATTATAGCTATAGGTCCCTTGACCAATAAATTTAATATAAATTAAATTAAATTATTTTTCTATTGACATTAATACCCTTAATTATTATTTATATTAATTTAGTTAGTTATTGAATATATGAATAAAATCCCACATTTCACTCTCTCATTTAACTCCCCTCTCTCTCTCCTCTCCCTCACGTCTCCCCCTCCCTTTCTTTTCTCTTCTCTAACTCCTCTCTCTCCTCTCAATCACGTCTATCTCTCTCCTTTTTTTTTATTTTTTTATTTTTTTATTTTCTATTTTATAATAACAAAAATAAATTGCAAAATTGCAAAATACTTGTGTCAAATTACAACAACAAATTGCAAAATACAATTAGCAACTTACAAACTGCAATTTATAACAGCAAAAATAAATAGAAAAATAAATATAATACGGAATCACCTACCATATGTCAAAAATATTTGTTTACAAATGTATTTTCACAACAACACAATATGGAACTAATGATAATTTACTCAAACATCAGAGGTTCAAGTTTATTCTTCCTCGAACAATATAAGATATTTTTAAAATATAAAATATGAAATAAAAGATGATATAACAAACCAACAAACCATTTTTATTTAGGAATAAAGCAGTACATTAAATACAAAATCTTGTAAGATACAAATCAATAGATACAAGCAGTGTTGCAATATAGTCTATAAACAAACTACAATCTATCATAACTGATTATGGCTGGGTTGATGTCATAACGGACATAGTCTCGACGTCCGACTGAATTCACAACTTCCAAACGTAATCGGGGATCTTCTAGAAACATGATCGTGTCAGTAGCATCAACCTCTAATGAATCTCTTGTTTGTTTTCTTCTGGCCTATAGTTGCAGCGACGGTAAAATACGAGTTCAACCAAAAAAACTTCCAATTAAAATATGCACAAATTTGCATCAATGCATATTACAATATCAAAACGCATCATAGAATCCCGATAGAGAAATACAATGTTCGAAGTTGCAACAACGAGATGCAAAAAAATACAATTACTCGCAATATGCAATACATTATGAAACGGGAAAATACAAAAGAAAAAAAAGCCACACACGCATTAACTTTAATATGAGTTTAGGAAGATAACCAAAAAATATGTGAAACCTTTCATAGTTATTCCCAAAGAAGAAAAAAAAAACTAATATTAATTTGCAATAACGAGCTGCAAATTAAAATATGCAGAACTGCAAAAGTGAAAATGAAAACCGTCTAAAGGGACAACATCAACAAACTTCAAGTTGCAGACAACAACATAAAAAATATAAACTTCAACAACATCAACAAAATAGTGGCAACAACAACCAAGTAATAGTATGCAAATAACTATATCCAAATGCAATTGTCAACAACAAACTGCAAAATGCAAACGATCAATGATAATAAGTTATTTTCAACAAGTATTTTGTTATGATAGATGAAACCATTTGTTAAGACACCAAACTGCAAATATTACAGTAAAATGCAACTTATACTATGATAACAACAAAATTGAATTGAAATATAATATAAGAGCAAAATACGCATTATATAAGCAAAACCCAAAATAAACAGCAAAGTGCAAAATATACAAAAAACAGTAAAATCAAGGGCAATACCCAAAATAAACAGCAAAGTGCCAAAGTGCCAATTGTAATTTCAAATAAACAACAAAGTGCCAAAGTGCCAATTGTAATTTCAAATAGCAATACACAGATTCAAAATTGCAACAGAACTACCAACAATACAATAGGTTTGCAAAAATTGACATGGCACCAAAAGTTAATGAAATATACAAAATACAATATACAATACGACAGCAAGTGCAAAACACATAATAAACATCAAAGTGCAAAATATACATAAAAACAGCAAAATAAAAAACAAACAAAAAAATATTATTTGCAGAAAACAAAGTTATTACCTGAGGTCGTAGGCTCCAAATCTCTGTCTTTGACTTCATTCATAAAAACACCCATTGTATTTCGTCAATGAATCGCGATTTAAAAAAAAATACAAAAAAAATGAAATATATAGCAAATTACCTGTACGTTTCCGATTTTGCGCCATCTTCTCGGATTCAAAACCTACATCAATCTCAGCAATAAGGTGCTATGATTACAGAGTTTTGGTTGAACGAAATGGAGGAGAGTTTTTGCATGTTTTAATTTGACCAGATTTGCAGATCTTTCTCTTCCGTGGCAGTTTGCAGAATTACAGTTCTCCGTCGATCTGAGAAGTAGGCCTATTGGGTAAATTGAAAGAGAACGAGAAGTGAGTAAATTGAAAGAGAACGAGGCAGTTTCTCCCTTCGATGGCGGTGTGAAGATATACAGCAATTTTTGTCGATTTGAGAATTAGGGCTATTGGATAAATTAAAAGAAATGAGAGGTAAGATTTTGCAGTTTCAATCTCACGAGATTTCTTTGCCTCCTTTTTAGCTAAAAAATCTGATTTGGTGAATAATTATTTTTAAAAGAAATTTTCCTATTTTATTGCAAAGGACAAATCAGCCAAAAAAATTAATAGGGGGTTTAGAAAAATAGGACTTATGACTTGGACTAGGACCTATACAATCTTAGAGTGGAGGGTTTATAAAAAATTACCCCTAAATTTATATCTTTTTTTCTCACATTTATCATTTACAATTTATAATATTATGGTTAAATTTAAAAAAATTTAAATAAATTTTTAAAAAGTTGATAAATAACATATTATTATTATAATTTTTTTTAAGAAAAATCCATAATTAGATGACCGATAATGCAAATCAACCCATCCATTGTTTACCCGACAAAAGTCGGTTGTCAGCCATTATCCGACCCACAACGGTCGGACCGATAATGATTTTCAATAGTCGGTGAATCGTGATAACAACTAAACTATACGTTTGTAGGTTGAACTAATTAATTAGGGCATGAGTTTTGTTTTAGCTTCTTTATTGCATATTAATTCCAATTGTCATAGATAGAAGGACTGCTCAATTGTTAGAGGGATTTGATTAGGACTGCCCTACTTTTGGATGGATTAATTAATCCTAATTAATCTCTTAAAATTTAGTTTTTTGATAGATATTTTATAATACATATCAAGATTTTATATTTATGTCAAGAATCTTGTATTAAATTTTGCTGCACATTAAATGACAGTGACGGTGCTACTGTGTTGGGGAACGAGTTTCCTGGCGAGTTCGGTGAATGAATGGGATTAGCTAAGTGGACCATGAACTTGGGTTTATTTGATGCTACACCCGATGAAACACACCGGATGATTATTAACTGTTGATGTGATGAAATAACTTGTTAGTTTCCACTAAGCACACATACACATGGTCAGGGGCGGAACCAGGATTAAAAAGTAGGGGGGGCTAACTAAAATTTTGGGGTTCGGGGAACCAGGATAAATTGATGATGTGCAGCGCCCCGAAAAAATTTTAGGTTCACAAGACATTGCAAAAATATGTATATATTGCGAGTTTTAATTAAAATAACACACACACACACACACACACACACACACACACACACATATATATATATATATATATATATATATATATATATATATATATATATATATATAATTTTATCATATTTCAAGCATGACAAAAAATCTAAATTATTCTAAATATATATTGCACTTAGGATTTATGGCACCGTCTCATATTATTTTTTAGAGACGTTGATATAAAATCAAAGATCGGATAAGTAAATATTCATAAATTTTATTTAAAATAGTATAAGTTTTAACCATTTTATTTTATATTTTTATATTAAATATAATATACATCTATAATTTATATAAAATTATGGAGAATAAACAAAAAAAATTAAGGATTAAGATACATATTTACAAAACTTTTGGGGGGCCAAAAGTAATATTCAAAAAATATAATATCAAAATAGCAAAAAAAATTTTTTTTTTTTCTTGGGGGGTCAACTGCCCCCCCTGCCCCTTAGAAGTGCCGCCACTGCACATGGTGAAATAACTTCTGAGTTCGCATTAAACACAAATATATCGGGTGATTATTAACCGTTGACATGCACACAATCACACACATAACCATGGTGTATGTGTGCTTAGCATGGGAACTGAAAAGTTATTTTACCACATAAACGGTTAATAATTACCCGGTGTAGCATTTCAAAGAACGAAACTTGGTGTGCCGCGGCTCAAATATTTCTCTTTTTTACTTTATTTTTCAAAAAATAGGCTGTTATTATGAATCAAGACTCTTACTTGCCCATCCACATATTGGGCGGATCCAAGGGATGGGGGCCCTGTGGGCGAGGGATTTCGCCTTTTGGTGCAACATATTGGGCGGATCTAAATGAGGGGCTGCCAAGATTTTGAAAAAAATAAGAAATATAATTAGGTATTTTTAATTAATATTTTGTAAATATAGGCTTTGGCCCCCAATTTTTTATAAATATAGATTTTGCCTTTTTCATTTTTTTTTTGTCCCTACTCTAACTCATAACTAAATTTATATATTTTATTCACATTTATCATTACAATATGGTTAAAATTTATAATATTTTAAATAAAATTTATAAATATTTAATTATTTTTGCTCAATTTTATGCATTTCTCTAAAAGAAATATCGGGGCGATGCCCCTAAACCAACATATTTTCTTCAAATTTAGAGATATTCAGCAAAGTCTCTAATTTGTTTTCCTAAATTTAAGATTGTTTTTGGTGATTGTAGAACAATCAATAAAAAGACTCAATTTGTAGAACAATCAATAAATATCTTTTGAATTTTTTATTGGGTTAAATACAGTTTGCACCCCGGTACTATAACCACTGTCGCCCACTGTCGCATTTACCCCATGTACTATGAAATGCGACAAAACAGCCCCTCGCCTTAACAATCAACTCTCACGTCTCTAATACTCGCCTTAACAATCAACTCTCACATCTCTAATAACGTTAGTTTCTATCGAATCGGAAAATATCGGCGTATCGTTTTCCTCTGTGTATCGTATAGTATCGTATTGTACGATATTTAACCAACTATTAAAAATAATAAAATATATATATCTACATAATAAAAATACTATAAAAATGTAAAATTTAATATTTTAAAGTCAAACCACTCATTCATAATTTCTTAAAAAAATAATCTATCATAAAATATATCATAAAATAGGACAGAAGTCATAACTGCTCATAAAAATAACATCAACAAAGTTCAAATTTTGATCTCTAATTTGTAAAAAAACTAATCTATCACTCATAATCTTCAAGATCAATGTAACTTAAATTTTTTTCATCCACCAATTTCAAACGAGTGTCTTCATCCTCATGTTCATCAATCTCTTCAACTTCATCAACTCCAACTTTGGCCTTTTCATATTTTCTCTTATCAATATAAAACTTGGCGAGTAAATTTCTTGGATGTAATATATGTAAAAAAACATTAAATAATATTGAAATTCGTTTTCAGGCTCTGATAATGTGAATATTTTGTTTTCTTCTTCTTTTTTTTTTTTTTTTTTTTTAATTTTTAATTTTTAAACTTAATTTTTTTTTTATATTTCGACTAATATCGTAAATATCGTATCGTATCGTGATATGGCGATACGATACGATATCTCGCGATATTTAAGCATAGCCGATACATATTATGAGTTGTATCGTTTTGATTGGGACCGTACCGTCTCGCGATATATATCGCGGTATCTCGTGAGTTTAACTACTATGGTTTCTGTAGTGCAAATCACATATTATTATTATAATAATAATTAGAAAAAATCCATAATTAGACCGATAGTGCAAATCAACCCATCCATTGTTTATCTGATAAAAGTCGGTTGTCAACCATTATCCGATCCAAAACGGTCGGTCGGATAATGGTTTTCAATTGTCCGTGAATCGTGATAACAACTAAACTATACGTTTGTTAGTTGAACTAATTAATTAGGGCATGAGTTTTGTTTTAGCTTCTTCATTGCATATTAATTCCAATTGTCATAGATAGAAAAGACTGCCCAACTGTTAGACGGATTTGGTTAGAACTGCCATACTTTTGGATGGGATTAATTAATCCTAAAGTAATTAATCTCTTAAAATTGAGTTTTTTTAGATAGATATTTTATAATGCATATCCAGATTGTATATTTATGTCAAGAATCTTGTCGATAGGTTTGTCCATAACTCTTCTACTGATTTTATTACAAAAATATTAAGAAATTTAATACCAATGCATTGCCAAATATTCGGTACGATATTATATGGTAATTAATGGTTGTTATCGATTTTTTTTAGAGGATTATTATTGAAATTCGTATAGATTCGGTAAGGCAAGGTAGAGTACTTGTCTGTTAAGGCATTTATTATTTTTCATATTGTAAATTAATAATATGTTCGCCTAAATAAAAAAAAAAAACTTAAATTTTTTTTAAGAATAAATTATATTTTCCTTAAATCTCTTTTATGTTGCAAAAAAGCATGCACCAAAGCCCCTATTTAAAAGTAACATGCATATAATTCTTGTTCTATAGGAGGAGTTAGATGCTATACACCTGTTTATTTTCACTGAGTGGATTATAATTATAAATTTTATTAAATAACCACCCATTTATAAGTACACATACATACACATGAGTGTGTATATATGATATTTATGGTGGAAATTCTTGTATAGTTAACGGTGTTAATTATTAATAAATAAATAAATAAGTGAATGGCAAATAGGCCCATGACAAGGGACTTAATTGCACATAGGTTCATACAAAAAATAGTAGCAAATAAACCCATATCCATGTCTTTTATCTAAAATACCCTCCATAATATTTTTTTTTATCATTCCATCCATTATACCCGGATTTGAACAAATAAATCACATTAATCCCCATTTCCATAATTTTTTGAAAAAAAAAAAAAAATTCAGAAAATAATTTTTCATGTATTTTTTTTTCGGGCAGATTCCGGCGAGGATTTTTTTTTTTTTTGAAAACTTTTTTTTTCTGAATTTTTTTCCGGCCGGTCAACCGTCGGTTTCCGGCGTTGATTTTTTTTTACTTTATTTTTCTCTCTAAATTACTGTGTTAGCAATAAAATTATTGTCTGAGATTCTAATATTACTGTTCCAACCAGTAATATTATTGAATGAGACAGTAATAGTACGGTCGAAGACAGCAAAATTGCAGATCAAGACGAAAAATTAATTAATACAGTAAAATTACTGTCTCAGACAGTAATATTACTGTCTCGGACAGTAATATTACTATCTCAGGCAGTTAAATTAGTGTCTCCGACAGTTAAATTTCTGTTGGAGACAGTAATTTACTGTCAGAGACAGTAATTTAGCAGTCAAGACACTAATATTAATTAAAATAATTTTTTTTAAAGAAAAACAAGTTTAAAAAAAAAAGGTCAACGGTGGTTGACCTGCTGGAAACAAAATTTAGAAAAAGAAAAGAAAAAGTTAACGCCAGAGACCGGCGGCTGACATGCGGTCTCCGGCGGTGGCAAGTCAAAATTGGTTAATTGGTGAAATTGGGCTAAATTGGATGTAAATCATGAAATTGGAGTTGAATTAGGGTTTCAAGGAACTGGGGGTAATTTTGGTATATATAAAATGGTTTTCCTTATTTGCAAATAAGTTTGAACGAGCTGGATTTGGAAGACAAAAAAGTTGGATGCTCCTTTTCAATTAAGTGTCCTTGTCATGGGCCGATTTGTCATTTACCCATAAAAAAATGGAATTTCACGCACAATGAATCACATATGCAAGAGAGTTTTACGTAACAAATAAATAAATATTTATTAAATATTTCGGTATTCGGTATCAATACCTTATACCAGAATTTTAAAAAATAACTATAGAATACCGAACCAATTTTTCGGTTCGGTTCGATTTTTGAGATCGGTTTAACGTCCGAGTGAATACCCCTACATACGAAAAAAGAATGACCAAACAATACACAGCTTGCTAAATACTACCCTCCTGGTGGCTTCTTTATCCGTATTAAATTTTGCAGCACATTAAATGACAGTGACGGTGCTACTGTGTGGGGAACGAGTTTCTTGGCAAGTTTGGGGAATGAATGGGATTAGCTAGGTGGACCACGCACTTGGGTTTATTTGATGCTACACCTGGTAAAATATACCGGGTGATTATTAACCGTTGATGTGGTGAAATAACTTTTCAGTTGCCACTAAGCATGCATACACATGGTGAAATAACTTCCCAGTTTGCACTAAACACAAATACATTGGATAATTATTCGGTGAAATACATCGGGTGATTATTAGCCGTTGATCTCCACACAATCTCACACACACACCCATGGTGTATGTGTGCTTAGCGTGGGAACTGGAAAGTTATTTCACCACATAAACGGTTAACAATTACCCCGTATATTTCACCAGGTGTAGCATCTCAAAGAACGAAATTTGGTGTGGTGTGGAATTAATTATATTCCAACTCAAATATTTCTCTTTTTTACTTTATTTTTATTAAAAAACAGGCTGTTATTATGAATCAAGACTGTTAATTGCCCATCCACTTATTGGGCGGATCTAAATGAGGGGCTGCCAAGATTTTGAAAAAAGTAAAGAAAAATAATTAGGTATTTTTAATTAATATTCTGTAAATATAGGCTTTGGCCCCCCAATTTTTTATAAATATAGGTTTTGCCTCTTCATTTTTTTTTTCTTTTCTCCCTACTCTAACTCTTAACTTTTTTCTTTTTGAGAAAACTCCAACTTTTAACTAAATTTATATATTTTATTCACATTTATCATTACAATATGATTAAAATTTATAATATTTTAAATAAAATTTATAAATATTTAATTATTTTTGCACAATTTTATGGATATTTTAAACATATAATCTTTTTTATAGATATAGGAGTATAGGACTCCCCAACTGTCATGGATTCATTAGTATCTTAAAATTTAGTTTTTTTGGATAGATATTTTATAATATATATCCAGATTGTATATTTATGTCAAGAATCTTGTAGATAGGTTTGCCCATAACTCTTCTACTGATTTTATTACAAAATTATTAAGAAATTTAATACCAATGCATTATCAAATATTCGGTACGATACTATATGGTAATTAATGGTTATTATCGAATTTTCTTTTTTTTGATAGGATTATTATTGAAATTTTGGTATAGATTCGGTAAGGCAAGGTAGATTGCTTGTCTGTTAGGGCATTTATTATTTTTCATATTGTAAATTAATAATGTACTCGCCTAAATTAAAAAAAAAAAAAAAAAAACTTAATCTTTTTTATGAATAAATTATAGTTCCTTTAATCTCTTTTATGTTGCAAAAAAGCATGCACCAAAGCCCCTATTTACAAATACCATGCATAGAATACTTGTTCTATAGGTGGATTTAGATGCTATACACCTGTTTATTTTTACTGAGTGGATTTTAATCGTAGATTTGATTAAATAATCACCCACTTATAAGCACGCACACATACACATGATCAGTGTGTGTATATGAGATTTATGGTTGAAATCCCTGTATAGTTACCGACGTCAATTATTAATGAAAAATGGGATTTCGCGTATAGTGAATCACATGCAAGAGAATTTTACGTAACAAATAGAAGAATGAATCCTTGTATCGTTAACGGTGTTAATTATTACTCACGATAGAAGGTCCCTCCCTATATGTAAATATTTGTATGTGTATATATATATGATCAATCAGGCATCTAAATACATATCACCTATCTGTCATAATATACACTCTCTCTCTCTCTCTAGAAAGAAAAGAAAGATGATGAAGATGATGAAGGTGGAGGTGGAGAGGCGAAAGCTGATAAAACCGTTGACGGCGACACCATCACACCTCCGCAGCTACAAAATATCACTAATCGATGAGCTCAACCCATCTATGCATGTTGTACGAATCCTCTTCTATCCGTCTGTCCCCGGAGAAAAACTTCGGCCTATAATCATCAACTTGGAAGAATCACTTGCTCGAATACTGCCGTTTTTCTACCCTCTCGCCGGTAGATACATCAAGGAGAAACATTTGGTTGATTGCAACGACCAAGGCGTTGAGTTCTCCGAAGCAACGGTCGACTGCGACCTTCTTGCCGTTACCGGTGCTGGTGGTGGTGCCGAGCACCTCAACCACCTCCTCCCAATCGATATATGCTCCGCCGACGAGCCCACCGACCCAATCCTGGCGGTTCGAATCAACAGGTTCCGCTGCGGAGGGGTGGCCATCGGCGTCTGCGTTTCCCACAGGATCTCCGACTCCGCCTGTCTCGGAATATTCCTGCAGGCCTGGAAAGATGCTGCTACGGGCGGCAGCGGCAGTGATGTCATCAAACCTGATTTCAACTCGCACGAGTTCTTCCCGTCTGAAAACCTGCCTCCGTTGCATTTTGGTGTTTCGAGGACGCGGGACACCAGCGTTATCTGCGAGAGGTTTATGTTTGACAAGGAAGCCATTTCCGTACTTAGAGATATATATACCGCGGCCGCCTCCACCACACTGGAGGCCGGCGGCCGGCCGCCCTCCAGGGTGGTGGTGGTATCCGCCGTCCTGACGCAGGCTCTCCTGCGTGCAGACAGGGCCAAAAAGGGCGGCGTATCAAGCGCCGCCCTAATTGCACAGGCAATCAACGTCCGCAAAAGGACCGTACCGCCGGTGTCGAAGCATGCATGGGGCACATGGGTTTCGTTATCCTACCTGGAATATAGTGCGGAAGAGGCCCGCCTTAACCTGTTAGAAAACGGCGATTTTCCAGGCCTCGTTCGTAAAATGCGCGAGACCACCATACAAGGTGTTAAAGACTGTCCGAGAATATTATCGGAGAGAGAGTTTGGGAGATGGGTTTTGGTGGATAGCTACTTTGAAGCAGCTAAGAAAGCATCAAACCCTAACTATAAGGTGATATGGATTACGGATTGGTCGAAATTCGGTGAGTACGAGCTCGACTTTGGGTTCGGGAAACCGGTGTGGGTGAGCTTGGCTGATGTTCCTCTTAAAGACATGTTCATATTGATGAACACCAAAAGCAACGATGGAATTGAAGCATGGGTTTATTTGCACGAATCCGATATGCCTTTTTTCGAACACGAGTATCATCGAGTACTAGAAACCCTCCTTACTACAGCACCAACCACATAAATTTATGAACTATATATATATATATATATATATATATATATATATATATATATATATATATATATATATATCCAATAAGCAGTGAGCCATGCATTAATAAATTCCATGATCGATGGATCTGCCGGCTTCTGCATGCATGCATATTTATAATTTGTGTTTTTTTTTTCCCTTCTGAGTTCTGATATTGTATTTCAATAAAATAAGCTTCCTTTGTAGCATGTATCCTAATTAATGAAAGTATGTTTTACCTTTATTTGACGACCACGTGCGTATGGCTTAATAATTATTGGGAGTAGTAGATTGTTGTGCACGTATGTTTTACATTCTCAAACCCTCTATCTTTATACATAAATAATTTTGTAAGGGGCATTTTCGGAAGATGATTTTACAAGGGATTTTGTATAATGGGAAAGAATAAATTTAGAAATACTTTTTATCCAAATTTAGTACAAAAACCAAGTAGCATGTACATCTCAATTCTCACACATGAATATCTATCGTTTAATTTACACACACTCTCGCACACAAAGAGTACATTCAGTCGGACAGAGATGAAACAATTATTTCACAATACGAGGTCAATAAAAAATTTAAACTATACCATCGAGAAGATCATTTTATTATCCCCTATTGCGCAGCTCCGCTAGAACACCTTGTAACTCCGCAGCGGCACTTTCCGGCAGGCGGCGCGAAGCAGATCAAAGTACAACGGCAGCTGAGCCAGTGCGAAAAGCGCCACCGGCACGCTAGCCACCGCGTATATCGGCACCGCCGCGAACCTCAGGCTGTCCTTGAGTATAAACTTATGGCCCGCGCAGAACGACAGCAGAATCGACGCGATCGAGGCGAAGAGGGAAGTGAGCCCCACCAGCAGCTTTCTCGGCAGGCTTATCCCGAAATCCCGCTCCTGGCAGCGGGATGTGATTATCGCAAGGAAGAAGACGAGCGCCGTCACCGACAGGCAGAGCGCCGCCAGCGAGGCGACGGAGAATATCCCGAACGAGGGACTGTCCCTCAGGACAGGGTAGCCGGATTCCTCGTCCAGGCCGCCCGGGACGGTGGATGACGTGGCGAAGGCGACGGCGGCGATTAGGGCCGCCACGACGGAGCACGACTCGGAGGTTTTGATCAGCCAGTTGATGCCGGCCTTCATTAGGTTTTCGTGTGTACGTGTGAAGATCCTCTTCGGCGTCTCCCCCTTTGCGTTTTGCTGCGCCACACACTGCGGTTGGGCTTTGCTCTTCACGTACTGCGGTTACATTTTTGCATTAAGTACTAAAAAAATAAATACAGGGGATTTTTGCTAATAAAATAACATATGGGGTTCTTTTTTAACAATCAGAGAAAAACAAGGGGTCCTGGATGCAATAAACCCATAAAAAAACGAGTTATTAATTTCCCGGCTTAATTTCACCTTGCACACTCGAAATATACAATTTTAGCACTTTGCATCAATGGAAATAATTTATGGCACTTTACATCCTCAAAACACATGTTTAATCGTTCAAATTGCATCCTTCTTTATTTTTCCGGTTTGAATTTTCATCGTTCACCTATTTTCTGATCGTCAACATTGTCATTGTTGCTCGAAAATACATTTGCATTTTGCACCCCGAAGAAAAAAACAATTGAATAGAAAAAAAAAATGACGATGTTGACGATCATAAAATAAGTCGACCATATGAAGTCCATTTTCTCGGACATACGATTTGGATCCATTAATTGTTTCATAATTTAGGAAAAAAAAGTAGTAATTGAAAGACCAAATTGTATATATATTTGAATTACCTTGTACCATTTGATCTCCCATTGCATTTGGAGAGCAGCACCAGGAATCCGCCATGGCTGGAGCTGTTCACCAAGCATAGCTGCATGGTGAAGTATGTTGTTTCCTTCATTATCCAAATGATGAAACATGTACGTCGGGATTTTTCTCGACTTCAGCAAATATTCGAAAACACTCGTTTGCCTGTTTTCTGCTGCAAGCATCAATATGTTCTTCCCTTTCGAGTCCAGGTCCTGAATTGCTACCGGGCATTTGCTAATTATTCTCTCGACTATTTCAAGAATTCCTATTTTCGCTGCCACTAATATTGGAGTGTCCTTAACTTGTGTGATATTCGCCGTTTTCTTCTTCTCTGCATCAAATAAAATTCAACCAATAGTATTAAAGAACGTCGCAGTGGTACATATTCTTGTATGCATACATCGATTATTTTTTATCGCTACGGTTAGGCGATTAGGTCGCCAATTGATCAATATGTTGGAAGGTAATGCACTAGACTCTTCGAATAACACATCAAGGAGTAATAACAGTCAAATGTATCTATCTCAAATGTATCTAGCATGTGTCCATTTGTCTTCTTCTAGTCTAGAATTTTCTATTGTTAAGTATATATATGTAAGCATTTTGCTATGTGAAGTGTAGAACGAGAAAAGCCAATTAGAGATAAATAAAAAGATTAGTTTTGAGCTCTGCCGCAGCAACTCGAGTGAAATATTTTCTTTCTAAGTTTGTCTTTGCAAACTCACAAAGTGGTATCAAGAGCGAGGTTCTTTTGTATGAACTGGGAGTAACATTAAAAAAAAAAAAAAATGTCAGCAGAATCATCACATTCTTTCATTCCAGTTTTTGGGGGAGAAAATTACGATTTTTGGAAAATTAAAATGAGAACGTATCTCATGTCAGAAGGATTGTGGAGTGTCGTCGATAGTGGATTCGAGGAGCCAGAAGATGCAAGCCAACTGTCAAATGCAGAAAAGAAAAGGCTTGATGAGACGCGTATTGCCGATGCAAAAGCACTCTCAAAGTTACATAATGCAGTAACCGCACCAATGTTTCCGAGAATAATGGCGGCTTCTAATGCTAGAGCTGCCTGGCAAATTTTAGAACAAGAATTTCAAGGTGAAAGCAAGCTAATTGCCTTAAAAATCCAAAGTCTTCGAAAGGATTTCGAGAACTTAAAGATGAATGAATCTGAAACCATTCAAGACTACTCATCAAGAGTCACGGAAGTAGTGAATCAACTTTATTCACTTGGAGAAAACTTATCAAGCCAGACCATTGTGGAAAGAGTCCTGAACAGTTTGCCGGAGAAGTACGATGATATGGTGGCTGTGATTGAAGAGACGAAAGATCTGTCTACACTAACCCTGCAGCAACTCTTGGGTTCATTAAAAAATCATGAACAGAGAAAATCGAGGCGCAACACTCACTCAATTGAAAGTGCTTTCCAGTCAAAGTTGTCGTTTGGATTGCACAAGAAAAACGACTCCAGCAAAGGGGCTGATCTAAGGAAAGATCGGGGTGGTCCAAGAAAAGATGCTTGGCACAACAGAAGTACGGAATCAAAATACGAGAAAGGTACGCATTCCAAGGATTCAAATTTATTTTGCAGAAAATGCAAAAGAACGAACCATGATACACAAGATTGTCGATATCTTGGTCAACCGCAATGCCATGGGTGTCAAAAATTTGGTCATCTGAAAAAGGATTGTCGTGTCAAATACAAAAATCAGCCTAGATTCGAAAATCGTGCAAATTTTACAAAGGAAACAGAGATTGAGGAGGCAAATTTGTTCTATGCTTGCCAATCGGCTCTAGAAGAAAATTCAAAAAAATGGCAGCTTGATAGCGGATGTAGTAATCATATGACAGGGAATGAGAAAATATTTCTCGATATGGATAAAATCAGCTCTAAAGTTCGACTGGGCAACGGTGCACTTGTTCAAGCTAAGGGAATGGGCACTATTTCTATCGAAACAAAAAGGGGAAAAAGGTACATTCATGAGGTCCTATTTGTTCCTGATATTGAAGAAAATTTGCTCAGTGTTGGTCAATTGATCGAGAATGGTTATCATCTCCATTTTGGTGATAATGCCTGCAAGATTTTTGATAAGAATAAACAATTCATCGCACACGTCACAATGCAGGAAAAGAGAAGTTTTCCTATTGAATTTCATTATGAAACAGTTCATGCTTTGAAAGCTGAAGTCTGGCAGGATTCCTGGTTGTGGCATAGACGTTTTTGTCATCTAAATTTCCATGGATTAAAGCTTTTAAGGCAAAAAGGCATGGTCCACGGGCTGCCGGAAATAGAGATAGCTGGTGAACCTTGTGAAGAATGTATAATGGGTAAGCAAGCTAGGCTGCCATTTCCAAAAGGAAGATCTTGGAGAGCCAAAGCTCCTCTCGAGCTTGTTCATACAGATATTTGTGGGCAAATGAGGACTCCGTCTTTCAACGACCACAAGTATTTCTTGACGTTCATCGACGATTACTCAAGAATGACTTGGGTGTATTTCTTGAAGCAGAAGTCTGAAGCTTTCGGCGTCTTCAAACAATTCAAAGCACTTGTTGAAAACCAAAGTGGTCTGAGAATCAAGCTTATTAGAAGTGACCGAGGCGGCGAGTATACTTCCAATGAGTTCGAGAGTTATTGCAAGAATGAGGGCATTCGAAAGCAATTGACAGCAAGCTACACACCGCAGCAAAATGGTGTTGCGGAGAGGAAAAATAGAACAATTGTTGATATGGCAACGTCAATGCTAAAGGAGAAAGAATTGCCAAAGATTTTCTGGGCCGAAGCTGTTCACACAGCTGTTTATGTTCTAAATCGCTGTCCTACTAAAGCAGTGAAGAACCAAACGCCATTTGAAGCTTGGAGCGGTGTGAAGCCGTCGGTAAGTCGTTTTAAAATTTTTGGTTGCATTTGTTATGCTCATATACCTCCAGAAAAAAGGATCAAATTTGATAACAAAAGCACCAAATGTATTTTTATTGGCTATAGCGACGAAACGAAAGGCTACAGATTATATGATGTTGAAACTGAAAAGTTAATTGTTAGTCGAGATGTTATTTTCAATGAAAAAGCTTCGTGGGATTGGACAAATAAAAGAGTGCAGGAAATGCCCGTTGTTTTGGTTCAAAATCGTAAAGAAGTTGCCAGAGTACAAGAAGAACCAGCTTCTCCTCAAACACCAGGCTCTGAAACTTCATCATCCTCTTCTTCTCCAGGGTCCTCTCCAAAAAGGTTTCGCAGTTTGAGAGAAGTCTACGAATCGTGCAATTTCTCTGCGATAGAACCTGAATCTTTTGAAGAAGCTGAGAAACAAGATGTTTGGGTCGATGCTATGAACGAAGAATTGCGAATGATTGAGAAAAATCAAACGTGGGAACTAGTTGATAAACCAACAGGCAGGGACGTTATCGGCTTGAAATGGATATTCAAAACAAAGTTCAATCAAGACGGAAGCATTCAAAAGCACAAAGCCAGGCTTGTCGCTAAAGGGTTTGTCCAGAAACCCGGCATTGATTTTCACGAAAGCTTTGCTCCAGTTGCTCGCCACGAGACAATTCGTACCCTGATTGCACTTGCGGCACAAAAGGAATGGAAAATATACCAACTTGATGTTAAGTCCGCCTTTCTAAATGGGATGTTGAAGGAAGAAGTTTTCGTCGAGCAACCACAAGGTTTTCATGTTGAGGGAGCTGAAAATAAAGTTTACAAGTTAAGAAAAGCACTTTACGGGCTCAAGCAAGCACCGCGTGCTTGGTACGAAGAGATTGATAAATATTTCATGAAGAAAGGATTTGAGCGAAGCAAAAGTGAGCCTACACTTTATGTGCTTCAGAAGGGAATTCACATTCTCATTGTGTCCCTTTACGTTGATGATTTGATTGTTACCGGAAATGACGACAAATTTATTCAAAGTTTCAAATCCGACATGATGAGCACATACGAGATGAGTGATCTGGGGCTGCTACATTATTTTTTGGGTATTGAGGTTTCCCAACTCGATACTGGAATTTTTATTGGACAGCAGAAGTATGCTGAAAATATGCTACGGAAATTTAAAATGGAAGGCTGCAAAGATGTTGCAACACCTCTTGTTGCAACTGAAAAGCTGAAAAAGGAAGATGGGGCAAAAAATGCAGACGGTTCAATATATAGAAGTCTCGTAGGCAGCCTATTATACTTGACAGCTACTCGGCCTGATATGATGTTTGCAGCAAGTTTACTCTCTCGTTTTATGCAGCAGCCCAGTCAGAATCATTTTAGAGCTGCAAAGCGAGTTCTTAGATATTTGCATGGTACACGAGATTATGGTATTTTCTATAAAGCAGGAGAACCATTGAAGCTTTACGGGTATTGTGACAGCGACTGGGCCGGATGCCTCGACGATATGAAAAGCACATCAGGTTATGTGTTTTCCCTTGGTTCAGGTATTTGTACGTGGGCCTCAAGGAAACAAAAAACAGTGGCGCAATCTTCTGCCGAAGCAGAATATGTTGCTGCAGCCAAAGCTACTTCTCAAGCAATATGGTTGCGAAGGATTATGGAAGACATGGGTGAAAAGCAAAACGAAGAAACCGTGTTGTTTTGTGATAACAAATCTGCGATTGCAATGGGGAAAAATCCAATAAGTCATGATCGGACGAAGCATATTGCCATCAAATATCATTTTATAAGAGAAGCCGCTGAAGATGGTGAAATTTGGCTTGAGTATTGTAAGTCAGAAGACCAACTTGCCGACATACTCACTAAGCCTCTTACCAAAGAAAAGTTCATCTACTTGAGAACATTGATTGGAGTAGTAAAGAAAGTGCATTAAGGGGGAGTGTTGGAAGGTAATGCACTAGACTCTTCGAATAACACATCAAGGAGTAATAACAGTCAAATGTATCTATCTCAAATGTATCTAGCATGTGTCCATTTGTCTTCTTCTAGTCTAGAATTTTCTATTGTTAAGTATATATATGTAAGCATTTTGCTATGTGAAGTGTAGAACGAGAAAAGCCAATTAGAGATAAATAAAAAGATTAGTTTTGAGCTCTGCCGCAGCAACTCGAGTGAAATATTTTCTTTCTAAGTTTGTCTTTGCAAACTCACACAATATACTATCAACAAAAAATGAATTAGTTTACATTATATTAGTAAATACAAAATATTGTATATAAGTCTACAAATAGTGTCCAGGAATTTGCTACATGGTGGGCTAAAGTTTGGAGGCAGTGTGATACGAACCACGCCAACCTCGTGACGAGACCCGATATCAATACTTCGGATGTCAAATCCCGGACCGTCCAAAGAAGGATTCAATGGGGTGGAACCGCGACCCATTGCCTATAAAGAGGCAAGAACCTTGGTATGTGAAGACGCCACAATCGATTGCGGAAGATCGATTGATAAGTCGGGGTGAACAAACGGAATCCACCGAATTGTTCGAACGGTTCTTAAAGAACCAAAGAGAATAATCTCCATTTAAATCATCAAAATTCGTCCATTAAAATCAGCCAAATTGGCTACATATTTATAAGATCTAAAAAGACTCCTTTTTCACAAGGAAAAGGACTCTTACCTAATCTATAATAAGGAAACTAATAAATAAGAAAATCCTAGCCATAACTAACTCTAAAATAATATAAATATTATAAACCTAATATAAAAACGTAATATAATAAAATCTAAACTCCAAATATCAAGTCGACGACACGAACATTCTTCATAACTCGAGTAGACATTTGGCTGTGCACGTGTCCTCACTTCAAGCTCGATTTCTGACCTCTTCCACTCCGAATCTCTCTCGGATCAAAACAGCAAAGTTTTAGATTTTTAAGTTGGCTTTCTGTATCAATTTGAATCACCTTAATTGGACTTCAGATGAGAAAGTTATAAGCCAAATAGTGTACTCTGCCAGAATTATACGAGACTTTCGGGATGCATGATTTTTGACTTGTCCAACGAATTTCCCTCTTCCTTGTCTTCCAATTCTTCGTGTTGGATGTATGTAGGATCATATCATTCTCCCTTTCTTCAAAAGAATTCGTCCTCGAATTCGAATCCTTTGAATGAGCGTGTAGTATTGAAAGCGAATCCATGAGGCAGAAAGTTCTTCACTGTAATTGGAACTTTTTTTTTTTCTTTTTTACGAACAATTAATAATGAAATTCCCCATCCAATAAACAAGATTAAATTTTCCTTGTTAGCACTCCGACCTAACGTTTATATAGAAACGCAAACCGAAAGTATGGAACAACCAACTTGACCCAATGGCTATATAGAACCACGAACCAAAGTTATAATGTTGACGCCACAAGAAAGAAACTTAATAGAGTTCACGAGATTAACGAATAACAAAATTCACTCGTTCTTTCATTTTTTTTTTTTGATTTTTTTTTTGTGGACTCTAGACAAACAAAAAAAAAGACTAGAAGACTCAACAACAATAGACACAAAACGAAAAACAAAACGAAGACACGAAAAAAAAACAAAAGACTGACTCAAAAATAAAGATAAAGGATAGGCGAAACCTTCTTAGGAAGATGGCTCTGAGTACCAAATGATACGAACCACGCCAACCTCGTGACGAGACCCGATATCAATACTTCGGATGTCAAATCCCGGACCGTCCAAAGAAGGATTCAATGGGGTGGAACCGCGACCCATTGCCTATAAAGAGGCAAGAACCTTGGTATGTGAAGACGCCACAATCGATTGCGGAAGATCGATTGATAAGTCGGGGTGAACAAACGGAATCCACCGAATTGTTCGAACGGTTCTTAAAGAACCAAAGAGAATAATCTCCATTTAAATCATCAAAATTCGTCCATTAAAATCAGCCAAATTGGCTACATATTTATAAGATCTAAAAAGACTCCTTTTTCACAAGGAAAAGGACTCTTACCTAATCTATAATAAGGAAACTAATAAATAAGAAAATCCTAGCCATAACTAACTCTAAAATAATATAAATATTATAAACCTAATATAAAAACGTAATATAATAAAATCTAAACTCCAAATATCAAGTCGACGACACGAACATTCTTCATAACTCGAGTAGACATTTGGCTGTGCACGTGTCCTCACTTCAAGCTCGATTTCTGACCTCTTCCACTCCGAATCTCTCTCGGATCAAAACAGCAAAAATTTAGATTTTTAAGTTGGCTTTCTGTATCAATTTGAATCACCTTAATTGGACTTCAGATGAGAAAGTTATAAGCCAAATAGTGTACTCTGCCAGAATTATACGAGACTTTCGGGATGCATGATTTTTGACTTGTCCAACGAATTTCCCTCTTCCTTGTCTTCCAATTCTTCGTGTTGGATGTATGTAGGATCATATCATTCTCCCTTTCTTCAAAAGAATTCGTCCTCGAATTCGAATCCTTTGAATGAGCGTGTAGTATTGAAAGCGAATCCATGAGGCAGAAAGTTCTTCACTGTAATTGGAACTTTTTTTTTTTTCTTTTTTACGAACAATTAATAATGAAATTCCCCATCCAATAAACAAGATTAAATTTTCCTTGTTAGCACTTCGACCTAACGTTTATATAGAAACGCAAACCGAAAGTATGGAACAACCAACTTGACCCAATGGCTATATAGAACCACGAACCAAAGTTATAATGTTGACGCCACAAGAAAGAAACTTAATAGAGATCACGAGATTAACGAATAACAAAATTCACTCGTTCTTTCTTTTTTTTTTTTTTGATTTTTTTTTTGTGGACTCTAGACAAACAAAAAAAAAGACTAGAAGACTCAACAACAATAGACACAAAACGAAAAACAAAACGAAGACACGAAAAAAAAACAAAAGACTGACTAAAAAATAAAGATAAAGGATAGGCGAAACCTTCTTAGGAAGATGGCTCTGAGTACCAAATGATACGAACCACGCCAACCTCGTGACGAGACCCGATATCAATACTTCGGATGTCAAATCCCGGACCGTCCAAAGAAGGATTCAATGGGGTGGAACCGCGACCCATTGCCTATAAAGAGGCAAGAACCTTGGTATGTGAAGACGCCACAATCGATTGCGGAAGATCGATTGATAAGTCGGGGTGAACAAACGGAATCCACCGAATTGTTCGAACGGTTCTTAAAGAACCAAAGAGAATAATCTCCATTTAAATCATCAAAATTCGTCCATTAAAATCAGCCAAATTGGCTACATATTTATAAGATCTAAAAAGACTCCTTTTTCACAAGGAAAAGGACTCTTACCTAATTTATAATAAGGAAACTAATAAATAAGAAAATCCTAGCCATAACTAACTCTAAAATAATATAAATATTATAAACCTAATATAAAAACGTAATATAATAAAATCTAAACTCCAAATATCAAGTCGACGACACGAACATTCTTCATAACTCGAGTAGACATTTGGCTGTGCACGTGTCCTCACTTCAAGCTCGATTTCTGACCTCTTCCACTCCGAATCTCTCTCGGATCAAAACAGCAAAGTTTTAGATTTTTAAGTTGGCTTTCTGTATCAATTTGAATCACCTTAATTGGACTTCAGATGAGAAAGTTATAAGCCAAATAGTGTACTCTGCCAGAATTATACGAGACTTTCGGGATGCATGATTTTTGACTTGTCCAACGAATTTCCCTCTTCCTTGTCTTCCAATTCTTCGTGTTGGATGTATGTAGGATCATATCATTCTCCCTTTCTTCAAAAGAATTCGTCCTCGAATTCGAATCCTTTGAATGAGCGTGTAGTATTGAAAGCGAATCCATGAGGCAGAAAGTTCTTCACTGTAATTGGAACTTTTTTTTTTTTTCTTTTTTACGAACAATTAATAATGAAATTCCCCATCCAATAAACAAGATTAAATTTTCCTTGTTAGCACTCCGACCTAACGTTTATATAGAAACGCAAACCGAAAGTATGGAACAACCAACTTGACCCAATGGCTATATAGAACCACGAACCAAAGTTATAATGTTGACGCCACAAGAAAGAAACTTAATAGAGTTCACGAGATTAACGAATAACAAAATTCACTCGTTCTTTCATTTTTTTTTTTTGATTTTTTTTTTGTGGACTCTAGACAAACAAAAAAAAAGACTAGAAGACTCAACAACAATAGACACAAAACGAAAAACAAAACGAAGACACGAAAAAAAAACAAAAGACTGACTCAAAAATAAAGATAAAGGATAGGCGAAACCTTCTTAGGAAGATGGCTCTGAGTACCAAATGATACGAACCACGCCAACCTCGTGACGAGACCCGATATCAATACTTCGGATGTCAAATCCCGGACCGTCCAAAGAAGGATTCAATGGGGTGGAACCGCGACCCATTGCCTATAAAGAGGCAAGAACCTTGGTATGTGAAGACGCCACAATCGATTGCGGAAGATCGATTGATAAGTCGGGGTGAACAAACGGAATCCACCGAATTGTTCGAACGGTTCTTAAAGAACCAAAGAGAATAATCTCCATTTAAATCATCAAAATTCGTCCATTAAAATCAGCCAAATTGGCTACATATTTATAAGATCTAAAAAGACTCCTTTTTCACAAGGAAAAGGACTCTTACCTAATCTATAATAAGGAAACTAATAAATAAGAAAATCCTAGCCATAACTAACTCTAAAATAATATAAATATTATAAACCTAATATAAAAACGTAATATAATAAAATCTAAACTCCAAATATCAAGTCGACGACACGAACATTCTTCATAACTCGAGTAGACATTTGGCTGTGCACGTGTCCTCACTTCAAGCTCGATTTCTGACCTCTTCCACTCCGAATCTCTCTCGGATCAAAACAGCAAAAATTTAGATTTTTAAGTTGGCTTTCTGTATCAATTTGAATCACCTTAATTGGACTTCAGATGAGAAAGTTATAAGCCAAATAGTGTACTCTGCCAGAATTATACGAGACTTTCGGGATGCATGATTTTTGACTTGTCCAACGAATTTCCCTCTTCCTTGTCTTCCAATTCTTCGTGTTGGATGTATGTAGGATCATATCATTCTCCCTTTCTTCAAAAGAATTCGTCCTCGAATTCGAATCCTTTGAATGAGCGTGTAGTATTGAAAGCGAATCCATGAGGCAGAAAGTTCTTCACTGTAATTGGAACTTTTTTTTTTTTCTTTTTTACGAACAATTAATAATGAAATTCCCCATCCAATAAACAAGATTAAATTTTCCTTGTTAGCACTTCGACCTAACGTTTATATAGAAACGCAAACCGAAAGTATGGAACAACCAACTTGACCCAATGGCTATATAGAACCACGAACCAAAGTTATAATGTTGACGCCACAAGAAAGAAACTTAATAGAGATCACGAGATTAACGAATAACAAAATTCACTCGTTCTTTCTTTTTTTTTTTTTGATTTTTTTTTTGTGGACTCTAGACAAACAAAAAAAAAGACTAGAAGACTCAACAACAATAGACACAAAACGAAAAACAAAACGAAGACACGAAAAAAAAACAAAAGACTGACTAAAAAATAAAGATAAAGGATAGGCGAAACCTTCTTAGGAAGATGGCTCTGAGTACCAAATGATACGAACCACGCCAACCTCGTGACGAGACCCGATATCAATACTTCGGATGTCAAATCCCGGACCGTCCAAAGAAGGATTCAATGGGGTGGAACCGCGACCCATTGCCTATAAAGAGGCAAGAACCTTGGTATGTGAAGACGCCACAATCGATTGCGGAAGATCGATTGATAAGTCGGGGTGAACAAACGGAATCCACCGAATTGTTCGAACGGTTCTTAAAGAACCAAAGAGAATAATCTCCATTTAAATCATCAAAATTCGTCCATTAAAATCAGCCAAATTGGCTACATATTTATAAGATCTAAAAAGACTCCTTTTTCACAAGGAAAAGGACTCTTACCTAATTTATAATAAGGAAACTAATAAATAAGAAAATCCTAGCCATAACTAACTCTAAAATAATATAAATATTATAAACCTAATATAAAAACGTAATATAATAAAATCTAAACTCCAAATATCAAGTCGACGACACGAACATTCTTCATAACTCGAGTAGACATTTGGCTGTGCACGTGTCCTCACTTCAAGCTCGATTTCTGACCTCTTCCACTCCGAATCTCTCTCGGATCAAAACAGCAAAGTTTTAGATTTTTAAGTTGGCTTTCTGTATCAATTTGAATCACCTTAATTGGACTTCAGATGAGAAAGTTATAAGCCAAATAGTGTACTCTGCCAGAATTATACGAGACTTTCGGGATGCATGATTTTTGACTTGTCCAACGAATTTCCCTCTTCCTTGTCTTCCAATTCTTCGTGTTGGATGTATGTAGGATCATATCATTCTCCCTTTCTTCAAAAGAATTCGTCCTCGAATTCGAATCCTTTGAATGAGCGTGTAGTATTGAAAGCGAATCCATGAGGCAGAAAGTTCTTCACTGTAATTGGAACTTTTTTTTTTTTTCTTTTTTACGAACAATTAATAATGAAATTCCCCATCCAATAAACAAGATTAAATTTTCCTTGTTAGCACTCCGACCTAACGTTTATATAGAAACGCAAACCGAAAGTATGGAACAACCAACTTGACCCAATGGCTATATAGAACCACGAACCAAAGTTATAATGTTGACGCCACAAGAAAGAAACTTAATAGAGTTCACGAGATTAACGAATAACAAAATTCACTCGTTCTTTCATTTTTTTTTTTTGATTTTTTTTTTGTGGACTCTAGACAAACAAAAAAAAAGACTAGAAGACTCAACAACAATAGACACAAAACGAAAAACAAAACGAAGACACGAAAAAAAAACAAAAGACTGACTCAAAAATAAAGATAAAGGATAGGCGAAACCTTCTTAGGAAGATGGCTCTGAGTACCAAATGATACGAACCACGCCAACCTCGTGACGAGACCCGATATCAATACTTCGGATGTCAAATCCCGGACCGTCCAAAGAAGGATTCAATGGGGTGGAACCGCGACCCATTGCCTATAAAGAGGCAAGAACCTTGGTATGTGAAGACGCCACAATCGATTGCGGAAGATCGATTGATAAGTCGGGGTGAACAAACGGAATCCACCGAATTGTTCGAACGGTTCTTAAAGAACCAAAGAGAATAATCTCCATTTAAATCATCAAAATTCGTCCATTAAAATCAGCCAAATTGGCTACATATTTATAAGATCTAAAAAGACTCCTTTTTCACAAGGAAAAGGACTCTTACCTAATCTATAATAAGGAAACTAATAAATAAGAAAATCCTAGCCATAACTAACTCTAAAATAATATAAATATTATAAACCTAATATAAAAACGTAATATAATAAAATCTAAACTCCAAATATCAAGTCGACGACACGAACATTCTTCATAACTCGAGTAGACATTTGGCTGTGCACGTGTCCTCACTTCAAGCTCGATTTCTGACCTCTTCCACTCCGAATCTCTCTCGGATCAAAACAGCAAAGTTTTATATTTTTAAGTTGGCTTTCTATATCAATTTGAATCACCTTAATTGGACTTCAGATGAGAAAGTTATAAGCCAAATAGTGTACTCTGCCAGAATTATACGAGACTTTCGGGATGCATGATTTTTGACTTGTCCAACGAATTTCCCTCTTCCTTGTCTTCCAATTCTTCGTGTTGGATGTATGTAGGATCATATCATTCTCCCTTTCTTCAAAAGAATTCGTCCTCGAATTCGAATCCTTTGAATGAGCGTGTAGTATTGAAAGCGAATCCATGAGGCAGAAAGTTCTTCACTGTAATTGGAACTTTTTTTTTTTTCTTTTTTACGAACAATTAATAATGAAATTCCCCATCCAATAAACAAGATTAAATTTTCCTTGTTAGCACTTCGACCTAACGTTTATATAGAAACGCAAACCGAAAGTATGGAACAACCAACTTGACCCAATGGCTATATAGAACCACGAACCAAAGTTATAATGTTGACGCCACAAGAAAGAAACTTAATAGAGTTCACGAGATTAACGAATAACAAAATTCACTCGTTCTTTCATTTTTTTTTTTTGATTTTTTTTTTGTGGACTCTAGACAAACAAAAAAAAAGACTAGAAGACTCAACAACAATAGACACAAAACGAAAAACAAAACGAAGACACGAAAAAAAAACAAAAGACTGACTAAAAAATAAAGATAAAGGATAGGCGAAACCTTCTTAGGAAGATGGCTCTGAGTACCAAATGATACGAACCACGCCAACCTCGTGACGAGACCCGATATCAATACTTCGGATGTCAAATCCCGGACCGTCCAAAGAAGGATTCAATGGGGTGGAACCGCGACCCATTGCCTATAAAGAGGCAAGAACCTTGGTATGTGAAGACGCCACAATCGATTGCGGAAGATCGATTGATAAGTCGGGGTGAACAAACGGAATCCACCGAATTGTTCGAACGGTTCTTAAAGAACCAAAGAGAATAATCTCCATTTAAATCATCAAAATTCGTCCATTAAAATCAGCCAAATTGGCTACATATTTATAAGATCTAAAAAGACTCCTTTTTCACAAGGAAAAGGACTCTTACCTAATCTATAATAAGGAAACTAATAAATAAGAAAATCCTAGCCATAACTAACTCTAAAATAATATAAATATTATAAACCTAATATAAAAACGTAATATAATAAAATCTAAACTCCAAATATCAAGTCGACGACACGAACATTCTTCATAACTCGAGTAGACATTTGGCTGTGCACGTGTCCTCACTTCAAGCTCGATTTCTGACCTCTTCCACTCCGAATCTCTCTCGGATCAAAACAGCAAAGTTTTAGATTTTTAAGTTGGCTTTCTGTATCAATTTGAATCACCTTAATTGGACTTCAGATGAGAAAGTTATAAGCCAAATAGTGTACTCTGCCAGAATTATACGAGACTTTCGGGATGCATGATTTTTGACTTGTCCAACGAATTTCCCTCTTCCTTGTCTTCCAATTCTTCGTGTTGGATGTATGTAGGATCATATCATTCTCCCTTTCTTCAAAAGAATTCGTCCTCGAATTCGAATCCTTTGAATGAGCGTGTAGTATTGAAAGCGAATCCATGAGGCAGAAAGTTCTTCACTGTAATTGGAACTTTTTTTTTTTTTCTTTTTTACGAACAATTAATAATGAAATTCCCCATCCAATAAACAAGATTAAATTTTCCTTGTTAGCACTCCGACCTAACGTTTATATAGAAACGCAAACCGAAAGTATGGAACAACCAACTTGACCCAATGGCTATATAGAACCACGAACCAAAGTTATAATGTTGACGCCACAAGAAAGAAACTTAATAGAGTTCACGAGATTAACGAATAACAAAATTCACTCGTTCTTTCATTTTTTTTTTTTGATTTTTTTTTTGTGGACTCTAGACAAACAAAAAAAAAGACTAGAAGACTCAACAACAATAGACACAAAACGAAAAACAAAACGAAGACACGAAAAAAAAACAAAAGACTGACTCAAAAATAAAGATAAAGGATAGGCGAAACCTTCTTAGGAAGATGGCTCTGAGTACCAAATGATACGAACCACGCCAACCTCGTGACGAGACCCGATATCAATACTTCGGATGTCAAATCCCGGACCGTCCAAAGAAGGATTCAATGGGGTGGAACCGCGACCCATTGCCTATAAAGAGGCAAGAACCTTGGTATGTGAAGACGCCACAATCGATTGCGGAAGATCGATTGATAAGTCGGGGTGAACAAACGGAATCCACCGAATTGTTCGAACGGTTCTTAAAGAACCAAAGAGAATAATCTCCATTTAAATCATCAAAATTCGTCCATTAAAATCAGCCAAATTGGCTACATATTTATAAGATCTAAAAAGACTCCTTTTTCACAAGGAAAAGGACTCTTACCTAATCTATAATAAGGAAACTAATAAATAAGAAAATCCTAGCCATAACTAACTCTAAAATAATATAAATATTATAAACCTAATATAAAAACGTAATATAATAAAATCTAAACTCCAAATATCAAGTCGACGACACGAACATTCTTCATAACTCGAGTAGACATTTGGCTGTGCACGTGTCCTCACTTCAAGCTCGATTTCTGACCTCTTCCACTCCGAATCTCTCTCGGATCAAAACAGCAAAGTTTTAGATTTTTAAGTTGGCTTTCTGTATCAATTTGAATCACCTTAATTGGACTTCAGATGAGAAAGTTATAAGCCAAATAGTGTACTCTGCCAGAATTATACGAGACTTTCGGGATGCATGATTTTTGACTTGTCCAACGAATTTCCCTCTTCCTTGTCTTCCAATTCTTCGTGTTGGATGTATGTAGGATCATATCATTCTCCCTTTCTTCAAAAGAATTCGTCCTCGAATTCGAATCCTTTGAATGAGCGTGTAGTATTGAAAGCGAATCCATGAGGCAGAAAGTTCTTCACTGTAATTGGAACTTTTTTTTTTTTTCTTTTTTACGAACAATTAATAATGAAATTCCCCATCCAATAAACAAGATTAAATTTTCCTTGTTAGCACTCCGACCTAACGTTTATATAGAAACGCAAACCGAAAGTATGGAACAACCAACTTGACCCAATGGCTATATAGAACCACGAACCAAAGTTATAATGTTGACGCCACAAGAAAGAAACTTAATAGAGTTCACGAGATTAACGAATAACAAAATTCACTCGTTCTTTCATTTTTTTTTTTTTGATTTTTTTTTTGTGGACTCTAGACGAACAAAAAAAAAAGACTAGAAGACTCAACAACAATAGACACAAAACGAAAAACAAAACGAAGACACGAAAAAAAAACAAAAGACTGACTCAAAAATAAAGATAAAGGATAGGCGAAACCTTCTTAGGAAGATGGCTCTGAGTACCAAATGATACGAACCACGCCAACCTCGTGACGAGACCCGATATCAATACTTCGGATGTCAAATCCCGGACCGTCCAAAGAAGGATTCAATGGGGTGGAACCGCGACCCATTGCCTATAAAGAGGCAAGAACCTTGGTATGTGAAGACGCCACAATCGATTGCGGAAGATCGATTGATAAGTCGGGGTGAACAAACGGAATCCACCGAATTGTTCGAACGGTTCTTAAAGAACCAAAGAGAATAATCTCCATTTAAATCATCAAAATTCGTCCATTAAAATCAGCCAAATTGGCTACATATTTATAAGATCTAAAAAGACTCCTTTTTCACAAGGAAAAGGACTCTTACCTAATCTATAATAAGGAAACTAATAAATAAGAAAATCCTAGCCATAACTAACTCTAAAATAATATAAATATTATAAACCTAATATAAAAACGTAATATAATAAAATCTAAACTCCAAATATCAAGTCGACGACACGAACATTCTTCATAACTCGAGTAGACATTTGGCTGTGCACGTGTCCTCACTTCAAGCTCGATTTCTGACCTCTTCCACTCCGAATCTCTCTCGGATCAAAACAGCAAAGTTTTAGATTTTTAAGTTGGCTTTCTGTATCAATTTGAATCACCTTAATTGGACTTCAGATGAGAAAGTTATAAGCCAAATAGTGTACTCTGCCAGAATTATACGAGACTTTCGGGATGCATGATTTTTGACTTGTCCAACGAATTTCCCTCTTCCTTGTCTTCCAATTCTTCGTGTTGGATGTATGTAGGATCATATCATTCTCCCTTTCTTCAAAAGAATTCGTCCTCGAATTCGAATCCTTTGAATGAGCGTGTAGTATTGAAAGCGAATCCATGAGGCAGAAAGTTCTTCACTGTAATTGGAACTTTTTTTTTTTTTCTTTTTTACGAACAATTAATAATGAAATTCCCCATCCAATAAACAAGATTAAATTTTCCTTGTTAGCACTCCGACCTAACGTTTATATAGAAACGCAAACCGAAAGTATGGAACAACCAACTTGACCCAATGGCTATATAGAACCACGAACCAAAGTTATAATGTTGACGCCACAAGAAAGAAACTTAATAGAGTTCACGAGATTAACGAATAACAAAATTCACTCGTTCTTTCATTTTTTTTTTTTTTGATTTTTTTTTTGTGGACTCTAGACGAACAAAAAAAAAAGACTAGAAGACTCAACAACAATAGACACAAAACGAAAAACAAAACGAAGACACGAAAAAAAAACAAAAGACTGACTCAAAAATAAAGATAAAGGATAGGCGAAACCTTCTTAGGAAGATGGCTCTGAGTACCAAATGATACGAACCACGCCAACCTCGTGACGAGACCCGATATCAATACTTCGGATGTCAAATCCCGGACCGTCCAAAGAAGGATTCAATGGGGTGGAACCGCGACCCATTGCCTATAAAGAGGCAAGAACCTTGGTATGTGAAGACGCCACAATCGATTGCGGAAGATCGATTGATAAGTCGGGGTGAACAAACGGAATCCACCGAATTGTTCGAACGGTTCTTAAAGAACCAAAGAGAATAATCTCCATTTAAATCATCAAAATTCGTCCATTAAAATCAGCCAAATTGGCTACATATTTATAAGATCTAAAAAGACTCCTTTTTCACAAGGAAAAGGACTCTTACCTAATCTATAATAAGGAAACTAATAAATAAGAAAATCCTAGCCATAACTAACTCTAAAATAATATAAATATTATAAACCTAATATAAAAACGTAATATAATAAAATCTAAACTCCAAATATCAAGTCGACGACACGAACATTCTTCATAACTCGAGTAGACATTTGGCTGTGCACGTGTCCTCACTTCAAGCTCGATTTCTGACCTCTTCCACTCCGAATCTCTCTCGGATCAAAACAGCAAAGTTTTAGATTTTTAAGTTGGCTTTCCGTAGCAATTTGAATCACCTTAATTGGACTTCAGATGAGAAAGTTATAAGCCAAATAGTGTACTCTGCCAGAATTATACGAGACTTTCGGGATGCATGATTTTTGACTTGTCCAACGAATTTCCCTCTTCCTTGTCTTCCAATTCTTCGTGTTGGATGTATGTAGGATCATATCACAGTGCCCCCGAAAAAATATTAGGACATAATCAGAAAATAGGAAATAAAAGAAAAAAGAAAAGATTTTTTTTTTTTTTGAGAATTTGTTTTGCATTAATTTGAGTTTTTGGTGGGCTAAATAATAAAAATTGGTGGGCTAATGAAAATGTATGTATTATATGATGGAAAAATTTGTAATCTGAATTTGAAAAATTTCATGCATGCATATACATCCTAATATCTTATATAGATATCAGTTCTGTATTTATCAAGATAAAAACAAGGTGTACATACTTAATTACCTGATTTTTTGTTCTCATTGTTAGATACATCGGGTGCAAAATCCGGAAGCTTGGTTTCCGGAAATTGTTCCATCTCCACCTTTCGGTTAGGGCGCTGACCTGTACTCTCATACTTGTATCTCGATTCCAGCTCGATCATTTCCTTCATAACATCCGATGCATGGGAATACAATTTTTTTCTTTCTCTAACATTCTTTATCCTCCAAATTCCTTCATGTATATATATATTGTTAGAATCCTTTGGATTCTGACTTTGCAAGGAAACGTGTAAAAGAGTTGTAGCACAAGTCTAGATATGCCGTGATATAAGAAGGGGAGTTTCCTTGTGTTTTAATTCTTTTTAATTTGTCATTAATTGATTAATATTAGGAATTATCTTTATACAAAGAGTTTTCTTATTTTACAACTTATTCTCATACGTGAATAAGAATCCTAACCTAATGGATTTTATTTCCTTGGTGTTTTAATAGTTAAGGGAATTAGTTTTTAGATAAGGAATGATTAGTTGTATTTTCCTATACAACTCTTTTTAACGTGAATAACAGATCTAATTAGATTTGTATTCTCTTGTGCAGGAAGAATTATGAACGTATAAAGAGGACTTCAAGCATCGTTATCTGTATGCGTTTTATTGGAGAGAAAAAATATTATTTTTCTGCTCTTATTTTTGCTGCTCCCGGAACGTCTTTGATCGAGAGAAATTTTTCATAGAAAATATTTTTCCTCTCGTTTTTATTGTTCCATCGTGATACGTGATTTTCATAGAAAATATACCGGCTTTAAGGCTTTGTGGTGAAGACACCAAGATTCAAGGAGTATCACAAGTTTGCTTCTTCTATACAAAAAGAAGATCGGTTCTTCGGGAGAGGGGCTTAAACAGATCTCGGGAGGAGATCGATCCGCCGACTGAGGGATTCAGCGTTGAAGGGAGTTCAACCGTGCGGAGCAAGGGACGTGCTGCAAATTGAAGATTTATAATTCAACGTAGTATACAAGAACGGCGTCAACAAAGAGGGAGTCTTTGTATTTTGATTAAGTCCTATTATTGTATTCGTAAAACTAAAAATTAGTAAATTTTATTTGCAGGTCCCCGTGGATGTAGGGTACAATTGTATCTGAACCACATTAAAATTTGTGTCTCGTTTATTTCTGTTTTTACGAACTGCTTCACGAACTGTTGCAACACTTCACGCAACAGTAACGAAAAACTGAATCTGACACAAATAATTTATATCTGCACGAAATAAATTCTATCAATTGGCATCAAGAGCCTGTCACTAGATACACTTAGTGAGATTTTGGGATTTAATTTTTTTATTTTTTTGTGCAGATATGAATAATCATCGTGAAGGCGCATTCCTACCACCTGTCTTGGGTGAATTGAACTACTCTGATTGGAAAATAAGGATGAAGATGTTCATCAAATCTATTGATGAATGGGCCTGGCGTGCGATTCTAATTGGTTGGACACCTCCTACCTCAATGAATGAGTCATACGAAATCATTCAAACACCAAAAGAGAAGTGGAGTGATGAAGAAGTACGAAAAGCAGATTATAATTCCAAGGCAACCAATGCTATCTTGAGTTGTATCGATGAAGAACAATTCAAATTGATATCAATGTGCAAATCAGCAAAGGAGGCATAGGATGTTCTACAAGAGACCTACGAAGGAACCACTCAGATAAGCGAGTGCAAAGACACTGTCGCTGAAACTGTTGCAACAGTTGGACAAACTGTTCAGACAGAACTTAGGTATGATAAGTTGCATTCAATATCTGATAAAAGAATAACTCCGTTAAATCTTGCAGGTGATGATTGGGATTCAGAAAACAACAGCGATGATGACGCGTCATTCTTGGAAGAATTAAAGGAGTGCTATGAAAGGATGTACGAAAAATTTCTTCAGGTATGCGAGTCGAATAAATTCTTAGAAAAAGAGAAGCTTGTCCTAATTGAGGAAAACAAAGTATTGAAGGTAAGAATTTCTACTCTTGAACAAAATGTTATTTCTGCTAGTAGAGAAACAGATAGTTTGAAGGCTAAATTTGCTAAAACCCAAGATTCTATTTCAAAATTAAATACAGGTAAGGTAAACTTGAATGAAATTTTGAGAACAAATCAGCCGAACTATGGTCATCTAGGTGTAAGGGGTAATAAACTATCTGATGATGCTTTGAAACAGAAAGAAGATCCAATAGGAAAAATCAATTTTGTTAAACAATGCACTGTTTCACAGACTGTTGCGACAGTTGCGCCAAAACAGTCATTTCAAAGAAAACGTTTTGTGCCTATTTGTCATTTTTGTCATGTTGCTGGTCATATACGACCCAGATGTTTTAAGTACTTTAAAATGGTTAAAAGAATAATGGCCTGCTCACCTCTTTCCGCTAAAATTGATCACACTTTTGTGTCGTCTCAAAAACCCAAGATAAAGGTTGATTTAGTGAATAAAACTCAACAAAAAATCTGGGTAAAGAAGTCTGATCTTAATTGTTTACCTGCCATTACTTCTTTAAAATCGTGTGATGATAGTACTAACTGTTCCAACAGTTCTGTTGACAAAATTGGATTGGGGCATAAGAAACTTGATCTTCTGAATTTTGATAATTTGAGTGCGAAAAATAATTCGATGAATCCTATTCAGCATTCAAGAACTAAGCTTACTGATATTTGTCATCATTTCATAAGGGGCTTGGTTGAAAATGGGGTTGTCTCAATTGATTATGTTGCAACGGAGAATGAATTAACTGATGCTTTTGCAAAAACCCTTGATGCACAGAGATTTGATTCCTTGCGAAAATCGCTGGGAATTTATGGTGTTTAATCTGATGCAGTTGCATGAACTGTTGCAACTGTCTGTGTGTCCAGACTTGCAACTTTTAGTGGTAGGACACTTCATATGTTTTTGCATCTCATATAGGACCTGCATTAAGCATACTGCATATGATTGAGACAAATGTGAGTTTGATACTTCGTGTTTTTCTAAATTTTGTGGGGGTAGAACTTCACCAATTCCCAAAATGATTACTTAAAAGGCTCCAACTTATTTATTTCTCTGAATAGTCTTGTCATGGTTGGATGTTTTTATAGGGAAAAGCTGCCTCTTTTAATGAGTGAAAGCTACTCTTGAACTACTGTTATTAATATATATATATATATCTACAACCATTTGGTCAGTGAATAGTTCGAAGCCTTTTTGAGTCGAGCCAGTAAATCACGTGGCCGAAAGCTCGCTACAAGGCTCAATTAGAAAGCCCAGGGAACTACACATTGCACGACCAATATAAATTATATATATGGTCAGTGAATAGTTCGAAGCCTAGTTGAGTCGAGCCAGTAAACCACTTGACCGAACACTTACTACAAAGCTCAATTAGAAAGCCCAGGGGACTACACATTGCACGACCAACATAATCTCGTTCCTTTTAATTGCTCTGTTTTTCATGGGAAAAAGCTACCATTAGACGTGTGTGTACGCTACCTAATAAGAGCATCTTTGTGTTTGACTTGGGATTATTAAGTTTATTGGTTGCATTGGCAGTCGGATTTTTGGGGATTGCGCTTATCGTGAATGTGAAGATAAATCCCATATGTTTTGTTTGTCCATGCAGTATCCTATTCACATATGTCTCTTCACTCATGTCTATTTCTCATGTTTACTTTTTGTACTGCATTAGGCATTATTTAAAAAAAAAAAAAAAAAAAAAAAAAAAGAGAGAGAGAGACGGGATTTTTGTTTATGTGCCGGTTAAATTTGATTTTTTTTGTTGCAACCGGATCGATTGGGCTTACTCCTCACATTTCCACGTTTCTTATGAAGTTTGGCAAAGTCTGTAGTCTTTGCTATTTAATGTTGGATTTGATATCACTATCCTTTGATTTTCGCATTGCAATTATCGTGTGGTATTGAGTTTGTGAGTTTGTGATTTTCTGTGCACGTTATGTATAGTGATTCTTCTCACTTCCTTCCAAGATTCTCTCTTCGTTTTGATCTTTTTGTTAAGTGTTTGAACAGCTTGCTTGAATCATCAAGATCATTAGTCCATGTTGAGTTATCTCTGCATGGTGATTGCCCAGAAAGGGGGAGAAAAGAACAGTAACGATGGCATGAACACAGGGAGAGTTTCGACAACTGTTGCGACAGTGCATCAGACAGTTGCTGGAACAGTGCAGGAATGCAGGGGGAGTTCCGACAACTGTTGCTACAGTGCATCAGACAGTTGCTGGGCAGAAATATAGGACAAATAATAAGCATTGTGCAGAGAAGTTGTTTCTGCTACTGCATATCCTTTTATCTCGTGCTTATCTGAACGAATTATCTGCCTTTATTTTGGAACTATGGTTTATTTATGGTTTACACTATCTGCTGAACTGTTTGATAAACTGTTGCAACAGTTTATATGTGCAGATGTTATTCTGAATTTGCTAACCCTTGTTCATGCAGGTATCATATATTTAGGGGGAGTAAATATTCTGACCAATCAATGCCAAAGGGGGAGAGTGTTAGAATCTCGGTGGGATTCTAAGTCCACAACACCAAGTGGAATTCTATGGAGATGTGTATTAATATGAGGAACATATTTTCCTTAGTTATCTCATTAGATAATTGAGAAGAAATAAAGAATCTCTCCATATTAATCACCTGAACGTGTCAAGAAGGAATTCCATTTTTTATTATTATTGTGGTAATTGTCATTAATTGGTTTCCTTGTTTAATTTCTCCAGAGCTTCACAAGAATATAGAAGGAGGAGCTAATGCCGACGTTATTTGCTGAGTCTCTTATCACGTGGATAATTTACCACGTTGTCATCCACCGCCTTCCAAGTCTATCAAGCCAAGTAAGCAAAGGGGAAGAATGAATGCATTTACAAGAGGAGCTGCCTAAGGATCATTCACAGAGGGAGATACAAATGCAGGGGGAGCTGACTCCGCTGTGAACCACCTGCCGAAGCCACTACTGCTGGAACAGTTGCTGAAACTGTGGCACTTGCTATTGCAGCAGTTGATGCCACTCTTGTTGTTGGATGTTCCTTTAATGCTGAGGATGATCCTTCGTTTTATTGTGGCACTTGTTGGAACAGTTGTTGAAACTGTGGCACTTGCTATTGCAGCAGTTGATGCCACTCTTGTTGCTGGATGTTCCTTTAATGCTGAGGATGATCCTTCGTTTTATTGCTTCCGTCTATCATTTGATTGTTTTCTTTTCAGATTATTTTACTCAGGGGGAGAAAATGATTATAATCAATAAACGACAAAGGGGGAGATTGTTAGAATCCTTTGGATTCTGACTTTGCAAGGAAACGTGTAAAAGAGTTGTAGCACAAGTCTAGATATGCCGTGATATAAGAAGGGGAGTTTCCTTGTGTTTTAATTCTTTTTAATTTGTCATTAATTGATTAATATTAGGAATTATCTTTATACAAAGAGTTTTCTTATTTTACAACTTATTCTCATACGTGAATAAGAATCCTAACCTAATGGATTTTATTTCCTTGGTGTTTTAATAGTTAAGGGAATTAGTTTTTAGATAAGGAATGATTAGTTGTATTTTCCTATACAACTCTTTTTAACGTGAATAACAGATCTAATTAGATTTGTATTCTCTTGTGCAGGAAGAATTATGAACGTATAAAGAGGACTTCAAGCATCGTTATCTGTATGCGTTTTATTGGAGAGAAAAAATATTATTTTTCTGCTCTTATTTTTGCTGCTCCCGGAACGTCTTTGATCGAGAGAAATTTTTCATAGAAAATATTTTTCCTCTCGTTTTTATTGTTCCATCGTGATACGTGATTTTCATAGAAAATATACCGGCTTTAAGGCTTTGTGGTGAAGACACCAAGATTCAAGGAGTATCACAAGTTTGCTTCTTCTATACAAAAAGAAGATCGGTTCTTCGGGAGAGGGGCTTAAACAGATCTCGGGAGGAGATCGATCCGCCGACTGAGGGATTCAGCGTTGAAGGGAGTTCAACCGTGCGGAGCAAGGGACGTGCTGCAAATTGAAGATTTATAATTCAGCGTAGTATACAAGAACGGCGTCAACAAAGAGGGAGTCTTTGTATTTTGATTAAGTCCTATTATTGTATTCGTAAAACTAAAAATTAGTAAATTTTATTTGCAGGTCCCCGTGGATGTAGGGTACAATTGTATCTGAACCACATTAAAATTTGTGTCTCGTTTATTTCTGTTTTTACGAACTGCTTCACGAACTGTTGCAACACTTCACGCAACAGTAACGAAAAACTGAATCTGACACAAATAATTTATATCTGCACGAAATAAATTCTAACATATATATATATATATATATATATATATATATATATATATATATATATATATATATATATATATATATATATATTAAATTATCGAATTAAAATTGTACACTTACCAACTCCTAGAGAAATGAAGATGACCTTCATTGCAAATCTGAAAAGCAAGTTACAAGTAGTGTAATTGGGAGGGAAGAAACCGTCGTCTTTGCCCTTTCTCTCGTCGTCTTTTGCTGCAAAATATAATGTCCCGCAAATCTCAAGTCCTTAAGTACACATGTTATATATAAGGATATGTATATATATTTTTTGAATTAAGATTAAAATGTAGAATTAAAGCTTTTAACAGTATCAATCATACTATCGGCTTCATTTTCTCGACTACGTTGATTTTCTTCGTCGGGTGATTTGTTTTTTTGTTTGTTCCAGAATGAAGAGCCTGCAGGAAATTAAATAATGAGGTAAATACTCTTACATATATTTTTTATTTTTCCGGAAATTTTGGTTATTTTATTGAGAAACAGGACATAAGTTCAAGCCTAATATTGAATAGTTAACCTGTAAGAAGAAGAGTCCCGAGACGAAAGAAGTTCAGACATGTCGTGTAGTTTTCCGGCAAGTTAATTTTGCGACCGATCGAATGATTAGTTTGGCTGGCTTCTGCTATATTATTATATGTCACATTCTGCTTCTTCAGCTCATCGACAAATACACCTAATTCCGTAAACAAAATCATAACATGATCTAATTAATTAGTCGTGGCTCGTAGTAATTATGAATTTTGAAAAGAAAAACAAAAAAATGGTATAGTACGGGGCCATGGCCCCCCACTACTACTTAAAAGACGTACTGTTTATTAATATAGAGATTTGTTATTTTTCAAGCAGTATTAGTATTGTCAGCCAACTAAAGAATTAATTAATTTTCGTATATATTTGCCCCTATGCAAATGAAAAAAATATCTTACATCGGTATATAATCGAGTCGTAGAATCCCATATGTTTGCTGCTTAGGAATACATTAGGCTTTCGAGCTAAAACATGAAGTGGCGATTCTCCAACGATGTTTACGGAATTCACCAGCTTCGGATAATATCCGATTATTTTGTAGGCTAGCCCTGCAAGAAGAAGAAAAAAAACACTTTTGAAAATTGTGACAAAAATGTGTCATAATCAAAGGAAATGTGTAAAAAAGAAAAAGGTTTTGCATTTAATATCGCTATACTATATTGAATTGCTAAAATAAAGTCCCCATGTTATTAATATTAGCAAAAAAAACCCTTATAATGCATTTATTTTGCACACAACCCCCTCAAAAGTGGGGTTTTATGGGTATAAATGAGGAAATTTTTTTAACAATTAGAGTAAACACATGAGTGCTGAAGTAAGCAATAAACACAATATATATATACATTAATCCAAACTATGCGAAAACGAATTTTCTTACTAAAGTACTCTCCGGAGATAGCCGAGTGCAAAATCGTGTTTCCATCTTTATTCCTCCTCCAAAAATTCTCATCGGGCTCGTTACCTTTCGTACCTTTATTGTATATCTCGCGTAGACAAAGAAAAGATCGTGAGTTTCCGCAATGGACCGCAGGAAAAAACGGAGTCTCCCCATTCACATTGCGAATTCGAACGAGTTCCCAATTCTTCGAGGCTATAACTTTGCAAATGTTTACCCATCCAACCGCGGCAGCAAGATGGAGAGGCGTCTCTCCTCTCACGTTCTTGATCGACAATATCTCGAAAGACGAGCTGATGTGGGATATCATTTTCTCCACGAGCTTTTCGTGGTTGGAATTTTTGGAGCGGCTATTATAAGTGGAGATGGCTATATGCAACGCCGTGTCTTCGGATTTAGTGAGCCTGGTTTCGTGGGCGATGGGGTGTTTCTCGTAAATATCGACAACTTCTCGCCATTTCCCTTTCATGGTGAGATTGTACAAATCATCCTCCAAACTCTTTGGTGGATTTTTTAACTCTCTTCTTATCTCCGTACTCATGTTTTCTTTCACTTAATAGTTAATACAAAACTGTATAATGTGAAAGTAAAGGTTAAATATATAACTATAAAAGAACAAGGGCTACAATTGTAAATTCACTCAGTTCAACATTTTTGTAGCATTGTTGCTTTAGAAGCCCTTTTGAAAAAGCAGAATGATAACATGAACAAGTTATTCTATGTTCTTAATTCTCTTTACTTTAAAAAGATACACACACACACATATATATATATATATATATATATATATATATATATATATATATAGAGGGCCGGTCCTGGGTGATTGGAGGCCCTGAGCAAGACTTAAAATCAAGGCCCTAAATTCCGACATATATATATATATATATATATATATATATATATATATATATATATATATATATATATATATATATATATATATATATGAGTGTGTGTGTGTGTGTGTATACATAAAAATGGGTATTAGAACAAAGTTTTTTAATTAAACAAAAATAATTTGATTTTGAGAAATAAAAACACCAATAACATGAAAAAAATAACTAAGTTTAAACTCTAGAAACTAACAATAGAGAAATATATAGGAGTGCAAGAAAAATTAAATTAGAGTAAAACAATGTAAATTAGAGAGAAAGGGTAAAGAGACAAAAGAGATTGGGTGAAAAAAGAATTAGAGAGAAGAGATAAAGGACAAAATGGATTGAATCAAAAAAATTAATGTGGAAAGTGGGGGTTAAAAAGTCAAGAGATAAAGAGAATAAGGGTTGGAAAAAGAGAAAATAAAAATAATTATAAAATAATAACAAAACATATAATAATTTTTGGGCCCCATTGAGAAGTGGGCCCTGGGCCTGGGCCCTGCTCGCCCTGGGTCGCCCATATATATATATATATATATATATATATATATATATATATATATATATATATGGGAAAATTAGAGAACACCCCCTGTTTAATATTTCATCCATGTGATATTTTCATAATTCTAAACCTATTATTAATTGTCTATTGTACTCTTTCAAAACCCTAATCTTATTTTTAATTTTTCATTCCGCCACTTTTACGTTTCTAGCATTTCTTTCTCCTTTGTCTTCTCTCCTCTGTTTTCTTCTTTTTTTTTTCTCTGTTTTCTCTGGCAATCTTCTCCCTGCCGCTGCCGCCGCCGCAGGAAGATGGAAAAAGAAAGAAGAGGAAGCACTCGTCGTCGGCGTGTGGAGGAGAAACACTCTTCTTTCTCAACAGCCTGTTCCACCCCGTCGGCGTGTGGAGAAAGAAGAAGAGGAACATGCTGTTGAGAAAGAAGAGGAATCACTCGTCGGAGGAGGAGAATCAACGGAAATTGGTGATGAAGGTATTTGTTTTTGTGGACATTGAAATGCTAATTATTTGTGTTTTTTTGTATGAATTATTTATTTTATTCTTCTTAAGAATTGGTTGAATTGTGTGGTGCGACGATAGAGAGACAGATTTTGGGTTTTTTGTTGGATCGACCAGATGACGGCGCGTGTAGAGAAATTCGCGCAAATTGGAATCTTAATCAACTATGCTCTGGTAGTCGATTAAGGTTGATCGATTCCAATATTTTTTTTTTTGAGGGATTATATCAAATAGACTATATATATATATATATATATATATATATATATATATATATATATATATATATATATATATATATATATATATATATATATATATATATATATATATATATTAGATCTTTTGTCATGCTTTTGTCATGTATAAAGATAAAGAAATATATTCTTAAATCAATGAACAAGCGAATAAAGAAACTCTCTGTCTAGTCTGTCTCTACTTGATTTTGAAAAATATATAAATCTTGATCCGTGAAAAACGTTTTATATACTTGGGATTAAAGTATAGTGTTTCTTCTTTTATATTTGTTTTATTTATTATTATTATTTTAGAGGGCCTTTTTTACTTTCTAGTGGACTTTGGTTCTACTTATATATTACCATCTCAACCAACATATTAATCTTTGACTTGTGGGTAAATTGTTAAAAAATCAATAACAATGGCACGTAAATAAAAAAAGAAGTATTCTGTTTTTTTTTCTCGCAAATATGACTCCAATTTAAATTTATTTCTCGTTAAAGAAAACTATTTTATATATCAAAATTATCCACAATACCTTCAAACCCTAATTTCACGATTTAAAACCTAATTTAGCCCCAATTTCACTAACTAATTAATTTTGACCCTTATTCCTATTTTGACTGCCACTGTCAGTCTCTCACGCTGATTGTTTTTTCTTTTTTCTTTTTAACTTTTCTTTTATGATTTTCTTTTTTCCCGATAGGACAGCAAACGGAGACCGGGGTTGACCTTTTTTATTTTCTGAATTTTTTTTTTCCGACAGGTTAGTCTAGTCCCTCATTTTCCTTGGCTTTGCACATAACGCTCCATGTCATCCACGCCATTCTCTTGTTTGGGCTGTTACCCCACCAAAATCATTTAATAACTTTCTAATTCGCAAATAAGGCCGATGAGGGGTAGAAAACAACTCATAACATATGAGGTATGGTCTGGAGGACTGACTTGATTAACACTTTCTTCTCGACCTTCGGTAACTGTTTCTTGCTCCACCCCTTAATTCGAGCCCACAATTTATCTCTGAGGTAGCGAAATAAGGCCCCTCTCAGATATCCATATTTCACTAACTTTGAGATCATGGCAATAAGGCCCTCCGCGCAACAAATGAACAAGTAAGGCAAGAGGGGGTCACTTTGTCTGAGTCCTCTAGAAGGCTACAAAGGTCCAATACGATTGCCATTAAATAGGAGACAATATAAATACAAAGCATGATGAGATCGATAGTCACTGTAGGAATTCCTAATCTAGAGAAAGAATCCTTTTCACAAAAATCCATTCAATTCGATCGTACACTTTACTAATATCGAGTTAATTAATTGCGATTAAATTCATACGGACTCTAGAGTTCATTCTAATAAAATGGTTAACCTTTAATGCAACAAGCACAATTTCGGTGATCAAACGGCAAGGAACAAAAGCAGATTAAGTAGGAGAAATTATATCATTAAGTACACATTTAAGCCCATTAGCCAAGACTTTAGACCTGAATTTATGAATAACATTGCAGAGGCTTATGGGTCTATACTCAGACATTTTTTCAGGTTTGTGCACTTTTGAGATGAGAACAACAAATGTATAATCCAAAATAGAGGGAAGTTTATGATGATTAAAGAAATCGAGAACACAAGAAATAACATTAGAACTTAAAACACTCCAATATGTATTATTATTTTTTATTTATATTTATTTTTATTGTCATTCAATTTTATATAGAGAAAAAAATCTCTTTAAAGTAAATTATAACAAGAAACCATAATAACATTATATTTCTTTTCTTTATCATAAACTTGAACATATAAATTAATTTAAATTTTCCATCTAATTAAGTGGTGTTTGCAAATGCTTTTTGCAAGTGATTATGCGGTTTTTTTTGCTCATAATCTGTTTTTAGGTGTTTGCAAAATCAACTTTTGCTTTTGCTTCTCTTAAAATAATCTGCTTTAAGCTATTTTTTTAAAAGCACCCATAACCCTGCTTTTTCAATTTTAGTTCATTTTCTGAAATATTTGCAAACACTCCCAACTTTTAGAAATAAGCACTTAAAACTAACTTAAATCACAATCACTAACTTCTGCTTTTAAATAATCATTTGCAAACACCACCTTAGTTTCAAGTATGGGCATCTTATCTTTTTTATAATATAATTTATGAAATAGTTCATTATTAGTTTTAATTATTAGATTTAATTTGGTTGATCGAAATAACACGCAATGATAAATTTATATCCCTAAAAAAATAAAATTTAAATGGTAATATCATTGTAATGATTTTTTGATAAATAATATAAAAACTATTGAGTAAAAAATATTCTCTCTAATTCTTATGATATTTTATTTTACTTATCTTTAGAACAAATATCAGTTAGATGAAAATATGGTTAGAGAGTTCAATACAAGTAAACTTTAAACAAAAACGACCAAAACAAAAATAAAATAAAAATGAGTATAAATTATAACTACGAGAATATTTTTTTATGAAATGGTAAAATATTTAAGTTTGTAAAATAATGAAAGAGGGAGACTTGTCCTAAAAAAACTAGGAGAAAAAAGTATAATTAGTATAACATGTAATCTAGGGGGAGTTGAATTTTTTTTTATAGTAGATGAGAGGTAAGTGAATGTTTCTATTTAGTACAGGGAAGGTAAGTGCATTAACCCTATCATAAACAAAGGGTCATTATAAATAGGGCTAAATACAGTTTGCACCCTTAAAGTATAGGGGTGGTAACACTTACCCCCTTAAAGTTACAAATGTAACACTTACCCCCCTCATTAATGAATTTAAAGGTAAAACTTTGACTTTGAATGATGTGGCATTTTTTCTTCCTAAATTATCATTCTAGCTATTATATAAATAATGAATATGTAATAATAAAAAATTCGGCAACTTTGCAAAAACTTAATTTTATTATTTCAATATTGTAAATTTACGAATGAAAAAAATTGAATTTTAGTTTCATTTTTGTTTTACCTTGTGTTCATTTATAGCTAATAAAAAGTTAACAATTATTCGAATTTTAATAATGATTTTATAGTATATATAGTTATATTAATGCGTATATGACTCTAATATAATCATTTGACTTTTTACTTTGAGAATCACAAAATGTATTCAAAAGTTAATAATAAATTATAATTTAAACGTCTTATAAAAAAATGGGACGTTTAAGTCTTCAAATTATTTTTTTTCTTGCAAATGTTTAACGTATTTTAAATATTTTTTTAAAAATATTGAGATTTTTATTTATATTAGGGTCCATAGTAATTAAAATGTGGAGTTAAACATAAATCAAAATATTTTTTTAATAATTATTACATTTTATAAAATTTAGTTTTTGAAATATTATTGAAAATATATTATTATATATGCATTAATATAATAGCTAGAAGAACAATTTGGGAAGAAAAAATGTCACATCATTCAAAGTCAAAGTTTTATCATTAAATTCATTAATGAGGGGGGTAAGTGTTACATTTGTAACTTTAAGGGGTAAGTGTTACCAGCCATATACTTTAAGGGTGCAAACTGTATTTAGCCCTTATAAATAAGCCCATCAATGGGTGCTTATTCATAAAGAGATCCAGACAAAAAACATTTTTACTAATAAGTCCACACATGGTCCAGATTTTTGTAAAAGACTAAAATAGTCCCTCATACTTTAATATGCTCCAATTTCACCCTTAACTTAATTTAACCTCAATTTGACCCCAAATTTCACAAATTATTCAATTTTGACCCAAAACTTCTTTTTTTTCACAAAAAATAAAGAAATTCAAAAAAGAAAAAATTTTGCCGCCGGATTCCGGCGTTGACTTTTCAAAAAAAAATTCCTTCCGGATTTTTTCGCCGGTTTCCGGCGTTGACTTTTTCGAATTTTTTTCTTTCTTTCTTTCTGTAACATTTTGTTTTTCGTTTAAACAGCAATATTGCTGTGATTGACAGTAATATTAACTATATTATTGTTAAATACAGTAAAATTAACTAAACTACAGTTTAACACAGTAATATTGCTATATTAATCTCTAGCACAGTAATATTAACACAACAAAACTCATTATTATTGTGTAATAGAGTAATATTACTATGTTGTCCGTTTAACAAATGTAAACATAATAAAAAGCCAAAAGAATTAATATTATTGTGAGTGACAGTAATATTACTATAACAACAGTAATATTACCGTCAACCACAGTAATATTACAATAATAGACAGTAATATTATTACGTTACTCCGTGAATAACTCAAACAAACAAAAAAATCCAAACACAATAATAATATTGATGTGGTTGACAACAATATTACTATAACAACAGTAATATTACCGTCAACCACAGTAATATTATTTTGTTTACAGTAATATTACAAAAATAGACAGTAATATTATTACGTTACTCCGTGAATAACTCAAACAAAACAAAAAACCCAAAAAAAAAAATAATATTGATGTTGTTGACCGTAACATTATTGTGTTTACAGTTATTTTACTGTCAACGACAGTAATATAATTACGTTGACTTGTCAACAAATCAAACAAAATAAAAAAAAATAAAAAATAAAAAAAATAATAATATTACGTTAATTTAATGTCAACGGCAGAACAATTACATAAATGTATTGTCAACGACAGTACAATTACGTTAATTAACTGTCATTGACAGTATAATTACGTTAATTTACTGTCAGTGACAGCACAATAACACCCAACGTTTAGCGGCGGACGTAAAAAAAAAAAAAAAAAAAAAAAAAAAAAAAAAAACTTAAAAAAACACTAAAAAAAAGTTAACGCCGGAAATCAGCAAATAAATATGGAAGAAGAAAAAAAAATAGAAAATCGAAAAGTCAACGCCGGAATCCGGCGGCAAAAAAAAAGTTTTTGAAAAAAAAGAGTCAAAATTGGATTTTTGTGGTCAAAATTGAATTTTTGTGGACAAAATTGATTAAATTGGGGTTACAATTAAGAATTGAGTATAAATGGTTGGTAATATGGGCATGTACATGAATGTTTCCTTTATTTATAATAAATATTAAAGGGATGGGTTTATTGGTGAAAGAGATATAGCCCCTAAACCTAGAATAATAAAGATGCTTGGTTGGGGACTTATGCACAAAAATCCCTATAAATAATTATTGCAAATCTGCTAGGGTATTTTTGTCAATTTACTTGAGTACAAGTCTAAAATCACAAAGGGTGCAGTATGCTTTATCTCGAACCCTAGACCGTTACTCTATTGGTAAATGTTATGTACCAACTCTTCTAATGAGGGTTGGTGTAATTTTCCAAATTGAAGTCTACAAAAAACTAGGAGACCAAATTCAAGTTTTGCAAAACTTAATCAAATAAGTCAGGTGACTGGATTGTAATTTTCCGAAAATACATATTATTTATAAATATTATGTATTTCATTATTTCATATTTTTATAAGTAATAAATATTGCTTTATAAATATTTATGATTTAAAAAATTTAAACCAATGAAAATGCAAAAAAATATTTTAAAATAGAAAAAAACTTAATTAAGAAAAAAAGGAAAAAGAAAAGATGTTGAGGGCAATTCTGTCATTTCACACAACAAAAATGAAGAATAATCACAGAACGCACGAGTGAGACACACGATTTGAGATGAGGGGGGTTTTCACCTGTGACTAATAAATGCATGAGGTATTTGCTAAATTCTTTTTTATGACGGAGAAAACGCACGGTTGCGATTTTCACAGGGGCTAGGAAATGCAATAGTAAATGCAATAAGCTCGTCTTAGGGCGCAGGAGAATTAAGACCCGCAGCAAGGCAAGAACTCTTTTTAAGGTAGTAGTGCAAATCCTTGCCGAATACGAATTTCTCCTCTCTCTCTCTCTCTCTCTCTCTCTCTCTCTTAAATATATAGATAGTACAACTCTCTCGGGTCTTTTGCAAAAACCACCCCTGTGTAATCTCGAATGACTAAAAAAGATCTTGTATTAAAACAATTAACACAAATCCCCCTATGAAAATTACTCAAAGCCAAAAAAGCCCCTAAAAGCATGTCGTGTGATCCACACGCGGATTGTGCGACTGGTAATATATTTTCTGACATGAAAATTCAAAAATACCCTTTGAAGTTCTTCTATAAATAAAGATAAATCTAACTGAGGTTTAATATAAATAATTCAAATTTTTGGATCAAATTGCAATTTTTAAAATTTCTTAAAACAAACAAAAAGAATACAGTTAAAAAAAAAAAATGTGAAGGAATACCGTCTTTAGTCTTCTTCCCGCGCCTCCCCTTTCCTTCCACAAACCGCCTCCTCTACTCTTCTCGGTGGTGACACTGTCCATAGCAGAGGTTATTCCCTCTTCACCTCCATCGCCAATTTCTCTTTGCCTCTGGCATTCGTCGATAATGGAGGATCTTCAGCCCTTGTGTCCTTCAACCACGGTTTTCTGGCAAGAATGACGTTTTCTGCCCAAATCTTTCGGCGAGTTCTAAAGGTGGGGGTTTGATTCGAAGTAGATTCGATAGGGGCAAGTGTTCTCCGGACATATTGATTAACGGAAACACTTTGATTCCGCGCGAGTTGTGAGGCATTAATACTGAAAAATATTAAAAATCAAAGAAGATAAACGTGTTCTTGATAATTTAAAAGAGAAAATATCATCTTCTTTTTCATTCTTTTGCATCCCCTTTTGTGGTTTTCTTTTACTTTTTCCTTTTCCTTTTTTTTTTTAATTTCATTTTTTCCTTTGTAAGGGTAAATTAATCATTGCATGTAAGTCGACAGCCAATTTTGAAGAAAGGGCCGCTTTGTAAAAGATAACATAGGGGGTATGTGCTAATTTTTTCTCTCAGATCACAAAGACGATCAAATTCTATCCATCGCACATTCAGATTCTTTTTTTCCCTACTCTTCTCCTAAGGTATGTAGTTTTTTTTTATTGTTCTATCTTAAGGTTTTCCGATTATTAGTTTATTTTTCTGTCAGAATTTATCTTGTCCGTTCGATTCGATTTTCATCTCCGGTCTGTTTATAGTCCAGTTGTTTTAGTTAATGATGGTGTGTTTGTAGGTAACAGGTAAATTCATCGGACAATGGATGCAAGGCGAAGCCGGGCTGTACGTGGAGTGGCTGCACGGAGAATGGCCGGGTACGAATACGAATATAATTTCTCGACGGACGATGAAATAGCTTCGTTGTACGAATACAAAGTGAACTCTAAAAAGAAAACCTATCTTTTCGAGATTAGAACTAACTTCTTGATCAAGAGAATTAACGGTGAAGATGAGGTTGTGGACTCGGAGATTCGACGCGCGAGTATATGGTAATAAATAATTTCAGCTGATCGATGTTGGCGATGGAGTACCGGCTCGCGGAGTATTGGATGACTAATAACGAAATCAACGATTTTGTACGTAAGGCGTTTGATTTTGCCGTCGAAACGGGCACGATCCTCGATCAACGAGCTTCCTCTAGACTGTTGATCCCTATAGTTGTCCACCTGGATGCTTGCACCGTGCACCAAGAAAACGAGACGGTTGACTCGGTCAACGACATGACCATCACGGCGGCAAAGTTGATCCCGTTCTACATTTGGCCGGTAGCGACAGGTGTTGATCGCGGACAATATGATAATAATCTTCTACTTTATTTGTTGAAATTAATTAGTGCTGGCTAGGGTTAGGGTTGGAGAAGAAGTTGACCAGAGAACAGGGATTAGGCCGAGGATTAGGGTTGATGATGTTGAAGAGGGAATGACTATTATGCCCCTGTGCGATATTTGTTTGCGGGGCCGGTTGATCGGGACTCATATATCGGCCATCCCTTCGTGCAATCATGCCTTTCATTCACATTGCATTGTGAGGAGGATGCTCACTCAAAAAAATTATTTGTGCCCTATTTGCCAAGTTCCTGAAGGGATAAATCATTCGAGTTTTAATAATTGATTTATGCTCTTTTCAAGTTTTAATTCAATGGTGTTTGATCATTTAGTTTTAATAATTAATTGGGTTGATTTCATTTACCTCCCCTTTATTAATTAAAAACCTTCCCTTACCTCCCTTTACTATTAAAACCTCCACTTGGCCCCTGAATTATATGTCGTACCAATTAAACAAAAACGAGCGAAAATTAAAAATGTAAAAATAAAAATGAGTATAAATGATAAATACTAGAATATCTTTTATTATGAAATTGAAAATATTAATGAAAGAGGGAGACTTATGGGTGGAAATCGAACGGAATGGATTGAAAATAGCTTTTTTCGGAAAAATTTCAATTATTTTCGAAACTAAATATGGGTTCCTTTTAATATCCACAAGTAAAATATACTTGTGGATTGTCCGCAAAGGCGAAAAACATATATAAACAGTATTACAAGAATACACAGAAAGAAAGCTGACAATCTTCCCTTTTATGAAGGTATCTTATAACTGATCACTCGTACAATCAAGTCTAACTTCTTAAAACGTGAACTAACAAACCATAAAATTCATAAAAAAAATTGTAAAAAATATTGGAATGAGGATCAACATTGGTAAATTGGTGAAATTGAACTAAATTGGGGTGTAAATTATGAAATTAAAGTTGAATCAGGGTTTCAAGGAATTGGTATACTTTTGGTATATATAAAAGGGTTTTCCTTACTTGCAAATAAGTTTGAAACTTTGAATGATCTAGATTTATTTGGAATACAAAAATGTTGGATGTCCCTTTATCAATTAAGTGTCCTTATTATGGGCCTATTTGCCATTAACCTTTTTTTTTTTTAAATTACACTAATACATTATTAATTGGGTAATTTACAAATAAGTCCATCAATGGGTATTTATTCATAAAGAGGTCTAGACAATAAACTATTTTACAAAAAAGTCCACACATGGTCCAAAGGTTTGTAAAAGACTAAAATAGCCCCTCGTACTTTAATATGCTCCAATTTCATCATTTAATTTAATCTAACTTCAATTTGACCCACAATTTCTCGAATTATTCAATTTGACCCCAAATTTCACAAATTATTCAATTTTGACCCAAAACACATTTTTATGGACAATTTCGTCCGTCACCGCCGGTCAACGGTGTTGACTTTTTTTTTCTTCCTGATTTTTCTGCCACCGGTTTTCCGGCGTTTACTTTATCGATTCTTTTTTTTTCTCTTTAACATCTCCCCTCCCCCCCCCCCCTCCCGTTTAAACAACAATATTGCTATGATTGACAGTAATATTAACATTAACTATGTTACTGTTAAACACAGTAAGATTAACTATACTATAGTTTAACATACACAATAATATTACTATATTAATCCCTAGAGTAATATTAATATGTTGACCGTTCAACAAAGGTAAACATAATAAAAACCCAAAAGAATTAATATTACTGTGAGTGACAGTAATAATACTATAATAACAATAATATTACTGTCAACCACAGTAATATTACAATAATAGACAGTAATATTATTATGTTACTCCATGAATAACTCAAACAACACAAAAAAATAATAATATTTACTGTGAGTGACAGTAATATTACTATAACAACAGTAATATTATCGTTGACCACAGTAATATTATTGTGTTTACAGTAATATTACAATAATAGACAGTAATATTATTACGTTACTTCGTGAATAACTCAAACAAAACAAAAAACCCAAAAAAAATAATAATATTGATGTGGTTGACAGTAATATTATTGTGTTTACAGTATTTTACTATCAACAACAGTAATATAATTACGTTGACTTCAACAAATCAAACAAAATTAAGAAAAAAATAACAAAAAAAATAATAATATTGCCATTGACTCTAATTGTACTGTCAGTGTCAACGACAGTACAATTATGTTAATGTACAGTCAGAAACAATATAGTAACGTGAATTTACTGTCAGTGACAGTATAATTACCATTAATAATAGCACAATTGCGGTCAATGTTTAGCGGCGGGGTAAAAAAAAAACCGAAAAGTCAACACCAGAAACCGACGGCAAAAAAATATTTAAAAAAAAATGTTTTTGGAAAAAAAAGTCAAAATAGGATTTTTGTGGTCAAAATTGATTAAAAAAATTGGATGTAAAGGGTTGGGGTAATTTTTTCATATACAAGAATTTTTCTTTTATTTATAATAAATACTAAAGGGATGAGTTTATTGGTGAAAGAGATATTGCCCCTAAATATTTAAAAAAAATGTTTTTGGAAAAAAAAAAGTCAAAATAGGATTTTTGTGGTCAATATTGATTAAAAAAGTTGGATGTAAAGGGTTGGGGGTAATTTTTTTATATACATGAATTTTTCCTTTATTTATAATAAATATTAAAGAGATGAATTATTGGTGAAAGAGATATAGCTAGGGGTGTAAACGAGCCGAGCCGACTCGTGAGCTCGAAGAGCCGGCTCGTAAAAAGCTCGAACTCGAGATTTTCGAGCTCGAGCTCGAGCTCGCGAGCTCGAGCTTTCTGATGAGCCGAGCCCGAGCCGGTTTTCAGTTGTTCATGAGCTCGCGAGCCGGCTCGCGAGCCGGATTTATTATTATTTTTTTATTATTTTTTTTATTTTTTATATGTTATTTTTATTTAAATAATGTATAATAATGTAAAATATTATAGAAATAAATACAAATATTAAAAATATATATAATTACAATTTAGTTTTTATTTTTTATTTTTCTAAATAATTTTTAATAATAAAATAATAATTAAAAAAATATTTAAAAAAAAAAAAAAAAAAAAAAAAAAAAGACAATGGGCTCGAGCTCGACACAACTGACACGAGCTCGAGCTCGAGCTCGAGCTCAAGCTCGACAAAATAAACTCGAGCTCGAGCTCGAGCCAGCCAAAAGAGGCGAGCTCGGCTCGAGCTCGGCTCGTTTACACCCCTAGATATAGCCCATAAACCTAGAATAATAAAGATGGTTAGGGACTTGTGCACAAAAACCCCATATTAATTTACAATATATACCAAAATTTCAATAATAAATGCCCGAACGGATAAGCACTCTACCTTGCCTTACCGAATCTATACCAAAATTTTAATAATAAAAAGGGGTTTTTGTGATTAAGTCCCCAACCAAACATGTTTATTATTCTAGGTTTAGGGGCTATATCTCTTTCACCAATAAGCTCATCCCTTTAATATTTATTATAAATAAAGGAAACACTCATGTATATCCCAATATTACCCTCAACCATTTATACCCAATTCTTAATTGTAACCCCAATTTAATCAATTTTGTCCACAAAAATCCAATTTTGACCACAAAAATTCAATTTTGACTTTTTTTTGGAGCATACTTTAATATGCTCCAATTTCATCCTTTAACTTAATTTAATCTCAATTTGACCCCAAATTTCACAAATTATTCAATTTTGACCCAAATTTTTTTTATTTGTCGCCGGATTCTGGCATTGACTTTAAAAAAAAAAATTGTTTTTTTTTTCTTTCGGATTTTTTCGCCGGTTTCCGGCGGACAAAGCCGGTCTCCGGCGTTGACTTTTTTTTTTTTTTTTGGTTTGTTTGTTTTTTTTTTTTTTTTTTTTTACGTCTGCCGCTAAACGTTGACCGTAATTGTGCTGTCACTGAAAGTAAATTAACGTAATTATACTGTCAATGACAGTAAATTAACGTAATTGTACTACCGTTGACAATACATTTATGTAATTGTGCTGCCGTTGACAGTAAATTAACGTAATTGTACTACCGTTGACAATACATATATGTAATTGTGCTGTCGTTGACAGTAAATTAATGTAATATTATTTTATTTATTTTTTTTGTTTTTTTTTTGTTTGATTTGTTGACAAGTCAACGTAATTATATTATTGTCGTTGACAATAAAATAACTGTAAACACAATAATATTACTGTCAACAACATCAATATTATTATTTTTTTGGGTTTTTTGTTTTGTTTAAGTTATTCACGGAGTAACGTAATAATATTACTGTCCATTATTGTAATATTACTGTAAACACAATAATATTACTGTGGTTGACGGTAATATTACTGTTGTTATAGTAATATTGCTGTCAACCACATCAATATTATTATTTTGTTTGGATTTTTTGTTTGTTTGTGTTATTCATGGAGTAACGTAATAATATTACTGTCTATTATTGTAATATTATTGTGGTTGACGGTAATATTATGTTGTTATAGTAATATTACTGTCACTCACAGTAATATTAATTCTTTTGGTTTTTGATTATGTTTACATTTGATGAACGGTCAACATAGTAATATTACTCTATTACACAATAATAATGAGTTTTGTTGTGTTAATATTACTGTACTAGAGATTAATATAGCAATATTACTGTGTAGCAATATTACTGTGTTAAACAGTAGTTTAGTTTAATTTGTGTTTAACAGTAATATAGTTAATATTACTGTCAATCACAGCAATATTGTTGTTTAAACGAAAAAAAAAATGTTACAGAAAGAAAGAAAAGAAGGAAAAAAAAATTCGAAAAAGTCAACGCCGAAGACCAGCGAAAAAATCCGGAAGGAAAAAAAAAATTGAAAAGTCAACGCCGGAATCCGGCGGGAAAAAAAAAATTTTGAAAAAAAAAAATTGGTCAAAATTGAATAATTTGTGAAATTTGAGGTCAAATTGAGGTTAAATAAAGTTAATGATGAAATTGGAGCATATTAAAGTATGAGGGGTTATTTTAGTCCTTTACAAAAATCTGGACCATGTGTGGACTTATTGGTAAAGAAGTTTTTTGTCTTGATCTCTTTATAAATAAGTACCCATTGATGGGCTTATTTGTAAAGACCCCTAATAAAAAATAATAAATACCCTAACGGATAAGCACCTACCTTGCCTTACCAAATCTATACCAAAATTTCAATAATAATCCTCTCAAAAAAGAAAAGAAAATCAATAATAACCATTAATTACCATATAGTATGGTACCGAATATTTGGTAGTAAAATCAATAGAAGAGTTATGGACAAACCTATCTACAAGAGTCTTGACACAAACATACAATCGGACCAACCATCTTTACTATTCTATATTTAGAGATTGTATCTCTTTTGTCAATAAGCACATCCATTTAATATGTATTATAAATAAAGGAAAAATTAATGTATATGACAAAATTACCCTCAACTCTTTATTAACATTAATTAAAATTACATTTTAATTGTCTTTTAGGGCTAGTTCCCACGTATTAAGAAAACTAATAAATGTGCATGAATTCTAGAAAAATCATAATAAAATGACTAAAAAATCACTTTTGTTAAATGTTTAACAATGATTCTCTTAATAGTAATAAGGGCATAGTTCAGAAAACACAATAAATAATAACAGCCTGTTTTTTAATAAAAATAAAGTAAAAAAGAGAAATATTTGAGTTGGAATATAATTAATTCCACGGCACACAAAGTTTCGTTCTTTGAGATGCTACACCTGGTGAAATACATCGGATAATTATTAACATGTTGATGCGGTGAAATAACTTCTCAGTTCCCACTAAGCGCACACACATACACCATAGATTTAAAAAATAGTAAAGAACATCTCATAACTTAAGAACTTGTGTTTCAGTTGGAAACTCAATAGAGCAAAAATCAATTGAGCAAGGATACTCGACGATGGTAATAAGTTATGCTTAGAATAGTTGTTATTGTACAATGCCTTCCGATACAGATCAGGTAGCTTATTGAAATACAGATCAGGTAGCTTATTAAAACGTTTTAATTTTTGATCCACTAATCTTTATTTTAATTAATTAAATTGTGGGTAATTCAAATCATGGTATTAAGATGATTTTATGGTAGTTGATTTGTAACGTTGAAGGCAGTAAAAGACCATGATGGGTGGGATTTGTCTTCTGCCGTTACAAATCAATCGTGGCCCTCTTCTCTCGTCTATAAAAGAAATCCACAGCTCTTCTCCTCAACCATCAGACACAATTGAGAATTCCATCACTTACAGAATACTTTGTGAGTTGTGATATAAGAGAGATAGAGAGAAGAAGGTGTGCTACGAATAAAGTTCTCAAGGAGATTCGAAGGAGGCATGGCTAGGCTCGGCTTGTTGATTGCTATCGTTCATCGTCTCTATCGAAACCCATGGCGAACGGTATGTCGATAATCTCTATTACGTGATTATATTCTTAAGATGAATTTGATTTCAAGATTCTGTGATTAAGGTTTTCCGCATAAAGTTAAATAAAAGTCTTTCAATTGGTATCAGAGCAGGGTTTTGAAATCAATTCATCTTAGAACTCAAAATTCGTTATATGTTCATCTTACGGCCGTATGATTTCGTGGATTTAAATTTTGAGATAAAATAATTGTTTTGTTGTCTGATTATATATTAATTAATAACACGATCTTAATTGATATACATGTTTTGATAACCGATAAATTTTGTGTAGTTATCTGTACCCTTTATATGTGTGAAACTGTCTATGGCCAAAATGTATATGCAGTTTATTAATACTCATATATTTTATGATAATTTTGCATTATGTAATTATCACTCAAATAAAATAATGAGAATATTATTAGTTTTATATTTATAAAATTTACTAATCTTGTAGTTGCTAAAGTGACCTAGATTAGTAAAATCTAATAAATATAAGAACTATATGAAAGTTTAATCATTTACATGATATTAAAGATTATAATATTCTCAAATTGCAGTCATAATTAAGAAATTGAGACTAGCTCAAAGGATAGTCGATTTTAATTAATTATGAACTGGGTAGGGTATCATAATTTGTATTACTTAGCAATTAGAATTGTTTACCTAAAGGTAACATGAATAATTGACGGGTGAGACAAATTATGTTAGACCCTACTTAGGTGTTATAAAAGATCTTTTACACCAACATAGAGTGAACAATAGGTATGCTGTATTTCACCCAAAGACGAACTTGTAGTGATATCGATAGTTCATCTTACTTGACTCAAGGCCTTGTTCGAGCATCCTTTTATCTTTACCTTATTATATTTGCTATATTTATTCCAGTTGCTATTCCTACTTCATTGTACTCGCATGCTTCTGGTATTAAGACACTCAATGGGTCAAATTTCTCCGAATGGTATGAACAAATTCAATTCACCTTGGGTGTTATGGATTTGGACCTAGCATTGCTTACTGAAAAACCTGGGGAAATAACGGATGCTAACAGTGAGGAAGAAGTTAGCCTAATTGAAGCTTGGACCAAGTCCAATAGGCTTAGTCTTATGCTTATTAGAATGACTGTTGCTAATAACATTAAGACTTCCCTTCCCGAGGTTGACAATGCTATGGAAGTGTTAACGGCTATTAAAGAACGCTTTAAATCAGCAGACAAGTCGTTAGCAGGGACACTCATGGCTGAATTGACTACCATGAAATATGGTGGTGATAAGGGAATTCAGGAACACATCCTGAATATGACTGATAAGGATGCCAAACTTGGAGCTCTTGGCATGAAAGTGGAAGAGTCCTTCCTTGTGCAATTTATCCTTAACTCACTTCCATCAAAGTTCGGCCCATTCAAAATCCACTATAATACTCAAAAAGATAAGTGGAATTTGAATGAGCTGACTAGTATGTGTATTCAAGAGGAAGTGAGATTAAAGCAAGAAGGAAATCACTTTGCATTGGCTGTAACTCATGGAAGTATGAAGAAGAAAGGGAAATTTGTGAAGAGTGGAAAGAAATTCGCACCAAACAAAAGATATGAACCTGGTGAAAGTAGTCAGGGTCATGGAAAGTCTTTTGTTGTAACCTGTTACTTTTGTAACAAGAAGGGACACGTAAAGAAGGATTGTGAGAAACGAAAGGCTTGGTTCGAAAAGAAAGGTATTCATCTTTCTTTTGTATGTTATGAATCAAATCTTATTGAAGTTCCTTCTTACACTTGGTGGCTTGATTCTGGTGCTACAACTCATATCACAAATTCATTACAGGGATTCCTTACAACTCGGAAACCGGAGGAAAGTGAAAAGTACATCTATATGGGGAACCGTCTCAAATCTAAAGTGGCGTTTGTTGGCACTTATCGCCTCATATTAGAGACGGGTCACAAGATGGATCTTGAAAACACTTTTTATGTACCTTCGTTTTCTAGGAATTTGGTTTCATTGTCAAAACTGGATGTTTGTGGTTATTCAGCTTTAATTGGTTGTGGAAAACTCAGTTTTATGTTTAATTCAATAATAATTGGTTCCGGTATTTTATGTGATAGTTTATATAAAATATCTTTGAATCATGAGTTTGAACAATCATTATTAACCATTCATTCGGAAGTTGGCGTAAAGCGAAGCCTAAATAACGAAAATTCTTCTATCTTGTGGCATAAACGATTGGGGCATATCTCCAAGGAAAGAATCGAAAGATTGGTAAAAACTGGAATTTTGGAAAATCTAGACTTTACTGATTTTCAAATGTGTGTGGATTGCATTAAGGGTAAGCAAACCAAACACAAGAAAAGAGGTGCCACAAGAAGTAAAGAGCTTCTTGAGTTAATCCATACAGATATCTGCTCACTACCTATTCCATGTTTTAGTGGAGAAAAGTATTTTATCACCTTCATTGATGATCTATCTCGTTATGGTTATCTCTATCTAATTCATGAAAAATCTCAAGCCGTTGACATGCTTGAGGTGTTTGTTACGGAAGTCGAAAGACAAATAGATAGAAAAATTAAAGTTATACGATCAGATCGGGGTGGGGAATACTATGGTAGATATGATGAGTCGGGACAAAATCCTGGCCCATTTGCTAAATTCTTAGAAAAGCGTGGTATTTGTGCTCAATACACAATTCCTGGAACACCACAGCAGAATGGAGTTGCTGAACGTCGTAATCGTACTCTCATGGATATGGTTAGGAGTATGTTAAGTAATTCAACTGTACCTATTTCATTTTGGAATGAAGCCTTGAAAACCGCTATGTATATCTTAAACCGGGTTCCCAGTAAGGCGGTCCCAACAACTCCTTACGAGTTGTGGACTGGTAGGAAACCTAGTTTAAGACATTTACATGTTTGGGGTTGTCCAGCAGAGGCTAGAATATACAATCCAAATGAAAAGAAATTGGACCCTAGAACAATTTCTGGATATTTTATTGGTTATCCACTAAAGTCAAAAGGGTACAGATTTTATTGTCCTAACCATACTACGAGGATAGTTGAAACTGAAAACGCCAAATTCTTAGAGAATGGTGAAGTTAGTGGGAGTCTTGAATCAAGAAAGGTAGAACTTGAGGAAATTAGGGTGGATATTTTACCATCTTATTTCCCTCAAGATAACGTTACTCTTCAACCTATACAGCATGTTGATGAAACAAATGATTCGTCACTCCATTCACCACTTCATGAAGATGTTATTATTGGCAATACTGTAGAACCACCACAACCGGTAGCTTTGAGGAAATCTCAAAGGGAAAGGAAATCTGCCATATCCGATGATTATGTGGTGTATCTACAAGAATCTGATTTTGATATTGGTATTCAAAATGATCCAGTTTCATATTCACAAGCCATGAAAAGTAAAGATTCTAATAAATGGATTGATGCTATGAATGAAGAGTTGAAATCAATGGACTATAACGGTGTCTGGGATCTTGTCGAATTGCCTAAGAACAGTAAGAAAGTCGGTTGTAGATGGGTCTTCAAGACCAAACGTGACTCTAAAGGCAATATCGAAAGATTTAAAGCTAGACTAGTAGCCAAAGGTTTCACTCAAAAAGAAGGCATTGATTATAGAGAAACTTTCTCTCCAGTATCTAAGAAAGACTCTCTTAGAATCGTTATGGCCCTTGTAGCTCATTATGATTTGGAGTTGCACCAAATGGACGTTAAAACCGCTTTTCTGAATGGGGATTTAGATGAAGATATCTATATGGACCAGCCTGAAGGATTTGCAAAACAAGGAAATGAACACTTGGCTTGTATATTAAAGAAATCCATATATGGACTTAAACAAGCTTCTAGACAATGGTATATAAAATTCAATGATACCATTACTTCCTTTGGATTTAAGGAAAACACTGTTGACCAGTGTATATATCTAAAGGTCAGTGGGAGCAAGTTTATATTTTTAGTCTTGTATGTGGATGATATTTTACTAGCAAGTAGTGATCTTGGTTTGCTTCACGAAACTAAGAATTATCTTTCCAAGAATTTTAAGATGGTTGATATGGGCGAGGCAAATTATGTCATTGGGATAGAGATCTTTAGAGATCGATCTCGAGGATTGTTAGGCTTGTCTCAGAAAGGATATATCAATCGAGTTCTTGAAAGATTTAATATGCAGTTTTGTTCAGCCATTAATGCTCCTATCACGAAAGGTGATAAATTAAATGAAAAGCAATGTCCAAAGAATGATTTGGAAAAGGAGAAAATGAAATTGATTCCATATGCATCAGCAGTTGGAAGTCTGATGTATGCACAGACTTGAACTAGACCAGATATTAGTTATGCAGTGGGAGTACTTGGTAGATATCAAAGTAATCCGGGAATAGATCATTGGAAAGCAGCAAAGAAGGTTATGAGGTATCTTCAAGGAACAAAGGATTACATGCTTACTTACAGAAGATCAGACTAATTAGAGGTTATTGGTTATTCAGACTCCGATTTTGCTGGTTGTGTAGATAGTAGAAAGTCCACATCGGGCTTTGTATTTCTACTAGATGGTGGAGCAATCTCGTGGAAGAGTGTAAAGCAAAGTATTATTGCTTCTTCCACAATGGAGGCTGAGTTTGTAGCATGTTTTGAGGCCTCGAGTCATGCACTGTGGTTGCGAAATTTTATCTTAGGGCTTAAGGCTGTTGACTCAATTGCTAAGCCTTTGAAGATATATTGTGATAACACCGCAGCCGTTTTCTTCTCTAAGAATGGAAAGTATTCAAGTGGATCCAAGCACATGGTTCTTAAGTACTTGGTTGTTAAAGAAAGAGTCCAGAAACAACAAGTGTCAATAGAAAATTTAAGTACAACTCTTATGGTTGCTGATCCATTAACCAAGGGATTGCCTATAAAGACATATGAGGAACATGTTATTAGAATGGGTCTTTTGAGCAATCCATGATTTGATGAGTTATGATTATGTAATTGACACTTAATTTATTTAATCAAATGTTTCTGTTTTTCCTGTTTCCTATTATGTGTGCACATATTATATTTGGATTTAACAGGATTTGTCCTAACAAGACAAAATTAAAGGGGCTATTATGGATTAGAATAGTAAGAGTTATTAGTGGCGTGATACATAGAAGGGAATATGATGAATGAATCATATAACCGCTATGATTCACATTAATAACTCAAACTAGTTCTAGTATTAAAGTACTCTATTTACCTGTTATGGTAATCACCTTAATTTTCTTTTAAAATCGTGATCACGTGTCAAATGTTTTGTATGAAGAACCCACCGAGTCAAATATTTTTTAAACTTATTTTTCTTAATCGATTCAGTGGACCAAGTGGGAGAATGTTAGTTTACGTTTTAAAACGTTTTAATTTTTGGTCCACTAATCTTTATTTTAATTAATTAAATTGTGGGTAATTCAAATCATGGTATTAAGATGATTTTATGGTAGTTGATTTGTAACGTTGAAGGCAGTAAAAGACCATGATGGGTGGGATTTGTCTTCTGCCGTTACAAATCAATCGTGGCCCTCTTCTCTCGTCTATAAAAGAAATCCACAGCTCTTCTCCTCAACCATCAGACACAATTGAGAATTCCATCACTTACAGAATACTTTGTGAGTTGTGATATAAGAGAGATAGAGAGAAGAAGGTGTGCTACGAATAAAGTTCTCAAGGAGATTCGAAGGAGGCCTGGCTAGGCTCGGCTTGTTGATTGCTATCGTTCATCGTCTCTATCGAAACCCATGGCGAACGGTATGTCGATAATCTCTATTACGTGATTATATATATTCTTAAGATGAATTTGATTTCAAGATTCTGTGATTAAGGTTTTCCGCATAAAGTTAAATAAAAGTCTTCCACTCAGCGCCCTCGTCGTTGCAATCAACTGTTTTTTGCTCTCTAATGTATCTACCGGCGAGTGGGTAGAAAAGCGGCAGTATCCGGGCTAGTGATTCTTCCAAGTTCATCACTACTTTTCGATATTCGTTAACGGATGGATAATAAATAATGCGAATTATATGCATCGCCGGGTTCACCTCATCGGCTACCGATATCTTGTAGTTGCAACGATCAGGCAGAGTTGGCGCCAATGGTTTTATCAGTTTTCGGCACTCTACCTCCACCTTCATCATCAATTTTCTTTATTTCTTTCTCTTTCTTTCTTTAGAGAGAGAGAGAGAGAGGGGAAAGATAAATTAACGGTAGATGCTTAATATGTTTGTTTGTACGTGAAGCTATGATCATGCATGCATGTATGGTGTATATATAATGGATCACGTACGTGGTCCACGGTGTTTTTATTTGTACTTACTGACCCTATTTGAAATGAGATTCTACCTTGGAAAAGACTAAGGCTATGTTTGATACGATTAAGCACTGAATGCTGAATGCTGATTACATAACTGAATGGATAAGAGCGGTCTCTGAATACTGAATACTGAATGCTGAACCATTAAGCTCATTTGATTGTTTAAGATTAGTAATGTCTTAACAATATTAATTTACTGTTATAATCTTGATAAAATATTTCTTAATTAAATTATTAATTAACACCATATATGTATTTTTTTAGCATGATTAACTTAATTAGCAACGTGCAACAATAGTTCACGTAAATGATTCTACATCTTGCAAATGAAGTTTCACGCAAAATTATTAAAATATTTAGGTTTGAAACCCTTTGTAAGTACTTTAAAAAAAAAACATAATAATAAATATTGTTAAGATAAATAAAAGAACAAATGATATAATTTACCTATGAATTTTGTTAGGATAAATGAAAATTTTTGTACGATACACTAATAATTGATTTCTATAACCAGGAGAAAATTTGATAAGCAAAAAAAAAAAGAAAAAAAGAAAGAAAGAAAGTAAAATAAATACAGAAGGGAAAACGAAGGAGACATTTTGATTTCTCTATCCAAGATGTATATAATATAATTAATAAATATATTAAAAGGTGGAGACACTTTATAAAAAACAATGTATACGAATATAATATTATCATGAGGTACCATGAGATCGCAATAGTGGTGGTACAATTCTATTCATATATTGCACTTATTCGTTCAGCATCCAATTTCCGGCTTAATAGGTCGGATCCTTTTGGAAACATTCAGAGATCATTACCAAATGCGTTGAATGCCTAATTGCTTACCGAATCAGTTTAAGGTGTCATTAAGAGGCTCATTAAGCGCAATCAAACAAGCCCTAAAGAGGGTTTGGCTTTTTTTGTTTTACAACCAAAATAATCCGCCGCCCACCCCAGCTCAGGCATTTGCACGGCTTGTGTTGCAGGTTGGAACGGAAATTCCAATTTCTGTCGATTCTGATTTTGGAACAATTTTTTTTATTTCAACTTACGAAATTCCGATTTTCGATCTGATTTAATTTCTAAAATTAATTCCGAAAAATTCCATTTTTTTCTCAAAAAATACACTTATAAATAATATATATAATAATATAATACTTACTTTAAAGTTTTTTCAGTTTTTTGAAATAGTTATTAGATTTAAGTTTTGATGAAATATTTTGACATATTGAATTTTTGTTAGAAGTCTTATTGGATATTAAGATGTGTTTTTAACTGAAATTTATTAGTTATTAGCAATGTTTTGAAAACCGGACCGGACATCGACCCGGCCAAGTTACTGGGTCACGGTTGGACCGGTCCGACCGGGGTCCAACCGGGTTTTTAAAAAAAAAATTATCTAATTATTTTATTAATTAAATAACTTAAATATTATATATTTATATGTTTTGTATATTTTTTTTCCACTTACGGATTAATTACCCCACTTTTTGGCTTTTTAATAAAAAAAGATTTTTTTTTTCTTATTACTCTTCTCTCTCTTTTTCCTTCTTTCTTCTTTCTTCTTTCTTCTTCCGTCTGCTTCTTCCTCTTCACGGTTCACGTCTCCCAAGATATGCCCTCCTCTTCTTCCCTTCCTTTTTCTCCCTCTATTTTTTCTTTCTTCTCTCATTTCCTACACATACAGAGATTTTTATCCACTTTTTTTTATTATTATTTTTTTCTTTATTTTCATTTTCACCTCCTCCTTTTTTTTTTCCTTCAGTCACATTATATATGACCCAAATCCGATTACATCCGTTCACCCACAGCCTTTTCCGGCAAGATCCAGTCACCGACGACCACCATCGACGCAGATCCGGCAATAATGTTTTTTTTAAGCTAAAACCTGGTTCTTGGACCGGTTTCCGGCACTACAAGAAAATGCAAAATAGGCAACGATTTCTTTATCGACGAAATGAATTCCGTTGCCAATAGTTATATTTGAGCAACGAAATATAGTATTTGTGGCTAAAGAATAACGTTTTTGTAACAAGATATTTTTGTTGCCTTTGAATCTCATAGGCAACGAAACATATTGTTGTGAATAGTATCGTATATATTTTACAACGAATTTAATGTAAGACAACAACTTTGTTGTTGCAAATGAGTATTTCTTTTTGCTACGATACAAAATTGTAGTCAATACATTTACAATGGCAACAAATTTATTTTTGTTGTGAATAAGTGACGAAAGACAACGAAATATTTTGTTGTAAATGCTCCAAGTGATTTGACAACAAAATATAATCGTTGTAAATTTAAAAACCAACTCTTTTTCTTCATTTTAATTATATATATATATATATATATATATATATATATATATATATATATATATATTATATAATAATATGTTAATAAAAATCTTATTTGTTTATATTAACTACAATAACTCATAATTTTTTTGTTAAGTCAATTGTTGATATGATTTTAAAAAATTACTATATATAATTAATGGTAGATGTTATATTTATAATTAAATTTTATTGTAAATTATTTTTTGAACATAAAATACATATACCAAATTATTTGTTATGACATATTATTTATTTATGTAGTTATTTTAATCATTTGATTTTGTGTATTTAGTTTTTATAAATTTATTTTCAGTTAGTTTACACAAATGTAGTGTTGCCCCAGCGGTTTGAAGGGTGTCTAACTTCAAATCAACCAGAGTTCGACTCTTACCATTGTCATGTCTCCGTATATTTGACATTTTTCAAGCGGGCTAGCCTATTGGGCTAATCATGAGTTTAACCCAACAATTCCGATTCTGAAGCGGTTCGGCGGTCTAAAGGTCGGGTCCGCAAATGCGGGTTGGCGGTCCAAAGGTCGGATCGGCAGATGCGGGTCGGTAGTCCAAAAGTCGGCTGGCGGGTGCGGTCGAAAATAAGTCATGTATTGGCAACAATAAATATGTTGCAACGAAATACAATTTTGTTCTTAATGATTAATGTATTGGCAACGATTTATGTGTTGCAACGACATAAATTCGTTGTTATTAATAAATATATTGGCAACGATAGATTTGTGGCAACAAAATAAATTCGTTGGTAGTAATCAAAGAATTTGCAACGATAAATGTATGGCAACAAAATAGACTTGTTGTTATTACTTAATGCATTGGCAACGATCAATATGTCGCAACGACATAACAATGTTGTCTATAATGCATTATTGGCAACGATTTGTAACATTTCGTTGCCCGGAACTTTTGGTGACAAGGAAACGGCAACGAAGGTGGCAACAAAATAATTTTGTTGCAAGAGGAGTTGGCAACGAAATTAAAGTTTTTTGGCAACAAAACATATTGTTGCCAATTTGACAATTTATTGTAGTGCGGGTTTCCCGGTTCTTACCGGTCGAACCCGGTTTTTGGTAGTTGACCCGGGTTTTTGGCCATTTTGGGTTTTCACTGATAACCGGACCGGACATGGCAGCGGTTCGCGGTTAAACCGGTCGGTCCGGTCCGGTTTTCAAAACATTGGTTATTAGTTTTACTTTTATCGACGTGGATGTTCTTATTTTGGAAAATCATAAAATTTTCAGAAAATTTCCGCTAAGTTTGGAAATTTTAAAACTTATGTGATTTCCAAAATTCTAAAATTTCCGAGCCTTTTGGAATTGGAATGAATTTTTAGATTTCGAAAATCTTGGAATTGGAATTGGAATTGATTTTGTAGGTTCAATTTTTTTTGAAAATTTTCCGAGGAAGCTAATTCCGATCCGATCTATCCGACTTTCACTCCTAGCACCGCTTATTAATAGTCCACAAATAACCATCGTCGTAATGAACAAACGCAAGACTAACACATCTCTCTGAACAAATTTCATCATCGGCAACGCCAAATATTTGATTCCTTATGGAGATGAAAGGATGTGAGTGACGAGTCTTGTTTTCTCCGGGGAGCCGCCACCGTAAAAGAAAACCTAAAATCCGCAGCCCCCTCATTTCCTAATCTGAATTCCGATGGTTTTAAAAGAATCTCCTTTGCCCGTGGGCTGAATTTGGGACGAATAGTGGATGTGTAGTAGTGTTGGACCATGGTGGCGCCTGATTCTAGTGGTGGAAGGCCGACGCCAATCCAAGCCTATTCAGATTTTTTTTTTATAATAGGAATAGTCGGACATTGAAGAATATACACATTCAACTAGGCTGGGCATTTGGAATCGGGATTCGGGATCCCGTCCCGTCCCGATCGGAAATTTACTATTTGGGACTAAAACTTCGGAATTACGGGATTCGGGATTGGGATTAAGAGCAAATACGGGATCGGTATTAGGGAATTGGTTCAATCCCGATCGGGATATTTTAATCTCGAATTAGGAAAAAAAGAAAAAAAAACTAATAAAAAAAAAACACACACACATAAATATATATATATATATATATATATATATATATATATATATATATATAGTGCAAGGACAATGTTTTCAGAACCGGATCGGCTATAGAACCGGACGACAATTTGGGTCATGGGTTTATAGGGTCGAACCGGTTCAACCGGGTTTTTGATTTTTCCTAATATGTCATTATTTTATTAATTTTAATATTTTAAAAATATTATTTTCTTTATATTTTTAATCTCCCACTTATTATTTTCACTTTTATCTATTTCACCTCACTTTTTACTATATTTTATTGTTTATACTCTATATTTTTCCATTTTTTCTCCTTCAAATCCAGCAATCAGTCACCCCTATTCAATCACCCATGATCATATCCGACAATCTTTCGACAACTCATGACTAAATCCGGCCACCCACTACTAAGTTTGTGAAGGTTCGCTCGAATCTAGCCACAAATAACCAACTCAGCGGTGATTCGAGACGGTTTGACCGAAAATCGGGTTCCTTGACTAACTCGTCGGTTCTCGGGTTTTACCCGGTCGAATCGGATTTTGGTCATTTGACCTCGGTTTTCGATTTTTCCGGTTTTAGATGTCAGACCGGACCGTTTTTTTGCCGGGTCACGGTCGAACCGGTTCGACCGGCCAGTCCGGTCTGGTTCTAACAACATTGGTCAAGGAGATGAGAAATACAATATAAAATATATTGTTTCAACTTATTTTTAAATTTTTAAAATTTTATTTGTTCCAAGTTTTGTGGTAAAAATAAATAAGGCAAGAACAATAGTGTGTATATAATATATTCAAGTTGGTTTAGTGTATAAAATAATACTAATAGAAAAAAGATGCAATATTTCTTAGTTTTTAGGCAAAATATGGGATTTCTCGATCCCAATATTTAGGGATACCGATATAACCGGGATTTAATAGTTTGGGACGGGATTGGGATTTAAAATTTCTATCCCGAATCCCGAAATCCCGATCCCGAAAATCCCGAATTCCCGAAATCTCGTCCCGAACTCACCCCTACATTCAACTATGATGTGGACAATTTTGTAATTTTGACCAAAAGTTGTCAATGCGAAAAGTATGAAAACTAACAGTGAGGACCACATTTAGACCATTTTACAAGTGTAAAGGGGCAAATCGTTGCAATCAAGAGTATGACGGGTAAAGTGATTTTGACCTAGAATACAGGAAAAGTGAAATTTGCCCTAATTTTAATGCTCACATAGGAAAGAAAAAAAAAAACAAAAAATTGTTAGGCACCCGCGTTGTTATGGACCAAATAATGCCCAACTTGTTAATTACTGCCCTCGTGGTGTATATAGCTTCTTCATCCACATTAATTTTGCAGCATTAAATGAAAGTGACGGTTCTACTGTGTTGGGATTTGCTAACTAAGCTCGTTAATGTAATTAAGCTCTGCAAATAAGTTTTTAAGTTGTCTGTCTGTGTAAGTTGTATGTGTATTGTGGAATGCATCTATTCTTGTTTTTTTTCTTCAGTGAATTTTAAATAAGATGTTGCTTATTTGCTTATTAATATAACTAAGTTGTGCAAATCACCGTGTCCCCGTTACTGTTATTTTTCCTAAGTAATTCCGTTAGAGCGATTCCAGATATGGCGTCAGATTCAGAGCGCGAATGCACACAAGGACTTTTAGCAAAATGCCAAAACCCTTCTGACCTAATAGCTATAGATAATATCTTTTAAGTGCTTGCAACTAATTTCCCCTAAAAAAATGAAAAAACAAAGGTATTTTGATATAATATTTTACAAATATAGGTTTCGGCCCCCGTTTGTTTTATAAATATAGGTTTTGCCGCTTCAAAATTTGTTAATTTTTCTCCCTGACTCCTAACTAAATTTATATAATTTTTTCACATGCATTTACCATACAAGTTAAAATATTATGGTTAAAACTTATACTATTTTAAATAAAATTTAGGATTAATTTTACTTGGAATCCCTTCTAGATAGTGAAATTGTGGACTCCTCCCCTCCTAGTCAAAATGAGCAAAATGAGTTGAGATTAAATTCTGAGCGGATCAGTCGATATTTAATATAAATCGGATTCCACTAATTTTGATTATGTGGCACTCTTAAGTCTTAACTCTCTAGAGGGGTTATGGGTTCTGCTGGTTTTTTTTTTTCCTTTTTTTTTTCCAATTATTAGAATCCTAATTATATTTTTATTTAAACTACCCACGTGTCAATTATCCTATGGCATCCAATTTTCCTATTAAAACAGACCATCCGGTCTAACTTTGCACCCAAATGAGTTTAGATGAAGTAAGAAAATAAGACTCACCCTCTAAGATTTTAATACGAGTTCCCCTTGAATAATGCAAACATGTAAAAACTGTATACATAACAAAATCCGGAACATATATCCAATTGAAACAATCAATGACTCCGAATTCGTGTTAAATAGTTAAAACAGAGATTTTAAGTGGAATGTGATTGCATCACATAACAATCAGCGGAACAGAAATAAAGATATGCATTTTAATATCGACAAGTAAATATTTGTAGATTACCCGTAAAAGCGAAAAACATATATAAACAGTATTACACAGTAAGAAAGCTGACAATCTTCCGTTTTAAGAAGGTATCTTATAACTGATCACTCGTACAATCAAGTCTTATGTTCTTAAAACATGAACTAACAGACCGGCTACGAGAAATGAGATAATGTGTTAGTGGATTAGTCAAATAAATAATTAAGCACTAATTATCCAGTATTAACAACCACCAACCAACGATCTACTACTTTCAATAATTATTAAGCCATACGCACGTGGTCGTCAAATGAAGGTAAAACAAATTCATTTCGATTAATTAGGATACAAGCTACAAAGGAAGCTTATTTTATTGAAATACATTTTCAGAAGGGAAGAAAAAAAACACAAATTATAAATATGCATGCATGCAGATATAAGCCGGCAGATCCATTATCGATCATGGAATTTATTAATGCATGGCTCACTGCTTATTGGATATATATATATAGTTCATAAATTTATGTGGTTGGTGCTGTAGTAAGGAGGGTTCCTAGTACTCGATGATACTCGTGTTTGAAAAAAGGCATGTCGGATTCGTGCAAATAAACCCATGCTTCAATTCCATCGTTGTCTTTGTTGTTCATCAATATGAACATATCTTTAAGAGGAACATCAGCCAAGCTCACCCACTCCGGTTTCCCGAACCCAAAGTCGAGCTCGTACTCACCGAATTTCGACCAATCCGTAATCCATATCACCTTATAGTTAGGGTTTGATGCTTTCTTAGCTGCTTCAAAGTAGCTATCCACCAAAACCCATCTCCCAAACTCTCTCTCCGATAATATTCTCGGACAGTCTTTAACACCTTGTACGGTGGTCTCCCGCATTTTACGAACGAGTCCCGGAAAATCGCCGTTTTCCAACAGGTGCAGGCGGGCCTCTTCCGCACTATATTCCAGGTAGGATAACGAAACCCATGTGCCCCATGCATGTTTCGACACCGGCGGTACGGTCCTTTCGCGGACGTTGATTGCCTGTGCAATTAGGGCGGCGCTTGATATGCCGCCCTTTTTGGCCCTGTCTGCACGCAGGAGAGCCTGCGTCAGGACGGCGGACACCACCACCACCCTGGAGGGCGGCCGGCCGCCGGCCTCCAGTACTGCGGTGGAGGCGGCCGCGGTATATATATCTCGAAGTACGGAAATGGCTTCCCTGTCGAACATAAACCTCTCGCAGATAACACTGGTGTCCCGCGTCCTGGAAACACCAAAATGCAACGGAGGCAGGTTTTCAGACGGGAAGAACTCGTGCGAGTTGAAATCAGGTTTGATGACATCACCACCGCCGCCCGTAGCGGCATCTTTCCAGGCCGCCAGGAATATTCCGAGACAGGCGGAGTCGGAGATCCTGTGGGAAACGCAGATACCGATGGCCACCCCTCCACAGCGGAACCTGTTGATTCGAACCGCCAGGATTGGGTCGGTGGGCTCATCGGCGGAGCATATATCGATTGGGAGGAGGTGGTTGAGGTGCTCGGCACCACCACCACCAGCACCGGTGACGGCAAGAAGGTCGCAGTCGACCGTTGCTTCGGAGAACTCAACGCCTTGGTCGTTGCAATCAACCAAATGTTTCTCCTTGATGTATCTACCGGCGAGTGGGTAGAAAAGCGGCAGTATTCGAGCAAGTGATTCTTCCAAGTTGATGATTATAGGCCGCAGTTTGTCTCCGGCGACCGATGGATAGAAGAGGATTCGTACGACATGCATAGATGGGTTGAGCTCATCGATTAGTGATATTTTGTAGCTGCGGAGGTGTGATGGTGTCGCCGTCAACGGTTTTATCAGCTTTCGCCTCTCCACCTCCACCTTCATCATCTTCATCATCTTCATTTTCTTTCTAGAGAGAGAGAGTGTATACTATGAGAGAGAGAGAGAGAGAGAGAGAGAGAGAGAGAGAGAGAGAGAGAGAGAGAGAGAGAGAGAGAGAAGAGAACTCCTTCGATGCCTGATTGATGATATGTACTGTGGGCTGTAGGGAATTATATACAGTGATCTTTAAGGGCGGACCAGGATCAAAAGTTAGGGGAGGCTTAAATTTTTAGATCCACAAACGCTGCAAAAAGAAGGTAGAAGGTTATATTGTTAAATTTTAATTCAAATAGTATATATTATAATCTTATTATATTTCAAGCATTCGAAAAAAAGAAAAAAAAAAACTAATTTATCCAAATTATTCTAATAATGTATTGTATTTAATATTTTAAGGATTTCAAAACACAGTACCATATTATTTTTTAAAGGAATTAATAAAGAATAAAAAATAACTACATAGTTATAATTTTTTTTTTATTAAAAATAGAACTAGTTTTCACCATATTTTATATATATATATATATATATATATATATATATATATATATATATATATATATATATAATGGTTAACTATACAAGGATTTATTGTTTAATTTGTTACATAAAACTCTCTTGCATGTAATTCACTGTGCGTGAAATCCCATTTTTTCATTAATAATTAACGTCGTTAACTATACACGAATTTCAACCATAAATCTCATATACACACTCATGTACTTATAAGTGGGTGATTATTTAATCAAATCTACGATTAAAATTCATTCGGTGAAAATAAACAGGTGTATCAACATGTTATCTGTAAATAGAGGTTTGGTGCATGCTTTTTTTTTCAACATAAAATAAGGAAAGAGATCACATTGTAAAAAAGCGGATGCGAATGGTATCCTGACATGTGTACAAAATTGACAACTAATATATTAATTTTGGTGGACCCAACTTTGATGACAAGTGACAACTTCATTTATCGTAGTTATACGGAAATTAATTGCAATCTACCCCTTTTATATTAATTATACGGAAGTTTTGTGTTACATAATTATTTTACACTAAATTGACATAAACTATAGTATTACTTTTGTACGTAAGAGGACATTTTTTTGAAGAAAATATGGCTTATTTTACACCATATTGTTATATAATATGTATATATATATTTTTTTAATTAAATTCAATACAATTATAATATTTTAAAGGGCAAATGGCAAAAAGGTCCATCACATGGGACTTAAATGCATTTTAGTCCAAAAAAAAAACAGTCTCTCAATTAAGCCCATCCCCATGTCTTTAGTCTAAAATACCCTCAATAATATAATTCTTAACAATTCCACCCATTATGCTCTAACTTCCTTAATATTACACATTGACCCCGGATTTAAACAAATATCTCACATTAACCCCCAAAACTTTTTTTTTTTCAGAAAATAATTTTTTTTCTGAACTGTTTTTTTTCCGGCCAGATTCCGGCGTTAACCGCCGGAGACCGCCGGTCTCCGGCGTTGACTTTTTTTTTTTTTTTTTTTGAAATTTTTTTTTCCTTATTTTTTTTTTCCGGCCGGTCAACCACCGTTGACCGCCGGTCTCCGGCGTTGACTTTTTTTTTTTTTTTTTTTTTGAATTGTTTTTTCTTAGAAAAAAAATATTTTAATTAATATTACTGTCTTGACTACTAAATTACTGTCTCAGACAGTAATATTACTGTTTGGGACAGTAATATTATGAATATTATTTTTCCGAACAGTAATATTATTAATATTATTGTGTAAGACAGTTAAATTACTGTTGGAGACAGTAATTTAACATCCAAAACAGTAATATTAATTAAAATAAATTTTTTTTAAGGAAAAAAATTAAAAAAAAAAAAAGTCAATTAACAGTTAAGTTACTGTCTCCGACAGTTAAATAACTGCTGGAGACAGTAATTTAGCAACGAATACAGTAATATTAATTAAAAAAAAAATTTAAGAATAAAAAAGTCAATTAACAGTTAAATTACTGTCTCCGACAGTTAAATAACTGCTGGAGACAGTAATTTAGCAACGAATACAGTAATATTAATTAAAAATATTTTTTTTAAGAATAAAAAAGTCAATTAACAGTTAAATAACTGCTGGAGACAGTAATTTAGCAACGAATACAATAATATTAATTAAAAATATTTTTTTTAAGAATAAAAAAGTCAATTAACAGTTAAATTACTGTCTCCGACAGTTAAATAACTGCTGGAGACAGTAATTTAGCAACGAATACAGTAATATTAATTAAAAATATTTTTTTTAAGAATAAAAAAGTCAATTAACAGTTAAATTACTGTCTCCGACAGTTAAATAACTTCTGGAGATAGTAATTTAGCAACGAATACAGTAATATTAATTAAAATATTTTTGAAGAAAAAAAAAACAGTCAATTAACAGTTAAATTACTGTCTCCGACAGTTAAATAGCTGCCGGAGACAGTAATTTAGCAGTCAAGACAGTAAAATTAATTAAAATATTTTTTTTAAGAAAAAAAAAAAAAAAAAAGTCAACGCCGGAATCTGGCCGGAAAAAAAATATTTCAGAAAAAAAATTATTTTCTGAAAAAAAAAAGTTTTGGGGGTTAATGTGATATATTTGTTAAAATCCGGGGTCAATGTGTAATATTAAAGAAGTTAGAGCATAATGGGTGGAATTGATACGAATTAGGGTTAAAATTGGGGTCAAAATTGAAATTTGGGTTAAAATTGGTTAATTGATGAAATTGGGCTAAATTGGGGTGTAAATCATGAAATTGGAGTTGAATTGGGTTTCAATGAATTGGGGGTAATTTTGGTATATATAAAGGGATTTTCCTTATTTGCAAATAAGTTTGAATGGGGTGGATTTATTTGAAAGACAAAAAGATTGGATGTCCCTATTTTAATTAAGTGCCCTTGTCATGGGCCTATTTGCCATTACCCCTATTTTAAAAAAGAGAGCAATACAATGGGAAATTTTATGCTACACCTGGTGAATATAACCAGACACCCTAGTTAATAAGATTCTCACTACGGGTTCAATTATGGCCCAATGGATTTTAGAAATATAATTATAAAATAAATAAAAAATGACACATATCAAGAAAAGAGTCATCCGGTGAAAATCCCCGGGTGTAGCATAGTATTCCCCACAATACAAGATGGTCTAAATATAATAGTTATTTATTTTCCACGTGTCACCATATGGATGGCATCCGTTTTATCACTATAAACGGACCGTCCGGCTGTAATGCTCATCCTTAAGGAAAATATAATTCATTCATAAAAAAGATTTAAGTTTTACTTTTTTTTTTTTTTTTTTTGTTTTTTTTTTTAAATTTAGGGGAATACATTATTAATTTGCAATATGAAAAATAATAAGTGCCCTAACAGACAAGTACTCTGCCTTGCCTTACCGAATCTAGCTATACCAAAATTTGAATAATAATCCTCTCAAACAAAAAAAAAACAAAATCGATAATAGCCATTAATTACCATATAGTATTGTACCGAATATTAGATAGTGCATTGGTATTAAATTTCTTAATATTTTTGTAAAAAAATCAGTAGAAGAGTTATGGACAAACCTATCTACAAGATTCTTGACATAAATATACAATCTGGATATGTATTATAAAAGACTTTTTTATAAATAAGTCCATTAATGGGTTACTTACTTATAAAAAGTCTACGCAATAAACTCTTTTAAAAAAAAAGTGCACATATGGTCCAAATTTTTGTAAAAAAATTAAATAGCCCATCATACTTTAATATGCCTCAATTTCATCATTTAATTTAATTCAACCTTAATTTGACCCCAAATTTTACAGATTATTCAATTTTGACCAAAAACACATTTTTATGGACAATTTCGTTCGTCACCGCCGTTGACCTTTTTTTATTCTGATTTTTCCGCCGGTTTCCGGCGTTGACCTATTTTTTTTCTTCCTGATTTTTCCGCTGGTCTCCGGCGTTGACTTTTTTTTTATTTCTTTTTCTTTCTTTCTATAACATTTTTTTTCCGTTTAAACAGCATGTTGTGATTAGCAGTAATATTAACTATTTACTGTTAAATACAGTAAAATTAACTATGCTACAGTTTAACACCGTAATATTGCTATATTAATCTCTAGCACAGTAATATTAACACAACAAAACTCATTAAGATTGTGTAATAGCGTAATATTAAGATGTTGACCGTTTAACAAATGTAAACATAGTAAAAAACCAAAAGAATTAATATTACTGTGAGTGACAATAATATTACTATAACAACAGTAATATTACCTTCAACCACAATAATATTACAATAATAGACAATAATATTATTACATTACTCCGTGAATAACTCAAACAAAACAAAAAAACTCAAACAAAATAATAATATTATGTGGTTGACAGTAATACTACTATAACAACAGTAATATTACCATCAACCACAGTAATATTATTGTGTTTGCAGTAATATTACAATAATTAACAGTAATATAATTACGTTACTCCGTCAATAACTCAAACAAAACAAAAAAACCCCAAAAACATAATAATTTTGATGTGGTTGACAGTAATATTATTGTGTTTACAATTATTTGTACTGTCAACGACACTAATATAATTATGTTGACTTGTCAACAAATCGATCAAACAAAAAAAAATAACAAAAAAAATAATAATAATATTACGTTAATTTACTGTCAACGGCAATACAATTACATAAATGTATTGTCAACGGCAGTACAAGTACGTTAATGTACTGTCAGTGACAGTATAATTACGTTAATTTACAGTCAGTGACAGTATAATTACCGTTAATGACATCACAATTACGGTCAACGTTTAGCGGATGACATAAAAAAACAAAAAACACTTAAAAACACTAAAAAAAAATCAACGCTGGAGACCGGCGGCGGAAAAAAAAAAAAAGAAAAAAAAAAGTCAAAATTGAATTTGTGTGGTCAAAATTGATTAAATTGGGGTTACAATTAAGAATTGGGTGTAAAGGCTTGGGGTAATTTTGTCATATACATGAATTTATTGGTGAAAGATATATAGCCCCTAAACCTAATATAATAAAAATACTTGGTTAGGGATTTAAGCACAAAAAGTCAAAAACTCCATTATAAAATATCTATCCAAAAAAAAAACTAAATTTTTAGAGACTAATTACTTTAGGATCAAATCCGTCTAACAGTTGGGCAGTCCTATATATGAAATTGGAATTAATATATGAAGAAGCTAAAACAAAACTCATGCCCTAATTAATTAGTTTAACCTACAAATGTATAGTGAAAACTGGAAAGTTATTTTACACCCAAGTTCATGGTCCACCTAGCTAGCTAACTCCATTCATTTAATATGCTGCAAATTTTAATGCAAGCCACCTATCCGTATTTAGCAAGTTTTGTATTGTTTGGTGATTTGTTCGACCCTACACTCGGTGATAAACTAGATGGGTCTTTTAATGCAACGTGTCTCTTTTTTGTATTTTATAATAGATTTGCCGCAATGGTTTACCTTTAGGGGTCTTAAAAAAATAAAAAAAGAAAGACGTGACAGCAGAAGACCCACCCGGTGTTTATCACCGGGTGTAGGGTCGAAGGAACCATTGTTTAGTCATTCTTTTTTCCTATTACTCCTAGGTATTATGTGAAAGTTAGGATTATGTAGGGGTATTCACTCGGCCGGTAAATCGATCTTAAAAACTGAATCAAATCGAAAAAATGATTCGGTATTCTGTAAATATTTTTTTTAAATTCCGTTATATGGTATTGATATCCGGTATATCATATACCGTACCGAATACAAAAATATTTAATAAATATTTATTTGTTAGGTAAAGTTCTCTTGCATGTGATTCATTCTGCGTGAAATCTCTTTTTTTTTTTTATGGGTAAATGACAAATAGACCCATGAGAAGGACACTTAATTTAAAATTGGATATCCAATTTTTTTATCTTCCAAATCCAGCTCATTCAAACTTATTTGCAAATAAAGAAAACTCATTTATATATACCAAAATTTCTCCTCATTCCTTAAAACTCTAATTCAACTCCGATTTCATGATTCACACCCAATTTAGTCTAATTTCACTAAGTAACCAATTTTGACCCCAATTTTGACCTGCCACCACCGGAGACCTCTAGTCAGCCGCCGTTGACCTCGTGTCGCCGTTGACCTTTGATTTTTTTTGTTGGTTTTTTGAAAACTTGTTTTGTCTTTAAAAAAGATATTTTAATTAATATTATTATCTTGGCTGCTAAATTACTGTCTCCAAAATTTAACTGCCGAAGACAGTAATTTAACTATATAAGACAGTAATGTTATTGTTTGAGATTGTAATTTTACTTTATTAATTAATGTTATCATCTTGGCATGCAATTTTACTGTCTTCGACCGTAATATTACTATCTCCGACCGTAATATTACTGGCTCATGCAATAATATTACTGTTTGAGAGAGTAATATATATTAGTAATAATGTTACTCTTCGTAAAAAGTAATATTCATGATATTACTGTTCGGCATAGTAATATTACTGTTTGGGACAGTAATATTAGTAATATTACTGTTTCTGTATTCAATATTACTATCTCAGACAATAATTTTATTGTTAACACAGTAATTTAGAGAGGAAAGTAGAGTTAAAAAAAAAAGTCAACGCCCTGAGACCGGCGGTTGACCGGCCGGAAAAAAATTCAGAAAAAAAAAAGTTTTCAGAAAAATGAAATGAATAAAAAAAGTCAAAGCCAAAATTCGGCTGGAAAAAATTCAGGAAAAAAAGATATTTATGAAAAATTATATATTATTTTTTCAAAAAAATATGAAAATGGGGGTTAATGTGATATATTTGTTCAAAGCCGGGGTCAATGTGTAAATTTAGTAAGTTAGAGTACAGTGGATGGAATTGATAAAAATTATATTATGGAGAGTATTTTAGACAAAAGACATGGGTATGGATTTATTCTCAAGACTGTTTTTGTTTGGACATATGTGCATTTAAGTCAATTGTCATACCCCTATTTGTCATTCGCCCTTTTTTTTTATTAATAATTAACACCGTTAACTATACAAGAATTTCAACCATGTGTATATATGTTTGCTTATAAGTGGGTGATTATTTAATCAAATTTACGAATCAAATCCACTCAGTGAAAATAAACAAGTGTATTAGCATCTAACTCCTATAGAACAAGTATTCTATGCATGTTATTTGTATATAAGAGCTTTGGTGCATGTGTTTTTTTTTCAACATAAAAGGGATTTAAGGAAAATATAATTTATTCATAAAAAATATTAAGTTTTTTTTGAAAAAAATAGGGAAATATATTATTAATTTAAAATATGAAAAATAATAAATGCCCTAACAGACAAGCACTCTACCTTGCCTTACCGAATCTATACCAAAACATCAATAATAATCCTATAAGAAAAAAAAAATCAATAATAACCATTAATTACCATATAGTATCGTACCGAATATTTGGTAGTGCATTGGTATTAAATTTCATAATACAGTTCTTTTTTTGTAATAAAATCAGTAGAAGAGTTATGGACAAATCTATCTACAAGATTCTTAACACAAATAGACAATCTGGATATAGCCATCCAAAAAAAACTAAATTTTAAGAGATTAATTAGGATTAATTAATCCATGACAATTGGGCAGTCCTACCCATGGTATTATTTAGCAAGTTGTGTATTGTTTGGTCATTCTTTTTTCATATTCATTCATTGAACTCTGACAACACAGTAGCACCATATATCACTGTTATAGTATGTGTTTTTAAGCTTGTATATATCAGATTGTGGTGCATCAGAAACTGTATTTTTACACAAAACGAGTACAAACTAGAGCACATTTTGCGAAATCTAGATGATTATGTTGAATTTGACACCATAAGAGTGGAGGTGTAAGAATTGTAATTATCCAAACAAGATGGTTTTTTCGTAAATTAACCATAACTTAGGGATGGTTGTAATTTACCCTAATTATAACACTATTCTAAGATCAATAAATTTATATTTTTTTATATTATTAAGAATATATTTTATTTTATTTTAGATTTTTGAACATTAAAATAAACATAAATAAATTAAAAAGATATAATTTCTTTACTAATAATATTAATTTATTATTATTTTTTAAATAATTAATGATTGATCTGTTTCATGTTAAACTAAATTTTTGTGAGTTAAATCTTTAATTGTACCAAAATGTATTGAAATATATATAACGCAATGGGATTTTTAGGAATTAGGTATAATACAGGGGTATGGAATGTATGATAAATTAGGGGTGAGTTCGGGACGGGATTTCGGGAATTTGGGATTTTCGGGATTGGGATTTCGGGATTCGGGATAGAAATTTTAAATCCCAATCCCGTCTCATATTATTAAATCCCGGTATATCGGTATCCCGAAATATATATATAATATTCAAGTAGGTTTAGTGTATAAAATAATTCTAATGGATAAAAAATGCAATATTTCTTACTTTGTAGGCAAAAATTATGGGATTTCCCGATCCCAATCCCGAATTCCCGAAATATTTCGGGATACCGATATACCGGGATTTAATAATATGGGACGGGATTGGGATTTAAAATTTCTATCCCGAATCCCGAAATCCCAATCCCGAAAATCCCAAATTCCCGAAATCCCGTCCCGAACTCACCCCTACCGGGTGGGCACTGGGTGTAGGGTCAAAGAAGTTCTGATAAACTGACCGATTCATTATCTGTGGGAACTTGGAGTAGAGATTTTTCCCTTGCCAACGGTTGCTAGGTGGAGTTTGTTACACATGGTTAGCCTAATTGGGTTTACGTCTCTCGTATGGTTTGCAAGTTATTATATTTATAAGAGTGTAGATTTACGCAGTGCACCTATATAGTTTGAGTTTAGGTGTAGTGTGAAAAATAATTAAGTGTAACCTAACCAAAAATTACAATAGAACACGGCAACTTGATTATAAAACTGTATTTAACACCCACACAGCAAAAGTCAAGATTGTATTAATCCTTTTTCTACCAAGAATATATAATTAGAAGAAAACAAAAAAAAAAAAAAAAAATGGAGGTTGTGAATAATAAGTACAAGCATGGGGAGGACGATGATGCAGCTGTCACGGCATTGGCCGCTTGCGGTTCTTACATACTGGAGATGGTTCTGTACGCCGCCGTCGAGCTCGACATTTTCGAGATCCTCTCCCGCGCCGGCGACGGGGCCCGCCTCTCGACCTCCGATATCGTGTCTCGACTTCCGACCCCCGCCGCCGATGGAGCAGCCGTCGTGCTCGACTCCATGCTGAAGCTGTTGGCAACTCACTCTTTGCTTATTTGCGAGAATATTGGCGGTCCTGAACGACGGTATGGGATTGCTCCGGCCGGAAAGTTCTTCGCCAATGACGACGGCGGCGCGTCGTTTTGTCAGTACCTGTTGTTTCGTCCCGAAGGACCATCAACGGTGCCAAGGTATTAATTAATTAATTAATTAATGCTGTACCTGTAAATAATAATTATTGTTATACCAGAAGCAGAACCAGGATCAAAAGGTAAGTTTATATGGACTAATTTTTAATTAAAAAAAATTTAAAAATTATGTGCAGGTTGAAAGATGTAATTGTGGAAGGAGGTAATTTATCTGAAAAACTATATGGGAAATCATATTACGAGCATTTGAATAGTAACGCGGAAATAAGTAATAAGTTTAACGAAGCAATGAGGTCGCACTCCGCTGTACTAATGAAAAAGGTCGTTAAAACGTACCGAGGTTTCGAGGGTTTGAGCTGTCTCGTTGATGTCGGAGGTGGCACCGGTACCGCTCTTGCTACTATCATTTCCAAATATCCTTCTATTCGCGGCATCAATTTTGATTTGCCCCTCATCGTCAATACCGCGCCGTACTACAACGGTGAGCTTATATATATTCTTCTTCTTTAATTAAGACCCTGTTTGGCTAATTAGATTTAAAAAATACCCGAATATTCTTACGTAATTTTTTATTTTTATTTTTATTTTTATTTTATTTTTTTATCGTGTGTGTAGGCATAGAGCACATTGGTGGGGATATGTTTGTTGAAGTACCAAAAGGAGATGCAATTTTGTTGAAGGTACGTACTTACGTATAACAATTTTTCTTATTCCACAATATATATATCATATGTTAATTTATAATATTTTAATAATTTGAATATGCATGTACGTACATTTGAAAAGTTTATACTGCACAACTGGAGTGATGAGGAATGCGGAAAGTTGTTGACGTGCTGCTACAAATCACTGCCAAACAAAGGAAAGTTGATAGTGATGGATTCGATTATGCCAAACACAACTCAGACCGATATTCATGCGATGTATGCCTCTCAAATGGACTTTGTAATGACAGCTATGTTTGGAGGTAAAGAAAGGACACACGATGAATTTCAAGACTTGGCACTTCATTCCGGTTTCGGAGAGTTTAAGGTTGTCTCTTACGTGTACGGGATGTGGATTATGGAGTTCATTAAGTAATTTATTTAACCACCGACTCTGCATGCGTTTAATAATGATGTATTTAGCCCGATCACAGGACTAAAACTAGAATAAATAATCCATTTGTCGATCTTTTTCGTTGTTTTTTTTTTCTTTAATGCATCTGTAATAGCATTTCCATATAACATTCGGTACAAGTTTAATGTAAGGAAAAGTTTGCTAAAGCTCCCTCAAAGCTATTTTGTAAACCTTCAAGTACGCTGGAATATTTTGGATCGACTTAACTTTATTTTGATTATTGGTACTTAGTAGTTAGTACTGCACGCAAGTGTTGTGGAGTTTATTTTTTCACTAAAATTTAATAGGGTTCTGATGGGGTTCGTTTGGCAACCTTAGAAACGTGTTGAGTATATTATATGTTTCTGTCTATGTGGTGTTGTAGGTGTTTCCTCTGCCCCAAAAGAGCTGATAGAGAGAGAAACACCAAAGTTGGGCTAAGGGCAACTTCAACCGAGGTCCTAAAAGCAATAACTGCTATTTTGATGGCCAAAGTCTGAATTTTTTTTATTCCAACCGAGCAATCAAAACAGGCTCCATTTTAGGACCTCCTTATCTCTGCCATAAAAAATGGGGTCTGAAAATTGGGTAATCAAAATTTGGAGGGAAGCTCCCAACGGATCTATTTCCTCCCAACGGATACATTTCCACCCAACGTCTCTTTTATTTTGCAGATTCAACTTTAATTAAAAAAAAAAAAAAAAATTCCTATAAAGAAGACCATTTCGATTTGAAAAAAATACATAATTTCAAAACTCAAAATTAAAAGAAAAACAAAGAAAAAAAAAAGGTAACCGTTATGGGTTTCTGAGTTTCTGATTTTCCTTGTGAATCGGAGTACGAAAAAAAAAGTGAAACAAAGATGAGAGAAAAGGGGTTGGAAAAAATAGAGAAGAAAATTGGGGAGAACGAGCGAGAGAAAAAAAAAAAAAAAAAAAAAAAAAGAACAAACTTAGGATGAGAATAAGAGAGAGGAGATGAGAGAATTAGAGATAGAGAGAACAGATGAGAAAAGAAAAAGAAATAAGAGAGAGAGAGAGAGAGAGAGAACAGAGGAGAACAAATGAGAATAAGAGAGAGGGGTGTTGGCGGCTCAAAGTGATGGGGGTGGGGGGATTAGGGGATATATATAAGGTTAGTTAGGGTTATTTACTTAAGTGTTTATTTTGTATATTATTTTTTATTTGTATGCTAATTATTTTTAAGTAATTATTTTTATGTGTATGCTAATTAATAATTATTTTCTTGCTTTTGTAGATGGACGACGATATGTATCATTCTTACGCTGATTTGCTAAATAGCACGTCACCGAAATTTGTGGAAAATAATCAATTCGACGAGATTTCTACACCTCTCGAAAGTGCAGTGGCTGGGCAAGTATTATCAAAAAGAAAAAAAGATTTTTTCACGCGATGAAGATATTATTCTTGTTTCAGCATGACTAAATACAAGCAAGGATGCTATTACTGGAAATGATCAGAAAGCCACTACGTTTTGGGGAAAAATATATGATCTGTTTATGAGTCATGGCGGTGATGTGGGGCGTACCGAGAAAAGCATAAAACATCGTTGGAGACAAATTAACGGACGATGTGCTAAATTTGCTGGTTGTGTCAAACAAATCGACGATAGGCATCAATCCGGTAAATCGACTCATGGAAAGGTAAATATTTATATTCTAAATTTTTGTTCATAGAATACTATTTACTTATTTTTCACCTTATTTTTTTTTTTTTTTTTTTGCAGTTGATTGAAGCCAAACAACTATACGTTGCCGATGAAGGTAGAGCTTTCCAACTAAAAACGAGCTTGAAGTACTCCCAAATGCCCGTTCTACATCTTTTCTAGCATCTTCTTGGAGTTTTGCAAAATGTTTGGCTTTAAAGCCTTGTGGTGCAGATATTGTCTTAAATAAATGTTATAATATGAATAAGTTATTGAAGTGTTGAAAACTGCATCTTACGAACCCTCATAAATAGATGTTTGGAGATGAAGATAATATGTACGATATGGACACAAAATCTCATCAGAAATTTTAACGTCCTCTCAAAACTCGACATGTATCCTAAACAATCTTATCGGCTAAAATGTAATAGTAATTTTGACGTCCTCTCGAAAATTGACAAGTGTTCCCGAAAATCTTATCAGATAAAATATGATAGTTGCAATATGTAGAATAATTATTTAATTGACACCTCGACAAGATAAAGATAAGAGGTGTGACGTGACACGAATTAATTTTTTCGTATTATTAAATTTATTTTATTTTTATTTCATTTAAATTTAAATTTAAATATATTTATTGATTTGTTTATTTCTAACAAAATATAGTTAGTTTTCATTTAAATAAAATAAAATAAATTAAATTTAAAAATGGGGCCCCAATTTGATATTTGCCATTGGAGTGAAAACCTTTTTGTGAAGTCCGAAAACACTATAGCAAGCTCCAAATAAGTGTTTGGGGTCTTCAATTTGGGGTCTCCCATTGGGCCCTAAGGGCCTTTGGAATGTGAAGGCCCCAAATTAGCCCACATCACCTACTCCCCCTACTACGTCTAGGCGAACGTAACACGTAAAGAGATAAAAAGGAGAAAAAAAAAAGAGAGAGAGAAAAATGCATGTGTTTCTTTCTACCTTAGTGCTGCTTATCTTAGTCACCCCTACTCCCCGTAGTTTGTCTTGAGAAGTGCGAAGTAACTAGTCGCGGCGAACTAATCGCTCCAAATGCTTATGCGAGGTGAAAAAATCGAACAAGCCTATTCCCCCTAATTCCTCGCGAGAGGTGTGAAGTAACTAGTCGCGGCGATAATCGCTCCAATTGCTTGGGCGAGGTGAAAAAATCCAACGAGCCTACTCCCCTTAGTTTCTCGCGAGAGGTGAGAAGTAACTAGTCGCGGCGAGGTTTTTTTTTTCTCGTATTCGCTACCTAAGTACTCAGATATATTATCTTCTGTTTAACGAGCTCGTGCTCGCTACCCGGATACCCAGATAGATTGTCTTCTATTTAACAAACTCGTGCTCGCTACTCAAATACTCGGATAGATTGTCTTCTTTTTAACGAGCCCGGATCAGGTTCCTAGAAAACAAGCCCGTGGACATCAAAAAGGGCAAACAAAAGGGAAAAAAATGAAGAAAAAAAAAACAAGATATAGAGACTGGAAACATTTTAGCGAGAAACTTAAAGGACAAGAAAATAGTAAAGAACATCTCTCTCCAAGGTTCCGATGCGCTTGTTCACAGCGCTTGTTCATTCACCGCCGGCCGCCGCCTCCTTCCAAGGTTCCGATGCAGCCCAATATCGGGAGTTGGAGTTGGTGGGGACACATTCCCACAACATGTTTGGAAAACAGAGGAGTTATGGTAGTCTATAATGCATTTACTTGTGGTATAATTAGTTTGTTTTTCTTGTACATACTTTGCACCCATGGTTATCTAACACATAAAATAGTGAGATACAAAAACATAGATTCCCTCGGTATTTTTAATGTCTAGTGGTCATTTTCCTATTTTTTGCATTTCACTACTATAGGGGTAGCAGGCTGCCCACTATGCCTGGCCGGATCCCAAGTTGCAGCACACCTGTGCCTCCCTGCCCGCACTTTGCCAAAATTTGTTGCACGCCGGCTTACCTGTGCCCTGGTTTGATCATATTTCAAAAATTTCATCAAAAACGTCGGGGGCGACTAGTCCGGGCCGGTGCCACCCGACATTTCCGACCGACCGTGGGAACGTTGGTCAACAACGGGCTGATGTCGTTGGAAATTGAATTTGGCTCCGTGAGTGTTGGGACCGTTTGATCAGATTTCGAGAATTTCATCGAAAACGTCAGGAGCAACTACTCCGGGCAAGGCAGTCCGGCACGTCGGAAAATTTTCGGAAGGAAAAAAAAGAAAAAAGAAAAAAAATTGTCCCATTCGAAAAAGTGTTGTGGTTATTGGAAATTGAATTTGGCTTGTTTATTTTCACACATTTAATGCCAAAACGACGACGTTTTGCTTCTAATGCTTCTAATTGCAATATGTTCTGCCGCTTTTCTTCTCCGTTTGGTTTCGCTCAATTACAGCAAAATAAATATATAATTTGAACTATTTAGGGAAAATACAATAATATGATTGAATCACTGCAAAAACTCATCAACATATATAGACACACACATACATACAGTCGCAAAGTAAATGTTCATCAACCTAAACTTGCTTATCACATATATACAAGGTGTATGCCTATACAACACCACCCTATATATATATATATATATATATATATATATATATATATATATATATATATATATATATAACACACCATGATATATTTGCAAAGGGAGAGTGAGTATCTAACTCCGATCCGAAACGAACACGGAGCAACTTCGAAACTTCTCGACCGCGTATATATATATATATATATATATATATATATATATATATATATATATATATATATATATATATATATATATATATAGCGCCTTCAGTTTCTTGATTTTATACGATGAAATATATGCAGCATATGTCATCCTGAAAAATAGACAAGGATTGCGGTTTTAAGGCAACGGTACTTAATTCAGACCAAACTTATTAAGATAAAAACAAGATGGAAAATCATTTAAAAAACATACATACGTGTCGATTTCTTAATTATACGAAGAATTACTAATATTGTACCTTGGGAGATCCTCTGGAATCCTGACGAAACGCTTCTGCTTCTCCTTTTCTTCGACAAACCCTAAAAATTACGTACGATATATTTAGTATTATCTATCGAGCCATCATGTGAGTTTAACTATTTAAAAAAAAAAACGAATAATTAAACTTTTAATTGAATAAAATGATGTCGTTGTACCTTAGAATTAGGAAGGGGCAGAGAAGCCTGTCGTACAGCTCGTCCAGGCGTATTCAACTGCCGAATCTCCTGAATCTGACGCGCAATGTCCTCCAGAAGCTTCAGCTGCACATTTTCTCTCTCCCGATTCCCCACAGAGACACTAACTTTCTCTCTCTCCTCCCTAACGAGCTTCAATCTCTCTCTAAGTCTTATTACCTCACTGTCGATTTTCATCATTTCGCTATTCACTGAAGACAACGAATTACGCCTTGACGGACCGATCGGTGGGAGCCCATTCGCCCTTTTCGTCTCAGCTTCATTACAAGTCCCAATAATTTTTTCAACCACCAAATTTTCGCCGTTTTCTTGAATTCGACCACCCAGTGGCAAATGCGTAATTTCCTCGCATTCTTGGGGGCGGGTATTGTTATCGACCGATGCAATCTCCTTCTTGTCGGTCGCTTCAACGAGTTGGTGGAGGATCAAAACGGGATCCTCGTTCGGGTCAAACCAAGAAGAACCGAAACTCTGTCTACCATCGCTCTTGTCCGAAGAATCGACTTCGAAATGACTATTATACCCTTCGACTTGCTTCTCCAAAAAGTGCTTCTCCATTTCTCTTCTTACGAGAATCTCCTTGAGAATATTCATTTCTTCGGCATCGTAAGCGGATTTCTCTTCGATCATTCTCTGGTACTGCCGGGCTTCCATTTCGACCGCGGCTTTTTCCGCCTGCAGGCGGAGGATCATCGCCATCGCCTCGTCGGCGGCAGAGGCGGCGGCACTCCTCTCCTTCTCCAGCTCGGTGTAGAGGGCGGCACGAGCGGTGCGTTCTTCTTCTAGGGTTTCTTCCAAGAGTCTTATCGCAGTCTTATCGTCCAAGCTGGAAATTTGAAGCTCTTCGTGTGTGCTTTGCTTTTCGTGTGCTTCTTCATCGGACGAATGATTCGTTTCGAGAGTAGCGGAGGGTTTATTATCATCTATATAACGTTGAATAATTAAGAGCCGAAATAGGATTATTAATTTTGCATTTATTATTTATGAAACAGAAAGACACAAGACAAGTGTAACAAATTTGATCCCCTTCAAAGCAATACTCGAAATCTTACTTTAAAAATAATTATACGAACATTGTGAAATCCACTCGAAACATTAAATAACGTGTATATAATGTAAATACACTACCAAATCTATACAAAATCCTGACCAACCTGCAGTAAATAAAACTTAACCATAAATTCACAATACTATACAATAGTAAAACAAGATTCACAGAGAGGTAACAAGCAATTTCTAAATCTAGGCCAAAAAAAAAAATCGGGGACGACATTTTCTTTCCCCATAAAACAGTAGTCGTGAAATGCAAAATATTTTCAATACTACATATATAGAATCGACACGAACCTTTATTTAATTGCAACGCTAAACTATAGAGCTAGTTCATAGTGCTAATTAGCATAAACACGAATTTATTTTTATAGATAATCGGAACTCACATTCAAGAAAATTAAGTTTCGACATTATCAATAACAAGTGAATTACCTCCATTGGTAAATCCGTTTTCCCCCTTGTCGGTGCTAGAATGACAATAAGGTTCGTGCAGAGGAAGATCATAAGACGAGACCGACGAATAATTACCAATACTGCCACTCGCTTTCCGATGCTTGCGAAACCGCCCCCTCTGCCTATAACTAACTGCCCCCTTCCCCTTCATATCAATCGGCTTCCTCGCATCCGATACCGAGCTACACGATGCATCCCCTTCAATTTCAAGAACCCCATTCACATTACCATTACTATTACTATTATCATTACCACCAATAATGCTATAATCGTACTTTTTCGGACACGTGGAATCGCTGAAAGGGAACCGATGCTTGATCGACAGCTGAACATTCGATACTTTCTGAGTCGGAAAATCGACGAGAAGGCTGTTCAAACAGATGTTTCTGCTGTGGATGTTGAAAAACATCCCATTACAAGGGCATGGCAAATTCAACCCCAAAAATCCAAGAAATTTCGATGCCACGTAAGCAACAACCGATGCAAACAGAAGTATATATGCTATTGCCAGATCAAGATACGCTGCCACCAGATTACTCAGGCTCCACATTTGTACGGCCTGGCAAGCCATCTTTCATCGAAGATCTAAACCTAATTAATTTCAGCCAAGATTCCAACTTTCAGAACAATCAAACAAAAGGGTTCCTTAATTTCTTCATGAAATTAAAAAAAAAATTAAGATTTCAAGAAACCCACATAAATAAATGGCGATTAAGTATTAGATCAATTACCTGCAAGAGAAAACTGTAGCTGGAGAATTCAATTTGGGGGAAAAATTCAGGACCCGCGAATTGTTGTAATTCTATAACTTTACCGTTAAATGTAGATTAGTATAATAAATGTGTTTCAATGATTTCAGGTTGGGGACTTGAAAATTGCCAGCTCTCTCAGGTAAATGATTTTGGCCTCAAAACGACGTCGTATGGTGGCTGGTTCTTGTAAGGTATGACTGTATCTCTACAAAAATTGACCACGTGCCGCCACGTGTATGCTTGTTGTTGATGAGGAATACTTGGGTGCTATGCATGAAATGGACGAATGGATACGACTGTTTCCGTTTGTAGTGGTGTGGATTTATGCCAAATTTTAATGCATATCATAAACATGAGAATATAACTAAGATGTCAATTTATGCACGGAAATTTTAACTTATTAATGTTTCTTGGCTTTGGATATGTTTCGTTTCGGATATCTGAGAATACATATCGGAAATTTTATGGGTTATTTTGCTATTTCTAAAAAGTTAGAAACATGTTTAAATATCAAAGTTTTAAATATGTTTGTTGTTCCACAAATTATTTACATGATTTAACCATTAATTGCAAATTGATAACTGATAGTAAAATTTATTTTGAATGTGTTTGTATAAAAATATGTAAAAAGAATTTATATATAAATAAAAACTTATGTATGTTTATGTAGAATAGTTATTAATATACCCCTATACTTTTAATATTTACACGTTCCCTAAGTTCTCCTATTCCAATTTTAATGTTGTTTTTATGTATCGACGTTTTCGTTTTCGTGCTATTTAGCCACAAACTATAAAGGCGGCCACCAGCCCCATGTAGACAAACGATTGATATGACTACTCTCCAGCCCATGAACAGAGAAATGTGGAAAGCATGCAACATGACAGGGAACTAGATAAAGCCCAGTACGGCTCAAAAAGAAGTGATCACACTTGCGGGCTTTATCCATTGATCTAGGCTCGGGTCGCAACAAACGAAACAACTCGCCCTCAGCAGACAAGCACAACTCAAAGTTGTCACATTACCTCCACGTGTGGCCAGATACCGGACAAGCTATGGGACCCACTAGCCCATCCCTACGATATGCATTAATACAATCTTGAGGTACAAGGGAAGAGTTTCTTTGGTATTTGAGCACACCCTATTTTCACTATATTCATACATTATTCATCGGCAAATTCGACTGGCTTGACCGTCAGAGCGCTAACACCGAAAAAATCTTCTCAGTCACTCTTTTTTCAGGTCTCCTAGGAACCCATGGGCTTCTTGTATGAGATTTCTTTGAATTTAATTCATATTATATATTAAAATCAAGTGAAATAAAATATTTAAAGGGGTTATGAAAGTTTCAATTTCTGCCCCATGAATATATTAATATAAAAAAAAGTTCTTATTTTTTAAAACATATAATTATTTAAAGAATATGAAATGAAAATATGAGTATTGTCGATCTCGGCAATACATTTCGGTGATTTATCACCCAAGACTTTTATATCATTGAATAGTTCATAACCCTATTTAGGAAAATTGAGCATTTATTTGAAAGTGAAGTGATGAAATCAATACTCACATGGCCAAGTCTAAATCTTGTGAACTATGAACTAATGTGTTGATGTAGGGGCTGTCGTTTTAGACAATAACTACACTTCAAAGTAACACCGTATGAGGGTTCTGTAACACGACAGCATATATACTTCAGGGGTATTTTCGTAATTAGACCTTATCTTAGAAAGGGAAAAAAAAATCGTAATTTTTCCTATTATATATAACGATTTTCAATCATCCAAGAAATGTTAGGAAAATATGTGTAGTTTATACTTTTTAAATTATAATATTAACGTAATTTTGGCCCCCTTGATTTACATATATATGAGTTATGGTCTTTTTAATTTTTTTATTTCTCTCCATGTTTTTATGTAAATTTGTATGTTTTTCCAATATTTATCATTACAAATACAAAATATCATGGTTAAAATTATATTTTAGAAGTTTTAGTCATGATATCATGTTTATATTATTGAAAAAAAGTTACTTATTTATATTGCATTTATTCAAAATACCTCGTGCAAAAAAAAAAAAAAATAAATAAATAAATAGGGTAAATTACACCCACACCCCGAGGTATGCTTAAATAATTTTAAAGTCCTTAAAGTTATTTAAGTATACCTCAGGGGTGTGGGTGTAATTTACCCAAATAAATAAATCAACGACGATGCCCATGTATTCTTTATCTATATAATAATGTGGGCTTACTTGATAATATCTAATGGGCTGAACTATATCCTCAAATAGCCCACTCGTGTAAACTCATCCTACATTTTGAGTATATATAAAATAGAATCAATTTTGATATTATATAATATTTTTTTAATAAAGAACCCAAATTTTATTGCAAGATATGATATTTACATGGAAAAATATTGGATATATTTTTGAAGTTGTGTCTATGTTTTATATCGTCTAATTTCTAGACATATAATTATAGACATTGGCTCTTTAATTAAGCCTAAATAATACGTATGGTAAAATATCATGTATTGCAGTAAATATTGGTGTACCAAAATGTTTGGTGCGTACGGTAATCCGTAATAGTATAAAAATTCCAGTGCCATAAAGTCCGAAAAGGGGTATTTTCATGAAAATAATTTTTTTGGCTAAACTTAAGTAATCGTACTCAAGTGTGTATTTACTACATTCTCATTTGAATTTTAATAAAAAAAAAAATTAAAATTTATTCGATGGAAACTCGAAATTGTATCATTACTTCTTTTTTCAAACAAAATGCAATCTAAAATTGGTCACTTTCATTTGATACTACACCAAATATAAATTAATTTAAAAGTATAGTAGAACCTCGCTTAAATAATAATTTCTTTCGGTTCTCTCTCGGTATCTACAAACTAAATTATTAACTCAATAAATTTAATATTTTAATAAATTAATAAAATCTTGTTAATCCCGACTTTATTAATTTATACGGGTTTAACTGTATAATCAGATACTATATAGTTTATTTCAATTCCACTCATACCTAATCTCATTCTAAACTCTTCACATTTTTTGTCTTTGAAGAATTGAGTGATTTTTCCCCTAAAACAATCGCCATTAGTGGTTGTCGTCTACCTCTTCATATATTTTTATTTATCCTCAAAATCAATTAATTAAATTCGTAATCCCTTTCAATTTTTGGTGTAGAAAACAAAGTCTGCTGAATTGGTTTACTTTCCATCTGTGAGATGTCATTTTCTTTGCCACCTATCTTTCATTCTTTAAAGTAAAATGATTTATACTAAGAAACATTATATATGATTGATTGATCATCACATTCTTATCTTATTTTATAATTGCACCATAACATACATCGGATAGATCTGTATCATTTATATATATATATATATATATATATATATATATATATATATATATATATATATATATATATATATATATATATATATATATATATATATATATATATAAAACAACCTCAATTAATTTATCATTATGTATTAAAAAAAATAGTTTCAAATCCATACTTAGAAATAGCTCCAATTAATTAGGAGTCCAAGGATTTCAATATCATTGACCCATAAAATTATGTACACAAATTCAATTAACTTGTTACTATGTAAGTATTTAAAAAAAAAAATTGAGAAAAATGAAAATGCAAAATCAAATGGAAAAAAAAAAAAAAATTAAATCTCTAATCTATTTTACTCAATCCTTTCATCTTTTTAAACATTTTCGTCGATCCAAACATACCCTTTACTAATGTGTTGACATTTAATGAAATATTAAAGTAGATCCATTTAGTTATTACCAAAATTATAAATTACTAGAAAAATGTAATTAGGCATGCAATACGTGCACATGTTAGAATGTGAATGTTTGCATGAGACATGCTGTATTTCATCATTAATTTTGTATACATTCTCTAGACTAATGTACATAAAATAAAATAAATATCGATGTGTTTGTTTTTATATATGTGTAAATATATAATTATGATATACACGATGTATTTTCAGAGATTAAGTATACGGTAACTAAATAATTAAGAATTACACATTATATTTGTTCTTCTTCTAATATAATTATTCTACTAACAATACTACAATACAGTTGATGTAGCAAATAACACTACATATATATATATATATATATATATATATATATATATATATATATATATATATATATATATATATATATATATATATATATATATATATATATATATAAACAGCAAGAGTAGATCCGCATGAAACATGCCTAATCTTTTTTTATAATTGTTTTTTAATAAATTGTAGAACCTAAACATTGTCAACTTAGGTGGTGTTTGCAAAAGCTTATTTAAAAGCATACGTCAGTGATTGTGAGTTAAGTTGATATTAAGTGCTTAATTCTAAAAGTTTGGGGTGTTTGCAAAAAATTGGAAAATCAATTTAAATAGAAAAAACATGTACATGGGTGCTTTTAAATTATAGCTTAAAGCAACTTATTTTAAGAGAAGCAAAAGTAAAAGTCGATTTTGCAATCTAAAAACAGATTATCTCGAAAAAAAAGCTTATAATCTATTTTTAAAAGCTTTTGCAAACACCACCTTAATAATATCTACTTGACTCCAACTGTTTTTTGATTTATGATTTTATAATGAGTGAAAACAACTTATAAGCTCATTACCCAAATACATTAAAGGTTAATCTAAAAAATAAGACGTAACAACTCGTCAACTCTTAAAAACAACTTATCAAACATAAGAGTTTATCAATTATTTAAAATAAGCTTAGCCAAACGAATCCTAATGCAAATTAAAATCTAGACCTGAAAACTTTAATCGAAACTAAAATAAGAATATGTATTTACCTCAAAATAGTAATTAAACAAAATATCCTACTCTCAATCATCCTATGCTCAATAAGAAAGAATTAGTCAAATATATTGCTACAATTTGTCACCATATATATCATATGTTTTTCCTTTTGAATTTCAAATTATTTGACTAAGCATATTTCAAACCCAACTTGGAGCAATATAATTCAATAGAATGACAAAAGCAAGAGGCAAAAAAAGAACAAATAGTGGAGCAAGTAGCAATTAACAACACTTTCAAGAACCCCATGGGACATCAAATTCAATAAATTAATTAATTAGTAAATAATTAGTTAGAGCCTAAAAAATTTTTGGTTGTCAAGATAAAATTAACACATATAAGATTAAATAATTTAGTAAAATATAATTGTATTATTGGATCTTGAACGATCCAATAAATAAACATGCCTAGAAGATCACAAGATAAGCCATGCAGATCGACCCGACAAGTTATTGATGAAACCATATATCAAATAAAATCTAAATATTTAGTTAATAATGAATATGTGTCTATATGACAATGTTTGATGTTATGAACTAACTCCCATTCTGGTTAAGGATTCAAAACTTAATAACAAGAGTTAATCATAGAAATATTTTTTTTTAATTAAGTTGGATGTGGATATTTCAAATTCAAAATAAGATTAGTTTTTATTGATTTTGTTGGATAAAATTATTTATACAATGAATGTCAATCTTTAGTTTTGACTTTGAGTTAACTAAAGAATTAGTAAAGATATCATATTATCATGTGGCTATTTAAATTTTAACCACATGGCTGGCTCGTAATAGAAAATATTTCAACTATTTTTCGAATGTTCCATCCACTATCACACAAATTATTTAATTGGTCGTCAAGATAAAATTAACTAAAATAAGATTAAATAATTTAATGAAAATTTAATTGTTTTATCGGACGTCGAGATATTCAACAATTTTTTTTCTCTAAAAGTTAGGATTTACCCATCAAGTTATTTTGCATCCCAAACATCAAACAAAGTTCAATCCTTAGTTAATCATAACTAATAACCTAATATCCCAAAAATTGGACTTCGCTAATATTGATAAAATTGATAATATTAAATGTCAATTATTTTTTTTTTTAAATTCGAATAATTTTACATATTCCAATTTCGGTCCAGAAAAATTCAAAACAATTTAAATAAAAATATCTTAATTCGTAATGAAAAAAATGTTATTAAAAAATGTTATTCTGAAATCGAAAGCTTTTTAATGAACATATTATAAATCTTTAAATTTAAAAAAGAAATAGTATTAAAGAATTACTCCATCTGTTCCATAATAACCGTTTTTTTTTTAAAATAAAATCATATTATTTGTCACTTTTTACTTCCAATACTGCATTAAATGCATTTTTTTTCTTGCTAATTCAATTCTAAGTATTAATTACTCCATCTATCTCGTGTTATTTGTCTTTTTAGAGTTTCTTGTCCCAAATTATTTGTCATTTTAGATTTTCAATGAAACATTAATTACATTATTTTCAATTTTACCCTTTATCGCTCTAAATTAATTAGTTATAAAACAATTACTATCAATGATATTTTAGTGATTTTCTATGTTTTTTTTTACTATAATCTATATACATTTATTGATTTTATTAATATGTGCGCAAACAAGACAAAACATCATCTAAATTAGGAAGAGTGAGTATCTCTTATCATATCATTAACTAATAAATGTTATTTTAGTCTTTTTAATGTATTTTTCTTATAATCAAGACATATTTATTAATAGGGATTAGGGGTGGAAATCGGAACAAAATTTCCGATTTCCGCCGAATCCGATCCGAAAAATTCCGATTTTGGAAGGATTTTTTCAATTCCGAATTCCGAAATTCCGAATTCCAAAATTTCCGAAAAAAATCGGATCGGAATCGGAAATACATTACAGAATTTTGGAATTTCCGAATTCCGATCCGAAATTATTTCCGATTATTTCCGATTATTTCCGAATATTTCCAAATATTTCCGATTATTATATATATATATATATATATATATATATATATATATATATATATATATATATATATATATATAGACACACACACACACTAACTAGTAACACCGTACAAATATATTATTATTTATTACTTTATTTTCTAAACAATTAAAATGTAAATTCTAACCCTAATTGAATTACCCTCTCATTCTCATCTTCTCACCTCAGTCCTCACGCCGCTCCCCACTGTTTTTTTTCTGCCTTTTGCTTTTCTCCCACTAAAACCACCCTCGATTCTCCGTCAACCACCACCCGCTCCGCCTCTTCCTCTCCGCCGAGCACCAGGGCCGCCCTCTTCCTCTCCGTCAAGCACCAGCGCTGCCTCCGTCATTCTCTCCGCCTTGAACCGGCAACACCGCCCTCTTTCTCTCCACCGAAAACCAGCCCCGCCGCCCTCGTTCTCTCCGCCGAGCACCAGCCCCACCGCCCTCGTTCTCTCCGCCACGCCGCTCTCGTTCTCTCGACGAGCACTAGCCCCGCCGCCCTTTATTCTGTTTTCATTTTTTTTCTTTATTAAATCCTGGTATTCCGAAAATATTCCGAAAATATTCCGAAAAAATTCCGAAAATGAATGATTCCGAAAATGAATGATTCCGAAAAATTCCGATTTTCCGAAATTTCCGAAAAAATCGGAATCGGAATCGATTCTTGAATTCCGAAAAAATCGGAATCGGAATCGGAAGTCATTTTAGCCTTCCGAAAAAAATCGGAAAATTTCCGAAACACCCAAATCCGATCCGATCCGTCCGATTTCCACCCCTAATAGGGATAATTCAACAAACCCCCTCATTAGACTCCTCTAATAACAATGAGTCCAAATTTTTGTCTTATTTTTAAGTTAAATCTAAAGCATTTAAAATTAATAAAAGTTAATATAGTTTGACAATTATAACCTTTTCTCTTATCACGTTTCTTTATATTTTATATTTTATACCTTGTTCTTTTGTATTTCTATGTTATGTCCCACACCCAAACCCTAAATTTGTCGTTCTTCCTATCTACTTTCTTCCTTTTCTACACAAACCACACTCACGTGGTTTCAAATTCTCCAGTTCTCGGTCTGCCCCTTTGTCGGAAGAGTGAAATCATTCGCAAAGTAATCCACATTGTAGCCTAGGTGGACGAAAGACAACCTCGAAGAATTCAAACCTTTTGCTATCATTTGATTTGCAAGAAACCGGCGCCAATGAATAAGAACCATCAACAGGAAGACAGTTGGTTGAATTATTTGAAGTACTCAAACGGAAACCCGAGGGGTAGGAGCATGCGAGTTTATTCACGGAAACGCCATTAGTATATAAACCAATCTTCACACAAACAAATGGAATTCGACATGTATTGATAGGCCAAACAAACTCGTGTTTTTGTGCAGCTCCTGAGAAGCTACTGATAATGAGTCACCATTTATCAAGAATTTAAAATTGTAATTACATAGTGGTTTTCATTAATTATAGAATGGATTTTCGTAATGGAATTCGTTAATTATACACTGGTTTTCGTTAATTACAAAGTGGTTTTCATTAATTACAGAGTGATTTTTGTTAATTGACAAGTTTTTAGTAAATTTTTGTAATGGAATTTTTTAATTACATAGTGATTTTCGTTCATTACAGAGTGGTTTTCATTAATTACATAGTGGATTACGTTAATATTAATGTGGATTATGCTTATTTTATAGTAATGTTTACTTTATTTTCATAGTGGTTTTCGATAAATTTAGTGGTATTCGATGTGTATATTTCATTTTTTTTAAATATGAACCATTTAAAAAAGTGAAATAAAATAAACCAATTTTTGTTTTAAATTGATATAAGAAAAACTATCTAAAAAATAAAAAAAATGATAAAACAAAACCGAAATGGCGTGATAGGGATGATAATTGGGGGATGGTGTGGGAAGAAAATAGAGAGATTTGTATATCTACCAAAAAATAATTGATTTTTCAAAATAATATAATATGATAATTTTTAGTAATATAAAATAAGGGCATTTTGGATAATTCAAATCAATTGGGTTTGAAACAAATATCAATTAAAAAAAATGGATTTATCAAAACTCAAAATTCAACGAGGGTGTTTGTCATATAGCCCCAAAAAAAAAAATATCAGCGAAAATGATAAATGCAGGACGAGAAATGCTGAATGCAGTTTGGCCGAAAATTACATATAAAGGTAGTATAGTACTTTCGCTTTATCAGAGATATTTCAAAGGATGATTTGGAAGGGCTTTGAATAAGGAAAACTGATTAGGAACCCGATGGATGGAGTTTGTTAAGGCCATCAAACCTATGAACGAAACACATTGAATTAATTTGCATTTGACACAAATTAAAATGGTCAAAAGGCACGTTTAGTGTGTGTTTCTTGATATATATATATACAATTTGGAGCAGTACTTTCTTGACAAATTCTTCCCTTCTTCTTCTCCAACAAGTTCATTTTTCTTATTCAATCGTGTGCATATATATTAATGACCACCGTTTTGAACAAAATCATATTCACAAAATATAAAAACAACACTGCCACATATCAAATTTCTAGTCATTAAATTTTGTTTGGAGACAAAAGTCTTCTCCTAGTGTGAACATCTTAATGGAATTTCCCAAAGAAGAAATTATATATATATATATATATAATTTATTTTTAAAATTCAGAAAGATCGAAAGTCGAATGTTGGAAAATGGAGTGAAAACACTATTTGCAAACTCTAAAATTTTCAGATCAAAATCAACGAAATTCGAAATACTCGTTTTTTATCCACTTATAGTATAACGTACATAATAATATTAAGGGCAAATTGCGGTCGTCACCTCCTCAGGTAAGGTCAAATTACGAAAAAAACTCATTATATTTTGATAGTTACAACCACCCCCTAAATTATGAATCTTCTTACACGTTCGCCCTTGCCGTGTTAAACTTAGTGGAATCTTCTAGATTATGTCTCTTGGCTTGTAAATATTATATTGTGGTCATTAGAATCTGCATTTTTTCATAAAATGAGTACAAATTAGACAACATTCCACAAAATTTACAAAATCTATTGAATTTGACACCATAAGGGTCGACGTGTAAGGAAATTTATAGTTGAGGGTGTGGTTGTAATTACCCAAATAAAAGGAATTTTTTCTTAATTTGACTTTATCTCAATGGAGTGGCCGCAATTTAACCTTGTATTAATATTATTAATGTAATTTTTGGAAGAAACAAAAATCGAAAATTTGGAATTATTTTGTTAAATTAAAACCTGGTCGAAACTTAAAATCTCTTTAATCTTCCAAATCCATCCAAATAATTTAAAACTTAAAATCAGAAATCGGAATTTTTTAACTTAATATTCAAATTCAGATTGAAATATACAGAAATTGATATATTTTTTTCAAATTTAGAATGAAAAATCAGATCGAAATGAATGAGAATCCAAAACTTAATTCCAATTTACACAATATAGTCAATAATTATTAATAAATTATAATCCAAGTAACCATCTTTTTCTTTTTCATTAAATTAAATTCAATTAAATGAAATGTGCTCACATCACAAAATAGGGTAGGTTATAGTTGAGGACTTGGCCAATTCATCTTCAACCTTCCTACCATGGAAATTCAACTCTTTTCAACCTAATCTTTGAAATTTCAGACAGATAAACTAAATTAATAATTAAAAAAATCAGACCAACAAACTGTTTTTTTTTTATTTTCTTGAAAAAATCTGTTTTCTTCAATCCCAAAATTCCCAAACATGCATATACCACCAGAAACTGATGAAAACGACGTCGTTCGCAACAAATTATCAGATCGAACCGGTTGCGACGGCGGCGGTGTTCTGTTTTTCAATTTCCTCCGGCGATCGCTCAATCGTTTCATCCACTCGAAGCCGCCGCGGCGGCTGCTCTGTTTCTGCCGCCGCCGTGAATCGCCGGAGAAACGATTCTCCGTCATCTTCTTCGACGCGGAGGGCGTGCAGGTGGCGGAGAAGTTCAACGGCGAAAACCCTAGGATATTCAGCTACTCCGAGCTCTACATCGGCTCCAACGGCTTCCACGACGGCGAATTGCTCGGCAGCGGCGGATTCGGCAGGGTCTACAGGGCCGTTCTTCCCAGCGACGGCACGGCGGTCGCCGTCAAGTGCCTGGCGGAGCGCGGCGACACCTTCCAGAAGACCTTCACGGCGGAGCTTGTCGCCGTCGCCCACCTCCGCCACCGGAACCTCGTCCGCCTCAGGGGATGGTGCGTCCACGACGGTCTCCTCCTCCTCGTGTACGACTACATGCCCCACCGGAGCCTCGACAGAGTACTTTTCCGGCGGCCGGAGAATCCCCTCACCTGGGAAAGAAGAAAGAGAATCGTCGCCGGATTAGCTACCGCTCTGCACTACCTCCACGAACAGCTCGAAACTCAGATCATTCACCGAGACGTCAAAACCAGCAACGTAATGCTCGATTCCAATTTCGAACCCAAATTGGGCGATTTCGGGTTAGCCCGGTGGCTCGAACACGACCTCGATCCCTCCTACGAGCCCAAAACGCCGCCGGTTTCGACCAACCGCCGCTTCCGGCTGGCGGAGACAACCGGAATCGGCGGCACGATCGGGTACTTACCGCCGGAGAGCTTCCAGAAGAGAAAAACCGCCACCGCGAAATCGGACGTCTTCAGCTTCGGAATCGTCGTTCTTGAAATTATCTCGGGTCGACGTGCGGTGGATCTTACGTACCCGGATGACCGGATTATTCTCCTCGATTGGATCCGACGGCTCTCCGACGAGGGGGATCTTCTAGAAGCCGGGGACTCCCGGCTTCTAGATGGTTCTTACGAACTCTCCGACATGGAAAAAATCATAAGACTCGGGCTTATGTGCACACTCCACGACCCTCAATCGCGTCCTAGTATGAAATGTGTACTCGAACTTCTCTCCGGCGACGTGCACGGTGAATTACCCAAACTACCCTCGTTCCGGTCCCACCCTCTCTACATCTCCCTTTCGTCGACAACCACGACCAATACGACGAGGACGACGAAGGCGAATTCTAATTCTTCGGGAGTCGTAAGCATTAGTACGACTTCATCGGGCTTCGTCACCGCCAATACAGAGACCCTATATTTGACTGCAGATGAGTCCGAGAGAAGTAGGAGTGTTTCCGTCTTTAGTACATCTCGAAATGACAAGAGGACTTTCGTCGACGTGGAAACCCCTAGAGCGATAACCTACGACGAGATAGTTTCAGTCACGGACAACTTCTCCGACTCGCGCAGGGTGGCGGAGGTCGACTTCGGGACGGCATACCACGGCTTCCTCGAGGGGGGACGCCGCCACGTCATCGTGAAGCGTCTCGGCATGAAGACGTGCCCCGCCCTGCGGAAGAGGTTTGCGGACGAGTTCCGGAACCTTGGACGGCTCCGCCACCGGAACCTTCTCCAGCTCTGTGGGTGGTGCACCGAGCAAGGTGAGATGCTCGTGGTCTACGACTACTCCACGAGCCGCCACCTAAGCCGCGTCCTATTCCATAATCATCATCGAAAAGAGAAAAATTGGAAATCGGAGCTGAGTTGGCGTCAAAGGTACAACATCGTCAGATCGCTCGCGTGCGCTATTCGTTACCTCCACGAGGAGTGGGAAGAGCAAGTGGTGCACCGGAATATCACTTCCTCTGCGGTTATACTTGACCAAGATTCAAGTCCGAGGCTAGGCTCGTTCGCCCTAGCCGAATTCCTAACCAGAAACGAAGACGGGCAACACGTATCGCCCGTCGACAAGAAGAAATTGGTCCGGGGGATTTTCGGGTATATGTCGCCGGAGTATATCGACTCCGGCGACGCGTCAACAATGGCCGATGTCTATAGCTTCGGGGTCGTTCTTCTCGAGGTGGTCACCGGGCAGGTGGCGGTTGACTTTAGTCAACGGGAGGTGTTGCTAGTGAAACGAGTGCGCGAGTTAGTCGAAGAGCGGAAAAGGGGTTACGAGGAGTTGGTGGATTGGAGATTGGACGGAGAATTCGAGGGGAAGGAATTAGAGAGGGTGGTGAAATTAGGGATTGCGTGTACGCGGTCCGATCCGGAGTTGAGACCGAGCATGAGGCAGATAGTGAGCGTAATGGACGGTCACGATCGATGGCTTGTCGAGATGGAGTCGAAGAAGGAGAGCGGAGACGAGTGGAGAACGAGGAATCGAGCTTGTATGTGTATGGTTAGAAGAATGCAAGCTCTTGGTATACATTGATGTTTTTTTTTTTTTTTTTTTTTTTTGTACATTTTTTGTGTTTGGGATTATGAAAATATATATGTTTGTTCTTGTGTTTATGTAATTGACTCTTCAATTTTTTTGATTTTTAGAACCCCAAAAAAAAAAAAGAAGAAAACCAATTTTTTCGGAAGTGAAAAACTAATTCAAATTTTGTTCCGAAAACCTTCGAATATTCAAAAATCAACATTTCCGAATTCCACCGATTCTCGTCTGAAAAGTTTCGATTTGGGATATTGTTTTTCGTTATGAATTCCGGAAGTACCAAATTTTCCGGGTTTTTTTTGGAACGTAATTGGAATACATATTAGATTCTGATTTCCGAGCGGATTAATTTCTCAATACGTTTCAGAAACAGTTTGCGAAAATTACATTATGATAGCACTGTTATTATGTATTCTTTTTAATACAGGTAACTAAGAAACTAAAAATTTCTAATTTCTCCGATTTTCATCCTAAATTATTGAATTTCGCAATAAGTTTAATTGTTCCAATTTTCGAAATTCTGATTTTTTATTTTTCCCAAAATTATTTGGAACGTAATTCGGAATAGTTTTAAGTTTCAAAACAAAATTAGAATGTTTTCAGAGTCTTAATTATGAACTGATCCGTCCGATTTGCATTCATAAACATATCTAATTTGGAATAATTTCCTATATTTTTTTTATATTAATTAAAAATACTGAAATGCTAATTGTAGCGGGACTTTTATTGAAATTGGCTTATTTGCAGCGGTAGTCTCATTTGTCAATTTCCTAACTTTCTAAAAAAATCGAAACTCTCTCAACTAAAAAAAGTCGAAAACTTAGAATTTGAAACTCGTTCGACAAATTCAAAAACGAACAACGACTTATTCGATGGCTGATCCGAATAACTTTTATATGGTAAAAAGAAAGGAAAAAAAAATAAAAATAAAAGATGGTGTAATCGTGCTATACAGCACGAGAAGTATCAAAAAAAGGAAAAAATTTGGAGTTACCCGTGCTGTACAGCATGGGAACATGGGTCTGAATTTTCAATTTTTTTTTTTTTTTACTTTATTCCTTTGTATTATTAAATTTTATAATTTGGTAGGGTGATGATGGTGATTTTGACAAAAAAATTGACGATGAATGTACAAACGAGTACAATAATCCGAATATGTGTTATCATGTTTCTCAAATAATTATAAAATTTGATATTTAGAAAAAAAAAGATTAAAAAAAAAATAAAAAATATTAAAACTTTAAGTTCCCGTTCTGCAGAACACGGGAACTTGAATAATCTTCAAGTTCCCGTGTTCTGCAGAACGGGAACTTCATGTTTTTTGAGTCCTCCGTTCTGCAGAGCACGGGAACATGAAGATTATTCAAGTTCCCATGTTCTACAGCACGGGTGATTCACATTTAATTTTATTTTTTTTTCCGAAAATAAAAATTCAAAAAACAGTTTGAAGGTCCCGTTTTCTGGAGCACGGAATTTTGAATTTCCCGTTTTCTGGAGCACGGAAACTCGAAGAAAATTCAAGTTCCCGTGCTCTGCAGAACGGAGGATTCAAGCCGTTTGAATCTCCCGTTCTGCAGAGCACGAAAACTCGAATGTTCTTCGAGTTTCCGTGCTCCATAACACGGGAGCTTTAAATTTTTATTTTTTTTTTCGAAATTTTGCTAGATCTAATCCTAAACATGTGTTTTTACCTAAATTGGAAATAAAACTAATTAAAAGTAGTAGGATATTGAAAATTTTAATGATGAAACGAACTATGAGGTTAATCTAGCATTAATGTACCCATGGGAATAAAGTATCATATGAAGCTTACTTATTTGGAGAAAAAAAAAAATAATAAGAAGAAGAAGAATAATTTTGATGGACGATGGTTTATGCATTCAATTAGTTATATCAAAACTTCAATTATTTCTTTAAAATGAAACAATGTTTTCAATCAAATAGTTAGCTACCATTTATCTCCCTTGTGTTGTTTGGCTCGTCTGCACATACTCAGTGGGGTAGTCAGTATAGGACCAGGGGCCACAGACCCACATCCCTCCTCCTCCTCTTAAATTTTAATTTTTTTATTGCAATATATGTTTATATAATGTGCTTCTATAATTTTTAACAATTTAGTTTAAAAAAAAAAGAAGAAGTTGACTAGTTTTAATTCCAAAAAATAAAGAAAAATAATAAATTAGTTTAACAAGTAAAATAAAGAAGTTACATATTGTGAGTTGGAATTAGGGGCAAGTCCACCTTTGTGACTCAAGTTCATTCTCGATTGAAAAAAATTCCACTCCGTTGCACTTATATATATTTATTAAATCCACCTAATTTTTATTATTTAATCTTTCAAAATTTAAATTAATGCAAAAAAATTCTAAGTTTTTTCTATTGCTATTTTCCAATTTTGTTAAAAAGAAAATCATAAATGTTTTTTCACAGGCGCTGCCCCCGGACCCCAAAACTTTAAGTCCATCATTTAATAATATTCTAGATTGAGTAAACTGCAAATACTATCCCTGTGTTATCTCGAAATAGCAAAAACCCCCCTGTGATAAATAAACTAGCAAAAACCCCCCTGTGAAATTTAGTCACAGGCAGAATTCCCCCTAGCTGATTTTTTAGACTTGAAATGACAAAATTGTCCCTCAAAATGTATTTATATATATACATATTATATGTATATTTATTCTTTTTAATTTATTTGTTTAGAAATTAAAAAAATAGTAAACAACTAAATTGATTATTTTTTAAATAAAATAATTAAAATATTTATAAAATATAAGAATTTACTAATTGCAAGACTTCAGGGGTATTTGGGTCTTTTCATATCAAGTCAACCCTCAAATAGTTCCATAGGGGGGTTTTTGCTATTTAAATAATTTCACAGGGGAGGTTTTTGCTAGTTTATTTATCACAGGGGGTTTTTGCTATTTCAAGATTATACAGGGGTAGTTTTTGCAGTTTACTCATTCTAGATTTGAAACACTTGGAACAATTATTGTTATCATTATTTTATTTGCGTTATTTTTTATTTAATTTTTTTAATGTATATTCGACCCTTGGTGATATTACTCATTAGAAGCTTCGGAACTTAATTTTTAAAGATCGAAAATAAAATTGATGATTCAAATATTTGTGCCAATTATTTTATACAAGTACATGAATAGGTGGTAATTGCTGAATTAAGCACGATAATTTGAATAATTCCTGTAACGCTCTTGACAAATATACAAACAATTGACAGTTCAAACAAAAGAGAGAAAAAATAAGTGTAAGAAAAAAAAATTAATAAATAAAGAAAAGAAAATAGTTCAATTCTTGAAATGATTATAAATATATAAATTATCTATTTATTTCATACAATATTGGACATCATCCACTCCACTGCCCTCATATTGCTGTTGTAATCAAGTGGCATTACCGAGTCTCCGTTACTGAACAAAGGGCGTGCCCGTTTCTTGAAAGCCGGATCGAAGCCCGATTGAGAAAACGGGGGCCCGTTTGAGATCAAGACACTATCCGTGGAGCAGTCACCGAGCCGAGAGGGCATAATCGGAACATTTTTGTTGTTCATATTATTATACGATAAAAGCCCGTTATTATTATTACAGTCATTAGCAACCTTAATTGCCAGCTCGGAGAGCTCCTCTCGAGCGGCCTCTAATCCACCGTCGGGGACCACCGTTTGTTCATCGAGAGCTTTGCAGGCTTTCTCGAGTATCGATTGTAGGTACTTGCCTTGTGCTTCTATTCGGATCTCTAGATGCCGTTGAACCTGATTTATTTATTTATTTTTAATTAAAAAAAAACAATGTTTTGGTGATGAAATACAGAAATAGAAAGTAAACAGAGTTTTTTTTTTTAAATAATAGGCTTTTTTGAGTACTGGTGGGGGCCATGGCCCCCCCTCCCTATGTTGGCTCCACTACTGCCGTTTAGACTTTAGTGTTGAAAGTAAAGATAAAGAAAATTAACCGCGTTCATACATGGCGTAAAGGAAACTAATAATCGAGCCTCGATGGAAAGTAAAACCTAAAATTAATATGTAAAGATGAAACTTTGAGCACTGATTAAATTTATTTATTTATTTTTTTATTTTTTTGAGAAAAGGAAAACAAAGAATCTATTGCATATAAGACATAAAAATTATGGAGATAGGGAAAAGAATTCGAACCTCGAGTTGTTCGTGCAGTCTTCGCTGAACTTCCATCTGTGCGCGCAAAGCCTCGGTTACTTGGTAACCACTGTAAAAAAAATGTGAAAGGCATAACTAGAATTAATAAACGAAAAAAAAATTGGTCGAAAAAAAAAAAGTTAAAGAAATCGTAGGAGGTAAAAAGTACTCGTTTATATCTTGTGCCATAATTTTCGACGAAGCTGATGTGGATGAACCTGTATCCTGACTCTCGGCAATACAAGATGCTGCAATAATATTAAATCACCACCAAATCAATCAACAATAATAACCAACATTTTTATTGTCAATGCACGCACGATTCTTTATGCAATGTGTTTCATTTTCTTTTTTCCGACCCGTTTCGTACGATTGAACATGAAAAAAAATTGCGGAAAAACAAAAACAAGGGTGGAAACATCTAAGAAACGAGTATGAAAAAAGTACCGTCTTTCGAGTTTTCGGTTAACTCCTTATTTGCTTGCTTCCCCAACCGATACTTCTGCAATACAAAAAATTTACTCGATAGTCAATGCTTGTAAGAATAAATACGACTTTTTTTTTTCTTATCGGAAATAAAGTATAAAACTAAACCTGAAGATGAGACTTCAAATGATATAAAGTCAAGCCCTTTACACCCATTGTTCTCATAATTGTTTTCGGAGTTGCTTCTGTTCGTAACAAGCAAGTATAATCACCTCGTCAATCCAACTAAATCATCAAAACATGTAACGACGATTCGTAATTATACATATTGCCTATTTATAATCCGTAACTAAATTTCGAGAATAAAATACTCTCCGTTCTTTAGTGTAAATAATTCTTTAGTGTGATCGCAAAACCGCCCCCATCTCCATCGAAAATCAAATAAGTATTATTTCAAGATCCTTTTTCTTTTTTAAATTTCCATTTGAAAAAAATTATAAGACCCTGTAATTGAATCAACTCCGAAAAATTGAAAATTCTAGTTCGAACGATTGAAATAAATACTAAGTTCCTTTAGCTAGAAATCTACAAAAAAACAAAACACACACACACACACACACACATTTGCAGCATAAAGATTCATCTTTTTTTCAACTTTTTTTTTCAGAAAAATTTAAAATTAAAATTAAATTCAATTAAAATTAATTAATTCCAAGCATATAATTTCTTTTTGGAGTAGAAAATTTGTTAGTTAGAACCGTACCAAATTACAATTTTTTTACACACACACACACACACATTTGCAGCATAAAGATTCATCTTTTTTTCAACTTTTTTTTTTCAGAAAAATTAAAATTCAAAATTAAAATTCTCAGCTTTTTAATTCAATTAAAATTAATTACTTCCAAAATATAATTTCTTTTTCGAGTAAGCAAGAAAATTTGTCAATTAGAACCCCTACCAAATTCCAATTTTTTTACACACACAAACAAAAAAAAAAACAGAGACAGGAAATTGGAAAATCTGAAGCATTAATTAATTATATGTGTGAGAGAACAAAGACATGCATATGAAGAAAAAGCAGGGGAGGAGGGGCTCACTGTCGGGGCCGCCGAGCTGGGTGACGGCGTCGATGAATCTGTCGTGGAGCTCCGCCGTCCACCGGAGGCGGGGTTTGGGATCGGCGGTGAGGACAAGGCACGCATCTCCAGGGAGGTTGGTCCCATCCAACGACGACGACACGTGGTAGTCCACCCCCCCACCACCACCGTTCGCCTCCATCGCCAAACTGTGGATTGGCAAACCAGAATACATTTCTCTCTCTAGACTCTCTCTCTAGAACAACGTTAATTATTTCAAGAAAATCTGACAGAAGATTATGGGAAGGGTGTGACGAAATACCCGGTGGCTGAAACGGGCCGCAAAAGGAAATCCAGTTTTGTGTGGTTTTAGAAGGGTGGTTTGTTTGTGTAGTTAAAAGGGGGTGGTGGGTGGGGGTGGGGTGGGGGTGGCGGGTGCGGGGGTGGGCCGGTGGGGGAGGAAAACAAGACAGCGATGTCTTGTTCTGTACTGTCTTTGTCTGTTATTTTTGGCCTGTATTTGTCTTTTCTTTACCCCTCTCTCTCTCTCTCTCTCTCTCTCTCTCTCTTTCTCTCTCTAGAATATACATGGCTAGTGCGTGTGGGTGTGTGTGAGAGAGAGTGGGGGTAACATGTAGCATGGGCTGGCAATTGCCATTTCCGATGTTTTCTCTGTAGAGTTCTTTTTACATCAACTGGAAAAAAGATTACCTTCAAATAAAATGCACTAGTACTAGGGGTGGTAAACGAGTCGAGTCGGTTCGCGAACTCGAGCTCGAGCTCAAATTTAATTATTCGAAAGATCGCGAGCCGGCTCACGAGCTGTCTTTCTTTTTTTAATATATATATATATATATATATTATTCTTATTATTATTAACTAAATAGTCGATAATAATAAATATTTCTAGTATTTAAATAGAAATAAATCTATATTATTTAGATAATTCATAATAATATAAAATATTATAATAATTGTTAGAATTTATTTCGTGCAGTTATTAAATTATTTGTGTCAGATTCAGTTTTTCGTTCACTGTTGCGTGAAGTGTTGCAACAGTTCGTGAAGCAGTTCGTAAAAACAGAAATAAACGAGACACAAATTTTAATGTGGTTCGGATACAACTGTACCCTACATCCACGGGGACCTGCAAATAAAATTTACTAATTTTTAGTTTTACGAATACAATAATAGGACTTAATCAAAATACAAAGACTCCCTCTTTGTTGACGCCGTTCTTGTATACTACGCTGAATTATAAATCTTCAATTTGCAGCACGTCCCTTGCTCCGCACGGTTGAACTCCCTTCAACGCTGAATCCCTCAGTCGGCGGATCGATCTCCTCCCGAGATCTGTTTAAGCCCCTCTCCCGAAGAACCGATCTTCTTTTTGTATAGAAGAAGCAAACTTGTGATACTCCTTGAATCTTGGTGTCTTCACCACAAAGCCTTGAAGCCGGTATATTTTCTATGAAAATCACGTATCACGATGGAACAATAAAAACGAGAGCCAAGAATATTTTCTGTGAAAACTTCTCTCGATAAAAAGATGTTCCGGGCGCAGCAAATAAAAAGAGCAGAAAAGTATGATTTTTCTCTCCAATAAAACGCATGAAACCTATTGCTGAGGTAGCTCTCCTTTTATATCCTACGCCATAAGATCCCTATACAAGGAAAAGTCAGAGACCACAATCTTAGAAATACAAGTCACGTAGGAATCTAAATCTTAGAGATATAGGAGATTGATTTGCCTTATCAATAAATAATTCCCATATAAAATAATATCTCAAATATTAATAAACCAAGGAAACCACTTCTTCCTTTTTCAATAAAAAACACACGGCAACATGAAGACTTGTTGCCCAAGACTTTGAGAATAATTAGACTCCAATTTTGATTCTAACAATAGGAGACCTGCACACAAGAAAGTTTTGGGTTAAAATAAGAATAACTCTTTAGAAGAATAATTCCTATTATAAATCAATTAATGACAAATTAAAAGAATTAAAAGCTACAAGGACTCTTCCCTTCTTTAGCTCACGGTATATGAAAACTTGTGGCACAAGTTTTATTAATTCTCGTACAATTAGAATCCATAGGATTCTAACAATCTCCCCTTTTGTCGTTTATTGATTATAATTATTTTCTCCCGCTGAGTAAAAAACCTGAAAATAAAACAATCAGATGATTAGACCGAAGCAAATAAAACAAAAGATCATCATCAACTCTTTTCAACAACAAGAGTGGCATCAACTGCTGCAACAGTAAGTGCCACAGTTTCAGCAACTGTTCCCACAGTAGTGGCTTCGGCAGGTGGTTCACAACGGAGTCAGCTCCCCCTGCATGTGTATCTCCCTCTGTGAATGATCCTTAGGCAGCTCCTCTTGTAAATGCATTCATTCTTCCCCTTTGGTTACTCGGCTTGATAGACTTGGAAGGCGGTGGATGACAACGTGGTAAATTATCCACGTGATAAGAGACTCAGCAAATAACATCGGCATTATAGCTCCTCCTTTTATATTCTTGTGAAGACCTAAACCAATTAATGACAATAAACATCTCCATAGAATTTCACTTGGTGTTGTGGACTTGAATCCCACGAGATTCTAACACTCTCCCCCTTTGGCATTGATTGGTCAGAATATTTACTCCCCCTAACTATATGATACATGCATGAACAAGGGTTAGCAAATTCAGAATAACATCTGCACATATAAACTGTTGCAACAGTTTATCAAACAGTTCACCAGATAATGTAAACTGTAAATAAACCATAGTTCCAAAATAAAAGCAGATAATTCGTTCAGATAAGCACGAGATAAAAAGGATATGCAGTAGCAGAAACAACTTCTCTTCATAATGCTTATTATTTGTCCTATATTTCTGCCCAGCAACTGTCTCATGCACTGTTTCAACAGTTGTCTGAATCCCCCTGCATTCCTGCACTGTTCCAGCAACTGTCGCAACAGTTGTCGGAACTCCCCCTGTGTTCATGCCATTGTTACTGTTCTTTTCTCATGTTCTTTTCTCCCCCTTTCTGGGCAATCACCATGCAGAGATAACTCAACATGGACTAATGATCTTGATGATTCAAGCAAGCTGTTCAAACACTTAACAAAAAGATCAAAACGAAGAGAGAATCTTGGAAGTAAGTGAGAAGAATCACTATACATAACGTGCACATAAAATCACAAACTCACAAACTCAATACCACACGATAATTGCAATGCGAAAATCAAAGGATAGTGATATCAAATCCAACATTAAATAGCAAAGACTAAAGACTTTGCCAAACTTCATAAGAAACGTGGAAATGTAAGGAGTAAGCCCAATAGTTCCGGCTGCAACAAAAAAATTAAATTTAACCGGCACATAAACAAAAAAACCCGTCTCTCTCTCTCTCTCTTTTTTTTTTTTTATTTTTTTATTTTTTTTTTTAAAAAATGCCTAATGCAAGACAAGAAGTAAACATGAGAAATAAACATGAGTGAAGAGACATATGTGAATAGGATACTGCATGGACAAACAAAACATATGGGATTTATCTTCACATTTACGACAAGCGCAATCCCCAAAAATCCGACTGCCAATGCAACCAATAAACTTAATAATCCCAAGTCAAACACAAAGATGCTCTTATTAGGTAGCGTACACACACGTCTAATGGTAGCTTTTTCCCATGAAAAACAGAGCAATTAAAAGGAACGAGATTATGCTGGTCGTGCAATGTGTAGTCCCCTGGGCTTTCTAATTGAGCTTTGTAGTAAGTGTTCGGTCAAGTGGTTTACTGGCTCGACTCAACTAGGCTTCGAACTATTCACTGACCATATATATAATTTATATTGGCCGTGCAATGTGTAGTTCCCTGGGCTTTCTAATTGAGCCTTGTAGCGAGCTTTCGGCCACGTGATTTACTGGCTCGACTCAAAAAGGCTTCGAACTATTCACTGACCAAATGGTTGTAGTTATATATATTAGTAACAGTAGTTCAAGAGTAGCTTTCACTCATTAAAAGAGGCAGCTTTTCCCTATAAAAACATCCAACCATGACAAGACTATTCAGAGAAATAAATAAGTTGGAGCCTTTTAAGTAATCATTTTGGGAATTGGTGAAGTTCTACCCCACAAAATTTAGAAATACACGAAGTATCAAATTCACATTTGTCTCAATCATATGCAGTATGCTTAATGCAGGTCCTATATGAGATGCAAAAACATATGAAGTGTCCTACCACTAAAAGTTGCAAGTCTGGACACACAGACTGTTGCAACAGTTCATGCAACTGCATCAGATTAAACAACATAAATTCCCAGCGATTTTCGCAAGGAATCAAATTTATGTGCATCAAGGGTTTTTGCAAAAGCATCAGTTAATTCATTCTCCGTTGCAACATAATCAATTGAGACAACCCCCTTTTCGACCAAGCCCCTTATGAAACAATGACAGATATCAGTAAGCTTAGTTCTCGAATGCTGAATTGGATTCATAAACTTATTTTTCGCATTCAAATTATCACAATTCAGATTACCAAGTTTTTTATTCCCAAAACTAGCTTTGTCACCAGAACTGTTGGAACAGTTAGTACTATCATGACATGAGTTTAAAGAAGTAATGGCAGATAAACAATTAAGATCAGACTTCTTTACCCAAATTTTTTGTTGAGTTTTATTCACTAAATCAACCTTTATCTTGGGTTTTTGAGACGACACAAAAGTGTGATCAATTTTGGCGGAAAGTGGTGAGCGGGCCATTATTCTTTTAACTAATTTCAAGTACTTAAAACACCTAGGTCGTATATGACCAGGAGCATGACAAAAATGACAGGTAGGGACAAAACGTTTTCTTTGAGATGACTGAGTTGATGCAACTGTCGCAACAGTTTGTGAAACAGTGGATTGTTTAACAAAATTGATTTTTCTTTTTGAATCTTCTTTCTGTTTCAATGCATCATTAGATAGCTGATTACGTCCTATACCTGTACGACCGCAATTCGGCTGATTTTGGTTCAAAATTTCATTCAAAGTTACCCTACCAGTATTAAACTTAGAAATAGCATCTTGGGTTTGAGCAAATTTAGCCTTCAAGCTATCTGTTTCTCTACTAGCAGAAATAACATTTTGTTCAAGAGTAGAAATTCGTACTTTCAATACTTTGTTTTCCTCAATTAGGACAAGCTTCTCTTTTTCTAAGAATTTATTTGACTCACACACCTGAAGAAATTGTTCGTACATCTTTTCATAGCATTGCTTTATTTCTTCCAAGGATGACACGTCATCATCGCTGTTGTTTTCTGAATCCAAATCATCACCTGCAAGATTTAACAGAGTTAATCTTTTATCAGATATTGAATGCAACTTATCATACCTAAGTTCTGTCTGAACAGTCTGTCCAACTGTTGCAACAGTTTCAGCGACAGTCTGTTTGCACTCGTTTATCTGAGTAGTTCCTTCGTAGGCCTCTTGTAGAACATCCCATGCCTCCTTTGCTGATTTGCACATTGATATCAATTTGAATTGATCTTCATCGATACAACTCAAGATAGCATTGGTTGCCTTGGAATTATAATCTGCTATTCGTACTTCTTCATCAGTCCACTTCTCTTTTGGGGTTTGAATGATCTCGTGTGACTCATTCATTGAGGTAGGATGTGTCCAACCAATTAGAATCGCGCGCCAGGCCCATTCATCGATAGATTTGATGAACATCTTCATCCTTATTTTCCAATCAGAGTAGTTCAATTCACCCAAGAGAGGTGGTAGGAATGCGCCTTCACGATGATTATTCATATCTGCACAAAACAAATTAAAAAATTAAATCCCAAAATCTCACTAAGTGTATCTAGTGACAGGCTCTTGATGCCAATTGTTAGAATTTATTTCGTGCAGTTATTAAATTATTTGTGTCAGATTCAGTTTTTCGTTCACTGTTGCGTGAAGTGTTGCAACAGTTCGTGAAGCAGTTCGTAAAAACAGAAATAAACGAGACACAAATTTTAATGTGGTTCGGATACAACTGTACCCTACATCCACGGGGACCTGCAAATAAAATTTACTAATTTTTAGTTTTACGAATACAATAATAGGACTTAATCAAAATACAAAGACTCCCTCTTTGTTGACGCCGTTCTTGTATACTACGCTGAATTATAAATCTTCAATTTGCAGCACGTCCCTTGCTCCGCACGGTTGAACTCCCTTCAACGCTGAATCCCTCAGTCGGCGGATCGATCTCCTCCCGAGATCTGTTTAAGCCCCTCTCCCGAAGAACCGATCTTCTTTTTGTATAGAAGAAGCAAACTTGTGATACTCCTTGAATCTTGGTGTCTTCACCACAAAGCCTTGAAGCCGGTATATTTTCTATGAAAATCACGTATCACGATGGAACAATAAAAACGAGAGCCAAGAATATTTTCTGTGAAAACTTCTCTCGATAAAAAGATGTTCCGGGCGCAGCAAATAAAAAGAGCAGAAAAGTATGATTTTTCTCTCCAATAAAACGCATGAAACCTATTGCTGAGGTAGCTCTCCTTTTATATCCTACGCCATAAGATCCCTATACAAGGAAAAGTCAGAGACCACAATCTTAGAAATACAAGTCACGTAGGAATCTAAATCTTAGAGATATAGGAGATTGATTTGCCTTATCAATAAATAATTCCCATATAAAATAATATCTCAAATATTAATAAACCAAGGAAACCACTTCTTCCTTTTTCAATAAAAAACACACGGCAACATGAAGACTTGTTGCCCAAGACTTTGAGAATAATTAGACTCCAATTTTGATTCTAACAATAGGAGACCTGCACACAAGAAAGTTTTGGGTTAAAATAAGAATAACTCTTTAGAAGAATAATTCCTATTATAAATCAATTAATGACAAATTAAAAGAATTAAAAGCTACAAGGACTCTTCCCTTCTTTAGCTCACGGTATATGAAAACTTGTGGCACAAGTTTTATTAATTCTCGTACAATTAGAATCCATAGGATTCTAACAATAATAATAATATAAAAATTAAAAAAAATTATAGCTAGAGTTCATTATTTATTTTATAATTTTTTTTTATTTTCATATAAATATTTTTTTAATAAAAAATAAATAATTAAAAAAAAATATGAGCCCAAGCTCGAGCTCGTCAAAATTGGCTCGAGCTCGAGCTAAAAAAAATTGACTCGATGAGCTCGAGCTCGGCAACATGGACTCGAGCTCGAGCTGGCCAAAACAGCCGGGCTCGGCTCGTTCACACCAGTATTATACTTTTTTTATTTGTTCTAATTTTATATTTAAATGATTTTAAGATATTGAGAATTATGTAAATGGCAACTTCTTATTTTTCGAGACTATATCACGTAGGACTGTTGGCAATTAAATTCTAACATGGGTCAGTGGCGGGGCCACTCTTTGGCAAGAGTGGACTCCAGCCCAACCTGAATTTCTAAAAAATTCTACTAAATATTATAGCTATATGTAATTAGTCCACTTAAGTAATTTAATGTAGTTCACCCACCACAAAAATAATGTGTTATTAACTAAAGTTTATAAACTTTTAGTTATTTTGTGTTACTTTATATGAATGGATCAAAAAAAAATCTCCAAGGCCATGCCCCCGAACCCCCGCAAATATTAAGTCTATACTGTCTCAAATTTCTGGCTCCACTACTGACATGGGTCAGTTGAGACAGGCCCACTTGGTTCAATCGCCAAGTCATAACACATAGTTCCGATACAATGTTAAGTACTCGGACAATAAGTTGAAATTGAACATTCGCTACTTGTATTTATAAAAAAAAATAAAAGAAGAAGCTTAAGTCAAGGTCAAGAAGAGTGATTATATTCGAAAGTTCGCGTATAAAACGTTTAGTGTAAATTAATTAAATAAAACGTACAATAATTGAAGGCATTATTAGGTATAAAATAAAAACCAAGAATACGATGGAATTGACCGGAGTGGAAAACCTATGCCTCATAGGGCGGCCTTGTGGCACTTTTACATGCCCAATTTATGTACATGGTTATTAACTTATTATGATTGGTATTGTGAATTAGATGTACAAATTGTAAATTGTAACGAAATTTCAATTTCAATTTCTAAGGAATATTTTTCTCATTCCAATTCTTGAAATTGTGATTTTTCTATACGAACTTTTTCACAACGAAATTTTAAAATTTCTACCTACTCGATCGTGTGCAGCTTTGTCGGTGTAGTGTTGAGATTTATTTGTGTATAAGAGGATCATGCTAACAACGAAACTTATCCAATGAAATAAGGACATGCGCGTCTTTATCGGAATTTCTTTGAATTAAAATTGAAATTAGTTGTAACTTCCGGAAAAAAGAAACCGCAAAAATCCGAATGTGCCTAATTTAATCGGGCCGATTTCCACCCCTACTATAAATTAGTCCTTATAAAAATTAATAGAAAAGTCTAATTTAAAGCATTGATAAATGTACATATAGCAATGCTGACAGTTAGCTTTCAGACAAGAGGTCTTTCAAATTTCCAAAAATGTGGTGAAAAAAACACAAGTGGAGTTTGATTTTATTGTTGACATGATTTTTAATTTTATTTTATGAACTATCTAATATTTTATCCAACTTTGTCCCATTTAACCACTCTTATTGGAAAAAAAAAATGAGAGAAAAGTTTGTTGTAAAATTAACCTTTTTATGGGATGAAAATCGTGTAAAAGATCATATCTTACTTTATGAAATGTAAAAATCTTACTAAAATTGGACCAAATAAATACCATTTACTCATTGAAAACAAATCTTTAGGTTAGAAAATAATATTATATATACTAGTATTCTTCCTCGTGTGATGCACGGGATAACACTTTTAAAAGTGAAAGAATAATTAATTTAATACGTGACAGAAACAATTATAATAAAAATACATTATACTATAGTAATAAAATTTATTAGTGATATTTAAATTTACAGTAACAACATCAACGTTACATTAATATTCATTCAAATTTGATAATATAAACCTATTCAACAACATATTATATAAACTCAATTTTCGTAATATAAAATTAATTGTTAAATAAATGGATCAATTAATAAAGTAAAAAAATAAAAAGAATTTCGTAGAGGAAAAGAATAGAAAAAAAAATATTATTTAAAAATGCCATTAAAAGGAATGCTGAATAATAAAGAGAGATGCAAAGCGTTGCACTGGGATAAGAACTAAAAAGATAAAGAAAAAATATAATAAAAAAAATTAATAAGAGAAAAAAAATTACAAAAATTTCCTTAGGGTTTCTTAGGGTTGTCCTAGTGTTTCCTTATATTTATATAAAATAAAATATAAATATATATATATATATATATATATATATATATATATATATATATATATATATATATATATATATATATATATATATGAAAATCGTGTAAAAGATCATATCTTACTTTATGAAATGTAAAAATCTTACTAAAATTGGATCAAATAAATACCATTTACTCATTGAAAACAAATCTTTAGGTTAGAAAATAATATTATATATATATATATACACAAAGCGATTCATGATGTTTACATTCGAGAAACCTAATAAAGATTTATCAATCTTTTGAAAATCGGACCGAACATTGACCCGAACAAGTTAATGGGTCTCGGTTGGGCCTGTTGAACCGGGGACCAACCGTTTTTTTTTTCATTTTTTTTATAGTTATTTATATTTCCAATTAAAATGTAAATCAAACTTATTTTTCTTTTACAAGCACAACATATCAACACACACACACAACATATCAACACACACGTATTACACCGAATCGTTTCAAATATTACAGAAATTATAATAAAAAAACATGTCTTCCAACTCCAAGATTTTTTATTTTGATTTTTTTTTTTCAAGTGGGCAATAAAAAGACGTCAATTTGGCCATTTTATTTGTTTATTTTTGTAAAACAAAAAAAACACAATTTTAGACAATTTTGATATGACGGTTCAATCAGACCGACCAGCCAAGACAATGGTCTGCGGTTTAACCGATTCCACCGGCCAGTCCAGTCCGTCTTTCAAAACACTGAGATTTACAAAGAAATGGCCTCATGAATTTAAATATTTATTTATATTTGGCAAAACTATTAGAAAAACTATATAGTAGTATCCAATATATAAAAAAAATTGCCTATAGTCAAGTCATTGTCCCAAAAGCCCTTTGGAAACGGACCACTTATTGAAATATATGTAATTATGTAACAACTTGTGCTATACCCCACACCTTTTACAAAATAATTTTGAATAATTGTGAGCTTCAATCATTTAAGTCAACTTGGGACAACTCCACAACAAATAAGTGACAAAATCCTAACCGGCCAAACGTTAACTACCATCATAATATACATATAATATAAGGATTTGAATACCTTATTTATATATATTCATATTTTTGTTGATCTTATATTATATGGTTGAGGATTTAATGCAACCTTGGCTTTGTTACGAGAGTATCTCTATACAAATACTCATTATTAGAGTATTATTGTTTTGAGATATTCGTGAAAGGTCTTGAGAAGAAATTAAAGATGATGCAAATAATGTTATCTCGTTGATGGAAAATTACATTAGAAGGATCGATGCTCTTTTTTTGTAATTAGACTTTACCTCAGGGGGTTTCTCGTAATTTATCCTTTATTAGTTTTCAATTAACAAAAGGGTAAAACAGACTAAATACATTTTCTGTGAATTTAATCAGTCAAAACATGGATCAGAGGGGTGTTTTAATTTGTAATCACGCAAACATAAGGGGAACCAACCAACCCTGCTCTAGGGTGTGTTCTTGTACTGTTGTACACCCTTAAATTTTAAAAACTAAGAATTATATATATATGTAAATACATAATAGTAGGAGCTTTATTATTATTTAAATTATAAGGTGTTAATTTGAAATTTTATTAAAATTTTGCAGTTTATTTCCTCCAAAATTTCAGAACTCCTCCCAAAATTAAATCTTGAGCCCTGAATGAATAAGGATCAAGCGTTAAATGATAATTAGTGTCGTAAATTGAGAAATATATAATATATCAAAAAATATTCTATGACGAACATTTTTTTTCAAGAAATAAGACCACGTAGAAAGATATTCAAGATCTTATACATGATTAAAAAATGTCCATTTTAATTTTAAATGTTTACAATCTTTTTTTCCATGTTTCATTTACATATGTTTTCATATAAAATATCGAATGCGCTTAACTGAAATCCTTGATTCGCTAGTTGTTTTAGGGATTAATAATAAAAAAATAAAAAAAAATCTTGCCACTACCATTTTGCTAAATTAATTGTCTCTAAATTATGCAATGCAAATGGTACCTAGGATTTAGGAAGTACCAAAAAAGACCAAAGTAATTTATATAAAATTAAAAAAATAATAATAATAATAAAAAAAAAAAAGAAGCTTAGGTTTTAGTACAAGTTAGAGAAATACAGTTGATAGCAGTTATAACTGTAGGATTAAATGTTGAGAGGTATTTTGTGCATCCACCCATCATTGTCAATGTACGAATTGCTGGTAAATAACTGTAGCTCCTCTGGGCTTAGGTTTTTTTCCCATTTGACCCGGTTCGATTTGTCGGATCCGGGTCCTTGGCATTGATCATCAGCAAATGTTATTTGATTCCTGTTAATTAAGATAACCAGTTCAAAATTAATTTCACAAATACTGTACATTTATAAATATATTTACAAACATAATATATATTATACAATTCAATAATATATCACGGCAACTACCAAGGCTGAAAATGAGACAATTCGGAATTAGTGTTCTAAAATATTATAATATCCGATTTTTTTTTTCTCGGGAGAAAAAATAAAATAAAATTTGATCCCGATTCCAAAACCTTCAAGCTCTAAAACTTAATTTCAATCTCGAAGCTTCGGAAATTTCTGAATTTCGAAATCCGTGCCGTTTATGTAACTTCGGGAAAAGTTTCCGACGTCTTCAAGATTGAAACCGAATATAATAAAACACGAAAAGTAATATAGATTTGATAATATTGATATTGTACATGTAACTTTCAGAAGTAAAAAAAGAAAATGGAAATTTTAGTCGTTATTTTTTTTGTAGGTAATTTAATATTGGATTGGAAATTGGAATATACGAGATATTATACATAATTATGATTTCGATCAAAAAAATTATATATAAAATAATATTAATGTTACAAATGAAATTTTCAATTAAAAAGATAAATTTCTTAAAACTAAAATCGGATCGGAAATCGAAAATCTCAAAAATATTTTTCAATCCAAATCCCGATCCAAAATGTTAGAGGTCAAAGTTGGAAATTGAAATTAGAAAAAAAAATTATTATAATGAAATGTGAACTTTCGAATCGAAATCAGCGAGTTCAAAAACTCCACGTCATCAATTTCCACATACCAAACATATAACAAGGATAAATTACAATCACCCCCTACTGTCAGGTCAATTTACGAAAAAACCCTCGTTATTTCACAACTACATCCGCCTCCTTGCAATCGGTAGACCTCTTACATTAGCACCCTTTTTAAGGGGTGGAGGTAAGAAATTTACAAATTTCAGGGAGCTGAGTGTAATATCTGAAAAAGAAGAGGTTTTTTCATAATTATATTTTACATCAACGAGGTGGTTGTAATTTACCCAACGAATAAATAAATAAAACTTACTCGTGGCCGACGTAATTCCAAGCATCCCAGCCTTGAGGAACGACGATTTCGGAGAGAAAGGAATTGTAATAAATAACCCGGGAATAGGGTTTCCAAGCTCTAGCAAGGAATGCCTTTCCGTTTCCGGTCACATTGCACTGTTTGAACACAAACCCGCCATCGTCGTTCGAACTTGCTCTTGCCTGTGCTGCTATGAAACCTATCGACCCGCTCACTTTCTCCCCTACATTCACTTTTATGCTGCATTTCTATATTCCAACAAAGGATTCAAAATTTCAGTATTAAAATTATTGCTGATATTAATATTAAATGATACATTTTCATCACCAATTTAAACTTTTGGTTAATATAGAGTCAGACCAAATGAAAGGTCCTGATTTGTGATCTTATTTCCACCTATTTTAAATATTTCAATTTTCAATAAAGAATTGAAATAAATTATAAGGGTTATAATTGATTGAAGAATTGCATATTGGGATAAGAAAAAATCTTATTAGATTTGAACTTTAATTAATTAAAGAAGTGCAAATAATATTTGGGATAGTAAAAATATCTAATTAGATAAGCATGTATCACATAAGATATGTGAGTAATTATGAGATAGAAACCTATATTAATAAACCATACATAATTAGAATTCGTAGTGAATTTATAAAAATTCCGAGAGAGAAATCGGAGAAGGTTTAGTTCGGAGTGACACAGTACAAAATATATGCTCTTTCGCATTTTTCGTTTACGAACGTTATTAGTTCTACCTAGTAGAATATGCACGATGATCGAGTTAATCACACGATCAATTTTCGTGATTTGTTGTTTTATTTTTTTTCATTTTCAACTCAACAATACAAACCGAGTTAAAAAGCTCAAGTTTTTTTTGCGACGTCAATGTTTGTCCTAAATCGTTTTCTCATATTCGAGTTAAGACATAATTAAAAGCAATATGTACTTTATTTTAGAAAAAAAAAAAATTAAAGCAATTCAAGAAAATCAAATTATTTATTTAGGGTTCTATTACGGTATATTATATTATATTATATTATATTATATTATATTATATTATATTATATTATATTATATTATATTATATTACCTCATAAATCGATTGACCACCCCCAAAGATAAAATCAGTAGCTCCTTCAATATAGCAATAGTTGAAATAATGTCTTCCGGCATCATCCAACAATGTGTCTTGATACCCCAAAAAGCCACACTCGTAAAACGCCGATTTGTCGCCGGAGATCTTAGCCGCCACCGCCGGTTTCACCGGATTTTTGTTCGTGCTTGGTGGATAATTATAAGAGTTCTACAAAAATTACGAATCTTATAATTAAGAAAAGAAAATCAAAAACTTTATAATGTATTGATTTTAATTTCTTTAATTTAAAATCGTAATCGATCTGAAATTCGAAATCCTGCCCCTCTCCTACTTCCCTAACTTATAACAAAATTTGAATTTTCAAAGAACAAAAAAAATTAAATCACCATGACTATTTATAATAATGTTACGATTAAGGCTATATAAATAATTATATTAATTAATTACCACGAAAGTAATCCCGGAGACGACGATATTATCAGCCATCGATTCGAAAGTCGACGAGGTCAACATCGTATCGTGTGCACCCCATACCACACTAGTTTTCCCCATCCCTTCTCCATTCAGACGAATAAACCCCTTGTCCGGAGGGATTTTTACCTGTTCACTGCCCATGCAAAACACACACATTTACACACTTATACACACACTTGTATGTATATATATCTCAATTATTACAAAAATAAAAAAAAATTACTTGTAAACTCCGGCTTTGATATAGATGGAAATCCAGTTGTGGTTATTCGAAGGTACGGAATCAATTGCCGATTGAATAGTCGAAAAGCTCGTACCGCTCGACGGATCGACGCTTATCGTACGATGCTGCGCATATTTTCCTTCAAGAAATTCACCGCTTGCAATTAATCCAAAACAAGTAAAAAAATATGTACAAATTAATACACAACGATAGAGTACTATAGACATTTTCTTTTTTAATTTTTTTTTTTTTTACCGTGGCAAAGAATTTTTTTTACCAGGAAATAACAAGAAGAAAAAAAAACAAATTTAATAAAAAAAATGGTTTGAAGAAAATATGAAGGTGGATTTGAAAAGGTTTTGGTATGGAAGTAATTAAAACCCAATTAAATATTTGGCTTTAACTTTGTTACAAAAGAATTATTTTTTTATGATCTTCTTACCTTAATTTAACTTTCTTACCTACCTTACGTTAGATTGAAATGCATGTTATAAGCCACTTGTTTGGACGTAAGTTAATGTAATAATTAATATGAGGATTGAATTTTAATTATTTAATGATTTATGTGCAATTATTTGATCTATAGTACCATGGTATTATTTCCATATTAATCAATGATCGTAAATCGTAGTATGTATACAACTCGGCGTACTTCACCTGTCGTAGCATGATTTCGTCGTGTAATTGCATTATAGGTTATCCGAAATAGTTCAAGCAATGTAATTTTATTTTTTAGAAAAAAAAAATTCCACTTGTTAAATTATGTTTTATAAATTGTTATTTTTGGATAAATATATACATATACATATATTTAATTATCTTTTGCTCATAATAATTTTAAAGTGTGGACAATTAATTGCCATTTACCTTCTTTTTCTTTCCATCTTCCAATATTTATTTTCCCATTTATTCAAGGAACTGTTTTTTTTCGTGTAGTTAATTGAAAGGCGCTTTTGTTGTTCTTCATTCAGTCACGCAATAAACATTAAATTTATATTAAAAAAAAAAAGAAAAGAAAAAGGAAAAAAGAAAAAAATAAATAATTTAAGTTTACACACACGTATGGAGTTTATTACAGTTTATTGGTCACTACAAGAAATAAGTCTATGAGTGATAACAATGAAATAATTATCTTAATTAATTAATATATTCCATTTTTTTTCTTGTAGTGTGTACTGGATTTGTAGATACTACACCCGTTGAACGAACTGCCATGCGAAAGCATTCAACAAAAAAGGTTATAATCAGTGTCAAAACAATTATATCTGAAATTCTTCAAAAAAATAAAAATGACAAAAAATATAAATAAAATCAGCAATTTTGAGATATGTTGGTCCTAAATTATATAAATACAATATATGCATATCCTATTAAAAAAGACCATCAAATATTTTTTTCTTCACTTCTTATTTCAATTGAAATTGTACGATCGTATCGGACCACAGCATCTCAACAAACTTTTTAATCTTCTCGTAACTGGAAAATTTATTCTGATCCCAGTTCCCAAAATTTTAAAAAATAAGAAACTCGTTTTTATGTCGAAATTCAGAACTTTCGAAATTGTATTACATTGAAATTACCCGACATCATACGAAATTTAGGATTTTTTTTTCTCTCAGATTTTACAATTTACCGAAACTCGTTTTTATGTCGAAATTATTAAGATGGTGCAAAATTTGTTTGAAACCATAGGAAAGGGGGGAAATAAAATACCACATTTAATTAATTTAGGAACATTTTATATTTTCCTGCAGTGACATACGCTAATTACAAACATTCATTATCCTGCAAACTAATTACATCAATTGTTACTTATCAATCAAATTGAAGCTACCAAATTAAACATTCAGCCACAATAACACAATTATTTTATCTCCCACATGCTAATTAATTATATAAAATTTAATCACTACTTAAAATTGTAGAAAGCCAATCTCCATCATCAATGTAAGAAATGCTGGTTAATTGCTCCAACTCTGTGTAATTACTCAACCTGTTCGACCAACTCACTCTTCTCGATTTGTTCGAACCCGAACCTCGACACCCAATCTCGTCAAACGTCAATGCGTCCCTGGTTAAAATAATTCACGTGTCAGTGCATATCAAATTGTATCTGAACCATATTAAATTTATATCTTTTTACCATCTGTTTACCTATTCAAGCAAAATAATTCACATGTCAGCGTATATCAAATTGTATCTGAACCACATTAAATTTATATTTTTTTTACTATCTGTTTGCCTATTCAAGCAGTTACAGAACGAAAAATTGAATCTGATACAAATAAATAATAAATGTATTCAGTATAAAAGTACGTACTCGTGACCGGTGCAGAACCAAGGATCCCATCCTTGAGGAACGACGATATTCGACATTAACGTGTTGTAGAATATAACTCTGGCGTAACTTCTCCAAGGTCTTCCTAAATACGTTTTCCCGCTTCCGACTATATTGCAATTTTTGAATACGAATCCGTTCGTTTCGTTTGCCGCCGTTCTTCCTTGAGCTGTGATATAGCCTGGAGCTCCATTTAGTGCTCCTGCAACTGCTGCTATTGTACATCTCTATTTAAAAAAAAAAAATTAAAAAATTAAAAAAAAAATTAAAAGAAAATTAAAAGAAAATTAAAAAAATTAAAAAAAAGTTAAAAAAAATTTAAAAAATAAAAAATTGAGGAATTGCATTAATTGATTATTTATCATAGGCATAAAGGGATTATTATATTTTAATATATTGATATAGTAAGTTATCTCAACAAATTGATTAATTCATAACTATGCAAGAAAATCAAAGATTTTGTGCACATATCATTGAATTATGTCAATTTTGTAATAAATAAAGGAAATTCATTAAATTAATTTAAATGCCATCATAAAAGAAAAAGGTCACAATAATAATTGAGAATGGCCAAGGTAATTAAGACACTTAACAACCCTAATATCATCATGTAATAATTAATTAATCACTCCTATATTTTAATTAGTCTCTTCAAAAAAAAAATCCGATTATCGGGCTTACCTCGTAAACCGATTGCCCCGCTCCGAAGATGAAATCAACAGCTCCTTGAATCGTGCAATGTTTGAAATAATGTCGACCTTGTACATCCCAAAGTGTATCTTGTAATCCGAAAAATCCGCACCCGTAAAAAGCCGATTTATCTCCTTCGATCAAGGCTGCTACGGCAGTCTTCATCGGATTACGGTGTGACCCGTTATTAAGTGGATAATTGTAAGAATTCTGTTAAGTATCATGTAATTAGTAATTAAAAAAAAAAATCGATAATTGCAAAAAAATCGTTTCGTAAAAAAAAAATAGCTTATTACTTACCATGAAGGATATGCTTTTTGCAATGATGTTATCTGCTTGAGAGGTGAAAGTAGCACTCGTTGCGATTGAATCGTGCGCATCTCCAACGACGTACGTTTTTCGCTTTCCGGAACCTTCTAGAGAGATGAACGGCTTATCATAAGGAATTGTAATTCTTTCTCTGCATTTATAAAAAAAAAAAAAAAAAATCGCAGACAAATTAAAGTACTTAGAAAAGATAATTAAACTAGCAAAATCGATCTTTTTTTTATATATAAAAAATTTACCTATATACGCCTTTTTTGATGCGTATACAAATCCATCTTTGATTATTTGAAGGGACGGAATCGATAGCGTCTTGAATTCGTGTGAAGTTGCCCTCACCGGATGGATCGACAAAAATTGTCGGACAACCGATCACTTTATTTTTTCGATTATTATTATTATTATTACCTGGAATTAATGTGGCATTTCCTGATGGAAATACTAAGAAAATAGCAATAAAAATAGAGATAAGCCATTGCAAATGTAACATTTTTTTTTCTTGAGTTTTTTTAAGACAAGAAAATATTGCACTAAGAAAAATTGAAGTGGAGGAGGAGACAACTATATATCTATGGCTGCCAATTTATATATATATTTGGTGACAACACTATTTGAAACTGCAACATTAAATATTTGTTATTACAAAGTGGGGAAATGAGTCTGAAATAGTTTGTTTCATAAAAAAATACCACAATTACCCCTCTATATACAGAATTTGCATTCATTATATTTGGGAGGTGTTTGGAAAGTCAAGGATAATGAGTGGAATTCTGATATCAAAAATCCTGCACTTGATTGTCAAGAATCTGTTTCTTGATTTTTTTACATATTGCAAGTATTTATTACTTCAATTTTTTTTAATTTTTTTTTTTGTTTTTTTTTTATTTTTGATTTTCTTTTAAATGTTTTTGTTATTCTCACACTAAAATAGTGGTGTGACGCCGAGTACTGGACTTTATCGGGTAATATTCAATCGTTCATGCCTATATATTGAAGATATATATTTTTTTCACACACTTACATGTGATTGTGTGTAAATTTACAGTCAGTGATAGATATATATCCGATATGTCACCCATATAACATGTAAAACGCCGTGAGTGAACCTAACCCGTTTGCATCTACAAAATCCTGTAAAATTGGAGTTTGGCAGTTAAAATTGATAATAATTATTCATTATTATGCGATTGTGTAGACGAATGCTCGATGATTTTTTTTATTATTATTAATAATAAAACTTAACCGTATATTGTATATTAAGAAAACAAGTACAAGACCTTCTAAATTATTATCCGTTTTAGACCATAATAGAACTAGAGACGGTCATGTACAACTTTTTTGTGGTTTATTGACTATTGCACGAGAGCAGATTTTACCCACTGCACATCTGTAATTGCAGAGCCCCTTTGTCAAAAAAAAAAAACAAAGAAAAAAAAATCGGCCTTCAATGTAAGTTTTGAATTTTTATATACTGAATTTGTGAAAACAACAAAATTGTAAAGGAAATTAAGAATTTCAAGCTGAATAGTGTTTAAGATTTCATATAATTTTTATTAAACATATATTATATATTGTTTTTCTTTTTTATTTTTGTTTTGTGACGTTAATTCCTTGTGTAGTATGCCTAGTTCTAGGCTGAATGTAAATGCATCACCTTTTAGCAACATCAAACTTGCAAACAATATGGAATTCATAGAAGAAGTACACATGGAAGGAACAATATATATTGTAAGTATCAAAGACATCACACCATTGGTGATACTTTTGACTTTTTTTTCAAATTGTAACGTACTTCATCGATCACGTGGAGTACCTATTATATCATATAGATAATCAGATTTAAACACCAGCCAACCACAATCGTCTATGTTTTTCATTTTTTCCTCAAATCCAAATTTTCGTCTCATAATTTTCTGAGACGATAATGTTGTTTCTTCTAGTCATAATGTTCTCTCCGATGGCTGAGATTTGATGGTTTAACTACAATTGGATTCCTCTCGCCGAGCTATTTCTTTAAATAGTAATTGGGTACTGTTGACACCGAAATTTCGAAAAAAAATCACCATTTAATGGCCAAATAAATCGGTTATTAATTGGGTCTCAAATCTAAGTTCATATCATATTTGGGCTTTACAAATAGATTAATCCTTAAATAAGATTTAAGTAATAAATTCTTATTTTACGGATTATCTAATTGGTCACAAATCTAGCCCAATAAATCAAATGGCAGTATCCAAGTCCATCAAAACCCTAGCTCGTGCCTATAAAAAGAGCCCTTCGATCCATGCAAAAATCAGACTCACACAGACACATATCGAGCTCTCAAGCTCACGTCTCGAGCCTCCGCCTATGTTCGTGATAGGAAATCATTCTTTCGATTCAAGAAGAAGCTTTCAAGCCCTTGAATCAAAATTAGAATAGGAGAGAAGAATCAGGGGAATTCCCGGAGATTGTAATCCGCTTTTGTTTGATAATATATTTATTTGTTTCCCATATTTTTCTTGTCTTGTATTTATATATTTTGCAGATGGAAAAAATTGCGGTTAACAGGTACTTTTGGAGTTCTAGATTTGTTTCTGCAATCGTTTTACAGTGGACGTGTATTTCAACAATGACGGTTCTTCTTGGAGGTAACATGTTTTCTTGCGGTCGGAATTGACGGGTTACCCGCTGTTGAATTCCTCTTCTCAAGATCTATCTTTTGGTGTTAATATTTTTCAATTTTGATAGTCAAATCTATTTATGTGGTTTTTTCATTGCGCGCTCTGAACCGTAGGAGATGCTTGGGGTGTGGACTCTTTGGCGGTTTGGTGGAAAGCCATGTCCTCTCTATCTCTCTCTGATTTTTTGTTGATTTTGAGTGTTGTGAAGTTTAGTCAACTTTTTGCTCACTTTCTCTAAAATTTAAATTTTATAACACAACAATGTATCCAATGCTAATATTGTTTCCCCAAACATCTGGTTGAAGCTGTAAACGAAATTGGCGAATTTGACATATGTTTCAAGCTATAGCCGACTATATACTGCACATTATTATACATTACTATAGTTACATGCAGTGTTCTATAAATCGGCTGAGGCGGCCGATTAATCGGTCTTCAATGCGGAGGCGGTCCAAAACCTTTACGATTTTGGTGTAAAGGTTTGAAAAATCGGTTTTCTGCCTGTGAGGCGGTTTTAAGCAGTCTGAGGCGGTCAAACCTTTAAGGCGGGTCAAACTCGGTGACAAAAATCGGTCAAAAATCGTTTTTTTTTTTTTATAATTCAAAATAAAAGTTGGGATTTTAATAACAAAATATGAGTTTATACTTTATTTTGTTTATGTTAACTGTTATCGTTAAAGAACTAACGATGTATGCCAGGAATGTACAAAAATAAATATAAATTTTAAAAAAATTGCCTTTTTATTAATATTTTATAAAGATATATATGTATTATGATCTTATTATTATTAAACTTTTATTATGTTATTAGGATATATATACATGATGGAGATTTTATGTTTAAATATCTCTTTATATATGTTTTGAGTATTTAAAATTAAAATCTAGAAATATATTATATTAAATTTTAAAAATCGATTTATCACCGATTAATCACCGCCGTACCGATTAATCGTGAGTCGGTGCCTGACCGCCTCCGACCCGATTACCGCTTTTTACAACTTTGGTTACATATAGTAACATAGTACCTTGTATGCATGTGATTGTGTATTTTGATATGTATTTTGATATAAATTTTGATATAAGCAACCGTGACTTTCGGGTAAAACGAAAGAATATAACTATAGTTATTTGTAGACGTTTTCTGTACAGTAAATTAATAAAATATTTTTTGAAACACTAAAAAAAATTAGAAAAAAAAAATCAGAAAATGCAGAAAGAATATAACTATAGTTATTTGTAGACGTTTTCTGTACAGTAAATTAATAAAATATTTTTCAAAACACTACAAAAAATTAGAAGAAAAAAAATAAAAAAAATGCAACAAAATGTTAAAGCATGTTAAAAATGCAAAATGCAATTGGAAAAAATGTTAATGAAGTTGCAAAAATTGCATACAAGGACAATATAGTACTTTTATCTCTCCGAGAGAGTATCCATAAAACTCAAGCAGAAGTCAGTGGTTCATTATATTAACAAATTCATTAACTTTTGACATACGATATCAACAATTGTGTACGCTACAATTAGAGCCTTCCAGATTGCAATATAACACATAGCAGCACAATACATAACAATGCAATATTCAAAAACTAAAATAAGACACAAATATAGCATTGCAATTTCAAGAACAAAACAGTAGTTAAGGAAAAAATATAATCCGCAGAATGTAATCGAGACAACCCGAATAGACTTAAAAGCTAACCAAGGAGAATCCATCAAATATATCCTTGACAAACAAAATTGACACATTCAAAAAAAAGTACTACAATGTAGCTTGTTTTCAGTACTTAATTGGAGCAATAATATCGAGTTGAGCACCGAGTTTCTCTTCAGCAATCTTCTCAGCTTTAACTCTCAACTTGATCAACTGCTTCTTACGCTCGTATGTAGCCTGTGCTCTGTCTTTACGCTTCTGCTCCAACTCCTATAATAAAACACCAAACACGGCAACAGTTAATAAACACGAACATCGTACTATGTTAATAAAACAAACAATAACGAAACGAAATAAAAATTGGACTTGCCTTGATAGTGTCGTAATGGTTCCATCCGACTTCAGACGAGAGTCTGCCCAACAAGCAGTACTTGTGTCCAGCTTGAAGCCTCAAGACCCTGTTCATCAAAGTAAATAAAATAAGTACAAATATACAAAAAAAAAAAGGGAAATCCAGATTATTATAAAATTAATTAATTAATAAAATTTAAAAGGAAAACTCACTTGAGAGCATCGGGAATAACCATTCTCTTGATCTTGTCATATGGTGGAGGTACACCCTCGTAAACCTTCAAACGAGCAAGTGCAGCAGCTCCTCTCTTGGTCTTGTGGGGGATCATACTGCAATCACAAGTCATACATGAATTAAGACTAGTTTTAACCCTAAAAGAATCGATAAGCTATATCATTCGACGATGGTACCCCAAATCAATTCAAACAATAAATACACTATGTCACGAGATGCACAAAAAGATTCTTATTAGTAGCCACACAAAGAACTTATCACAGTGCAACTTTGGAACACAAAAAAATAAATTTATCTTTTTTGAACTAGATGAAAAAAAACCAGTGCAGAATGAATTGGGCTGAACTCAGAAGAAACTGCTTGACACAATACATCAACTTCAAGCCCACATGTTCAATATTTCTATATAATATTTCAAATTTTAAATACCATCCATAGGCATCGTCGGAGAAAATGACATCGAAGATTAGGGTTCTTCAAGGCTGGGTCTTGAATGAAATCAATTTGGGCATAATTTTGGTAGGAAAATTCATTTGCCTAGTCTCTCTGGATATACTTCCAAGGCCACTACAATTAATCTTAGCTGTATTCATCAAAACTACTCAGCTGTACCAATGTACCATTTCACACTCTAAATAGTTCTAATTCTGAAACAAAATCCATCAAAAAACATAAACCCTAAATTTCAAATCTAAACATCAGATTTCAGTATACAAAACAATCAACTACATTCATTTCTCTTACATTTCAAAATGAAAACCAAATCGAACATTATTCAAATAATTCAAAGCAAAATACAATCATTAACCAAAACAACAAATTACAAATTAAAAAAAAAAAAAAAAAACAATACTTACCCACGAATCGTTCTCCAGAGAATTTTGGAGGGAGCGCGGAAATGAATCGGGCCGTGGGAGGGCTTGGTGTTCATCCTCTTACGGAGGAAGCGCAAGTACTTCATCTTCTGGCGCACGAGTCCGCCGGAGAGGCAGATTTCTTCGCAGCGAACGACGACCACCTTCTGCCCGTTCAACAGCTCCTTCGCGAGAATCGAGGCCAATCGCCCAAGCATGTGATGCCTGGCGTCGACGACTACTCGCTTCGCACATATGCCTGAGCCCGACACCATTTTCTCTCTCTAAGCTACACTCTTTCTCTCTCTCTCTCTCTCTCTAAGAGGCCGAGGAAATGTGGGTGGGGAATTAGGGTTTACAAATGAGGGGGTGATGTTTATATATATACCCTCTGTATTAGTTGTGTTAGTAGGGTTTCAGTTTGCGGGTTTTTCTTCGGTCTATTTAGATATGGGCCGGGCCCAATAAATATGGGCTTTATTTTCGGGTCTCAGTTTTATGTTAGAAAACGAATAGTATGGGCCTTATAGTATATTTGTTTTTTTTGATAAGTAAGCCTTAGGCCTATTTTGGTTGGGCTGATCCGGGTGGATAGTTCCTCTAATCCACTCGGATCTCAACTTTGGTTCAGCCCAACCGGGTTCTGGATTGCACTTGGGCCCGGGTCCGGATCATGGAATTACTGGATCTCCCATCAGGCCAAATGAGGTGAGATTGAGTAATCTCATCCAACACTCAGCCCAATCAAGTACCTATATTACTATTATGCCCTGAATATTTATTTCTAATTACAAGACTACCCCATATATATATCAATTACGCCCTAGAATTTTCCCGTCAAAGCATTACACAGCCGTTCTTCGTTCTTCTGCACCGAAAACCGAATAGAACAATTCTGAGAAATTCAAAGGAAAGATCGAAAAAATAAATCAATTAAATTTGTGCTTCTAACGGCTCACCTGATGATCGGGAACCTGGCGGACGATGCTTACAGAAACATTAATTTTTAGACATTGTTAATCCTCGGTTCGATGATAATAAGATTCTCCACTGTGGTCTGTGGTTTTTTCACGGAGGTATTTTTTCGGATAATCGACTCATCTAGGTTGTCTAATACGCTCCTTTCTTCGTTTTTTAGGCCCCCCTAAACCGGAGTAATCACAGATTGATTGCACAGATTGCTTCAAACGCATCCGAGTAAAATTGAAGAATTTTGGGTTCATATCCTTAATTTTCCTTTTTTTATATCCTTAATTTTCTCGCATTGTTCTTACAGCATTTCAAATTCTTGAAAGAAAAAAAAAAGATATTTTCTGCTATACCACAAAAGATTTATATCTCATGATTCTTGAATTTCATTTTATTTGATTGTCAGTTATCCCTCTTTTTTAATTGTATTCAATGCTTTTGTGGCTTATTCGGAGTTTGTTCTATGCTACACCACGATAATTTAAATTCATATATTGATTGCTATAAACAATGGGTTCATTTTTTTTTATTTTTTTTTTTGTATTGCAGTATTTGCAGGGGAAGCAATTGTGGAGTAAAGTTCCACCAAATAAATGAAGCATATGATGTAAGTAAAATCTTCGAACTTTTTTTGTTTACTTACTTGTCCTTTTCTCCTTTAGGTTTAATTTCACAGATCTTGTTCGATTGTCACTTAGGCCTCGTTTGATTGCTAAGATAAGATTAAATAAATCTAATGAAAACCCAATTATTTTATCGGGCACCGAGACGTCCAACAAAAAAACTACCTAAAAGGCCGATAAGCTATGATGATAATATAATATTTGCAAGTTGACCCGAAAAGTTATTGGGATACCAAACATTAAACGAAGTTAAATTATTTAGCTAATAATGGTTAATCTCCCCAACTAAACGAGGACTCATAGTCTAATTTTATAGTAAGAGGTTCAATGCCAATTCTCCAATAAGCGTAAATAAGGGATGATAAGAACTAATTTTTTGGCACCCTGAAAAGTTATTGAACCAACTAAATACGAGGCATTAACCTCTTTTTTTTCTCGCGATGGCGATATATTAGTAGCGATTTTGTTCACTTGAAGCATTTACTAATAATTATTAGAGTATGAAATTGACCTACGTGGTCGATTCTTGAATATCGACGTGATATGTGTTTGTTTTGGTTTAGTTACTTCTTGTAATGAAATACTTTCATGATAGGAATCATTTGCTTTCTCATTAAAGTTGATCTCCATTAGCTGACTAGTCGATTTTCGATCACCCACCGAAGCCCTTACATGTACAAGAATGAATGATTATTAGAAACATGGAAATATACGTGTGTTCAAATATTGTGGATAATTCTAATTCTCGGTGGGATTTTATATATATTCAATGGAATTTTTTTTGTTTTTGCAGATTGTGATTAGTAATTTACGAGGGGAAGTGAGCACACCACAAACAGAGATGTGCGACGATGGTGATTCGGAAGAAGGGATGAGAGGAATGAACGATCAAGATTGGGAGTTGTGGGAAGAGTGGATGGGATGGGAAGGTGCTGGAATTCGAGATTACTCTTCCCATATTAACCCTTACATTTAATGACATCTTCAAAATGAGTTTAATCAAGTGTTTATATATATATATATTGTATTGAAGTTGTAAAGATGGTTGAGGTTGCTGTGTATAATGATGTTTAATATATATATTTTTTTTTTTGCTGTATATATCATGGCATTGTTCCTTGGAAGGAACACTGTTAATTGTATCTTGTATATCAATGTTAATTATTAAATGATTTTACTTAGTATATTTGAGTTTTACATTCTCTTGTTATGTTGAGGTTTGTCTTGTTTGAATTGTTGTGCTTTGATTCCATGCTGACCTCCTCTTAGAAATATAGAAAATTTGGACTCCCGTTGTTCAATCCTAAACGATACACGCTTCCAATGACACCTAGTAATCGTTTGCCCCGTCGATTGGCCGTTTGCCGTTATCTTTCTTTGAGGGGCGGTTTGACCCGGACGAGTGAACAAAATTGGAGGGGCGGTTTTAAAAAACAAGAAAAATGGTTGATGTAAGAAGTGGTGGGTTCAAATAGTGTTTTCCATTATTTTGGGGTATATAATATAATAATAAAAAAAGAGAGAGAAAGGGCGATATGGTAATTAACCACATTATCCGTCCCAAACAACCCAACCTTTCGTGAGATTAACACACCTAGTTTCAATCCCATAGACTCGAATCCCACCAACCAAAACCGAGATCCCATCCAACTAACACCAATCCATACAGTAGAATTTGAAAAAGAACCCCAAATCCCATCCCATCCCATCAACCCAACCAAAAGGGGCCTTATAGTATATTTGATGGGATTGGAAATACAGTTTAAATTTATTATTTTATTATACTAAGGTTCCGTTTAGTTGGCAAGATAAGGTTAGTCAAGATAAGATTAAATAATTTAATGAAACCCAATTATTTTATATGAGTTTGCAACGTTCAACAAAAAAAACTCATTATAAGGCAAGATAAACCATGATTATATAATTTTGGCGGATCGACCCGACAATTTATTGGGGATACCAAACATCAAATTAAGTCTAACTATATAGTTAATCATAGTTTATCTTGGCAACCAAACGGGGCCTAAGTGAAATAGTCGAGTGGATGATTTTAACCGACTATGTATAAATGGGTTGTTTGGTGTGATTTTAAGTTTACTCAAAAGTCCGTTATCTGGTTAATCATAGTTTATCTTGGCAACCAAACGGGGCCTAAGTGAAATAGTCGAGTGGATAATTTTAAGCGACTATGTATAAATGGGTTGTTTGATGTGATTTTAAGTTTACTCAAAAGTCCGTTGTCTGAAATTATCGAACCAATCGACTTTTTTAATATTATAAATCTATTAAAAATATTTAATGGTAATTAATTTTTTAAATTATGAAAATAAAATTTTAGGGGAAAAGTCAAAAATTTAAAACTTAATTATTTAAAAAGAATTGAAAACTCAAAATTCAAATTTATAACCTCCAAGTACTATTTTGGTTTATAGTTCCTATTTCCTATTCTTCTTTATGTATTTACTTATTGCAGAAATTTTGTTGAAAAAAAAAAAGCTTTTATATTTATAAGGTTAGGTTAACATATTTTTTCCCAAAATTTTGAATATTTTTTGAAAAACCTTTTAAAAAGTTGATAGAATAACACTATGACTGTGAAAAAAAAATAAAAAAGTAGAAAACATTCATTGAACATAATAAATTATAATAGTATGGGCGATAATACAAACCAACCGACTCATTTTTTACCTGACAAAGTCGGTTGCGAACTATTATCCGAGTGACCCTCAATCTTCGGGTCGGTAATGATTTTCAGTATTCAGCAAAATTGATTAGTCGGATCAGGGAGATAATTGACCGATAATCACCCGACTCAATCCATGCCCAACAAGTATGAAACATTAAAGCATGGTCTATTATTATTATATTTTTTTATCGACAATAGTGTAATATTCTTTGTAGTAGAGTACAAAGAGATCCTTAGCATCCATTCAAATTATATCGGGTAAATTCCCATCTCGTGCAATACTTGCAAATTGTACGACAATTTAAATCACTTTAGGTTAACCATTTGTGACCAAAGTTAACTAAAAGATACTGACAAATAAATCCGACCTTAGGTCAAATAAATCGCGCTTTCTCAGTCCCACCGATTAGTCATATCTTCGAGTTAACATAATCACATTTGTTATGCCTAGAACTACAAGTGATGGTTTAGTAATATATTTAATTAATTATGGTTAAGTTACTATAAGATATAACTTGGCCTCATTGTTCTAACAAAAAAGAAAAGCTAGAATTTTTCCAATACTGATTATTCTCTAATCTCTTAATTATTTGGTAATGAATGATAATAATGTGTTACAAAGGTTACTTCTACATATTAATTTAATTTAAAACCACAAGCGCCTGTAGCTCAGTGGATAGAGCGTCTGTTTCCTAAGCAGAAAGTCGTAGGTTCGACCCCTACCTGGCGCGTTCCAATTAAATTTTTGTATATTTGTATTCAAATATTTGCTTCCAACATATTCAAGAGACAGTTGCACGAGTTCAATTTGATATTGTTAGTGGGTAGGAGGAGATATGATTAACTAATGTAATCTTTTTTGGGATAAATCAAAGCTGTAGAACAATTAGCTATACCTTGAAGAATATTACTCGATCGGTAAATCGATAGAACCGAACCGAATAAAAAATTTGGTCCGGTATATTGATGGCCAATATACCATACGGCATACAATACCGAATACCAAAATATTTAAAAAAAAATATCGTACTAGTTTAAATACTTATAAATTGATGATATTTTTTTCCATTATTTACAAATTAGCCTCTAGTGGTAATTACTTATTTCTTTTAATTTTAAGGCCGATTATTGAAATAAAAAAAATTAAAATTTTGTTTTTTTATCTTTTTTAAAATATGAAAATATGTTTTCGGTTTTACCGGTATCGAACCGAAAAAACCGAAGGTAAAAAACCGTACGGAACCGAATAGTTCGATACGGCAAATGGTACAAATTTTCAAATTACCAGAATTTCAGTAGTTCTAAGTTCCGGTACAATAATTCGGTACCGTTTTACTGCATGAACACCCCTACCAATAGCTTGTAAAATTGCACGAGAACGATTTTTTCCACTACATTTCGAGAAAAAAAAGGTTTAACCGTAACCCGTTCTTCACCGAGCATCTCAAAAGATCCTCGAGTAATAAATACCATGGAGAAACTAAAAACCCCACCACCATGTGCATACCTTATACTCTTGTAGGTGAAAAAAACAAATTATCCTAGCATAAATTAAAACATTGACTAAAAATAACAAGACAAAAATTGGGGATGATGTAATGAATAAAAGCCTCAAAAAACTTATAAAAAGGGGACCCTTCATTTTAATGAATCCCAATCCTTAATACTACCAAACTTTAAATTTTGGTCCTTTTTCTGACAGATCAACGCATATGGAACCAAATTATATGTGGGGTTGAGGGGTTGACCTTCTTCAACCATAAATAAATTATTGAAAAATTGAATTGACACATCTTGCACATTTTGTCTAGTTACTATTTTTTTTTTTCTTTTATATGTCTTTTGTATCGAAAGAACTGCAACCAATCGTATAAATGCAATGCGAAGATTTTGTTAGGAAGACTATGCATTGGTTTGAGTGCAGTATTAGATCAATGGTTCAATTTCCTTTGGGTTCAATTGTACGCCATTTATAAGGCCACTGTAAAAAGAACAACAACCACATATAGATGCAGATGCACTGTGTAGAAGTTGTGTGTGACAAATTCGATTTGGAAAGCGTTCGCAGTGAATTTCGAAGTCCAGTCATTTGACTTCGTGGTTCTACTCCACCAACTAGGCCGCCTCTTTGGCCCTAGCTAATTAGGCCACCAATGAGAGAGAGAGAGAGAGAGAGAGAGAGAGAGAGAGAGAGAGCATGTATGTTGAGCCATCAAATCACTTGTAAAGTTGTAATATGAATCCAAACAAATACAATTTGTGTTATGCATGCAAGAGTTGCACCAAATGGATTACAAGCTAATAATGCAAATTAATGAAATAGTAGCTAAAACTAAAAAAAAAAAATTAAAAAAAAAGCCACATATTTATATTAATTGTTGAAAATAGGAATATCTATACTATACTATACTATATTATAAAGTACTCAAAAAAAAAAAAAAAACTTGCTATAGATATTCGAAGTACAAAATTAAACTTCTAATATTCATCACTATCTCACTAATTAACTATATATTAAAAATTATTCTTCCATGCATCAAATGGTGGTGTTTGCATGGATAAAACTGAATATTTGCTGAACTGAATTCGCCATATCTTCAGCTGTGAACCTTGCCTCCCCTCCAATCTGCATGCATTCAAATATCATAAAACAATATATATAAATATTGAGAAAATAAATAAAATAAATATTTATTTAGAATATATATATATATATATATATATATATATATATATATATATATATATATATATATATAAATGTACCTTGACATTGAAAGAGTAGAGAACAGTTTGCTCAATAGTAGTAATATTGGTGTGAAGAATAGTGAGCTGCAAATCCTCAAGTGCAGCTATGGTTTGAATGAGCTGTCCCGGCCTTCGTCTCGATAGAATCTTTATCAATGCATCGAACCCTAGAAGCTTCACCTCCACATCCGCCAAGTACGATTTTATCTCCGCCGTTTCTTCTTCTTGTTGCATTCCGTTGTTCTCGTATTCCCCATTGGCGGCAATAATAGCCATCGGAGGAAACGGCGGCGGCGCCGGATGATCTCCGACCGGCGGCGGCGGCGGCGGCTTCTGTGGCCCATCGCCGTAGAGCCGCCGCCTCTTCTGCGACTCGAGGCATTGGAGAAGTTGCTCCAACTCTCTCACGAACTCGATTGCTCCACCGATTATTGATGCTTGATCACCCTATAACATGTAACATCATTTTTTCTTTAACTTACACACTTAGATCATATGTAGATATTATAATATATGGGGGTATCATATTCAAATTGAAAGGGCACTTTTTGTGTGTGTGTGTGTGTAAAGATGGGGCGTAATTTATTGCATTTAACACCCCGTGTTTACTCTAATTGTTAAAAAAACCCTCCTATAATGCAATTTTGTTAGCAAATTACCCCGAAATTAATATGAGTTTATCGCATTTAGTACCCCGTATCCTATATCATATCGAATTACTAAAAACCGCCTCATGTTATTCATTAAAAAAAAGAAAAAAAACCCAATGATCAGTTTTTAGGATGTCTAGTTTGCTATAAAAAGTTGAATCATAGAGGGGTGTTTTTGCCAATATTAACAAACAATTAGAGTTTTTTTAGCAATTAGAGTAAACAGAAGGGTGCTGAATGCAATAAACCCCATTACAATATATATATATATATATATATATATATATATATATATATATATATATATATATATATATATATATATATATATATATATGAGCATATTCAAATTGAAGTAAAGATGAATTTAGATAAGTTACCCTTTGGACATAGGAGCTAGGCATGAGAGACCTCAATACTCGAAGATGCTCGTTCATTTGCTTCCTTCGATTCCTCTCGACTGCAATGTGAGTCATTCGTTGGCTCTCGACTTCTTCGCTAGTCTTCGTACTTCGCGGCCTCTTTCTCTTGCTCTTATTACCTTCCGTAATAATTAGTGGACTCTTCTCGAGATTATTTTCGCCAATTAGAAACCTCATCGAATTACTATTATTATTATTAATCGGAATATTCTCCTCAAACCTAATCTCATTTTCACCACCATCATCATCATCGTCGCCCATTTTTACATCGTCCCTCAATTCTTGATTACGATCGCCATCTTGCAACTTGTGACGGTCGTCGTTCAAAACCGGGAACTTGAGGAAGTAAACCGGATCGAGCCCGTTTTCTAATTCTTCGGTGGCTTTTGATTGGTTTAGTAAGCCCAATTTAGGCCCGAAGTCCGCAAACTGCATCACGTCTGCGAAGCTCAACTTGTCGAACGAGTTTGAGCCGCCGGAGAAGTTAGGCGGCGGCGGCGGCGGCGGTTGCTGGTTAATTAGCGGTGGATTATTATTGAGCATGTAATCCACTATTTGGTTTGTTGGTTGATGAACTTCCATGGAATTATAATCAAGTCCACCAAAATTATTACCCTGCAAAAATATAGTAGGTTCCATGTAGTAAAACAACATGTCTATCAAATGAAACAAAATTTATATCTATCTATATATATATATATATATATATATATATATATATATATATATATATATATATATATATATACCGAATAGTTTCCTTCTTTCTCCATGGTATAATGCTGTCAATCAGTAGGCCAAAAAACCCTAAGTGGGCTCACTTCATGCAAACAAACAAAAGCGTTGACAAAATTTTCGACAGCTTTCCAAAGGGTCCACTATGTATATATATATACACATATATATGTATGTATATATATATACGGCCCTGAAGATCAAAATATACAAAAAAAAAAAAATAATGTCAAATTTTCAAGAAAATGGAGAAAACTGTAAGGATTTTAACTCATCAAATGATTGGTTTGAATATCATATAATGACAAAAAATAATAAATTATGCAAACATACATACAAATATATATATATATATATATATATATATATATATAATTATATATATATATATAAGGACAAATAGTGTCAGTGAATTGAATCATATATATATCAACTTAGGTACAAACCTTGAGAAAAGAGATGTATCAGTAGAAAAAACACAAGTGAAAATTAATCAATATATATATATATATATATATATATATATATATATATATGTATATATAAAGATGATATTTTGATATATGTAAGAAAATGGAGGCTGGGTTGACTTTATATATAGTGTATGTATATATGTATATGCATGATGCATGTGTAAATGAGAGGAGCCTTTGGATTAATTTCCACCTCACTTTAATTTTAATTTTAATTTTTATTTTTAATTTTTACAGGTAGCTCCTTTCATTAATGTGTGTCACAGGTTAACACCACCGCACCTTAGCTTTACTTTTTCATGACTGCTGTAATTGATCCAACGCTCGAGATTATTTTAAATTAAAGTTTTTTTTTTTTTTTTTTTTTTTTTTTGAACTTTGAATCTTGAAATGTAATGGAGATGGTTTTTGATCTGGATTTTGCTTCTACCTATATCTACCTATACATATTAATTCAAGAGACTTTTCTTTTACGTAATTTACTCTCGTCGTGCCAAAATATGTGTCGCTTTTCGATTCCTAGCATCCCAATTAAGAAAATTATATACATCTGAAATAGTATTAAATTATTAATTTTTAATTAACTAATTTTCTTTCAAATGCAGTAGAATCTCGATAAATTAATAACCTCGCTTAAATAATAATTTTTTTCGATTGTGACTTGTTGGTCGAAAACCTACACGCAAGTGCACGTATCGTACAAGTAATATAGTGGACTAAAAGTCCGGATATCGAACCCACAGGGAATATTTAATTATCTAATCATAGACGCTAAATTCTACCAATTAATATCAAGCCCACCCTACACAGTCGAGTTTTGAGAGAATAAACTAAATTAAACTAAATTAAAAAGCAAGCAAAAACAAGAAAGCAAATTAAAATACGAAGATTAATCAAAGTAGACAAGCCTAGGATTTTATTCTTTCCCCTATGTGATTATTACTCCCTCAATTCCTTCAATTATGCAAGCAATTAACCCGGATTATTAACCTGAGATGCTAAAATAATCATAACCCGCTTCCGCGTGTATTACAATTCTAATACTCTAGATTCAATTACTATATTCCTATGCAATTAATTCTAGAACAAAGCATTAAGCACAAATCTCAATAATGGCTACCTAAGAGATTAACTATATTCTTATGTTAATACCACAAAGGCTCTTCTACCACAGTTCTAATTATTAACCCGATCTTCCGATTCATGCGATTAACAATAACATAAAAGCGCATAAAGTGGCCAGTTTCATGAACTTAATAAAACAAGTAGAAGAAATAATCCGGAATTAAAACTTGCATAAAATCATAGAATTGGGTTCATAAATCCCACATAGGGTTCCAAATAAAATCCTAGAAATAAAGACTTAGTTACTCGTAATTCTTATGATAAATAAAATAAAATAAATAAATTAAATAAGAAAAACTATGCTTGAATCTTCGTTGATCTTCTTTGCTTTTGAATTTGCGTCCAAAGATTGATCCTCAATTGTGTGCTTGGCTTGGTCTTATATATGGTGAAGAATTTGGGGAATAAGACAGTTTCCTTGTGCAATTAAAATTCCTTTACTGCGCAATTTCGGAGTCTCGGACGGGGGTCTCACAATTTGCACTAAAACTGGGACGGGGGTCTCAGCTTTAAATCTTCAGAATTTTGATATTTTCACTTTTGACCCATATTTTCGCCAAAATTGCAGTTTTGACCCCATACTTTTCCAATTCTTCAATTTGTACCTAAAATACAATAAATCAACTTTTTAAGCACCAATTATCGTTAAAACACACCAAAAGCTCAAATAAAAAGATATGATAAAGTGTAAAAATATACACTTAACACACCCCCAAACTTGAACTTTTGCTTGTCCTCAAGCAAAATTTACCAATAAGCAAATAATTCAACGATAACATCTCATCACATAGATCAATGACCAACTTCACGTTTTCAGAACTTGTAATTATAATGACAATTCTTAGGCATTCGCATGCTCAAAATTCAACAACACTTAGTCACTCACCATTACCAAAAACCACAATTCATACAATTGCTTCAAGTATCCAATATTTGCAAGTTAAAAATAGAGAAAATTTATACTTACATGCATATGCTTGACTCCAAATACTCACCAAATTATTCTACTCTACTAATATCGAACATTAAGCTATTGGGATCATTGGGGCTTTGTGACTTTCAATTGTTAGGCTCTTTGGTTCGAGGTAGGAAATATGGGTATATGTGGCTATTCTTCTTGAATTTAGGTGATTACGCCAAAATTTGAAAGATAGGCGCTTGAAACAATGAATTCACCTCAACGGACTCTAATAAACTCGATTCTCAAAAGTTCAAAAGTCTCCACTTTTGCTTTTGAGGCAATGGATCGAGTTTTCAAAAATAATTCAACAACTAGCCCTTATTTCTCCCTTCTAGTCTCTTCTTCTTCTTCTTTTTCTTTTTTTTTTTTTTATTTTTTTTTATTTTTTTTTATATATATATGGAAGCAAAGATATTTGTCTTTTTTTGTTTCCTTTTTTTTTTATTTTTTTTTTCGAAGAAGAAGAAGGACCTTATAAAAATTTTCAACCGAACTTCAAGGGTTAATTTTTCAAGAGTCTCCACTTTTCTACCTTATACACATGGCTAAAAGAAAGAACACTTTTTCTCCGAGGCTCAAATCAAGGTTCTAAGGATAATTTCGATAAAAAGGTCGGCTTGAAAGGCTCAAACGGTTCAAAGAAGGCCCAAATCATATCCCAAATCACTCACTACTCAATACTTCGTATCATAAATTTCCTAAGGTGAGTCTTAAAACCGATCATAGCATGATCTAGCACAAATTAATTCCAAATTTAAAATACAAAACATTCAACAAAAGCAATGCACAAAATGTGATTCCTAGCAATAATTCGCTTCTAAGTCCCGTTGAATCGAAAGCTAAACAAACATCAAATCCTTATCACATAAAACAAACAATCTCATCATCAAACATTGATCATCTCTCATCATCACAAATCATCGATGCATTCAACTCAAGCAATTTTTTTTTTTAATATTCCGGAAAAACGAGAAAAACAATAAAAACGAATAAAACCTAATGCATGCAAACTAAAACAATTAAGCACAAAAATAACATGTTTTTCACCCCCAAACTTAAAATTTTCGTTGCCCTCAACGAAATTAGCACAAAGTTTAAGGATAGAAAACACCTGATTTAGTCGGAGTCGATGTGATCGGGGTGTTCCTCCCTAGCTATCTCATGCTCCTCATCATCGGAAAGCTCTCTCGCTCCATCTTCATTCGGAATCGTCGATCGGTACGGGAGCTTGAGGCTTCGGGGTCGTCTCGGGCTTGAGGAGCGGCTTTGGAAGAGGAATCGTCGTTTTGGTGGCACTTTTCTTGCCTTTTCCTTTGCATTTAGAAGATGAAGCTTCTCTCGTACGGCTTCTTTTGTTGGACAAGAAAGTTGGGAGAGAGGTTGGAATAGATTCGTTAAGAATTGGTTGACAATCGAACTCAAAATTTGGTTGGAGCAAATTATCGAACACCTTGTGGGCGTGTCTTGAAAGAGTAGATTTTGAAGATTTTGGTTCGATTCTCTTGCTTCCATTTGTGTGTGGGAGTTTGAGAGAAGGAATGAGGAGGGTTTAGGAAATAATGGGGGAGAAAATATGATTTTTAAACATTTAAAACGCCCCAAATAGGTTCGGACGGCCGTCCCGGTTTTTGTGCTACATTTCGGACGGCCGTCCGAAATTTTTTTCTCCTTACTGGTTGTGGGACGGGGGTCCCACATTTACACCTATTTGTGGGACGGCCGTCCCACAGGCAGTGGTGCAAATTTTTTTTTTTTTTTTTTTTTTTTTTTTTTTTTTTTTCCGGACGGCCGACTCGACTCTCGATCACGTTTTCGACCCTGAAAAGTAAAATTAAAATTATAAATTAGAATGCATGCTTATGATATTAAAAAAAAACGAAAAATTAAAGAAAAATGCGAAAAACAATAAAGCTCGGGTTGCCTCCCGAGAAGCGCTAAGTTTAAAGTCTTCAGCCAGACATTGCTTCGTTAAAATTGTTATGTCCAATCCAAAGCCTTGTAGATTGCGCATCCATCCATGAGCTTTGTCACTTCAATTTCAACCGATACAGGGATAGAATTGCAATATGCCAGGGTCCACCTTAGCTTGTAGTCTTTCTTAGTTGTAATAAATCGGTACGAAGCCAAGTTGGGATCTTCATCACCCGCTCCCTCAAATCGGTACACAAAAACCTCACGTCCGCGTATAGCCTCCACTTCAAACACATTCGTCTTCTTATCAACCTCTATTGATGCCTTCAAAGCCACGTCAGGAATAACAATAAGATCATCAATTTGAATATTTGCACTAACCACATCCATCTCCTTCTTCTCTTGTTCCGAGACATCTTTGGAGTTGAGCTCGATTTCATTGTCCGATTCATCATCTTCAAGTGTCTTCGTAATTTCTTTTTCCCTCTCATCGACACTATTTTCTAGGTCTAAAGGATTTTTCTCATCACAAGTTTCAGACGGATTTTCGTTGTTGCAACCATTCTCGATATTGTCTGAAATATTTTCATGAGACCTCTTGAGCTTCATCTCTTCCAACATTATTTCAAGTCTTCGGATAGATGCTTGAGTGGACTTCATAAAATCTTCAAGGATGGATTTCCTATAACACTCCTCAATAGTGGGTTCTCGTGGCTTTGCATAATAGGTTTGAAAATCATCAAATTGCGGCTCACGATGTTGAAAATTGTGGAAATCTTGGCTTGAATTGCTCTGCTCGTACGTGTTGGTGTATGTGTTCCAGTAACCTCTGTTGGTATTATCTATGAAATTATTCGCTTTCGGTGCATACCAACATTGGTTAGTGTAATGATCTCCACCACATCTTGAACAAAGTAACGGCATATTATAGGTATTTTGGAGGTATTCACCAGACGGAAGCCATTCATATCCTGTTTGAGTTTCGCGAAAATTGTAACCTGACATGTAACCAAAGAAAAGAGAAAAAAAAATATTAAAAAAAAATTAATTTGGGTGAATCGTGAAAATTGTTCAAATTTAGAGCTACAATAAAATAAACAATTAAAATATTCCCCGGCAACGGCGCCAAAAACTTGTTGGTCGAAAACCTACACGCAAGTGCACGTATCGTACAAGTAATATAGTGGACTAAAAGTCCGGATATCGAACCCACAGGGAATATTTAATTATCTAATCCTAGACGCTAAATTCTACCAATTAATATCAAGCCCACCCTACACAGTCGAGTTTTGAGAGAATAAACTAAATTAAACTAAATTAAAAAGCAAGCAAAAACAAGAAAGCAAATTAAAATACGAAGATTAATCAAAGTAGACAAGCCTAGGATTTTATTCTTCCCCCTATGTGATTATTACTCCCTCAATTCCTTCAATTATGCAAGCAATTAACCCGGATTATTAACATGAGATGCTAAAATAATCATAACCCGCTTCCGCGTGTATTACAATTCTAATACTCTAGATTCAATTACTATATTCCTATGCAATTAATTCTAGAACAAAGCATTAAGCACAAATCTCAATAATGGCTACCTAAGAGATTAACTATATTCCTATGTTAATACCACAAAGGCTCTTCTACCACAGTTCTAATTATTAACCCGATCTTCCGATTCATGCGATTAACAATAACATAAAAGCGCATAAAGTGGCCAGTTTCATGAACTTAATAAAACAAGTAGAAGAAATAATCCGGAATTAAAACTTGCATAAAATCATAGAATTGGGTTCATAAATCCCACATAGGGTTCCAAATAAAATCCTAGAAATAAAGACTTAGTTACTCGTAATTCTTATGATAAATAAAATAAAATAAATAAATTAAATAAGAAAAACTATGCTTGAATCTTCGTTGATCTTCTTTGCTTTTGAATTTGCGTCCAAAGATTGATCATCAATTGTGTGCTTGGCTTGGTCTTATATATGGTGAAGAATTTGGGGAATAAGACAGTTTCCTTGTGCAATTAAAATTCCTTTACTGCGCAATTTCGGAGTCTCGGACGGGGGTCTCACAATTTGCACTAAAACTGGGACGGGGGTCTCAGCTTTAAATCTTCAGAATTTTGATATTTTCACTTTTGACCCATATTTTCGCCAAAATTGCAGTTTTGACCCCATACTTTTCCAATTCTTCAATTTGTACCTAAAATACAATAAATCAACTTTTTAAGCACCAATTATCGTTAAAACACACCAAAAGCTCAAATAAAAAGATATGATAAAGTGTAAAAATATACACTTAACATGACTCGGTGACGATGTGCTAAATTATTAATTCGATAATTTAATATTTTGTTAAATTAATAGAATTTTATTAGTCTCAATTGTATTAATTTATAGATGTTTAACTAACTGTAGTATAAGTGACAATGGGTAGAATTGGTGCAATTAGTACATCATTAGAATTATTTAGTGACAATTAAAATGAAACAAATTAAAATAAGTTTTTCTAAAGGGAAAAAAATATTTTGGTACCAACTAAGGTGGTGAAAAAAAGGTGGTGTTTGCAAACACTTTGTTCAAAATCAGTTTTTTTAAACATTAAAAAGCTCATAATCACTTTGGAAAAACGTTTGCAAACACCACCTAAATAGAGATGAATATCCAACATTTTAATCAAGGGTGTGAGGGATTTAATGCTTTAACACACATAAATATGTGCAATAAAAAAAGTTATATCAAAATTGTAATGTAAGTCCTAAATATATATATACAAAAAAAAAGTCCAATTTTCTGTATGAAAAAAAAGAAAAAGAAAAAGTGCAATTTGATATTGGATCCTAAGCAGCAGTTAACATCAATCTGCAGGAAAGCAAGAATTAGAAACACATATACAAGGTGCAATGTTGCTATTTTCCTCGAGCTACAAAATCTCGAACTGGCAAATTAAACCCCGATTTTCTGTCGAGAACTATGGTTACAAAAATTACCAGCCCCAACTTCATAGATCATCAAACAATTCTTCTGAATTCCAATCTATGCACACACACACACAAAAAAAAAAAAAAAAGAGGGCGCTGATGTCACCACCGGCACATGTCTCCTATGTTCGAAAAATAATAATATATTTTTCTTGTGCAGGAAGGAACCACCCTCGCCGGATTACTCAATAGTTCAAAAGAATTTTCCGATCCACCTCTCGAAACCTAACACAATACAAAAGATATATAAACTCAAAAATCATTAAATCGAAAATTACAGGAAAAAAAAAAAAAAACAATGGCATTATAGAAATTAACGGAGTGCATGGAATCCTCAGCTTTGTCAGGTGGTTGCTTGGCGACCCTCGATGACGTGGACAAAATTGCTGCTCTAGGTAGTTTGACAGCTGTCGTAACAGGAGTGGGTACAGTAGTAGAAGGCTTCGTGCTTATCACGGATAATTTTTAATTAAACTCTGCTTGTGAGTTGTGACAGTTTAATTAGCAAAAAACTTAACAGAAATTCAAAAAGGAAGAAGAAACTCATATACAAATGTGCTACATAGCTATTTCTCAACCTTCAAATCTTGACCGGCAAAACCCGATTCCCAATCCACAGCTACCGTTACAAAAATCATCACCAAACAATCGATTCAAAAAAAAAACAATAGAAGCCTCGAAATCGAAGATTCTACATTCCCCTTGCCCTTCTTACACGGTGGTTGCACAACATACCGAAAAAAACACGAGAAAGAAAATGTAGAAGCTTCTCCATCGATCGAAACTAGGATATTAAGTACATATGTATATATATATATATACTAAGATGTCTATGTAGATAGTCGTGTGAGTGCAGGATCGTCGTCAGATAGGTGCATGGAAGCATTCAATACAGAGAATTCTTCAAGTTTCTTCCTTACGCAAATCTTTTAAAATCACAATTCCTGAAGCTGCTGACTTCACTGGCACATATCTGCTGTCTTCAAGAAATTTTATATATTTTTCCTGTGTGGGGACCACCCTCGCTGGATTGTCCAATATTTCAAAACTTGGCTCGGGATCGGATTTCTTCTCTGCGGAGCTATCAACCTAACATAATACAAACATAAACTCAAAACTCAGCACGCAAGTTCTTTTTTAATTTTTTTTTATTTCCCCCTAAATCGATATAAGTAACGCAAATTTGGATCAAAAGCCATAGGTTGCATTTTGATACAAGGAAAACCTGGATTTCAAATCCACAGGTTAGTTCAGATACTTTAATCCAAACACAACCTTAGAGGAAAAAAAGAGAGAGAGACGAAATTTTACCTGCATGGAATCTGCCATCTCGCTTTCATTATTACCAGGATTGACTCTGGCTCTGGCTCTGGCTCTAGCTCTGGCTCTTAATGATGTGGATAAAATTGCGGTGGGTAATTGTATGGGTGGAGTAGTTATAGGTACACTAGTAGGCTTAGGGTACTCGAAAAGAGATGGCGTCGCATGCGATAGGAACTCAAACTTTGGCAATTTCATGTTGTAATTCAAACCGATGAATGCAGTTGTCGAAAAAGCCAAACTCATGAAATATAAAAACGGGTGCCAAAACCAATACTGACTGAACACAGCAAGACCAATAACTGCAGTCATTCTATCACATTTCGTCTTCGACATTAGCTTGATGGTCACATTTCTTCCACCAGCATCTATAATTCCCGAAGCTATAACCGCGCCCATCATGCTCATCGTTTCTTCGTGCTTATCACCGATAATTTTTTCCAATTTTCGCCTAATGAATTATTTACAGAAAAAAAGAATGTTTTTAAAATAAAAAGAAAAGGAAAAGAAGAAAAAAAAAACTCCATAATTTAGACAGAATACCTGAAAGCACCGACACGAGAATCACTGGCTTCGCTTATCTGGAGCATCACCATAGCCATTGCAATTAGAGCACCTTGTCGAACAAAGTCAACAGCATCCGAAGTCAAAGGCTCGAGCAAAGATATAGCCTCACTAAGACCACTGCCTGCACAGGAAATCCCAACTGCCAATGCAGCACCGTATCTAACATGTGGATCGTAGGACTTGGACAACAGTGAAACCATTCGAGGAGTCTGCAATTTTTGAGTAAATAAAAAAGTTAAATATAAGTTTACTTTTCAAGATTTCACAAAGAAATGGAAATATGCACCAACCTGTTGAGCGTCAGAATACAGCACAAACCCGAGGGCAATGACAGCTGTCCGCCTGACATCATCGCTGACATCAGACACAGCAAAGTGCAGCAGCTTACGTATGGCCCTACTGTTTGATGTTCCTCTATACGCCAAGGCAATAGCATATATGCCACCATAACGCAAGCACAGATCTTGATCGCGAGTCATTTGCTCAATGAGTGAATCAGCTTCTTCCTCTCTTCCGTAAACTGTCAGCGCTACTCCGAATGCCAAACCCCTATCAAGATGCCAAACCCAAATAAAAATTTAGAGACCAGGAAAAAAAAAAAAAAAAAAAAAAAAAGGAAAAAACAAACACCAGTTTTACCTAATAATATCCTCATGCTGAATTTCGTGTGCATAAGCAAGCATTTCTTTAGCCTTCTCAGTTGCAGTTCCAACCATGACCAATCCCATGCTAATGGCAGCAGCTCCACCAAGAACAGCCACACCACCGTACGACAGGTTTTTCATGTCTTCGAAAACGTCATTATCAGCAGTGCCCAATGCTGCCAAACCAAGACCTAAGCAAGCACCATACTTAATAACCTGCAACCATTTTGAGAAAAAAAAATGCAACTTTTTATGTACCATTCAGTTTATAAAAAAATATTCCTAAATAATGTATGGACCTCAGAAGCAGTGTTCCGGAGTGTCTCGTGCAGAATTTTTTTGATGTATTCCCTGTTCAATTGCATTAAACCAAGACCAAAAAGTGTTCCACCTTTTGAGAAAGGACCTGGAACACTTAGTTTAATGTAAGGTGCCATAACGGAATCCAACTTCTTCTGTTGATGGCCTCTGAGGATGACTCCAAGTCCTGCCGTTGCATTAAATTGAGCCCAACCGCGAGCCCTACTCAGCAAGTCCTGAAAAATTAATCCAAGTGTTAGCTCAAAAAAAAAAAAAAAAAAGAAACACTGCAAATGACCAAAGAAAATGATGAGAAAAGATATTAAACAAAGCATATTTGTACTTGCCATATTCTCTGTAAGAAATGTATAGACAGTCGTCCCAGCATGCATAATAGCATTAGAGTAAATAATCGCACTATGGCAGCTATAACATCTCATGTCAACAGATTGCTGCATTTTCTTAATAATGAGAAGATCCGATCTGTAAGAAGACAAGAAACAAAACGTGCATCATACATTCAACCACTTTAGTTAAGCATATAAACGTATTTTTTTGTTATAGTTAACAAAACCAAAGAGCATATAGCCTCACTTGTTACGAGCGGACAAGAAATGCATCGACAAATGCATTGAAATCTCTCCGGACAAAATTTGCCTTATTTTTGCGTACACTCTGCGTATATTTCCACTTTGCTCAGGCTGTAACATTGGCGTGGAAAGCTGATTTAGCACCTTCAAATGGAATGCTTGGTTCTCATTCTCCACAATATCAAAGGCTATTTGAAAGGCCAATAGTGCATCATCCACATCTCCTGATTGTAAGAGTTTCTCCAATATTTTCGTAATGCCCTCCGAATCATCTAAAAACATTAGGCAATGACAAATACTCAAATAGTCAGGAGACGGTAGCTGCTGATATATTTTTACAATAACACGAAGGACCTGCAGGAGAATATTTTTGCAATGACAGATCAGTGAATATTTTATTTCAGAATATTTTAATACTTCGGAACATGAAGAAAAAAAAACCCAGATTGGAGTCCAGAAAATTGAAACAGAACCAAGAATGATTTAAGACAAAAAATTTAATAGTACCTCATTAAACTGGGCAAGGCAATAACTTAAAGTAGAACATTATATATCTGATTATATGTACCTCATGTCGATACTCTCTTGGGTTGACAAAGGAATGGGAAATATCAGAGCAATACTTAATGATAGATTCAAAATTAGCACAACATAAAACTGCATCCTCAAGCTTATCCAATCGTCTGCATTCAATGGCCACTCCAATGGCTTGTTTATATTTTCCGTCTGCTATACATCTGTTAATAACGGTAATAAAACAAATATAAATGAAGAACCGAATTACGAAGTTAGGTAACAGAAAAGGATATTTTACATACTTGTCAAGCATTCCCTCAACGATTGCTTCCAGTCTAGAATCGATTACTGCTGCTTTGGTCCTCAGGCTGACATATTCATCAATTGCTTTGGCTGACCGAAACAAGAAAATATATAATATCAGAAGCAGATCTATAAAGATTACATAGTCACTTGTTTATGAATAATTCCTATCACGAGAACATAATTTTAAACGGGAAAGATGATCATGTAATTCTTACCAAGAACAGTACGGACAAAATCTGAATCCTGAGATACATCAAATAATGGACCAGCTCCCAGAGCATATGACAAAGAGTCATTAAGTTTGCCCAGGTAATAGAATACCTGAAGAAAGAACTCACGTTTGATGATTACTCGCACCGAAGTTATTCAGTTTCTTCTTTTAAAGTAGATAGTAAATGTATGGCAACATTTCTCTGTATTTTTCTGTATCGCCAACTCTTCAAATGAAATAACGGAATGTTAGTTCATACTTCTAAGTGGATTAGAGAACTAGTCAATCAGCTGAAGCAAGCACGTACAGAATAACTAACAAATGGCAAATCCCATAGTAAAGCAATATCAGAATAACATAATAAGAAATAAACAGATTTGTACCTTTGAAAGAAGAAATGCAGCTAGCTGCCTCTGCTCAAACTTTTCATCTTCATATAAACTTTGACTGCATCAAAACAAATTTATTTTTCGTCAAACGAAGATGTTTACAGACTTACGGATATCAACTGTTACGGTTCTTAAAATTATTTCAAAAAGGAATCCAGAGTACTGATAGCAGTCGACGAATATTGCAACTCAGAATTCAAACTTAACGATATAATCAGATTAAGCTTACAATACAAAGATGGGCAAATTAAAGAATACATATATATGTAGAACTTTCTATTCGACCCAATGGTGAATCAACAAATCACGCCACCCCTACCCCCGACAAAAATGAAAATTCTAAGAAATATTTCATCCATTTACGTAACAATTTAAACCGATTTCTACCCCATCTTCCCCAATAGAACTAATTTCTTGCACACAAATTAACCAACTCTATGACTAAAAACACCAAAAAAGAAAAAAAAAGTACCAAACTCCAAATACCTAACCACTTCGAAACTGATTTCGTATAACCCAAAATTAGACTACGGTGATCGCAAAGAAGCCGAAATTGCATAAACGGAAATACAATTCAAAAATATGAAGCGAAATAACGATCAAAGAGAGAAAGAGATTACATGATAGGGACAGAATATGAAATCTCCGGCCAGAAGCGGTCAACAAAGGCGTTGAGATTGGAGAGCGCGTGCAACTTCAGCGCCGGATCGCTTTCGTTAAGCATCGCCAGTATCCCTCCGGCGGAGCTCACAAGCGTCGCCGCCGCGGCCATTGTTGATCAATTTAAGCTCTCGGTGTAACTAGATACGGGTCAGGGTTTGTGGAGGGAAAGCAAAAGCGGTTTCAAATGTTTGTGGAGAGAGAAAGGGGGAATTTTCAATCACAGCTGAAAACTGAAAAGTGCCGTTTTGTTATTTTATTTTATTTATTTATTTATATATATTAATGAATGGCTAATTTTTTAAGTTTAATCAACTCTTTAAAATCCATTTAATTGTCTGATAAAATCCCATAATATTAGTTAAGAAAATGGAATAATCTATGATCTACCATACCACCGCCGCCGCCGCCGCCCACGCCGTTGCTGCGATTATTCGGTTTCGGCGAGATTGCATCGGCATTTTTGGATTATAGGCTGCCAGACCTGGGATTAGGCTTCGGTTAAAGTAGGATGGATTGGTGGGGTACACGGTGTTCCGGATCTAACTTGGAGTCGCCGCCGTTGCCAACAAATATAGGTGATGCAGGCGCAGGCAATAGAGGGGTAGGGGCCGATGACGCTAACAGTGAATAGTGACTTTTGAATTCTCACACGTGACACGAGGATGCATGGTGGATTACGTTAGAGAGGTGGGGGTCGACGGTGCTTACAGTAAATAGTGGATTTTAAACCCTCACTTTGACAATGAATTGTGGGTTTTACGTTATTTTTTTTATAGTGGATTCTACGTTAATTTTTTTACATTGAATGCCAATAATTTTTATTTTAACGTGTTTGTAGTGGATTTCAATTTTTAGTTAACCGCAAGAATTTTATTTTTTTAAACTGAAATAGAAACAAATATTTTAGTCCAAAAATATTATTATAATGTGTACAAATTACTTTATTTTCAAATGAAAAAATATAAATAATATATTAAATAAACTAAAAATACTTTTTCATCTTGATATAATATTTGAGTATTTTTTGTAAATAAAATGAAGTGTAATAAAATATTTTAAAGAAACCGGTATACAAAAGTTTCAAGTTTTCCCCCCTTAATATATAATATAAGAAAAGGTTCTTATTTTTTGTAAACAAAAATAATTTATAATTGAGATAGTAAGAATATTCGATATATATATATATATATATATATATATATATATATATATATATAATTTATTTTATAATTATTATGATAATTGTTATAATTATATTTTGAGTAATTATTAATATTAACCTTGCGATTATAAGAATACGTTGTTTGAAAAAAAATATATGGGTCCATTTGGATGGAGGGATTTGGGGAGGGATTTGATTTGGGGAATGGATTTGAAATGACTCCAATTTTGGAGTCATTTGAAATCCATCACTATTGCTCCAAAATCAACTAAAAAGGAGGGGTGGGGATTTGAAATCCATCTCCAAATCTCTCAATCCAAACAAGTCCGAGGGATTTGTTATTATGGATTTGAAATCCCTCCCCCAAATCCCTCCATCCAAATGCACCCTATATGTTATTAGTATTCATGTAATGTAGTAAAGTATTTGCTGGAAATTTTGTAAAAAAACAACTTATAAGATCTTAAAAAAAAAAAGGGTGGGGTAAGTACTTTAAAAAAAAAAAAAAACTTATAAGACCCCTAGCAGCTTATCTTTATTTATAAAAGTAAGAAACGCTAGAGCAATTAGATCAAACTCACTTACATGTAATTTCTTTAGTAGATTTTTTTTTTTAATAAAAGTTCCTCGTTCGTTTTATTAAAGATACTAATATAATTTTTATCAACTAAATATCTTGAAAATAGTGTCTATGCGTCATGTGAACAATGCAGGGAGCATGTCGAAGTCAATTTTCAGAAATTCGATGCCAATTTTTACCGAATTGTAAAATTTACATTTATTGCGCTGTCAATTTTCAAAACTACGCTTTCATATTTTATCAAAATTTTTAATCATAAGAAGTGAAACGCATTATTTACACCCTCAAAATATTTTATTTCACCACCAAATTAAATATATTTCCTATTTTACCTTTTTTTTTTTTTGTTTTGTCACCCATATTCTATGTAAATTCATAAACTGTCCACCACCAAACTAATTATAATATTCACAAAAAAACTTCACCATTTTTCACTAGAATTTTTACCACAAAATACCACATTTTCCACCTTAAGTGAACGATATATTCGTCAGAGAAAAATATCTTCGAAGGTAAAAAAGAGCAGGAATTCACATTCCCAAAGAAATAAATTAAGAGTGTTTGTGTAGATATAAATTAGAAAAGAAACTCCATAGATTTTTGATATTGTTGTTTTCGATGGATTATAATTTGAGAAAAGGGTTACATTTCTTTCATCGCAATCTGCTAGGGGTGGTTTCGGTACGGTTACCGAACATTTTGTTCAATACCGTGTACCTACCGTATCTTTCGGTATTGAAAAATTCTATACCGTTACCGTACCAATAATTGCGGTATACCGTTATTCGGTATACCGTAAGTTTCGGTATGGTATGATCGGTACGTGGTAATCTACCGTACATCATTTTTTTGATGAACTCGGATGATACAATAATTAAGATGAATACTAAATAAATGTATAAATAAAACAAATTAAGCAAATGAATATGGTGATCGATCAAGCAATCTACATGAATATACATTATACAACCGTAGTAGCATATGTTGCTTTAATTAACTAATGCTTACTAAGATATCTATAGAAAAATTGTAGAAACTTGTAACGAGCAAAAAAGTTTGATGGTTTAAGTAAGAGAAATAAAAAAAAAAAAATTGCAATAATGCAAATGAAACAGAAGACTGGGAACTCAGGGGGAAAGAAAGGGAGAAGAAAATATGGCAAAAAGTATTCCACCAATAAGTGATTAATTGGACTTTGAAACTAAAGAAGTACATGACATAAACAACTTTAACGGGAGCTAATATTGAGTTTGCATAAATATATGAAGATAATAAAAAAATTATAACTATGTATATATAATATATATATGATGTATCATATCGTTATTCTTGTTTTTTATTTTCTTTATAATATTTGTTGACTATATTTTTTTTTTATCTAAAGTTGAATATAAAGTATAAAGTTGAATATTTGTTGAATATATTAACTAATTTTAAAAATACAAAGTTGCGGTACGGTACGGTATTACCATGGTATTGAAGATACAATACCGCTACCGTACCGTAAGGCAATGGTACGGTACCGATACCGTACCAAATGTAGTGGTAACCGATAGTTCGGTATTTATTCGGTAATTTATGGTAGGTATACCGTGGTAATCGGTATTTGGTAATTTTTGCCCAGCCCTACAATCTGCGCAGAAACTAATTCATATTGACGATTATTAAAATCTTGTTTTACCCTTTTAGATTTTTTAGTTTTGGGAAGAATCAACTATATAAAATTTAAAGTTCACAATTTTATTATGAAAAATTGGATGGAATGTTTTGTTGCATTATAACAAGTTGCATAGTTTGTAGGTCATCTGATATGAAAGTTTAAATATCTTGTAATAAATATTTCATTGCAAAAAAAATAAATAACTGAGAGTAAAGAAGGATTAAGCGAATATAAAGAAGGATGGTGGATTATAAATTTGAAGGGTATTTATGATTTTTTTATATAAATTTGGTTGTGAATTAAGATAATTTGGAGGGGGAAATAACACCACCCTAAGAAACTTGATTCACATCAATTATACTCAATTTGTTCCACATTTGTCGCTTTCAAGATTATTTTTTGGTTACATAGTATCTATCACTGTACGTATTGGCTTAATTCCACTTTGCACTCTTGAAATTGAGCTTTTTGGCACTTTGCACCCTCAAAAAACAATAATAGCACTTTGCAACTTCAAAACACAATAAATCATTCACAATGCACCCTGAATTTATTGTTTTTTTTTTTTTTTTTCTGGAATACAATGTAACAAATAAAATTGTTATTTTCTTCAACCTTCAACCTAATTCCGAGCGGACAAAGTGCGAAAAAATAAAAATCACACCGGATTATTAAAAACAATTATATTTTCTTACAAAATAAAATAAAATAAACTTTTATCACTAAATTATTCGATTGATGGATCTTTTATTGCAACTGGTGGAAATATTAGGTAAGAATATTTGGTTATGATTTTCAGATTACTTGATAACGAAACAGCTGAATGACTTTTTTTCGTAAAATGTCTTTTGTGATAAAAAAATATAATTTTTAAATATGTTGATGAGATGTATTTTTATTCTTACACTTTATAATATCGAAATAATTGATGAATAAAGGATTTTTGACATTTGTCATCCTAAAAAATATCATTAAAATATTAAATTACATTTATTAGCTTTAAAAATTCATTTGGGGTGCATTATGCATGATTATTGATTTATTGTATTTCGAGGGTGCAAAGTGCTATTAATTTGTTTCGAGGGTGCAAAGTGCCAAAATGGTATAGTTCAAGGGTGCAAAGTGGAATTAAGCCGTACGTATCTATCCAATACTGCATTAATTATTTAATTTCCACTTTATACCCTCATTAACTCTTTTTTTTTTACTTTGAATTTCCTTATTATCTCCGGCATTAATTTTTTTTAACTCACTTATCTCTTATTAATTAGACGACAATGGCATTTTAATTTAAAATCATACATTTTCATAAAATCAAGACAGGTTTAATGAGATCATCGATCATTGTGCAAAGCTAAATAGCGACAATTAAAAGGGAACGGAATGAGTAACTTATAAGTGATAGAATTAAGCACAATATCTTTAAATTACTAGTTAAGAAACATTTAGTGAATAAAAATTGAACGAAATACCTAAATCAATTTGATACAACTTTTTGGCCACGCAACTATACTTCCTAAAGCCTCACTAAGCTTTTTAAATCCGCCCGCGCGTCTAATCAAATCCAAATCTTCATCGAAAACCGCGTTAACCAACACCTTGCAACAATCTCTACCAAGAGGCATATCGTAAACTTTAGCGCGTGGGTCAACCGAAACAATATGCCCTTCACCTACAACTTCTTCAGCTTCAACATTATACCAATGTAATAACCGACACTTTGCATTTTGATAATCGGTGGGCTTCGAATGACTTTCTTGCTCCGACTGAAATTAACAAATAAAAAGAGACTCAACGTATATTGGTTTTTAATTAATCTTAAAAAGAAATAAATTTTTTTTTACCTGTTGATGTACTTTCAAAAGTGCTTCCAATTTAGCTTCGAAAGCATCCATCCTGCGCTCTAAAGATTTCAGCATTGCTTCAAAATTGTCGACTCGAGCATTAATACCTAGATTTGTTGGATTTACTTTAGACGGAGTAGCACCAAAACTGTGTTCACAAACTCGAACCTGAATGAAATATTATGATAAGTAACGTACATATCAGTTTGTGGTCGGAAACATTACGATAAGTACCTGAATGGAATATTATGATCGGAAATCGGAAATCGGAAATCAACTTCGTTTCAGATTGGCATGCAATTCCTTCGTTATAACTATATTTACACGATAAATTCCTTCCCTCCGTATTAATTATGACTGATTGCCGTTCAAAAGCAAGATTCATGACTTAAGGCAAGAAAGTTAAGGAAACACTTCGAAGCGACTGAAGATCGAGATCGTATTCAAGGCTATTGAAAGCAACGTAATAATCACTACGATTTCTCCTCCACTAACAAAATGCACAAATAGATATAGATATAGATACATACATACATACATACCTACATACATACATACGTACATACGTACACGCACTGCAAGAAAAGAAAGGGAAATTCGTCAGCTCGACCTTTTTGTTGCCAACAACTTCATTGAACGGACACTCTGCTTTTCTGACGAGATTTTTAGCATCTTCTTCTCGAGCGACACAAGGTTCTCCCTTAGTCTCGTTTTGGGTCGACCCGTTTGGTCTTTCACCATGAAAGAACCAAATTTTATAATTAGGATCGAACCCTTTTATGACAATGTGTTCGTACACTATATCAAAGTGGTGGTGCTGCAAGTTTCTACATTGCAAACAAGGGCACACAATCATATCTGAATCTCCCGATCGCGCACGAGCTGCATTGGCAAAACTACGTGCTGCCTCCTGGTATTTTTTCCCACGTCTACAGTTACAAAAGTTTATTTTGCATCAATATTAAAGTTCAAAAAAAATAAAAAAATCATGCCCAATTAAACACGATTAAGATTTTCGGTTTTAACCTGTCAAATTTCACCCATTCTTTATCCATGTTTAGAAACCAATGTACAAGTCTCCTTGCTGTCCAAACTGCAAAGGAATAAATAAACATCATCCAAAATGTTAAAAAATCATCCGAAATGTTAATTAAATAAATAAGGCCTCATTTGGTTAGTGAGACTAGCCATGATTAACTAAATAATTAGACTTTGTTTGATGTTTGGTATCCCCACTAACTTGTCGGGTCGACCCGTAAATATTAAGTTATCGTGCCTTGTCCTGCCTTCTAGGCATGTTGTCCAATAATATAATTGGATTTCATTAGATTATTTAATTTTATCTTGGCAACCAAACGATGCCTAAATAAACATCATTTGAAATGCATTGATAACATAACAACAACCCAATCTAAACAGTGATAACTTATCCATGGGATTATTGTATAACTAGGTTAAAACCCATTTAATCGATTTTCACTCTAAGACCTCGTTTGGTTGTCAAGATAAGATTAAATAATCTAATGAAACCCAATTGTATTGCTGGACATTGGAAGATCCAACAAAAAAACATGCATAAAAGGCAAGATAAGCCATGATAACATAATACTTGTGGGTCGACCCTGCAAGTTATTTGGGATACCAAACATCAAATAAAGTCCAATTATTCAGTTAATCATGACTAATCTCCATCAACCAAACGAGGCGTAAAACTACTAAAAATATAGATTTCTAAAATAAATAAACTAAAATCTGATTTGACGAAATCAGAATTAACACTGCAAATTATACAATATATATGAAAAAAAAAAAAAAAAAAAAAAAAAAAAAAAAAAAAAAAAAAAAAAACACAGAGGAAAAGGGACTTGCATAAGACAATAATTTTGAAATAAAACTCAGAATAAGAAATAAATTGAGGCAATACCTTAATCGTAATGAATGTAATCCGCTTCAGAAAAAAGACCCAATCGTCTCTAAAATTAGCAAACCCTAATTAATATTCTGGTTCAGTATACATTTTGTTACATGATGGTTTTTAATTTATTAGGGGGGTTTTGCAAATAAATAACTATACCATCTTGCGTTTCAGTCCCGTTAGTTTTGTTTTATTCGAACTCTAGCACACATTTTACATGTTTTCTTACACATAGCTCCCACCATCTTTAATTGCATTTACCCCTCATTACTTAATTCTGTGTTTTTTTTACCTCCATTTATCTATCCTTGAGGTGACTTATTCCATAATTCAATAAAAGGAATCACCATCCCACGTTGGTTAAATAGTAAAAAGTTCTTGCGAATTTTTATCAATTAATTTAATCTTCAGCATAATCAACATTTTAAGGTATATGATTTTTTATTGATCTAATTGCTCTCAAGTATTGAATTAATTATCAATACGAGACATCATCTGACTTAAGCGTCATAGTGTAATCATCAGGGGAACTCTCTGACGTGTCACATAATGTATTAATTGGTTTTGAGAAAAGACGAACAAGCATCGCATACTTAGGTCAACCTAAAGCTCGTGGCATCCGAACCCACATTCCTAAATTATTATCACCTTTGAACTACATATACTCATTTTAACTGATCCCGCATCAATACTCATTATCAAACACCCCATCTTCCTACTCCCATTCATTTATTCTACTTCACAAACTACTCTAGTTTCCCTAAAGTCGAAGAATACAATCGCGAAAAAGAAAAAAAAAAACGAGAAAAAAACGAGCTTCTTGTCGTCTCCTTGGCCACCAATATCGCGTACTTTTATGCCCCTTTTCGTCGTCACCATGCGAGCAAGAGTAAAGTTGTTTTAATATATTTAAATATATAAATCTTTCAATCTCAAATCTCAATAAATCATCTAAGTAATAATGTCCAAAATTTACCCTAGACTTAATTTGTTGGGTATGATTTTCAGATTAATATTGTGCAATTTTTAATAATGTGTATTTGTAGCACTAAAATTAATGGCTATCACCAAAACAAATAGATCTAGTAAATTGAACAAGAACACACGTACATGCACATGATTTAAAACAAATAGCTAATATTAAAAAATATAATAATTATTATTAATCAACCTAGAACTTAAACATGAAACAATTGATTAAAAATAAAATAATATAGGAAGCAAAAGTTGGAATAGGTTTGTTCAATTATAATGTTCAATATGAAACCCTACAACTACAAAGATAATTCAAACTTCTTAACCTAATCCCCCCCCCCCCCCCCCCCCCCCCCCCCCACACACCCCCTTGTAGTAAAATTAGAAAGCCGGAATTATCGATAATTATTGCATGCACGCACGTCTAGGGTTTGAGTTCCGCCCACTCGTAACGCCCTTCGAGTGGCTTCTGATTCACTGGATCAAAGTTGTACCTGTAAAATAAAAACGACAAATATGTTATTATTAATTAGCCAAAAAAATCACGAATAATTAATTACGTACAAGATATGCATAATATAAAGAAAAATAAAATATTACTGTTTGATGAACTTTTCGATTCGATTTTTTTCTTCTGCCGCGAAAAACACCTCCAGTTGCTCAGCGCTTAGTATTTTCGGAACTACATTTGTGATTTTCTTGACGACTCTGACATTGTAGATTGCTCTATTGCTCGAAGTAGGAGTTTTCGGTATGTCTTTTGAGCCAACGATGAAGTTGCTTGGTGTGCTTTCCCTGCTAATTCTGCCATATATAGAGATTTAATTCATTAATTCCTATGAAAAGTCTTAAATGTATATATAATTGGAGATCTATCCTTTATTAATGCTAATGAAAAATGAATCTCAAGAGAGATACTTTTTTATATTTTTTTTATTCAAAAGAGAGAGTAATTAACTCAACAAGAAGTCAGTTAATTCTGAAACTTCAAAAATGATTTTATTCAATTTTTTCATATTCATTAATAAAGAATTATAGAACTTATAATGTAAATTTCTCGTCGAAATCCAATCCGATGCATACAAATTTCAAGATCTAAATTTTATCTTTCCCAACTCTTTTCGCATCCCGAAAATCTTGAATTTCTATTTTTAAAAAATAAAAATCTTAAAAATAAAAATAAAAACTCACCTTGTTTTGATTTCAGTCTCATCAAGCTCATTTTCTCCAAAACAAGCTTCATGTTTCTTATCATAATAAAAATCACCACCTTTCTCATATTTATTCTTCTTTTTTGCTCTTTTCACAAGAGGAACTACTCGCCTTTCCAGTCGTCTGCTTCTGAGCTGGAGGTAATTACATTCATCGCCACCGCTGCGGGCCATGGTTTTGGCCCTTGTTCTTACACCCAGCGGTGATGCTTTATCAATCGCCGCCAATTCATCGCCACTACTAGTTTTCGCTTTCCTCATTCGCCTAGCCATCTCTCTCTCTCTCTCTCTCTCTCTCTCTCTCTCTCTCTCTCTCTCTCTCTCTTACTTTTTTTATACTATGATATAATTATTTGGAGAGATTGAAATGGAAAGGGCACAAATGGAAATTAAAGAAAGAATAATAGGTATGTAATTTTTGAAAATTTGTGTTTTGGTAAGTGAGAGGGAGAATAGGAGAAGTGGATAATGATTTATAACCTTCAACAAAACCCCCTATTATAGTACTATAATAGGGTTCCCACGATATGCTTTCATTATATCATCTCACGATAAATTCAAAATGTATCTCATCTCTTTATGATATACTATATATGATTTTTTTGTGCTCAATCTTATAATTACAGAATTAATTTATGATTACAAAATGTATATATATCTATATTTCAACAACATAGTATATCATGATTAAATTCTATATTTATGTACATTTTAACTTTTTTTGACTTCTCGATATGTTGTGATTTTATCGCTCGTATATATCGAGTTATAATTTCAAAAGAGAATTTATCGGGATCATTTTGATTATCGTTATCCATTTACAGTCGACGACAAACTGCGTACCAAATCTATACGAACTAATCACTTCAATGAATTACCCGGGATTTTGAATTCATTAAAGGCGACAACGAATCTAATTGGTCGTCTAACGAACATTATATTTTAAATCCTCCAATAGCATATTAGATCATCTAATTTTAAATGATTCTGTCCTTAACCCTTATATATATTCCAAAATGTGTACATCATAAGTAATCTATAATATACACAGATTATTAATTATCCGGATTGAATTAGTAATTGCACTCTTTTATTTAGGTTTAAACCTCTAAAAATGTACACCTTTATTAACAAATCTTATTATAATGTTTAATTTGTTACCTTCTGTTATTATAATTGAAGTAATTCATAAAACAAAAACAACCTTGATTTATATAATGAAGTAGTTTAGTTCAATAAATAATTGAGCCATTAATCATTTAAACCAGGGTAAATTACACTCACCTCTTGAGGTAAGATAAAAAAAAATATATGTACTTTGTGTAATTACAATCACCCCCTCGCTCAAGTATGAATCTTTTTACACGTTCAGCCTTATGGTGTTAAATTCAACAAAATCTTTTAGGGTGCATTTGGATGGAGGGATTTCAAATCCATAATAACAAATCCCTCGGACTTGTTTGGATTGAGGGATTTGGAGATGGATTTCAAATCCCCACCCCTCCTTTTTAGTTGATTTTGGAACAATAGTGATGGATTTCAAATGACTCCAAAATTGGAGTCATTTCAAATCCATTCCCCAAATCAAATCCCTCCATCCAAATGGACCCTTAGATTTTGTGGAATGTTCTCTAGTTTGTACTCGTTTTGTGCAAAAATGTAGTTTTTGATTCACCACAATCTGATATTTATAAGCCAAGAGACACAATTTTCAAAATGTAGAACTTGAATGGGATAAAATGGGTACAAACTGAAGAACATTCCACATAATCTAGAAGATTCGACTAAATTTGATACAGCAAGGGAAGACGTATAAGAAAATTCATAGTAGATGGAGTGGTTGTAATTAACCAAACATGAGGGGTTTTTTCGTAATTTAACCTTACCTCTAGGAGTAGCGATAATTTACCCATTAAACTAATAATAATAAGAAAAGACACAAACTAAAAACTCTTTGTGCAAAATATCGTCTCGCGAGATTAAGCCGTTGGAGGTGAGTTTTTGGAGCTAGTCACGTTAATAGTTCATCACACGCACACACGCACACGAGAAAAAGATGAAAGCCCCTCGTGATAATCACCTTTTTTTAGTTTCTCTCACTAAAATTTAAGTTTTAAGAATCTTTTTTTTTTCAATCGTCCGTATTGTCTTTTTCTGACTACTTTGTTCAAAAAAATTAAAAATAAAAACAATTTTATTTTTATTTTTATTTTTATTTTTATTTTTATTTTTATTTTTATTTTTATTTTTATTTTTATTTGTCTTATGAGTGTAAAAACGATAGAGCGGATATGATTGGTCATATATTTAAATTTTGTTCCGAAAAAATACATATCTTACTCTCTATATTTCATAGAATCTGTCGCTTTATATAATTTCTTTTGTTCCTTATTAGTTGTCGCTTTTTAGAACTCCAATAATTTTATGAAGTTAAGTACATAATTTTCAACTCTGCCATTATTAACTCTCCAATACTCTTAGGGCTCGTTCGGTTACCTATATTGGATTAGATTGTATTACATGAAATTAGATTAACTCTCTACTGACTAATTAATTATTTAGTTAGTAGCATGTTCGGTTTCTTAGATTAGACTTTCTATTAAATTTGTTAAAATCAGTTATTATATATGAAATATGTAAAACCATTTACGATAAAACCATTTAGTTTACAATAATAAAATATAATTTTAAGGATAAAATAGTATTTTTCCTTTTTAGTCAGCCCCTATTAAATTAATCTCAAGGCGAGGGGTGCTACTAATTTAATGAAATAGTAGCATTTAATAGCAGACTTTGATTTTAGTAGCGAGTTTGAAAAAATATGAATCTTTCCAACCGGACATTATTAGTCCCTACTATTTAGTCAGTGGAACCTTATAGCGGTAACAAAACGAGCCCTTATTGCATTAATTAGTAAACAATGGGTATTTTAGTCTAAAAACATCTAATTTTCTAAAACCAAGATGCATTTATTGAAATTTTTAAGACTCGTGTGAAGGTGAAGAACCACATCTATTTAGGAACGGTGAGAGTATATACATCATATAAATATACATTTGTAGCAATATTGATATTATAAACATATATTTGAAAATACTCGGAATTTGCGGAAATCATAACATCGGGAATCAAAATTTCTGATTATTCTATATATACTTCCGAATTCAATCTTACAACATTCCAACAATGAAACAGGAGTATAAGAACTACGAAACTTATAGCGTGAGCCCAACACATCATTTATCATGGTAAGACGAGTTTAGTGACTACGAACAAATCAACAGCGATGCTACTGCTTTTGCTTACGAAGAAATTCTTTCATATGCGGGAAAATTTCCGCCTTCACCACAAGACGCATTTTCTTAGAATTTTCCCACAGTAAACCCCCGTATTCTCGCGCAAAGTCACAAGTAGCCTCAAAGACATCCTGGAATTAAAAACGAAAAAAAAAGATGCATATGTGAGGTTCAGTGAATACATGTTTGCACATATTCACGCACACATACATGTGGATGTGTGTGAGAGAGAGATGTAGTGAAATGAACGAAAAATATGAGAAAAAAACAGAAAACTGGGATGAACGAATGTGTACCCTGGAAGGAAATTCATCGTAAAAATGAGCAGGCGTCATCTCGAGTCTGTTCAAATCCGATTCCCACAACCTTATCTGATTCAATAGTAAGTGAAGGAGCAATTTAGAAAATGGTAAAACAAAAAAAAAAAAATCTACAGAAAAATGGACGAACGAATTAACACAAAACAAATCGCGAAAACCTGATCAGTAACATTTTCTGGTACGGACGGTGTTCTCTCAGCGACACGAGGATGAGCATTCTGCTGAAGAAATGATATTATCTGCATTCCACGTGCAAAAAAAATATTTAAAAAAAAAATCAACAATAAAGCAAATTCAATTTGAGAAAAAAATAAAGAATTATAATAAGCAAGAGGATAAACATGTCAAAAACAAACAAACGAGAGCTTAAGATCGACCTAAAAATGTATTTAATGTGAATATTGAAATTTATATCCTATACTTGCCTGATCTGCAGCAATGCCATTAAGAAGTGCTTTAGACAAACTTTCCTTTGTAATTGCACAAACAATGAGGTTAGGGAGCTGGTACTCGATCCTGTAATTTCAGTAGGATCTCAGAGAGGAAAAATAAAATTTACGAAAATTGATTTTGAACATGGTCAACGGTAATTTGATAATTGTTACAAGTAATATATTTGTAGCATGTGGGTTAAAATTATACACCATAGCTGTTACAAGCAATATATTTTGGGTAAATTACAACCACCCCGTTAGGTTATGGTCAAATTACGTAAAAACCCCTCCTGTTTGGATAATTACAACCACCCCCTCAACTATAAATCTTCTTACACATCCACCCTTGCGGTGTCAAATTTAGTGGAATCTTCTAGATTATATGGAATATTCTCAATTTTGTACCCGTTTTATCCCATTCAAGCTCCACATTTTGAAGCAAAATGATCATAAGATGTATTTTTCGGCTTGTATATCTCAAATTGGGGTGTACCAGAAACTGCATTTTTGCATAAAATGAGTACAAACTAACGGAATCTAGAATATTATGTTGAATTTGACACCATAAGGGTGGACGTGTAAGAAGATTCATAGTTGAGGGGTAGTTGTAATTATCCAAACATGAGGGGTTTTTTCGTAATTCGACCATACCTGAGGGGGGTGGTTGTAATTTGCCCATATATTTTTCATCAAGTAAAGTGACGGCATACCTTGAGAATAGGCGCAGGATCTCACAATGTAGTTTAGATGTTGAATAAGCGTACATCCGAAAGTTTGTTTCAACAACAACAAATCCCTGACGGAAAGGAACTCGATTTATTGAATAAAATGTAACAGACAACTTGAGCACGTATTTTCTAAGAGAACGAACCGATTCTCAAGTAAAATACCTGTTTTCTTGATGATGTATCCGCTAAGCTAATGGAGAGATTGGTAGCTAATTTAGTAGGAATGAACCAACTTTCCTTCCTGCCCTGTGCAACAAGCACAATTACAGATCATCAGCGCAAGATAAAAAAGAAAGGCCCGTATGATACAACAAGCGAAAAGATAAACTTTAACCTGTTGGAGTTTGACCAATCCCAAATCGGTAAGATCCTTTAGTATATTCCGTTGTATATCCGACAAAGTGTTCAAGTTATATGCCTACAATAATAATAAATAAAAAAAATAAAAAAATAAAAAAACAGCATTCCTTCAGTATCACGATAAGGCTTTGTTTAATTCCTGGTGGTGTGAATGTAAAGATCAACTGATCGTTTGAAAAAGAAAGTTACATAATCGTATGGGATTAAGAAGATAAGCCTAGCAACAAGTCGTAGTAACCTCGTAAAAATATAAGATCGATATAAAATATTTCATATATTACAACTCAAAACAAAAATGAAAATTTTGAACCCTCGTCTAAATTAGTCTATGACTAATACCTTGCCGGTAACATGAAAGCTAAGCTCTAGCAAGAATGATATAAGATCAGCTGTATCCACACCGTGCTCCTGCACCAAATAAAAGTTCCGTTGCAATTTACAAGACATATTTGTTAAGAGACAAAAGTCTTAATGGAATGTACGCACGAAAAATAAAAGTTCATATAGGTTGCCGGAAAAGTAAATGGAATGAGATCATCCCAGCTCTTATGAACTTATTCTACAATGACATCAAAATACGAGAACTGGCATTATGTCGACATTTGGGTATTCAGGGGAGAAGACAGTACATAACACTTAAAAACTATATACAGTTAAACCTCTATAAATTAATACAGTCGGGACTAGGAAAATTCTATTAATTTAGCAAAATATTAAATTATCGAGTTCATAACTTATCACGTTCTCACCGAGTGGGGACCGGGAGAAGTTATTGTTTACGCGAGATTATTAATTTACCGAGTATTAATTTATCGAGGTTCTACTGTAAGTGGAAGAAAAGTTGACGAGTTCTTGCAACTCAAAAAGTAAAGAAGAAAACGGAAGATCGGAATTATCAAATGTTTCTGTAACCAAAATTACAATACCTCACAGTTTGTTATATATTCTCTGATTATGTACCAAAGTTGCGCATTCGTATCCATCAGCTGTTACATAAATTTGTCAGTAACACACATTTCAACGAGCAATATACTAAGGGCTAAACACAGGTACCAGAAATTGGAAGCCACTTTCGGTCAATTTTGCAGGTTCTTTATCATCTCTGAAAGCCAATGCCAACTTTTCACGTAACATATCATAAAAATATTATGAATGCACAGGAAATATTACGAGAGCAGTTGGTGCGGAAAAATACTTTTGATTCAGAAGACCGCGCTGGAATATTCTCATCATGGAAGAGCTAATGTTTGTTGACTTTTCCGCTTCAGTAGAGTTGATAAGGTGCAGCAAGAAATACTGATTTTCACAATTCGCAAGTCATAAGAAGTGTATCGAAACTTTTCTTTTTATCTAAATGAGATGCTTTCCATGATACAGATTCGATAAAAACTTTTTTTCAAATAACGAAAAAAAGGGTTAAATTACGACTACCACCCCTGAAGTTTAGTCTAATTACAAAAAAATCCTTGTTTAGGAAATTACTATTACCCCCTCAAATTAACAGTAAAAAGATATGGAAGCATTTACAACTAACCCATTAAGGTATGCTTGAATTACACCAAGTTTCATTTGAAAAATGCGGTTACGCTTAAATACTAAAAATTGTAGTCACAATCTTTTCAAAAAAAATTTACAATACGAGATCAATATCTTTTGTGCCCGTATTAAAAGACTAATCTTTTTTCTCCGCAACCGAATATTTTTTTTTAATTACTTTTAACCCTGTTTAGATTTAAAACCTAACAATTACCTCCCTAGGCGTAAATTTGGAATTTCAATCTGTATCCAATCGAGAGAAAAACCCACCCAGGTTCTAATAAACGGAATATACCAACACGAAGAAACAAATATTCTCTAGAATCTTTGGGGTTATGTTACTAACAACAACGTAATGCGGGATTAAAATAATTTGCAAGGATTCACACCTCCCATTGTTGAACGGCATAAGCATCTAAATCCTCCAATGTAGGAAGCCTCACGGTGATATTTGAAGCCATCGGTTCTCTAGGTAAAACACCACTGGGGGATTCCAAAATTAAAGTTACATAAATAATTTTGAAGAATACGTAAAGTTAGTTTTATAAACGAAAATGAAAAGACGAGACAGTATAGAAAAATTAAAGCTTACCCATGCACTATGTGCTTCTGAAGATTACTTTGAAATGTCGGATTAAGTAGGTAAGTAGTTTCTTTCTTTCTGCACAAACACCAAAAACGAGAAACTTAAGCTTGCGTATGTGAGATCGTTCGTAACTTCCAACGTGTCAAACTATGATCAAATGCACAGCTTCAACATTAACGGGAAAATAAGGCTCCCGAAGATTCATGCATCACCGATACAAAAATTGGGAAAACATAAAGAGATGAAATAAATCGAAGATACATGATCTGAAAGGTTGTTAAATGTTACAGTAGAACCTCGATAAATTAATAACCTCGATTAAATAATAGTTTCTCCTGGTCCCGACTCGGTGAAAGTGTGTTAATTTATTAATTCGATAATTTAATAATTCACTAAATTAATAGAATTTGCCTGGTCCCGACTGTATTAATTTATAGAGGTTTAACTGTATATGATCTGAAAGACTTGCAATGCTAGAACGATGCAAAACTAGTCAAATGTGTAGAGCCGAAAACGAAGATGAAAAAAAAAAAGTATAGTACCTTTCGATAGTTTCAGTCAGGATTCTGAGCTGAATCAATCTATCGACTGCTACTTTATGCTTAGAGACCCCATCGGGAAGAACCCATTCTTCCAACCACTTTGCAGACACTGGTCCTTCTATGTACAACATCTGCAGCACGTATTTCTTCGCCAATGGAGGCAGAGATCTGAACCCAAAAGTAGGAAAAAAAAATCAATACGAGAAGTAAAAGTGCGTATCGAGCGTTCGTATAAACAAATTGAAAACAAGAAGTATAGAGATTAAACACAAATGCAGTACTACCGGTCTTTATTTACACGTATATGCTATTTGGAAAAACGAAACAGTTATGCCTTATACATACATACATCCAAGATTATTTTCTTTATAATATTCTTCTATTCTCAGCCGACTTGTACGCTTCAAAATGAAAACGAGACAGTATTCACCCATAGCAACTAGCACCAAAAGAACAGCGTATATGGATCGTAATTCGTATGTAAGCTCATCCTAAAATTGCTGAAGATTCGTAGAAGTAAAGAAAATAAAACGTGTTCAATCAAGAACGATGCTTAATAGTATATATAACCTGAGGATGGCTTCACAGATGAATGAATTCTCGTAAAGCTTGTCGAGTTTGAACGCAGGCAATGACGCCACCATGTCCATAAAGTTCCTCGCCACAATTTTCACTTGAGGCATTTTTGTCTACCTTAGCTATCTATATATACAATATGTCAATCGATAGATATAAAAAAATTCGATACGAATCACCGAATAGATTCAACTTCCAAGAACATCCATCCTAATTTCTTGAAATGATGTATGTACTTAATTTTTGTCTCCAAATTGAATTATGTCCGGAGTTGCACGTTTGAGCAGAATCTGCAAAATGCCAATTAAACCAAGCAAGCTTTGAATATTGAACAGTGAACATACAATTAGCATACAACAGTTTCTGTTAAACATACAAATCGTGCTAAAATTTCCCCATACACTTGCGAAAAAAAAAAAAAAATTGCTGCTTTTTTTCAATCTGCAATGCACATTTGTTCTGTATCAACATCTCAAATTACAAGACTTAGGGTTTTCAATTTTCTCGAAAATCTCAGTTGGGTAACGGTAGCGGCACTCGCATAAGGAATTCAGGGCTTCAAAAAATATCTCAAAAATTTGCAGGAATTAGGGTTTTAATTTTTGCAAAAAATTTACAGGGATTAGTGGCACTCACATAAATTCAGGGCTTCAATTTCGATTTACGGAGCGAGGGGATCAACAGCGTAATTAGGGCTTATGCTATTTGATTCTGGTCTATGGCAATTTAATGGTGCAATGCAAAGGATACGACGTCGTTTAGGAGATGAAGGGTTCACTTGAAGAATCGCTAACTTCTCAATTCGAAAGAATACAGTTTTTGTCCCTCAAGTTTACAAATATTTCATATTTGGTCCCCCATGTTCACAGAAAATATATTTTGTCCTTTATGTTTAAAAAATTTAACACTTATAGTCATTTCCGTTAATTTTGCGTTAAAACTAACGGAATCAAGCGTGTGCCTCACTACCTTAACTAACGGAATCAAGCGTGTGCCTATCACTGCCTTAACTAACGGACTAACTGTGAATTGACAGAAATGACCAAAAATATTAAATTATTGGAACTAGCATTTTTTCCCCGTGCGATGCACGGGATATTATTTCTAATGTGGAAAATAATCAATTTAATACATAATAAGAAAATATCATACACTAAATTTAACATAGTAAAATTTAATAATGTAGTATTATTCATATTTTATATAACATTGATTTTTTTAAATCAGGCATATTAAGATTTATAATCCAAATATATAGATTAAGATTTAAAAAATCGTATTTTTATCTTTATCTCTTAAGATTTGAGATATATTGATGAAAAATCGGAGATTGACAATTGTTAAAAATTATAATTTGAAATTAGTAGAGAAAAAAAAATATTAAAAATAAATAATTACATAAATACCATTAGGGTTTTTTGGGTTGCCCATCGTTTCTTTCTTTTATATATAAGATATGAGGAACCAAATGTGTTTTTATGTGAACATGCGGGACCAAATGTGAAGTCGGTGCAAACTTAAGGGACGAAAACAGTAATTTTCCCATTCTCAATCGTTACTACTTACTGCTCGTATGACGAAAGAGGTGAAGTAAAATATTGGGTAAATTACGAAAACCCCTCTTAATTTAGGCTAAATAACGAAAAATACCCCCACCTATCAGTAATAACCAAAATCCCCCTCTGATTAATTGTTGATCGAGTTTTTTAACAGAAAATGTGTACAGTCTATTATAGACTCTGTTACATAGGTGAGAAATAAAAGAAAATATCTGAAATTGTGTAAAGTCTATTCCCTGGAATAAAAAAATCGTGAAAAGTCACACTGTAAGGGATTGGTGTAAGACGAAAATAAACCTCATGGAGTTTTTGGTAATTACGAATAGGTGGAGGTGGTTTTTGTAAATTAATCTAAGCTTAAGGGGATTTTTGTAATTTATCCTAAAATATTTCAAATATGCGGTCTTACGTCACATTTAATATTTTAATTATATCTTGTAGTATTAGCCCCATGTAGCACGACACGGTGATATAACATTTCCAAAAAACCTAGGATACAGAGACTAGTGTGGGGTGGATACACATAAATATTAAAAATATGGGGGTATATATGTAAATATAAAAACCATAGAACAATCCCCCAATTGTACGCATTCCACAATGGTAATTTCAAAGAAAAAGGAAAATACCTTGTTTTAGCATAGATTATCAAGTGTGAACACAGAGCGGCCACGTCCGTCCACTCGTCGTCGTCGTTTGCTCGCCGCTCGGCGTCCAAGTCGATTCAGTTACGGTTTGGAGTTTGGTTCGATTGAGCAGAGAGTTTTGTTTTATGTTTTGTCTTCTGCCTTCTAATTAATTACCCATCTTTTTAATTAAAAAGAAAAAGAAAAACACGTTTCCACATAACATAAATGCTAATAAAAAGCCTCCAGTTTGTCCCGCAAGGGATGGCCTAGCGGTTGAAGCAAGTGAGTCTGTGTTAATTGACTCAGGTTTGAATCCCCTTATCAACGGTCGTTAGATCTAGCTTGTCTCACATAGTTAGCCTAGTGTGGTTTACATCTCTCGTATTGTTTGCAAACTATTATACGAGAGTGTAGGTTTACCCAGTGCACCTATATGGTTGGCTGCGGGTTCCTTTATTACCAAAAAAAAAAAAAAAAAAAAGAAGGCAAGGCCTCCAGCATGTCCAATTGAGGAGTGTCCACATTTTTTTAAAAATTGCAAAGCGCTCTAACACTTTATGGAAATTGCAAAACGGTCCGACACCCTAATCCGAGTGTCTAATTAGATGATTTTAGAGTTGATAAATTGTTAGATCTTGTCTTAGCATGCCTTAAAATCTCCCATATTCAGATTTTAGGGGTGTAAATGAGTCGAGTTCGAGCTGAGCTCGAGTAGTTACATTGCTTCTTCGGCCTGAACCAAGAAATCCCTTAGATATGATGCAAAGTGGATCTTGTTCTATCTTTGATTTGATCAGAGATTTTTCTATGAAAAGTACGAATTGGAGTTTGAAGAAGGGGAGGGGGAAGGAGCCCTTGACCTGCAACAGATAGAGGAGGGTTTATTCAATATAATTTGGTTTATCCGCATTTTTTGTTCGTGATACACAATATATGCACACATATATGATAATATACACCTGGATCATATTTGTGGAGTGTCGGGGCCAGATACTTTCTTCAAAGTTATCATTTCGAACATCTATCCATCTCGCGATTCCTATAAATCGTGTAACTTCATTAAAAAATGAAACTCTTTTCGAATTATTATTTGTGAATTAAATGATTAACAATTTTTCCGTTCTGTTCCATATTTAAAAAGAAAGTCTCATGCTTGTAGCTAGATCAAGATTTGGATTGAGATCCAATCGAGCACGCTAGAGCTCAAGTAAAATATTTTGAGCTCGAGCTCGAGACTAAATTTTTAGGGCTCAAGCTCATGTTCATCACAAAGGCTCACGAGCGGTTTTCGATCACCTAAACAAATTTCATTTTTTGAATTTTAATTTGTATAATAAGTAATAATTATTATAAATTTAAGAGAAAAACAATAGGTATAGTTATTTGTAAGTATTATTAATTATGTTAAACTTAGTTTTTAAATAACTAAGAAGTACGTTGAATTGCAAATATTATTGCTAACATTTTTATAAATATTTATACTAAGTACATATATAAATAAAAAAAATAAGAAATGAGTTCAAACTCGGCTCATCAGAAAGCTCAAGTTCATGAGCTCGAATTTTTGTCAATCGAGCTGGCTCGACTCATCTACACCACTAATTTCCTACTAAATTTATCGTCGTCTATATTTAAAGATGAGTTCATTGTTGCTTTCTACTCTGTCATTACACTTTCAAGCTGGAAAAATGGTGATAATTATCACACGTTTTGTGCAGTTGGAGAAGAGCTATACAGAAAATCAAAAAGTGAAATTTATGTGGAGCTAAGACATTATATTGTTTGGTTGCTGCAGCATTAAATGAAAAGCACAAGGACCAATTAATAAATTAAATGTTAATTAGCTGATCAGATAAAGACCCTATGCACTTTAATGCATGCATGAGACGCGGATAACCATTAATAATTGATCCATATATAATGGATATATAGAGTCTACATTACAACCACTCATAAGGTAGGTTAAATTACGAAAAAAAACCCTCATGTTTGGGTAATTACAACCACCCCATCAACTATAAATCTTCTTACACATTCATCCTTATGTAAGGTGTCAAATTCAACATAATCTTCTAGATTATGTGGAATGTTCTCTAATTTGTACTCATTTTGTGCAAAATACAGTTTCTGATGCACCACAATCTGATATTTACAATCCAAGAGACACATCTAATTTTCATCTTGATTCCAAATGTGGAGTTCGCATGAGATAAAACTGGTACAAAAATTGAGAATATTTCATATAATATAGAAGATTCCACTAAATTTGTCACTGCTATGTGCTATGGTGGACGTGTAAGAAGATTCATAGTTGAGGGTAGTTGTAATTATAACCCAAACATGAGGGGTTGTTCATAATTTAAGCTTAATACCTTATGGGTGGCCGTAATTTACATATATATGTATACACATAATAAAACTGGTGCATGGTTCCAAGTTGTACGTTGACCAGCTAAAGTCAAACCCCAAATTCAAGAACCCTAAAAAATAAGTGTGCCCAATTGTGTGTTTTGGAAGAAGTAGGTGACAGTTGAAGGGAAAATAAATCACTTTGCACAGTACGTACTTCAATTCATTAATGCGGCAGTTGGGTTTTTAGCTAGTAAAACCCGACCCGACGACCCTACCCATGTGTTGGGAAAATTGGTTAAAAATTGAGTCATGAACAATTTTTTTATCAAGGTTATTGTACGGTCTAATTGAGTATATAAATGAATTTTGGATTAGAACCAATTTTGTGGTGAATGAAAAAATTACTAGTCCAAAATATAAGGAAAGTGGGATTTGAGTTATCCCACATTGGAAAAGTAGAGAAGTACTGAGCTGTATATATATCAAAATATTGGGACGGGCCAAAAACATTAAGTCATGGGCTTTTAACCCATTGGGCCCTTATTACTCGAAGCCCATCTCGATTGGTCTGACTGGTCTGAATTGGTGCGGCCGAACCAATGCAAACCATTCGGCTCAACTCGAAATGGTGCAACCACTCCCAATTGGCTCAACTCGAAATGGTGCAACCATTCAAACAAAAGGTACCTTTGAAATGGTGCAACCATTCAAACAAAGATACCTTTTTGCTCCAAAGGACACTACTTTTCGAACCTTATAAATAGACCCTAACTTTCCCACAATTCCTCACTTCAATCCAAAAACAAGCCTACTACATATTAAGCCTACCCTTCAAAGATTCTCTCGAAAAGTTCTACACAAAGTACAGTTCGTCGTACTTGGGATTTGGAGTGCTCCTATTCCAAGTTTAGCCGTTGTATCTTGGGAGACGATTTCCATTTAATCCGTTAGCACCGTTGCGGGGAAATTTCGTCTTAAGGACATAGTCAACTCGCCTCGGCTAATCTTTCCGTATTTTCACTAATTAATTTGTTCAACCAATTTACTAAATTCACTACCCGTTTTATGTATCGGGAACAACAATCTTAAGACGAAATCTTTGTGATTTAGTAAATTGTGTTTTCTGCACACGTTGGTAAACGAGATGGAGAAGAAGATAGTCTGCCAAAAATCAAGAAGTTACAAAATACAATTGGAGAAAGTTCATTTTCGGACAGAACATGAAGTCCACATTCTTTCCCATTTTCGAAGGTGTTAAAGTCCGAATATGGCAAATTAACATTTCACAAAAGTTGTAGATAATCAAGTTAGCTTTCCAGAACATGTTAAATCGTCACAATCGGAGATCGTACGAGGAAGTTATGATGAAAACACGAAAGGGTGGCAGAACTGCCAATGCACCTTTTCATAAGAAATTACAACCGCTCGTGACCAATGCAACTCGTCGCATATTAACGCATCACCAATGTCCAATGCACGAAATTTTGGTGAAAGAAGACTGAATCGAAGATCAATAATGAGGTTTTATATTATTTCGATTCATGAATATTATTTAATATTTTTTTCTGGTTCCATTGTAGGTGCAAACTTACAGCACACCTATTCCGACTTCAAGGCTTATTTTGATCATGATCCAGTCCGAATCTCAGAAAACGTAAAAGATAAAAGTTGTAGAAAATTTTGTTGGCTTTTCGGATCATATTGAATCAACAAAATCGGACTTCAGACGGAAGAGATATGATTAAATCATTCAGCACTGCCATAATATTGACACGATTTGGTGCTACCCACAAAGTTTGAATTGACGAACATATAATTTATCGGGTACGTTTTTTAAGATATCTATTTGTGCAATAAATTGATAATGCTATATGATATAATGGTGTATTATTGCATGATAGTTTAATTTTAATATGTGGAAGAATGGTAAACTATATACAATAAACTATATACAATATATTTGCTTAATGTATATTCATTATGTTTGTGTATCTACATTAATGATAGAAATATTTTTATCCTAAATGCAATAAAGTGATATGGTATGTGTTAATTATTTGAATAAGTTTATCATAAATCGCATAACGTTTCTCATGAAAATGCAATATTTATTTTCATAAATTGCATATAGTTTAGATACAGGATTAACTTTATCCCAATTTTCATTTGATGTGGAACCGTCCAATTGATTAATTTTCGAATATGTTATATGAAATTTGTGAGTACGTGATCTTGTCTATGAACGATTAGACTTGTCTCGTATATTAAGTATAAGTTACTTAGTAAAGAGGAATATTTCTATACATATTATTATTTGTGTAAGCCATACTAATTCCTTAGAATTGTGCTATTGCATGGACATGCATTGATTATGTGCGATAGAATTTATATCAATTTATTATGTTGGACATGAATTAATCTATGCCATGGAATATAAACTTGATGTTATTATGTATTCATGTGTATACTATGTATATGTTGATAAAGTATGCTTGATCTATTGTTTCTTTCTATAATCAACTAGTATGAACGTCGTGCTCACATATTATGTTTATTATAATATTCATGTACATATGTTTTATATATATGAATCATACTACGGTTTAATTAAAAGCATGATTTGAAATAAAAATAGAAAGAAAGAGAAGCTCAATTCATGAGAGCACATGAGTAGTTCTTGTCTCAAGAACATAAAAGAAGATCGAGTCGTTGGGTTCGATTTGATTTCACATTTGCAATATAATGATCTACAATGTGAATGGATGAGATCGGATTTTGATTGTTCAAAGATCCGAAATAGTTGTTAACAACAATGGATGTTTTGTTGAAATAAAATTCGAGCAGTTTAATTAAGAGCTCGTTTTGTAGAATTAAATCGTTGGATTTGACTGAATTTTGAACAGCATGTTTAGGACATGCAATCCTAAATTATGAATGATTAAGATTAGAATTTATATATTCTAACTTTAATGTTGAATAGTGGAGATCAACCACCATTTGAAGAGATTAATATTCTCTTGTTTATTGACAAGATTTAAGTATCTTGACGAATTTTCTCTTTTGAGGAAAATGAAGAAATCTTACTATCTCATTTGTTGACAAGATTTAAGTATCTTGAGATGATTTCTCTTTTTGTGATTTCTTGAAATACAATTTCTTTTGTAATTAAATCATATTGGTGATCCAATATATTTTTCTAACTAAAGAAGAAATGTATTTTGTTACATTGTGTATCCTTATTGATAAATAAAAATAAGGATTTCAAAGCATTTAAATGCTATCTGAATGAAAGTTGGAAAATGCAACTTTGACAAATGAATTAAAAATGAGTATTGAAACTCTTGAAAAATTTATGGATATCATAATGATAAATTCTAGAATACATACTCTAGAATTTGTGGGGAAAATTAGATATTCCGAGCTAACCACATTAATATTTAAAAATGTGGGGGTCTTTAGGCCCTAACCAGTAATCACATTAATATTTAGAAATGTGGGGGTGTAAGACCTAGTATAATTAAGTGGATAAATAATGATTGTGCACAAGATAGTCACTCTTGATGCAAATTGATTATATTGTGTTTTCTTGTAAAATAAGAAAATAAATAAGTTCGTAATAAAAGAACTTATAAATGTGTAAGTGGTAAATCATCAAAGTGATGAACAACCAAGTTAACATATGTGTGAGTGGTAAATCATCAAAGTGATGAACAACCAAGTTAATATATGTGTGAGTGGTAAATCATCAAAGTGATGAACAATCAAGATACAACAAGATGGCAAAGAAAATCAATACGTTTGATTTTGATTTGATTTTATTAACTTATGAGTTATATAATGAACGATGGGACATTTGTCTTCTTTCAAGAAGTAAACCATTAAGGTTTAGATGGACTATTCAAAAGTAGAATTAAAATGGTGGTCCAATTAAGCTAAATTAAATAGCTATGGAAAATCTTGATTATTTATAAAACTCGTTAAGTGATTCTAAAGTAATATTTGATAAAATTGTGTTATCAAATAGTTCTCGTAATAACGAGTGTGACCAGTGTGTTTATATTAAAAGCACATGGAAGTGTATGTCCATAGACGACATTATAATCATGAGATAATGATCATGATATTATTTTGAACGTTGAGAAAATATTGAAAATAAAAATAAAATCATGTTTGATGTCAAAAGACGAGGGTTTAGACGATGTAATCTTATAGATTAAAGTCACTAAAACAAAGATAGTCTTATTAAAAGTCTCATGTTGAGACACTACTAGAAAATTGATTTAGTTGTCTAAAAAACCAAGTGTTTACCTTCCCAAAAATAATGATGAACAATGGTTCAATTACAAATATTTTTGGATAGTTTGGCAGCATAATGAATTGCAAACTAGTAAATATGTAATTCCTAAAATAATAATCATTCAATGATATTATAAGGGTTCTTAGGTAATCTAAGTATAGCCTTTAAATGGATTACATTAAAGAAAATATCTCATTGTATTAGGAAAGTACATTGGATATATGAGTCCACTAAGATTATGTATCTTGGAAATCCTCAAACAAAATTGAATAGCTCGATTCATGGTCGAATTCGAATGTATAACTTGAGATAAGGTTATAAAAGAAGTTGAATAAACTTCATAAAATTATTGGAGGATGTTCCGTGTTGGACTAAGTCGGTGTCTACAATTATGAATAAATTGTGATAACCAATCGGTTACGTTAAGGGCACAAACGACATGTATAATGGCAAGTATCGATACACTCGTACACATAAGACCATTAGGCAATTGATCTCAAAAGAAATAATATAACATTGATTATGAAAATCAATGGTTAATAGCGGATCCGCGACTAAAAGTCAACTAAAGAGATCAAACATATTGCCTGTCTAGGGGAGTGAGATTAAAACCCATAAATTAAGGACAATCTTGGTGGTAACCCAACCATGCTGACTGGAGATCCCAAGAACTGGTTCAAAAGGGACAACTAAGCTAAGAAAGTTCAGTGATGCACTAAGGAGTATATATTCCTATGGAATAATATATTTCCAACTCATTCCCGTGATAGACATTAGTGCTGCTGCAGAGAGGGTAAAGGATAAGCGAAAGCTTTTAATGATTCCAAAACCTTATAACAAAAGGTGAGGTATTGGCAGGATACCTTTAATAGGAGATCACCTATGTAAGTGTATGAAGTGAGGGCCGCTTCAAAAAAAAAAAAAAACTTGACAAACACTTATGAATCCAAGATGTGTGTCCATGGCCAAAACGGACACAATCATGAGAACTAAGGAAATGTGAGAATAGTATTGTGTGGGTTGCATTGTCTTGGTTTACACGAACGGCTGACAGTTCAAGACATCGCGTTCACTACTCAGCCTAGTAAATCCGATGTAACTCCACTACGGAAGGTTCAAAGCTATATGCTACCTATCCCGATGCAATACTATTCGCGGGAACTCTAGAGAGAATCGACGCCCTCGTTTTCATTCATGTGGGGGATTGTTGGGAAAATTGGTTAAAAATTGAGTCATGAACAATTTTTTATCAAGGTTATTGTACGGTCTAATTGAGTATATAAATGAATTTTGGATTAGAACCAATTTTGTGGTGAATGAAAAAATTACTAGTCCAAAATATAAGGAAAGTGGGATTTGAGTTATCCCACATTGGAAAAGTAGAGAAGTACTGAGCTGTATATATATCAAAATATTGGGACGGGCCAAAAACATTAAGTCATGGGCTTTTAACCCATTGGGCCCTTATTACTCGAAGCCCATCTCGATTGGTCTGACTGGTCTGAATTGGTGCGGCCGAACCAATGCAAACCATTCGGCTCAACTCGAAATGGTGCAACCACTCCCAATTGGCTCAACTCGAAATGGTGCAACCATTCAAACAAAAGGTACCTTTGAAATGGTGCAACCATTCAAACAAAGATACCTTTTTGCTCCAAAGGACACTACTTTTCGAACCTTATAAATAGACCCTAACTTTCCCACAATTCCTCACTTCAATCCAAAAACAAGCCTACTACATATTAAGCCTACCCTTCACAGATTCTCTCGAAAAGTTCTACACAAAGTACAGTTCGTCGTACTTGGGATTTGGAGTGCTCCTATTCCAAGTTTAGCCGTTGTATCTTGGGAGACGATTTCCATTTAATCCGTTAGCACCGTTGCGGGGAAATTTCGTCTTAAGGACATAGTCAACTCGCCTCGGCTAATCTTTCCGTATTTTCACTAATTAATTTGTTCAACCAATTTACTAAATTCACTACCCGTTTTATGTATCGGGAACAACACCATGTGTGTTGGTTCAGTGGTGATTGTTTCGGATATAAATACCCCATAACCGTGTTTATCTTTCTGCACTAGCTGCATGCATTTGTTGTAAAGATTATACATTTATATATATTTGATTGGTTGGAATGATGGTGGGTGGGTTTTGTAGATCTGGTTTTGGTGGTTTTGTTTTGGTGGTTTTGTTGGTGGCTGGTGGTTTGGTTCTTGCTGAAGTTGATAGTAATAATGGTGATGAAAAGTTCTTGGGTAAGCCTTTTCTGCGTAAGCCTTTTCCTGGGAGAGGTATTGGCGGCGGCGGTGGTGGTGGTTTAGGACGCGGGGTTTATAGGAAAGGGTTTAAGCGTGGGTTTGGTGGTGGTGGTCTTGGCGGAGGTGGTGGTCTTGGTGGAGGAGGGGGTTTAGGTGGCGGTGGTGGTGGTGGTCTTGGTGGAGGAGGAGGCCTTGGTGGAGGAGGGGGTTTAGGAGGTGGTGGGGGTTTAGGTGGTGGTGGTGGTCTTGGTGGAGGTGGGGGTTTAGGTGGCGGTGGTGGACTTGGCGGAGGAGGTGGTCTTGGTGGTGGTGGTGGTCTAGGTGGCGGTGGTGGGTTGGGGCATGGTGGAGGTTTGGGTGGTGGGATTGGCCATGGTGGAGGATTAGGTGGTGGTGCTGGTGGTGGGCTTGGTGGGGGAGGTGGACTGGGTGGTGGTGCTGGTGGAGGCGGTGGTCTAGGAGGTGGTGGTTTAGGAGGTGGTGGTGGTGGCTTAGGAGGCGGAGCTGGAGGAGGACTAGGTGGAGGTGGAGGTGCAGGTGGTGGTGGTGGCTTTGGTGGAGGAGGTGGGGGTGGATTAGGGGGTGGTGCTGGAGGAGGATTCGGAGCTGGTGGAGGTTTTGGTGGTGGTGGTGGATTAGGAGGTGGAGGAGGAGGTGGTTTCGGCGGAGGTGGAGGTGGAGGCCTTGGAGGGGGTGGTGGTGCCGGCGGTGGATTTGGTGGTGGTGGAGGATTTGGAGGCGGCGGTGGTCACTAAATAAATTGAGTGCTAGCTACTACTACAGCTTGTGCTATATTAGTTTTAATTATGTTGTTTGATTAAGTTGTAATTATTTCTCAATTTATTGTAAAGGCTTTTTTGGCCTACTTGAAAATGTTTTTCCCACTTTTGAAAGATTGGGTTATGCTAAATGTTAAAACTTGTGTGACATTTGCCATGCAGTTTCAATAAAATTTCCATACCCGTTTCATAAATCTCATAACCATTATTTTGCCATGCAGTTAATTATGTTGTTAGAACCGGACCAAATCGGTCGGTCGAACCGGTTCGACCGTGACCCGGCAATAAAGCGGTCGGGTCTGACATCTAAAACTGGAAAAAATTCGAAAATCGGGGTTTAATGACCAAAATTCGGTTCGACTGGGTAAAACCCGAGAACCAACGAGTCAGTCAAAGAACCCGGTTTTCGGCCAAAACGTCTCGAATCACCGCTGAGTTGGTCATTTGCGTTTAGATTTGAGCGAACCTTCACAAACTTAGTAGTGGGTGGTCGGATATGATCATGGATGATCGAATAGGGCTAGCTGTTCTTCCCACTCCTACTGATCCAACCTCTTTTCCGGATCCAAAATTGTAGGTCCGCACCGACTTCAATATCTCAATGAATATTCACTGGATGCATAATTCCTTTTGGTAGATTGTAGATCCATGAGTAGTGAAGCTGTTGTCCAAATTTCACGTCTATCCGATCACTGGTTGATTTATGGCGAATTTTCTCGTTGGAATGCGCAGAAATTCCGAGAGCAGTTTTTAAGAATTGCCTTCTCGCCTCACCGGCTTGTGGCGGCGCGTGGGGAAGACCCTGGTGGCGGCATTGGCGGCATAATAATCTTCCTCCTCTTAGGTTTCACCTCGTATATTCAATCCACTATCCACGCAGCACTAGATACGTGATAGGCTAAGTACAACGAAGAAGAACGAAGGGAAAGGGAAGATGCCGATGCGGCGGCACGACGGCTGGTGGCGGAGGTAGGGTTTCGGTGATAGGCTAAGTACAACGAAGAAGAACTAAGGGAAAGGGAAGATGCCGATGCGGCGGCACGACGGCTGGTGGCGGAGGTAGGGTTTCGGCTGCAAGGTGGACGACCGATGGAGGGAGAGAGGCTAGGGTTTTAAGCTTGTGTTGTGTGTGTTTTTGTGTTGTGTTTCACAAGACATATAAATCTTATTTATATCCTCCTTGTGAAAACCCTAACAGGCCTTAAGTTGGGATAGGCCCAACAGCTTATGTCCACTCTCTTTCTCGGCTCATTTCTAACAAACGAATGCTCACAAAGATATAAAAATTATATTTTGACAACGAGCACAAATTCTCGTCGATATGAGTACCACTTTGCAATTTACCAATTTCCGAAATTGGAAACCCTAATTTAGAACTTGCCAAATCGGGAAACTTCCCAAAATAGAAAGTTCACTAAATTTTCGTTGGATTCTTTTCCTCTACTTATACTCATCCGTAATTAACAATTACGAATGTTGGACTCAATCACATTAACTTCCAATTACACTATGATTAACTAATTAATCTTAGCTCATTGCATTAAGGATCTCAAGTACACGAACAGTGTGACACTCGATGGTTTAGATGTAAGCTAGCTGTGGGCCCACAACACATTGTGGTTTAAACTCGTCCCTAGAGTTATAATTAAGTTGAAGCTAGTTTCAACTTAACTATCCAACGAATCAAGATTGGCGTCTAGCAACTACGCGTCATGATTCCCTAGATACAAATGAAGTGCCTGCAAGAACCGTGTGATATAGTTAACGTACAGTACAATCCCTTCGATACATATATCCCTATTGAACTAGAGACATTGGTTCACCGAGACCTCTTTATGAGGTCAATAACTGCGTGGACGTTCTTGATTATATAATTCGTTCGTGTTTGGCTTAGAGAAACACATTTCTCTATAATTACGACACTTTCAGCTGTGGCCACAGACTTCATGGATTATAAATCGCAAGAACACACAGGATATCCATGACTATTCAAGCGATTGAATCTCCTACTACAATGCACATACCTCCCACTAGATTTCAGATTGCACGAACACTGGCCCTTGGGGCGGTCCTCGGTGGAACTCAGGGACATGTCACGATACTATATCATAGAAACCTCTACTCGATTATTGGGAACCACTTAGAGATCTGTAGATTGAGGGAGTTCAGTGAACTTATCATCTTATGAGCACCCACTTATGTATCCCGATGTCACAACCACGTTGACTGATGAGACGCAGTACACATACACTAAGTGCTAGTCTCGAATGGGAAAGACCGATATCCTCATTAGTGGCGTGACCCGTTGACTAGGAACGATGTTTAACAGTTACTATACTTAAATAAATAATCTCACGATTCCACTAGATCTATTTACAGTAATTAAGTAACTGTAAGGACTACTTCTATGCTTATGCAAGGGACAAAGATATAGAATGCTAAAGATTTTTTTTATCATTAATACGAAATAGATTATTTTCGAGTAGCGTGAGAAAACACAACAATTAGTTGGCTCTTCGATCACCTACTATAACATAAACAAATCAATTAATCTTTACTCATATTAATCAAGGTTCACGTAGTATCACTTACTTTGGGTGTATTAAACATAAACGAGTGGGTAGGTAGTTGTGTGCGGTCAAGTGATCTAGGTCAGGTTGTAGTCACTCAGCGAGTTAAGAAACACTAAGAGCATGCGAACTAAGTTGGGAATTGCTCGGGCTAAGACTCATTCCACGCTCAAGTCAGATTGCCTCCGCAAAACGAAGCATTGACCCCACGAATTCTAGAGAACTCAGATGAATAATAAAAGCGCACATTTGACAATTAGTCCGGGGACTATTCGTACTTACATTAGTTGTGAAATCTAAATTAGATTACAACTCTAATCCTATTTAACGTGTAGTTCTAATTAAGCTTGAAGCTTGTAAGGGGTCCGAACCCGGTTCTTTTGACACCATACCTGGTGATGAACACAAAGTGGGTATTCTGCTGACATGTGTACTTTTTAATTATTTATTATATATTACCCCACTTGGGTTAACCCGTAAGAGTGTTAGAAAAATAAAAAAATAAACATGTCAGCAGGAGACCTACCCGAAATTTACGGCCGGGCGTAGGGTAGAAGGAGCCGTCCGAACCCTTGTCTTGACGGGCCTTGCTATTATTATAGTTTCCTTATTATTGGGCCTCATTCTTGGGCTTTCTTGATTCGGGCCTAACATAAAAAGTAATTAATGGATCAATTGTAGGCCCAATTAACACTATCAAAGCTATATATTAAATGACATTTTCTCTCAATGAGTACATATTAGTGATAACTGTTAATAAGTAACAAAATACGGGAAACTATGGCAATGGTTGGAAGTGTTTTGAAACTTATTTTGATGTCATTTTCAAGAAATATATTTTGGGGGAAGAATTTGAGAATGAAAGTAATGTTTGTTTGTATTTTGGAAGGAGACAAAATACACTGTAGCAGTCACATCATGTTTAAAAGTGTTTAGAAAAAAGTATTTTAGAAGAAAAAAATTGAAAGATGGAGTGATATTTATTTGTTTTTTAGAGAAGATAATTTTTTACTGTAGTGGTCAAATCATTTTACTGTAGCAGTCACATCATGTCTGAAGGAGAAATAAACTTTTGAGATTGTTTTGAGAAAATTATTTGAGAAGTGTAATAAATATAATTTTGTTTTGGGAATCAATAAAAACAAAATCAAAACACTACCGAACATTGCTCATGTATTGCTAAGAATACTTAAAAGGAAATGGTTAAAAAGAAACATAAAGAATTATTCCATCCCTTCCACAATATCTGTCTCTTTTTTGAGAGTTTCTTTTGTTCAATATTATTTGTCACTTTACAATTATTCCAATGTTGTATTAATTACATATTTTTCAATTATACAATTTTTAATTCTCTAACATTTTTTATTTATTAATTAGTAAACAAGTGTATTTTGATTCATCACTATCTATTTTTCTAAAATCAAAATATATTTATTGAAATTTTTAAAACTTGTGCCAATGGAGTATAATATAGAACAATTTCTTTCTTCAAACAAATGATAGTAATTAGGGTAAATTACGATCACCCCCGAGGTATGGTGAATTTATGAAAAAATCTCTCTTGTTTGGATAATTATATCTACCCCATCAACTATGAGTTTTTCTTACACCTCCAATTCAACATAATCATCTAGATTTCGTGAAATGTGTTCTAGTTTGTCTTTGTTTTGTGTAAAAATCAGTTTCTGATGCACCACAATATGAATTATACAAGCCAAAAAACACATATTATGATCATCTTACTTCAAAATGTGGAATTCGAATAGGATAAAACGGGTACACAATTGATAATATTCCATATAATCTAGAAGATTCCACTAAATTTGAAACCGCAATAGTGGACGTCTAAAAATATTCATAGTTGAGAGTGATTTTAATTATCAAAACATGAATGATTTTTTTCGTAATTTGACCGTACCTCATGGGAGGTTATAATTTACCATAGTAACTAATGTGAAATCGAACAAATAACTCAAGGAAAATTTCATAAATTAGTGAATTGAATTAACGTTGGAATTAGCAAAAGATAAGTCACTGTAATATCTCCATAGCAAGGTAGCTAAGCTAGCTTATCTGATTTAATTTGTGACATAAAAAGCATCAATAATTCGAATCCTTTAAACACTAACAACTCTCTCTCTCTCTCTAACTCTCTCTCTCTCTAAAAGAAGAAAACAGTAACATACAATTCTCAAATCACATCAAATAATAATCTCTTTCTCTCTTTTGTCAACAACACCTTTACACGACAAATACAAAAATCCATAGCCCTACTCAAATAAATAAATAATCAAATAAAATAAATAAAATAAATCAAAAAAAAAAATAAATGTGCATGAAGACAACAATAATAGACAATTGACCTCTCAACTTTTGCCATCTCTGAATCACTGCCTCACTGATTCTTGAAAAATAGCCAATTCATTCTTTGCAGCCTTTTACATCACATGAATTTCACCAAAATATTACAACCCTCCTTCTTTCACATCAAATGTTACATATTTATGCCACGTCACCTTTTTTACCGTTGAGTTATTATTTATTTAAAAAAAAAAACAAAGAAAGAAAGAAAGAAACCACTGGTTATCAATTAGTGCTTATTCAATTTTATTTTTTTAAATTAAGTTAGCAATGTTTCTCCAAAATAAAGAATTAATAGTACAATTCTAAAAACATTGCCTTCATTGCATTTATTGTGATAGTTATTTATGAAATTTAAATTTAAAAAAAAAATGTAGAAGGGTGATCTGATGATTTGGTCCTGTAGTTAGATATTGACGGGGCGAAATTGATAATTTTGATCGTCGTCGTCGAAAACAAACGAATCCATCCAAAAATTGCCAGTACATCTTTAATTTGCGGATTTTCCACAAAAATAATTAACCCTATGCGAATGCCTAATTAGGTGGTGTTTGCAAATGATTATTTAAAAGTAGAAGTTAATGATTGTAAGTTAAGTCAGTTTTAAGTGTTATTTCTAAAAGTTGGGGGTGTTTGCAAATATTTCAGAAAATGAACTTAAATAGAAAAAACAGGGTTATGGATGCTTTTAAAAAAAATAGCTTAAAGCAGATTATTTTAAGAGAAGCAAAATTAAAAGTTGATTTTGCAAACACCTGAAAACAGATTATGAGCAAAAAAACGTTCATAATCACTTACAAAAAGCGTTTGTAATAAAAATAAATCAACGCAAAAGGACAATTTTCGTCGAGGGAACCCTTTCTCGTGTAATTTCCGGTTTCCGATGGAAACATAACCAAACAATACGAGCAACAAATTAATTAGAAAAAAAAAAAAGAAAACAAAAAAGAGATGATTGTGTAAGTTGTAACCCTAATTAAATTCTAACATGCCAAAAAAGAAAAAAAAAACAAATAATCAATGTACTTACAAAAATAAATAATAAATAAATAAAGAAAATTGCAATTAATTAATTAATTAATTTCCCCTATGAAATATAGCCGAGCCCCATATACTTACAGAACACCAAAAAAAAACTGCATCTAACATACATACATTATACATACATCAGTTGGATTCTGGATTCGGACCACTCGGGACTTCATGAAAATCACCACGAAACTGTCTGTCGTCCGACAACCTCGTACCACCACCGCCGCCGCCGCCAGGAGATGCCCTTCTGGTGGTACGAGGTTTCTTCTTCTTGAACCTGGTTTCATTTTGGTGATGAAGCACCATCATTTGTCTCGTACGAGAATAATTGTAATGAGCAAGTAAAAAATTTCTTCTCCCTTTTGATTGATCTGAAATCACCTCATGAAAAAAACATGGGAAAACGATGAAGAGTAGTAGGAAGATATTAATGGAAAGAGAAGAGCAATGTTTTGCTGCCATGAAAATGTAGAGAGAGAGAGAGAAAGAAAGATGATTGTACTCCACCAAAAATCAATATATCCATGAACCAACAGGTGGGCCCCCACCCCCAACTCTGAACAGTATTGAAATTCAAAGTATATATATATATATATATATATATATATATATATATATATATATATATATATATATATATATATATATATATATATATATATATATTTTAAATTATTTTGTAGAGAGGAAATTAAAGAAAAAATGGGATTTTTTTTGAACTATGTATGGTGTGGAATGGGTTGCATAGATTTTCTTGGCGAGATATATAAATATAATATTGGGTAAATTACGGTCACCCCTTTGGGTAATGTCACATTATCAAAAACTTCGTTTTGTTCGAATAATTACAATCACCCTTTTTAACTGTGAGTTTTCTGTACATTCATTTTTGCGGTGTCAAATTTAGTGGAATCTTTTTGGATTATGTGGATTTTCCAATTTGTACCCGTTTGATCTCATTCGAGCTTCATATTTTGAAATAAGATGATCATAAGATGTGTCCCTTCTTGGCTTGTAAATATCAGATTGTGATGCATCAAAAACTGCATTTTTGTACAAAACGAGTACAAACTAGAGAACATTTCACGGAAGTTATAATATTCTATATATTGAATTTGACATTATATGGGTAGACGTGTATGAAGATTTCATAGTTCAAAAGAGTGGTTGTAATCACCCAAACAAGTTAGAAAAATGTCGAGTCCTAAAATTTAGCTCGCAAAATTTAGACACAGGAGTTAGAAATTTGAATAAACATGAAATATTTATCTTGTGAAATGAGAGTGCGAGCACACTCTTATATATTTTGTAGGTCAAATTACGCCCACCCCTGAGGGTATAGCTAAATTATGAAGAAAAAAAAAACCTCTTGTTTGGATAATTACAGCCACCCCTCTCCTTTTAAATATTTTTATATAAAATTTATGTAACTAGGTTATTTACCGAACCAAATCGTATATTCAGTTCGGTAAACAGTATGAAATGTTGGCGTACCAAAATTTTCGGTTTTACCGATGTAATATCTCTAAATTTACCTATAGAGGGGTATTTATGTAAAATAATACATAGTTAAAGGAGGTGGCTGTAATTACCCAAACAAAACAGGGGTTTTCGTAATTTGACTATGCCCAATACCCATAATTTGCCCTATTTTGTACTATATACTCCAACCAAAAAGTGATTCTCTCTTTGATTAATTATCAATCAAATTCAATCTCACTTATCAATAGTTTATCCACTAAAGTGAAAGACCCTACATGTGACAAGCAATAATTAATCATGCGTTGTGATGGCACTTTTGTCTTGATGAAATGGTGAAGATCTACATCCTCAATAATCCTTTCTAAATACGTCTCATTTAATCGTCGTAAATATAACCCAACACTAGAATTTAAGGGCGCTAACTAGCGATTGATACTATTAAAAAAGAGAAAGACAAAGACGTTTCGAAAAAAATAGTTAGGTATTATTGTGATTGTGCGTGTATTCAAAATGTAATCCTACTCGTCTGTTTACATTTGTACATATAGATGACCTAAGGATGATATCTCCTGTCTTTAGGTCTCGTGATTTGTCCATGATTTATGCTAGATATTTATCTGTCGAGCATGATTTACAAATTTTCTTATCTATTTTATAATTTTTTTTTTCTATATATTCTATGATTTTCCAGTGTCTATCAATTAGCTTGCCACCTACCACACTTTTATCATTTACGCATTTTGAGACATGAAGGCAGACTCCATGGTAGCGCGCTTCCAAGCATGATAACCAGCGACGAACTTCTTTCATACAAGCTCCCTATCGTAAAATTTGTTACTAGCTAGTTCAGTATTAAAGAGCTTCCTATTGGCGAGTTGCAGGTCTGCCTCAACCTTTTGGTACTTTATTGGGCCTCTAACTCGATGCATCTATCATGGCCTACATACTACATAACAGGTCTTCCTCCTCATACTTAGGGCCATTTTTGGGAATTCCGCTCATGCTTGCCGAACTAACCCCATAAAGATGCAAGAGAATCCATTATTTACAATGTGTTATGTTGAAGTGGGTTTCTCTTGACCTCATTTTTACATAAACATTTGTATTTATTCAAGAATTTACATGTATAAATTTTAAATTAACAATAGTTTTATTAAAGGAAAAATTGACTAAATATACCTAATTTCTAATTTTTTTTAGTCATAACTCATAAGTAAAGCATTAAATTTTTAATAGCTCAAAATCCTCATTTTTTTTAATTTATTTATTTAATACATTTTTAAACTCTCCTTCCAATAATATTTGTCGTTTTGAACACCTTTTTTGTTCAAATTACTTGTCACTAAAGAATCTCAATTAGGCATTTCTTATACTTTTCTCAATTATACCTGATATGCCTAATTGGGCCAACCCATGGGCCTACAATTTCTTTACCTACTAGGCTACGAGCCCAATATCGAAGACTAATATCATCGAGGCCCAAACACCTTCAAGTAAGGCTTGGGCCCAACAAAGCAAACCAAACCCAATAAACGACATATAAATAGAGGTTTTACTCATTTTATTAAGGTACGTCCTATGAACTGAGCAATACTATTAACTGTATTCTCTGGACTATTTCCACTATCAGCACGTCTGACTTGAGCGTCGGAGGGGTTTCCGCCGGATCAACCTCCGGCCTAGTTCACGTGTTCTATGATCGCAGGTACCTCAGGATCATCAAGTTGTCAAGCTACTGATCAGCTTTGCTCTCCCAGTTCATTTTCTACACTACCCCAGGTGATCTAACTAACTAGCATCATCATTTTGGCGCCGTCTGTGGGAACGATGCAAACCAGATCACGTAGCCAACAAGATCCTCCTGAGGCGTCAGCTCGGAGAAAAAATGACACAACTAATGACCTCCCACCTCGTGGAGGCTCTGGCTTGCCACCTCCTCCACGTCCCATGGATCCGCCTCGCGAGGTTCAGGTGATCCCCCCTCGGGACCCACCACTCGTCGATCCACCACTCCCTGCCCCTCGAATGGTTCAAATAACCGAGGATGCGTTCCAACGCATGATAGCAGAAGCTTCAACTCGCGCTGCCACAGAGGCCGTGACCCAATATATCGCCACGATGGGAGCAAATGCTCCCAACGCGATACCAACACCTGCTCCACATGTGGAGCCACCTATGGCACCACCGCCATCGACTCCCTGGGGGCTTACATCTGCCCCCAAAATATTTCACTCGCCAAGGGTTATCGACTCCCTGGGGGCTTACATCTGCCCCCAAAATATTTCGTTCGCCAACGGTTATCGACTCCCTGGGGGCTTACATCTGCCCCCAAAATATCTCGCTCGCCAAGGGTTATCGACTCCCTGGTGGTATACAATGACCCCAAAACATTTCGCTCGCCAAGGGTTATCGACTCCCTGGGGGCTTACATCTGCCCCCAAAATATTTCGTTCGCCAAGGGTTATCGACTCCCTGGGGGTTTATAGTGCCCCCAAAATATTTTGTTCGCCATTGGTCATCGACTCTCAGGGGGCCTACTTCCGCCCCCTCGAACGGTTCAGATAACGAAGAGGACCTTCAGCGTATGATCGCCGAAACTTCAACAATATCAACTTCTACTTGCTCCTCTAACGGTTCAGATAACCGATAAGGACCTCCAGCATACGACAGCGAAAACTTCAACTCGTGTTGTCACTGAAGCAAACGACACAACCGTGTGCATCCACCTCAGACCATAGGTCTCGAGCGCCTCATCCTACAGTGGGTAGTTAACCCATCCCAAGGTTGGGCATCACCCTTACCTTTCAACCCCAAGTGGGTTCACATCACATCTCAAGAGACGAGTATAATCTCCCTACTCAAAAAATATAACATCCCAAGGGGTGAACATCAACCACCAAAGTAAAAAATAAAAGGGGGGTAAAATCGCGCACGCGAGACCCAAGAACAAGAAGAAGATGAAGAAAAAAAAAATCAAAGAAGAAGAAAAAAGAAGAAGATGGGAAGAAAGAAAAATAAGAAAGAAGAAGAAAAAAGAAGAAGATGAAGAAAAAAAAATCAAAGAAGAAGAAAAAAGAAGAAGATGAGAAGAAAGAAAAATAAAAAAGAAGAAGAAAAAAGAAGAAGATGAGAAGAAAGAAAAATAAGAAAGAAAAAGAAAAAAGAAAAAGATGAGAAGAAAGAAAAATAAGAAAGAAGAAGAAAAAAAAAGAAGATGAAGAAAAAAAAAATCAAAGAAGAAGAAAAAAGAAGAAGATGAGAAGAAAGAAAAATAAGGAAGAAGAAGAAAAAAGAAGAAGATGAGAAGAAAGAAAAATTAGAAAGAAAAAGAAAAAAGAAGAAGATGAAGAAAAAAGAAAAAAAAATCAAAGAAGAAGAAGAAAAAAGAAGATAAAAAAGAAGAAGAAGTAAGCCAAGCCAAGCCATCACCCAAGCCCCTCGGGGCGCGCGCGCGTCAGGAAAAAAAAAAAAAAACAGAATTGGCGCGCGTGAACAGCACGCGCGCGTGGAGAACACGCGCCTGACGCGCGCGCGTGCTGTGCACGCGCGCGTCAGCAAAAAAAACAAAAAAAAGAATTGGCGCGCGTGCACAGCACGCGCGCATGGAGTACACGCAGCGGACAGAAAAAAAAAAAAATTAATTGGAGCGCGCGCGCTTTCCCAAGCACCCTTGGACTGCGCGCTCCCATTAAATCGCGCGACACTTTCACCGCCCTCCACCAAATTGCGCGTAGATTTACTCGCTTCACCAAATCGCACGAGAATTTCAACTCGCTCCACCAAATTGCGCGAGCTCTTTAACGCACCTACCAAATTGCGTTCGCTATCAAATGAAAAAAAAATATATATATTTCTCCACGCCATGCCAACGATTAACGCAAGACTACAGCACCAATCTACTCTCCATACGATCCGGTACCCCTTTCGACTTCGCTCCCACATCGTCTCGAGAGTGGGGGGCTTGCGAGACAACTCCCACGAGGAGCCAACTCGCTCAGTACTACCACCCGCAGCGAGATAACTCCCACGAGGAGCCGCCACAGCGAGACAACTCCCACGAGGAGACCACTCGCTCCTTCCTACAACCCGCAGCGAGAGAACTCCCACGAGGAGACCACTCGCTCCGTCCTACAACCCGCAGCGAGACAACTCCCACGAGGAGCCAACTCCCTCGGGTCTACGAAACCATAGCGAGATAATTCCCACGAGGAGACTACTTGCTCCGTCCTATAACCCGTTGCGAGGTAACTCCCACGAGGAGCCAACTCCCTCGGGTCTCATAACCACAGCGAGATAACTCCCACGAGGAGACCACTCGCTCCGTCCCACAATTCGCAGCGAGACAACTCTCACGAGGAGCCAACTCGCTCGATACTACGAACCCGCAACGAGATAACTCCCACGAGGAGCCAACTCGCTCGGTACTATGAACCCGCAGCGAGACAACTCCCACGAGGAGCCAACTCGCTCGGTGCTACGAACCCGCAGCGAGATAACTCCCACGAGGAGCCAACTCGCTCGGCACTACGAACCCGCAGCGACACAACTCCCACGAGGAGCCAACTCGCTCGATACTACAACCCGCAGCGAGACAACTCCCACGAGGAGCCAACTCGCTCGACACTACAAATTCGTTGCAAGACAACTCTCACGTGCAACCACCTCGCTCGATAATATTACTCACCGCGAGACAACTCCCATGAGGAGACAACTCGCCCGAAATTCACCATATAATCGCAAGCTCAAGTTAGCACGATTACAACCCTAGAAGCACTTAGAGATATTATGAGAATCTATATAGCTTGGCCAGCTTGATTACTCAAATTTATCTACTTGTTTTCGATGGGTCATTCATTAAAACGTGGCCACGGTCCAAACATACTTAAGACCCACGAGGTCTAACAAGGGGCAACCCCCATATAAAAAAAAATCTTGAGAGTCTGATCCCATCCTCAAGTACATCATGCACAAGGCTATATGTAAACACATATAAGCAACGCGTCAAAACATTGACAATGTCGAAAAATAACAACTCGAGGAGAATACTAGCTCCGTGCTACTACATTATCGTGAGACAACTTCCACGATGACATAACTCGATCAACTCTATTACCCATGAGACAACTCCCACGAGGAGATTACTTGATCCGTGCTACTACATTATCGCGAGACAACTCTCACGAGGAGATAACTTGATCAACATTATTACCCCACGACGAGACAACTCTCACGAGGAGATAATTCGCTACTACATCGTCGCGGGACAAAACCGACGACTCAATTAACTCACATCGCGACAACTTGGTCGCGCTACGCGCCAACGCGCATTCACGCCCCTCCGACACACGCTCCAACGCGTTTTCGCATACCATTAGGCCATACGACAACGATCGACTTCTACAATTTTTACTCTCGACACGATCTGAGACCCATCACAACATGGCCCCCACATCGACTCGAGAGTGGGGGGCTTAATGATATGCCTAATTGGGCCAACCCAATGGGCCTACAATTTCTTTACCTACTGGGCTACGAGCCCAATATCGAAGACTAATATCACCGAGGCCCAAACACCTTCAAGTAAGGCTTGGGCCCAACAAAGCAAACCAAACCCAATAAACGACATATAAATAGAGGTTTTACTCATTTTATTAAGGTACGTCCTATGAACTGAGCAATACTATTAACTGTATTCTCTGGACTATTTCCACTATCAGCACGTCTGACTTGAGCGTCGGAGGGGTTTCCGCCGGATCAACCCCCGGCCTAGTTCACGTGTTCTATGATCGCAGGTACCTTAGGACCATCAAGTTGTCAAGCTACTGATCCGCTTTGCTCTCCCAATTCATTTTCTACACTACCCTAGGTGATCTAACTAACTAGCATCATCAATACCCTTAATGTTCTCAATTTATTTAAATAAAATTAACGGTTAAACAATTAACGAAAATGGGTATTTTAGTTATTGTATTATTTTTTTACCAGAATTCATACACATTTATTAATTTTCTTAACGTGCGTGCATTAGCCCAAACGAAAATCAAAACTATGTAAAGAAAAGATCAATATATAGACAAGTGTTCTCTCCAATCCCTTCTCCCAAAAGCATTAATATATTGACAATTGTACCCTGCATCGACTCTTTTCACGTCGGCTTTCTCTTCCTCGAAAGCTTTTAATTCTTTTGCACGATCATATTTAGTTTCTCTCCTTGCCTTCATTCTTGTCTATGATGGATTTTAGACTATTAGAGAAGGGGATACTTTAGTATGATTATTTTTATTTTGGGGCTTTTCAGGTAGAATTTTTTTCTTAGGGTTTTTTTGGGTGTAAAAGTTTTGAATTGGGACTTTTTGGTATTTTCCTAGAAAAATAAGTGCATGATAGAAAATATAGTTTAGGTATTTTAATAAGCTAATATTAAAATCCAATCAAACTAGTTAATCAAACTCGGGAACCAAAAACGTGGTCGTATCGACTCTTCTCCCTTCATCATCTTCTTCCTGAATCTCGATCTTCTAAACCACACACAGATCACACGCTCACAACTTCTCTCTTTCTCTCTCTAGAATGGATACGCACAGAGCTTTTTCTCTCACTCTTCTGTTCATCTTCTCCCTTCTCTCTATCCATCCCAAGGTCTGCTCTCTCTCTCTCTCTCTCTCTCTCTCTCTCTCTCTCTCACGCACCAATTGAAGCACTTACCCAATTGTTTACACACAAATTAGACGTGTAATTGTGAATATGTAGGATCTGATTGGCGATTCTGATATATGATTGTTGATTGCAAAAATTGTGACTTGATTAGGGATTTTGATTTGATTTTGTTTCAGGTGATTTTTGGGGATTCCACGGTTGTTTTCCTTGATAGCCCTACCCGCCAGTATCTTCGCCATCCATCATCTGAGGTAATTGTTCTGATTAATTAAATGTTGGCGTTATGTTATTCTTTTGGGAATTTCTGTTTTTATTTCATCCCACATACTTTAGCTGTAGCCTCTGGATTTCTTAGAAGTTTAATGAGAAATTAATTGGAAGAGAGAGAGAGAGACAGAGAGTTGTGGTGACTAGTTGAAGTTTTGAAAAAAACTTCGATAATCTACTTATTACCTTTTGACTGCATTTGATTGGCTGCTTTTTCGATGGAATTCTGCAAATAGAGCCATTGACCTGCGATAAAACCAAAGCCTTTAAGATTGATGATACGGAAGCTTTTCTCGTTTGAAGATTTACCCAAGTTTGGAGCTTTTTTCCCGTTGATATAACTTATGTGCCAATGTGTTGCCGTTCTCAAAATCTCGTTTTGTAGTTGATCATTGGGTATCCCGTTGGATTTGGATTTATGGTCTTTACCTTTTGACTTAGTGTGAGTGATTGAGCTGACAAAATTTCTAATATGGAGGTATGCTAACTTAAAGGTTCATTCTAAAGTATGGATGTGCTAGGCAATTGCATGTAACTTGTTGCATTTCATATCTTCTAGTTAGAAAGAATCTGCAACACGGTTTGTGATAACTTAAGAGATAGAACCTTAGGTTTAGAGGCTTGTTTTGTAGAAATGTGATAGAGTGAAGGAACACAAGTTTGATGAACTGCGGAATTTGTGTAGAAAATCCATAAACCATGGGAAATTATACTGCGGAATATGTATGCTATGCTATGGAGCTGAGCGCTGTGATGAGGGATTGGTTTTGATTTTGTTATGTATCTTTAAAAAAAAATCCACAGGTGCTATTTCCAGTCGATCATTACCTTAGTATGTGCTTGTGTTCAGTTGCAACTTGCAACTAAGATATGGCCTCATATGTCTGTAATATACATCACTTGAAAAGTAAAATTGATGTGTCCTCCTTAAATTTCACGCTGTTTTGCATTTCATTACATGGATTTGAATTGTTTTATTGGAAGGATGGATTGGTGATTGCATTGTTATTTATGCAGATTGGTTCACTTTCACCATCTGAAATTGGTGCTACTGCATCAGTGTTACTTGGCTCCTTACCTCCTACACTTAGTGCTGCTAGCTCAGCCAAGGTTCAATATTATAACTGTGATACTTCACCCTTTTTATTTTTTTATTTTTTTTATAATATTTATCTATATCTGTTGTAAGTTATCCACGTTTACTGACTTTTCGTTTTCCAGCTAAATGAGGTTCTTATGCCTAAACCGTTTGATAAGCCTCGTGCCGTGTTTATGCTTGAAGTTACAGGAGCTGAAGGTATGCTGCTTAAACTAAAATGCCTACAAACTGCAGTCAGTAGTTATTCTGTTTGTTGTAAAAGTAGTCACTGAATGCTGTTACGTATACAGACTCTCAACTTATCTCGGACTCAGAGAAATCTGCATTTAGTCGTGCTCTGACAATCAAGGTTGATGGTAATCAAAGAGTGGACATTCAGTGGACAGGTGACTCACCTTTGTGGATGCTAAATTATCCCTGTGTCGTGACATCATCAAATCCTTGACTAACCTATTTCGTTATGTATGCAGATGAAGATTCGTTGGTCCTGAATGAAGTGTCAAGTGATGCCGAATGTTCTGACAGTGAATTAAATGATTTTGTTCGTCATCTCTCTCTCTCTCTCTCTCCCTCTCCTTTTACTTAAGCTTTATTGATAGGATGTTTGGATTCTGTATTCAGGCATCCGAGTTGGGTGGATCATATGTTGAAGATGCATCCGGCCCTTTGAATGGAGAGTTAGTCATTCCCATGGCAAACGGTGCCTTTCTGAGACTTCATTTGTCAGAGGTTCCCAAAATACAACAGTTTGAATGTTGCATTAATTATTATATTCCTGAAAAAAGTTCTGAAAGATTTTATTTTGAATTTTACAGAGAGCCGACAGAGAGTTCACAACGGGTCTTGTATCCCTCATTAATAATATTAAAAAGGCAAAGAAGATACATGAAGTCTTGGCAATAAACGAGCACAGCCCAGCAATGCTAATCAGTGGGAGATTTGATGGAATCAAGGTAAAATTGTAGAAAAAATAACTTGCTAAATTTTAATTAATTAGTTTATTGCGGTTCTATGCTTATCAGTTTATTCGATCTTTCTCAGGCTTTAGAAGATCGTTATGGAAAAGAAGGCATCACACAAAGAGGATTAGAACTATTTGTCAATTGCATCTCACAGGCATTCGATTCCTTGCAGGCAGCATACGAAGGTTTTTTAATGCTGAACTACTTTTCTGTGAATGAGTTTAGTATATGCAAATGAAATATCACGTGTTAAGGAAACTTTTAGCAATCTGCACGAATATGGAGAATGTTTTTCCATTTGAAGATTGATATTATTCTGCTTGCATAACAAATATTATCAGTTATATTCTTGTCTTAAAAAAATTAATATTATCTGTTATATGGCAGGACAACTTGTTGGAGTCATTGCTCATGTCGGGTCAGAGTCGAAGAATGTTTTCGACATAACAGCAACTTCTCGACCGTCTGCTCGTTCGATGGCGGAAACAGAAGAAGCCTCTGCTGAATTCACCAAAATCGCAGAAATCGTGTTTGTTAGAACAGCCTTGGCTTGGATAACCGGAATCATCCTTCTAATCGCCACTTACTTGGCGGTAAAGTCTCTTTTCATAATCAATACTATCAAAGGATTTTGTTAAAATTAGCCTCGATTAGTAATTATTTTTATGCATCCTATGACACGACAAACACATTGTTCGAACATCAACTAATCGTGTCTTCTTTTTTGGATTGACTGCAGATCTACTTCCTTATGTACATGCCAATCACCAAAGACACCCTTCTATATTCTAATGTCAAGCTCGATTGAATATCCAGGGTGGCAGTTTATCCTCTTCAATCGAATACTTGAGGGCAAGGTTGCCATGAAATTTTTTCATGCAGATGAGATTAAAAATCTGTGATTGTGGATCCAGTCAATTTGCTTGTGACTTTTTCGATTTCTCGGGTTGTGATTATGTAGTTTTTACGTGCTTTTGTTTGATTATTTATTTAGTGGTAGCTCAAACTTGGAATAAAATGTATTAATCACGATTGGAGATAAACCTCGAAATCTGGAGGAGAAATTTGGAAATTTGGAAGTTGGAAATGATTGTGCTATATTGTTTGTTTTTTTTTATTACCGTGTATCGAGATGGTGAAGACAGTTGATGTGAAGTATATTTTTTGGGTTCTATTACCCTCATCCAAAATTTGTTGCCTTTCGATTTCGACATTTGAATTTGTTAGTATTACATTCTATTCTTGAGTTCGAAACATCTTGTATCGAAATATAGAGCTAAATTTGATTTGTGTGTGCTGCAGATAATGTTATTTGTCCGATTACGTTCTTTATAGGGTAGTTCAATTGAACATCTATTTGTGGATAAGTGATTCGAGCCGATTACATGATTGTTCAAGTTTTATTGATTTTTAGCAGTGTCCTAAATATTGGTGGTGGCCGATATATCGGCAGTAATATCGGTGAGGTGGTTTGAAAATTTAGTTTTTGGACGATGAGGCGGTTTGTGGCGGGTCAAAACAATATATCGGGCCAATAAATCGCAAAAATAAATCTTTTTTTTTTTTTTTTTTTTTCTCTTACCAAATTTAAACCCAATTGATTTTAACCGAAACCAAATCGAACCAAGTCACCACCCCTAGTAAGAAAGAAGAATCTGACCAAAACTTACTGACCCAAAACAAGTTGCACTTTTCCAACGCTACAGAGAGGGTGCTCGGTGGCGGCCGCAGGCGGCGGTGGGGATATAATCATGTTTAAATATTTTTAGTATATGTTTTGAGTATTTACAAATAATATTTAGAAATATATTACACTAAATCTAAAAATCGATTTATTTTCGATTTATCTCTGATTAACACCGCCTCGCCGATTGATCGTATGGCGGTCCCTAACCGCCTCGGACCCGTGAACTGCTGTTTAGAACCTTGATTTTCAGTGGACTTTGGTCAAGTCGAGTTGAACACACACTAATCAAGCCCCGTGTACCTTGACTATTTTGTACACACTTCATCATTTTTCTTCTGATCGAATTCGAGCTCAAGCCGAATTTCATAATTTATCAAACATAAACATGTGTTCAATTTTGATTTCGTTAAATTAATAATTCGAGCTCAAATGGAGTTTTTAACGAATAATCGGATCAAGTAGCTTGGTCTAATTTTCAACAACTTCTAAAATATCGAAAATCAACCAACTTTTTTTTAGGATTTTCCCGCCATCCCAAGTATAGTTCATGTTTATTTCATTCTCATTGGGCCCCTTTTACCATTTCTCAATTGTAATTAAAAAAAAAAAAAAAAACAAAAAAAAAAAAAATCAACCGTTAAAATTATTTGTAAATATCTTCTCCCTAAAACCCACCATATCTGGTATCTCCACAGCTTCTTCAGAATCCCAAAACACACACACACACACACACACACACACACACACACACACACACACACACAGTGAATCGGAAAATGTTGTCGTCGATACTACCTGTGAGTTCAAATCTCACACTGCCTTTCCTCCAAAAGCCCCAATTTCTCGCAGTTTCGTACAGGCCCTTCTCCAAATCCCACATATGCTTCTCATTTTCGCCGTCAGACCAAAATCCGATCGGGGAGGAGGCGCGGTGGCTGAGGGAGGAGCAGCGGTGGTTGAGGGAGGAGCAGCGGTGGCTGAGGGAGGAGTCCCGATGGAACGCCGAGCGCCAAATTCTGCTGCAAGAGATAAGCAGCCTTAAGCTCAAAATCCAAGAGCTTCAGCGCCTCAATTCTCTTCAGGGTTTACCTGTTTCCGAAACTGTTGCAACTATTGCTAAATTGATGCAGGTAATATATAATTTGTCGACCTTTTTTTTTTTCTTCACGAGGTTTAATTTTACTTAAAATTACGGCTCGTTTGGGAACAATTGATTGGATTGATAACATTGATTAAACCGGATAAGATTACATTGTCCATGGTGACCTAATATGTGATTATCTTATGTTTGGATGTTATGATTATACAATCCTTGTACTCAGTCGCGGGTCCAGGAATTTGTTACATTGCGAGCTTCAATTTTTGGGGATTCGGGGCAGCGCCCTGATTTTTTTTAGGACTTTTTTAGGGGTGAGTTCGGGACGGGATTTCGGGAATTCGGGATTTTCAGGATTGGGATTTCGGGATTCGGGATAGAAATTTTAAATCACAATCCCGTCCCATATTATTAAATCATCGGTATACCGAAATATTTCGGGAATTCGGGATTGGGATCGGGAAATCCCATATTTTTGCCTACAAAGTAAGTATATTGCATTTTTTTTCCATTAGTATTATTTTATACACTAAACCAAACCAACTTGAATATATATATATATATATATATATATATATATATATATATATATATATATATATATATATATATATATATATATATATATATATATATATATATATATATATATATATATATATATATATATATATATATATATATATGTGTGTGTGTGTGTGTGTGTGTGTGTGTGTGTGTGTGTGTGTGTGTGTGTGTGTGTGTGTGTGTGTGTGTGTGTTTTTGTGTTTTTTTAATTAATTTTTTTTTTCTTTTATTCCTAATTCGGGATTAAAATATCCCGATCGGGATTGAACCAACTCCCGAATACCGATCCCGTATTTGTTCCTAATCCCGATCCCGAATTCCCGAAGTTTTAGTCCCAAATCGTAAAATTCCGTTCGGGACGGGACGGGATCCCGAATCCCGATCCCAAATGCCAGCCCTAGACTTTTTTGTGACAAAAAGAAAATAGGAAAAGAAAAAAAGGAAAGACCTTTTTTTGCATTAATTTTGATTTTGGTGGACTAATTAATAAAGTTTAGGGTTTTTTTTTTGCATTAATTTATATTTTAGCTGGGCTAATTAATAAAAATTGGGTGGGCTAAATAGATATACAAATATAATATAGGGGAAAAATTATAAATTGAGGGTGGACTTGCCCTTCCTTGTACCGGTATGGGTGAGGTTGGACGCAATATAAACAATATGCTTGATTAAAAATTTGGGCCCGTTTTTAATCACGGGCTTCAAACTTAAACTCCTAACATTTAATACACCTTAATTATACTGTCAATCAAGTCCAAGTGTTGGATTCGTATTCTTGGAGGGTTCAATTTCTTTTTATAAGGGTGAACGTATAAGAATATTCATAGTTAATGGGTGGTTGTAATTACCCAAACAGAAGACGTTTTATTTTTTCTTTCGTAATTTGACATTACCTCGGAGACCGTAATTTTACCCATTTAAAAAAGTTGTTATTATAGAATAATTTATTGAAAAATAACCCTTTTTACCAGTGGATCAAACGTTACCACCATCGCTGCTTTACCTCAATCATATATATATATATATATGTGTGTGTGTGTGTGTGTGTGTGTGTGTGTGTGTGTGTGTGTATGCATTGGGTTGTATTTTGTAGGTGATTAGGCTAGATTGCTACAAGTATTAAAATTGGATCATTGTAATATCCACATAGTATTTGGTGTGTGGTACGTTATTTTTTCTCGAAACTATAAACCCTTCGACTAGAATGTATTGATATGACTATCATCATGGTTTGATGATGATGAATATTTCAGTTTTGGTTTAGGTTCTGAAGGAGGGCGATTCTGCAAAGAGCGTAAATAGAATAGCTGATAGTGGGACGAGTGCTGTGCCTTTGCCACTAATGTTCGAGTCAGCTAAAATGGAAGAAGAAGAAGTTGTTGTAAAGGAAGTAATCAATATTCCAGATAAAAAGAAAACAGTAAAAAAAAGGGCAACTTTGAGAGTAGGATCGGAAGGACACGAAGTACGCGAATTGCAGGTATGCTCGATTTCAATTAGTATTTAGCTCTTCGATATGAAACTTATGCTTATGCTAGTTTATTTCGTCTTTGATAGGACGCTCTGCAGAAACTCGGATTTTACTCTGGTGAAGAGGATATAGAATTTTCTAGCTTCGCTAGCGGAACTGCTCGTGCCGTAAAAACCTGGCAAGTACGTTGTATATCAAGTAATATTTCAGATAATAATAATCTCTTTTATGCCCCGTTGCTATTGTTTTGCATGAGTAGAATCGAAGAATTGAAGATTAAGATATTGCCGCCACCTTTTTTTTTCTTTTTTTTTTTTTTTTAATGGCAGGCGTCAGTAGGAGTACCGGAAGATGGCACTATGACTGCCCAACTTTTGGAGATGTTATTCGGAAATTCTGGCACCGAAGAATACGAGTCAACTGATCCGGAGAAGGTATGTTCTATTTTCTTGATTTGGTAATGCTTTTCCTATTCTATGTAACAAAAACTATAGGCTCAATAAAGATAACTTATTCCTCACCAATAAAACAAATTTATAAAACCATCGTCCCCTTTTTAAATTGCGCCAAAATTAAAAAAGCTGTTTAATCAGGATATAATTGGTTCGGAAAAAAAAATAGTTGGAGGGAAAGCAAAATTGGATATAAATAACCGAGCCCAATCTCGATTCTTGTGAATTTGGATGTAAAACGAGGAAGTATAAGACATTAATCGTCAATATGTATCTTGTTTTCATTGTACGAAACAAGAATTGTTAGACATTTACTTGCCGGCTCATTCGGCCAAACAACGATTTATTACAAAAAAATGTCGTAATTGAATTAATAATTTAAATTGGCTTGATTTCGATTGCTGAAAAGATATTATCCCCTCAAGAGTGACCTTAGTTAGGACGTTTTTCGAACCATCAAGAATAATTCGTTGTTTTAAAAATCTTTACAATGCAGTGATGTAACTTTTATATTATCTAATTCGATATTTTTTTTTGGTTTTCTGGAAGAGTGCAAATGGAGCCCCATTTACGGCTTCTGTTAAAGAGGTATCAGAAGTTAAGCCGAGTGTTGTAGGAGAATACGTGTCTGATAACAGAGTATTTCTGCTCGGAGAAAATAGATGGGAAGATCCTTCGAGGCTTTCCGGAAGTAGCAAAAACACTACAAACAAGAGTACAAGTGGAAATGCTAAAAACAATTGCCTTTCTTGTCGTGGAGAAGGCCGTTTATTATGCATGGGTATAACTTCCATCTTTTTTTTTAATAGAAAAAATACGTGAATCCATGTTTTGGAATGTTAATCGAGTCGCAATATATAATTAACTGCATAATATTAAAAAAAAAAAATCAATTGGTGTTTTGATTTTTTTCTCCGAGTTTATCAATACCAAGTGCTTCTTTATCGGATTAAGATTTATTTTTTAATTTGAATAAGATTGCAATTATTTTCCAGCTTTAGCTGCTGATTATATTATTTGCATTTTCTTTACAGAATGCGATGGAACTGGGGAGCCGAACATTGAGGAACAGGTTAGATGAACTTTCGATAATCGCAGTTCGATTTTATTGCAGTTCCAAAGGAACGAAAAAATCCCGTATAAAATCATAAAAAAGGGTTCAGTGTTTAATTTGATTTCTTCAACAAGAAACAACATGATATTGCAATTCTTACACTTGTTTATTTTTTTTTTAATTTTTTTTTTAAATAATAAATAAAAAAATAATGTGGTAAATACTAATGATATGGAGTTATTATGTTGCAGTTTATGGAGTGGGTAGATGAAGGCGCAAAGTGTCCGTACTGTATCGGTCTTGGATTCGTAGCATGCGATCTCTGTGGGGTGAAAACATGAACCAACGCTAAAAACGTATATATACACATCTTTGATTTGTGAATATACGAATATTCAAATAGATTTTAATGTTATTACAAATGGTTAATTAACATATATTCTTGTCTGTGTAATGTGATCTTACAAACGATGAAAGCTCAACACTCGAAAGCTCCGAGAAACAATCTCCCTAACAATCAGTCTTAACCTAGAAGACAACCAAATCCCGTATTTTGCACTTGATGATGCTAACGCAGCTGGCTAAGCCAAGTCGATATCGACACCGCAATGTTTACAATGGCTGCAAGTGCAACTACACAGTTAAACCTCTATAATTTAATACAGTCGGGATTATGGAAATTTTATTAATTTAGTGAATTATTAAATTATTGAATTAATAATTTAACATGTTTTCACCAAGTCGGAACCGGGGGAAACTAATATTTAATCGAGGCTATTAATTTATCGAAGTTCCACTGTACTCTACTTTTTTAGTCTAGCTAATCAATAACAACTCGCCTTGCTGTATTACCGAGCAAATATTGTGGGACAGAAGGAGTACATAATAGCAGATTCACTCAACTCGTTTGGAGGAAACCATTTTAGAAAGAACTTCAAAATCTTTAAGCTCTTAATTCCATACATTAAACTTACTCTTTTCTTTAGAAGCAAATTTAGAATTGCTTTTCAAGAACTCTAAAAATCAAAAGTTACTTAAATGCGATGAAAAACAAGCGTACCACATTATATGTTTTCCGAAACCCTTAAATCCGAAAAAAGTTCCTCCGGAAGATTTTCCACTCTCTCTTCATCTTCATCCAAAGGTCGAAACTCAATCCCTTCGATAACATATCCGGTACTCCCGAGCAATTGCACGAGCACATCGCTAACTTCTCCCACGTTCCGATCTTCCTCCAAACCGGTATAGAATTTTCCGATTTCAATTTCCCTCCATCTATCCGGTCTCTCTTTGCTCCGGCCAAACTCCACAATCCTTGCTAGCTCTTTCGAATAACCGTACTCCCATACACCTTCGTCGATTCCGACGAACGAAAGCGCTTTTTGAGGAGCTCTTTCGTCCTTATAACTGTAACCGATCAAAAGATATACTACGTATATCGTCTCCGGTGAAAACAACCGTGCTCTTATTCGGCAACTGATATCCACCCCCCATGTATTTTGAAGCTCGACCACATATGGGAATCTGCAAAGACCAAGATACAAGAAAAAAAATTGGAAAAAAAGAAGCATCATCTTGAATAATGAAAAAAAATCGGGAAATTTACAGTTTTTATCCCTCACGTTTGCAACGATTTGACATTCGGTCCCCCATATTAAAAAAAAGACACATTTGGTTCCTCATGTTTCAATAAATTGACATTTTTGGTCATTTCCATCAATTTACCGTCGATCTGTCAGTTATGTAGTGACGGGAAAACATTTGATTCCGTTAGTTTTAACGAAAAATTGACGGAAAAGACTAAAAGTATTGAATTTTTGAAACACGAGGAACCAAATGTGTTTTTCGGGAACATGGGGACCAAATGTGGAATTTGCGCAAACTTGAGGGATGAAAACTGTATTTTTCCCGAAAAAAATCGAATAAGGGATAACTAAGATTTAAGCACATATTAAAGACCTGGAGTTAGGGTAACGAATAAACTGGTAGCCAGGTTGAGGTGAAATTCCAGGTCTTGAGTAGGCTCCAAACAAGAAACAATTCCTTCCATATTTGTCGAGGAAAAATCTCTGTTCCGAAAATTGCAATTTATTACGGGTTTTGCACGAACATAAAAATAAGGTAAATGGCGCGATAATTATTAACGGAAAACGAGGATTTCATGCAAGGTAAAATGAAACAGATGGAGGTTTTACGCAATAAAATTAACATAGTGGGTTTGTAATATATATAGTCGAAAATATATATATATATCTATACTATCTATAAAAGGAGGAATAATGGGTGAGTTTCTTCCCTTTTATGTGAGGACAAAAAAACCCTTCTCATTAGGCAACTGGTAAGGGCATGCGGGGATAAATAGGTAATATCATATTATTTAATAATAATAGAAATTATCAAACATCAACACCAATATGTAACTTATACGGTTCTAAAGCATTCAAGGATAATTATTGGGTAGTATAATTAATACTCATTCATTAATAATAAAATAATAATAATAATAATAATAATAATAATAATAATAATAATAATAATAATAATAATAATAATAATAATAATAATAATAATAATAATGTAACAATAATAAAATAATAATACTCCTCACTGCCAGGAGAATTGACTTACCTCCAGACTTTTAGTCCTTTCTCCCTTGACTTAAATAATCTGGTAATAATAATTAAAAAAATAGTGATAATAATTTCTAAACAATAATGTTTATGTGTAACCGATAAAATTCTTCTTTATTCATTTCAAAGCAACGTTTCAATACCATCTTTTATCGAATATATTATGCACCAGTATAAACCTTTTGTATTCTGGCCAGGGCAAAAAAAGAAGGCTCTCCATTCTTTTGTACGGGCTACAGACACTTAGTTGTACGTTAACATTCGTGTTTCTACAATCAGATTGTATAGTATTGAAAAAAAAAATTATGTTCAATTACTACATAAAGACGTTCGCTGCATCAATGCTACATAAATGGATTCGATAAGAAAAAAATTTATCTACTATATATACATTCTTCAGTAAAGTGTGCTCACCAAAAATCCAGTTATGTAGTGTGCTATTTTTTTCCCTTTTGCATGTACAATTTAAGTATTAGGTAACAGTACTAAACATGACTCTGTATCATTCTTATGTTTTTTAGGTCAATGCAATTCATTATTTTGTTTCCAGCTTTTTTTAGATATGCTGAAAATGGAATTTAAGAATCTAAAAAGACGAAAATATAAAAACCTTACAGCTAAAGTAGGAATCTTTGCAGAGCTGCTAAGGTGATTTAGGTGCGTGATCGTGATTCGTGATCGTGATCTTTATGTCATCCTATACTTCATTATTATAACAGAGAAGTTTTAATGGCATTGCTTTACTGATTTCCTATAAAAAAAATCATGTATCCCCACCTTTAAAACATTGAATTTTTTCAGTCATCGACCTCTCGAGAAACTCAAGCACAAGGCATATCCTGAACAAATCCATATTTTGAGACGTTATTCCGTATCAACTTATTTACGTCACATATTTTAGCACACAAGCCTTAGAGAAACACTGGTGTCAATACTGTTTTGTAAGTATTTTATTAATGATATACAAGCTCTTTGCTAGAATAGTTAATTGTTGTCATTTCCATAGTTGGCATTGTCCAGAGATCCATCGAATCATTAGCTACTGTAGCAAATTTATGTGTTTTTTTTATCTAGCTAGATACATGTATGAAAGCAATTAACTTATGTGCATTGAGGTCCATGTTAACATTATACACTATCTTAAAAATCTTAGAATTATTTGTACTTTTAAATTTAAATTTATGTATACATTGATTTTTGTATATTTTGAATTATTAAAGTATGTACTTAGTTAAAAAGGAAGGAAATATAAGTTATATTATGCAATAACTGTAGAGAGGGACAATTAATTATCAAATAAATCTATGTTACAAAGTAATAAATTGTTGATATAAAAGAATATTTAGTGGTATATGTATCACTATAACTTTGTTCAAACAATATATACCTGAAATTAATTATTAATCCATAATGATTAAAACTTTAAAGACAATGTTGAGCCCTAATAAAATATATTTTTCATGAAAAAAAGTAAGTTAAATATATTTTTATTTTAACAATAAACCAACATTAAATGGTTTGATGGAAAATATTATTTTCCTTAGTAGTTCAATGTACATATGTTCGTTGGATCATTCATGTAGATAGAAATATATTATTTGCATAAATTAAATTATGGATTTGAAAGTTAATGTTTTCTTCATAAAATTTGCTAAAAATCCCTCAAATATTTTGTATAGCTAACAATCTGCCTGAGTATTTTAAATTTTCTTAAAGTCCTTCGCGGCAGATTAGTCGGACAACTTAGACTGACAATAGACATCTTAGACTAAAAATAGATAGTTGGAGAGTTAGACTGAAAATAGATAGGTTAGGATGAAAAATGGACAATTTAGTTAGAAAATTTGTACTGAAATAGACACCTTAAATGAAAATAAGATTTTTCCAATGATGTTGTGGCGGAATATAGGTGGTCAGCTGTCAGGGGCCAGTAAGGAGAGGCAAAAAAATGGAAGAAAGGCAATTTTTTAAGTGGATGTGGTTTTGAGGATATATGAGATGGAGGATGATAATGTATTTACAGTCTAAGATAACTATTTTCTGTCTAATCTCTAACTAAGGTACCTGATGGACTTTAGCAACATTCGGAAATATAATTGTCTTGATTTGAAAAGGTATTATTGCGCTGAGGAGTTTAGAAAATTGCTCATTTCTTAATATCTTTGATATGTACTATGTTAAATACATTTATAATATATGTGTTACAAGCATTTTAGAAAATTTTGAATTGAACGATAGCATGTTCTAAAATATTTGCTCGGACTGTGGTATGAGATTCGAAATGGAAAATTTGATTCATTTCATTTTCCAGATAGTTTATGGACATAGCATGAAATCTAAAATTTGAAAAATTTAAACTAAAATCTCGTGTTAAATTTACACTATTTACCTAAGATGTTTAAAATTGTAATATTATATTAGGATAATTATACAAAATTCAATATAAAAAATAAAGAATTAACTAGACACGTGCAACGCACGTGCACCTGCCTAGTATATATATATATATATATATATATATATATATATATATATATATATATATATATATATATGTATGTATGTATGTATGTATCGAAAAAAAGTCTCACCACCGAAAAATTTGAAGTCCATACTAGTTCATCTTTATCGGTTGGGAGCATCGACTTCCATTTACTGTGGTCGAGACCTAAACCCAAGAAGTTCATCGCTAGTAAACTTCTCTTTTGCGGATTATTATCGTCGATTATTGCGGAAGTCGTGTTGTAACCGAGATCGAAACTAGATAATGGAGATTCTTTGGATTTTAAGCACATCATTTGCTTGTCTAGCTCTCGAAATCGAACGGCTCTCAACAGTCTCTGCCAGTTTTCGTAGTTTGTAGTAGACATGTTTCTTTATTCGACCTTTGCCGTGAACAAGTACCAGTTAATAAAAAGAAAAATTGCCTGATATTATATATATTTGAATAATTGAATGCTACAAAAGTCATCATGTTATTTTTTTTAGGACAAATTACGGCCACCCCTAAGGTATGGCCAAATTACGAAAAAATCCCTCTTATTTGGGTAATTACAACCACCCTCTCATTTTAAATATTTTTACATAAAATGTATGTAATTCGGTTATTAACCGAACCAAATCGTATATTCAATTCGGTAAACAATATGAAATGTTGGCGTACCCAAATTTCGGTTCAGTTTTTTACCGATTTAACATCACTAAATTTACCTCTGAAGGGGTTTTTTCGTAAGATAATATACATAGTCGATGGATGACTATAATTACCCAAACAGGAGGGGATTTTTCGTAATTTGAGTTTTGACAATAACTCTGGGGTGTTCGTAATATGCCCTATTTTTTTTTATTTTTTTTTATTTGCATTAACCACCTTTTATATAATCAACTTTTAGGGTGCGTTTGGATGGAGGGATTTGGAGGAGGAATTTCAAATCCATAATAACAAATCACTTGGACTTGTTTGGATTGAGGGATTTGGAGATGGATTTCAAATCCCCACCCCTCTTTTTCAGTTGTTTTTGGTGGATTTCAAATGACTCCAAAATCTGAAATCAAATCTCTCCCCAAATCCCTCAATTAAAACAAGTCGAAGGGATTTGTTATTATGGATTTGAAATCACTTCCCCAAATCCTTCTATCCATCGTTGGGAATATGTTCTGTTCTGAAACTAATTCACAGTCCTTAGTCTTAATGGGGGGATTTTTCAGTATAGTTTTTTTTTTTTTTTTTTGTTTTGTTTAAACCCTACTCAAAAAAGAAAAAAGAAAAAAAAGAAAAAAAGAATCCATGAAAAACATATTTCAAATAAAACAGGAGAATTTAATGAAACTGGAATAATCAATCATATATGATATGACGCAAGTATATATTGAGTCATCAAATAAATAATAAAGAAGGGTTTGATCCGAAGCGTACCTTGTTGATATGTAGTTTGTCAATCCACAATTGATCTGAGGGTTTGCACGTTAATTCTTTTAGGTTTTCTTTTTTTCCTTTTTTTTTTTTGGCTGATTAGATTTAAAAGAGTATTTTAATTGAGGTAACACACAAAATAATAGATTATTTATGTTTGACTCCCCTCAAATCAAGCTTAATTAGATATGGGGATAAGTTTAAATAAAACATTTTAATTAAATCCTTAAGTTTAAATAAAATTTGACATTCATCCTTTGATTTTTATTTAACCTACAAATACCCTAATTAATATAATTAATAAAACATTTATTTCTTATTTCTCTATTTTTCCTCTCCTTTTCTTTCTTTTTCTTTTTCTTTTTTACCTATCTAAGTGTCACGTGGCGGCAGAGGGTACGGTGGGTTGGTTATGGGGGCGGCTATTGTGAATGGCAGGCCTGGCGGCGACTACATATGAATATAAATAATGGGTAATTTCATCAATTATATCACTTTGTCCTATGTACTCGTTCAATTGCGTCAATATAGCGGGTTTTAGTCAAATTTACAACAGTCACACTTAACACGGTTAGCTCTACGGGTGCAATGACATAAATATCCATACCATCTTCTACACTCCCTCAATACCCCATTCACAAACATTTTCTCTTTCACTTCCAAATTAGAAGAGGATTGCCTCCAACTTCGAAAACCTTAGTTTTGCGTGCCTCTCGTCGTAATTTCTCCCCCAAATCAAGCTGATTAAGAACAAACAATAGATTGAAATGAAAAATCATCAATTTTTTTTAATGAAAGTTCTTAATATTCCTTCTCTTTTCTCGAGTCTTCTTGTTTACAAAATAAGATAACGATGACGAAGCCGAAAAAAAAAAAAAAGAAAAAAGAAAATTCCTATACAATGAAAAAAGGCCAAACGAGCTGATCGATGCGACATGCCTGCAAAACCGGATATACCTAAGAAGATGTGTTTATCGGGAATTCCTTCAACCCGTTTCTCTCAAAGGTCGAAACTCAATACCTTCGACAACGACACCACTCGTGCCGCTATCACTTAAATTCAAAACTTGCACGACTACTTCTTCATCGTCTCCTACAAGTACATAGAATTTTCCAAGTGCTACTTCCATTCACTCATCTCCTCTACTATTATCACATCCCGCTTGATCAAAGTCAACCATGCGACCATCGCCAACCAAACGAGCTTGCAACATTAAATCATAATCAATACCTCCGCCACGAAAACTTCTGATGATCGAATTTGCCGACAGTTTTCCTTCGTCCTTCACAATGAATCCAAACACAAGATATGCGGTATAAATAGTTTTCGGGGACAACATTCTTGTTTTTATCCTCCCTTGGATGTCGATTGTTTTTGAAGCTTTTAGCTCAACCACCTCCGAGAATCTGCATTAATCGATCAATTGGTTAGAGTTATTATACTAAAAGGTTAATGATAGACCAATGCTATTAGATTAGTAATAGACGAGTCTTTAATGATAGACCAATGCTATTAGATTAGTAATAGACGAGTCTTTCTGTTTGGTTTCTAAGATAAGATTAGCAAAAATAAGATTGAATAATGTTACAGAAACTCAATAAACATTTTATCCATCAATATTACAGTAGAACCTAGATAAATTAATACTCGATAAATTAATAACCTCGCTTAAATAATACTTTATTCTGGTCCCAACTCGGTAAAAACGTATTAAATTATTAGTTCGATAATTTAATATTTCGCTAAATTAATAGAAACTTGTTAGTCCCGAATGTATTAATTTAAAGAAGTTTACCGCTAAATTAATAGAAACTAGGTATAGTGAACGACCTGGATTTTGGATGAGATTTCGTTTCCATTACAAGGTCGTCTCCGTCGTCTCTCGACGACATTAGAATATTTGCAGCCCCTAGAAAGAAACAGTTTTTTCCGGTCCCTTCGTCAAGAAAAAAGCTCTGTTTCGAAAACAAATGGACAAGTTACCATTTTGCCCCTTTCGGATGTACATATGAAAAATATGCAAACCAAAGAGACGTTTTACGCAATAAAATGAACAAAGCGCGGGGGATTTGGCGCCATTAACATAAGAGAGAGTGTAGATCAATATGAAAAAAAAATAATAATAATAAATAATCAAGAAAATGTGTTCGTTATTACCAAACAAGCCGATCTCCATATAACTTCTCGTTTATCGGGTAGAAGCATCGTTTTCCACACGGTGTGATCAAGCGTTAAATCGGAATAGTCCATAGGTAACTGCTTTCTAATTTCTCGAGGCATTAAAGGTCGAAACTCGACACCTTCAACGATTAAGCCTCTCTTCCAATATCCACTCGTATCCAACAATTGAACTTGCACCTCTCCATTTTCTCCCGGACCCACATAGAAATCTCCGAGCTCGATTTCCATCCACCAATCCTCTTTTCTACCACTGCCTCTCTTGAACTGAACTATCCTCACTTGCTCTTCGGGATAAGTCAAACCCGTTTCATCGCAAAAGTTTCTGATTATAGAAACCGCTGAGTGAAGTTTTGCATGATTTTTAGTCAATCCAAACACGAGATATGCTGCGTATAAAGTATGTGGGGATAGCATCCGAGTTTTTATCACGCATTCGATATATAGGTGCCTCGAATCTCGAAGCTCAGCCACCTCTGAGTATCTGCATAAGAGAATATCGATATTGTTTATAAAGTAGAACCTCGATAAATTAATAACCTCAATTGAATAATAGTTTCTCTCGATCCCGACTCGGTGAAAACGTGTTAAATTATTAACTCGATAATTTAATAATTTCCTAAATTAATAGAATTTCTCTGATCCCGACTGTATTAATTTATAGAGATTTATATATATATATATATATATATATATATATATATATATATATATATATATATATATATATATATATATATATATATATATAAGCGTGTGTGTATAGTCAGAGGCGGAGCTACGTGGAGTTGTGGGTGGGCTGAAGCCCACCCTGATTTTTTATTTTTTTTCAATATTTTAATGCTAATTATGTTTAATTAGCCATTTTATACATTATTTTAATCATAATCCAATTTAATTAGCCCACCCAAGAAATTTGTAATGTACTTTAAAGAGCTCCAATAATTATATTTTGGACAATATACAATTTAATTTATATAATTTAATTAAAATATACAAATTTCTATTTATTTTGATCTTTATTTTTGAAAAAAACTCTTAAAAAAATTCGGGGCTCTACCTCCGAACCTCCGTAAAATTTTAGCCCACCCTGTCCACAAATCCTGGCTCCGCCACTGTGTATAGTGAGTATCAGCACACCTGGATTTGGGGTTGTATATATATTCCCAGCAATTCTCTGAGCCATATTTATCCCCTGATGACATTGTAAGGTTTTTGGAGCCTACTAAGAAACAGTTCTTTTCTCCCCACTTGTCAAGAAAAAAGCTCTGTTTAAAACATTGTATTATTATTTTAGACAATACTTCTAAAAATATTTTGAAACAATTTATCGAGTTTTACATTATTAAATTAGGGTGAAGATTGAAATGGAGGTTTCTTATCCCGCTTATTCGGATCGAATTTTTATTTTATTTTGAACAATGTTTTCATTTGAATTCCGAAAATATTGATTTTGAAAGCAATATTTCATTTTTTTTAAAACAATGTTTCAATTGTTTAAAGAATATTTCTCAAAATATTTTCAATGTTTAAACTATATTTTGATTTGTTAAACAATATTTCCGAAAGAGTTGATTTTTTTGGAATTTACGTGATTTCGATTTTATATTACATTTTAATTAAAAATAATAATTAAAAAAAATATGTTTTAACAAGACGCAATGCGTGTTGTTGAAAGTCCATTTTTCATGTAGTGTTGTAAATTGAAGGCATGTGAGACGCACATGCCATTTTCCATCCAACTTAACTGCAAAAGTTAACGGCGGACCAATTCTGTCAAAAAATGGCATGATTAAGGACTACTATTGTAACTTCAAAATATTTAGGGACAGTTTTGAAAAAGTGGGTAAAGTATGAGGACGAAAATTGTAATTTTCCCACTATTGGGCTTTGTTGGCCCACTTCGTCTTGGGGTCGCTTGATGGGTTAATTGTAACCTCTTGGTTCCAATGTAAAATGGGCAGCCCGTAACAATAATCTTAATGATATTTTTTAAGTAATAAAGAATTATATATGGAGTGTGAACAAGGCACTCCAAATTTCCCCATCCATCATCCCCTGTCAAATCTTATAGAAAAGCCTACCTCTTAACGCATTTTTTTCAACCAAAAGAAGGCTCTTTTAACATCATTACCAAAAAAAAAAAAAAAAAAATTGCGCTAAATCATCTCATGAGAATGGCAATCACCACTTGATAATTAACTTGAGAAATGCAAACAAGTAAAAACAATATGTTTATATATAGTATTTAAGAGCTCTTCTTTGAGAGCTACATCATCTCCATTTATGATGCTAGAATTAAATCAACCATCATAATTCTTATTCCTATTGTTATTTTTTACATTTTTTACAACTGTGAATCTCCTCCTTATTAGAGACATGTGAACGGGCCCGTCTAAACTCCCGAATCTAGTATATATATATATATATATATATATATATATATATATATATATATATATATATATATATATATATATATATATATATACTTAGAAAATCAATTTCAGACCCTAGTCAACACACAGCTGTCTCTCTATTTCTATATCTCTTCTCCCTCCCTCTCATTGTCTTCCGTTCTCAATTCCAAATTCCCCACCCCCCAAGGTTTTTGGCCGATAACAGTGCTTCTCGAAGTTGTAAATTTCTTTATGTGTTGTTGAAATTTGATGATGTAACCCCTGTTGGATTCATCTCTTTGATCTCTATATTTTATTAGTGATTTCGTGCGATTTAGAGCTAATCTGGATATGTTTCTGCAATCATTTTATCATGCATGCGTATTTCGACGACGATGGTTCTTTTCGCATGGATATTTTTTTATTTTTTTTTCGGTAGTCGGAATTTGACGGATTACCTGCTATTGGATTCCACTTGTCGAGATATATATATATTTTGGTTCTAATTTTGTTCGGTTTTAAATTTCAGAATTTTTTACGTGACATTCTTACCTTGCACGCGTTTAACCTTGGGTGATTGGCAACGGCTAGGCCTTTGGTAGGACGAGCTTGGGATGAGGGGTTCTCGACGATTTGGACTCTTCTTGGCGCGTGTTTTCTTGTGCGGCTGTTTTAGGCCTCTCTCGCAGCTATGGCTAATCAGAAGAAGATAAATTTCCCCAATGGTTCGCAGATGAATATATGACTTGAAGATAATAGGATTTTTTTCTTGTCATATACAGTCAAATTCACTGCAATAAACTCTCTCTTAATTTTCATTGATTTTTAGTGTTTTGAAGCTTTGTCAATTTTTTTTAACTTGCACCAATATTTAATTGAAATGGCACAAAATTATACTCATCAATATGTTACTAGTCTTGTCTCCCCAAATAATCTAATTAAACAATTTATTTTTTCTTGTTTTGCAATTACAGCTTGATGGAAGCCATTGCTCTTCTCTTTAAAGGTGTCCAAAATCTAGTTGAAGTTGTAGACGAGTTTGACATCTGAATTTCAAGCTATAGTCGACTACAGACTACATATGACTGTACTTCTGTAGTCATGTGGAATCATATATAGAAACATATAGTGATATATGTTCGTGTATAAGTTATGTGGTTTTTTTAATGTATATTTATTCTGATGACTGTTCTGGTTGAAGAACATATGCATGTGATTGTATTTTTCGATCTATCTATTTGTTGGTTACAAGTTGATTTATGTTATAAAGATTCAAATTGTGAATTTTGTTTTATGGTGTGGATGAAGTTTTTTTGTACATAATCGGCGATATTCGTGCATGTACATAATCGTTTGACAATAACCTTGGGTTAAAAAGAAGGAACATGACTACAAATGGGATAGTCGATTATAGTCATTTATATCAATTTCAGTACAATAAATATATCAAAAAATTCTTTACAAAAAAAATTAAAAAAAAAAAGTAAAAAAAAAATAGAAAAGAAAAACATTAAAAGTATAGAAAAAACAAAATAAACAAATATGTATTTATATAAAAGGAAAATCAGTGAAAATAATAAATGCAGGTCCAAAAATAATTAGGAACACCTAAGGATTGAAAAAAACTCCCAAAGTTTCCAAGGTGGTTCAAGAAGTTATAACTAAACAAGACTAACATAATGTATTAATAAATCCAAATGTTTGAAAAAATTCCTTTCTCCCTCTTGTTTCTCTTTTTCTTCAAAGGTCGAAACTCGATACCTTCGACGAAATATCCGGTGGTTTCGAGCAATTGCACAAGCACATCTCCATTACTATTTACTTCACCAACATAGAATTCTCCAAGATGTATTTCCATCCAACCATCTGATCTATTGTCGCCGTTTTCAAAGTTCACTATCCTTCCTCGTTCTTTCGAGTAACCGTAATCCGATTTACGGTCAACAATTCGGACAATGGAGATCGCTTTACGAGGTTTTTGATTCTTGTCCTTTGTGAAATCGAACACAAGATATGCTGCGTAGAAAGTGACCGGTGAAAACACTTGTGCTTTAATCCTGCAATGGATTTCAACTCCTCTAGAATCCGTAAGCTCAACCACCTCGGAGAATCTGTTACGTTGAAGAGAAAATTAAGTTTAAGAAAATTTAATCATCACTCAAAATCGAAATACGGGGATGAATGTATGTATACCTGGAGTTAGGGTGACGACTTATAAACTCAACGGCATCTCTCGATGACGTTCCAGAAGTCGAAGCTCCGAGTAAGAAGCAGTTCTTTCGAGTTTTTTTGTCCACAGAAAAGATCTGTTTCGAAATTTCATAAAATTATTAATAATTGTATTTGGCCTCCGTCAAGTATTAACTGAATCAAATGAAACGAATTTGATACTCGATTCAAGATCGATCATTAAGGTTGCATTTAGATGGATGAGTTTATTGCATTTAGTATACGTACCCCCTGTGTTATATCGAATTGCTAAAAAAAAAAAAAACCATGTTATGTTATCCCCCCCCCCCCACACACACACACATATAATTTCTTCCATTCAAATAAATCCGAAAAGTTCGCCTAAACTCGGTGCAAAATATGACTAATCGATCGAGTTCAACTTCTTCACAACTTGAACAAAATTAAGAAAGTATATATGCATAAAAACTCAAGTTACTCAAACTGATCTGTTCGTGTTCTCCTGCACTTGAGGGGGCTTATCGGAGATATTAATATTAAATGATACATTTCACTAATAGCTTAAACTTTTGATTGAGATGGTCATTCAAAAAAAAGTTCAAAATAAAATAATGATAAAAACTGAAACAAATTTGACGACTCACGAGTGAATAAGCTGAACTCCACAGTAGCTCCTTTTTACCGGGTGGGAGCATCGTCTTCCATTGGCTGTGGTCAAGCCCTAAATCCGTGTAGTTCATCACTAGTCGACTTCTTTCTTGCGATTGATCATGATCGAGTATTTGAAAATTTGCGGGACCAAAACTACGATCGAAACTAGACGATGCACTGTTGGAGCTGGAATCTGTTGAGGAATTAAGCAAGGCTATTCGCCTGTCGTTTTCCCTGCGCAAAACGGCTCTCACTAGCCTCTCCCAGTTGTCGTAGTTCTTCGACATTCCTCCGTTTCGCTAGATATTTTTCGAGTAAACAATACTAAATTTTTTTCTTCTTATTTAGTCTTCCACCTACTACGGCAGCATGCTATGAAAAAAGTAAGGTCCTCGTCAACCGAATTAAACAATGCAAATTGGTCTGCGTCAACCTCGACTTTAAATGCAACGCGGTTTGCTTATTATATGATGATTATTAATTTCATGATTAGGCTTACATATCACTGGTACATCAGTTCGTCAATTTTGGTTAAAATTAATAATGATCGATTAATTAATAATGTCGTTAAAATAGTAATTTTGGTTACAATGTGGGACGACACGGAAAATTAAATAAATGGCAAATGACAAATAGGCCTATGACAAGTGCACTTAATTAAAAGAGGGACATCCAACTTTTTTGTCTTTCAAATAAATCCACCGCATTCAAACTTATTTGCAAATAAAGAAAATTATTTTATATATACCAAAATTACCCCAAATTCATTGAAACCCAATTCAATTCCAATTTCATGATTTACACCCCAATTTAGCCTAATTTCATCAATTAACCAATTTTAACCTTAATTTCAATTTTAACCCCAATTTTGACCCGCCACCACCGGAGACCCGCGCCGGAGACCGCGGGTCTCCGGCATTGATTTTTTTTTTCCGGTAGGTCAACTGCCGTTGACCGCCAGATCTCCGGCGTTGATTTTTTTTTTTTTTTTTTTTTTTTTTTTTATAATTTTGTTTTTTCTTAAAAAATATTTTAATTAATAGCACTGTCTTGGCTGCTAAATTACTATCTCCAGCAGTTATTTAACTGTCGAAGACAGTAATTTAACTGTTAATTGACTTTTTTTTTTCTTCAAAAATATTTTAATTAATATTACTGTCTTGGCTGCTAAATTACTGTCTCCAGCAGTTATTTAATTATCGGAGACAATAATTTAACTGTTAATTGAATTTTTTTTTCTTTAAAAATATTTTAATCAATATTACTGTCTTGGCTGTAAATTATTGTCTCCAGCAGTTATTTAACTGTCAGAGACAGTAATTTAACTGTTAAATTTTTTTATAAATATTTTAATTAATATTAATGTATTCGTTGCTAAATTACTGTCTCGAGCAGTTAGTTAACTGTTAGAAACAGTAATTTAAGTGTTAATTAACTTTTTTATTCTTAAAAAAATATTTTTAATTAATATTACTGTATTCGTTGCTAAATTACTGTCTCCAGCAGTTATTTAACTGTCGGAGACAGTAATTTAACTGTTAATTGACTTTTATTTTTAATTTTTAATTTTTTTTCTAAAAAAAATATTTTAATTAATATTACTGCTTTGGCTGCTAAATTACTGTCTCCAACAATAATTTAACTGTCTTAGACAATAATATTAATAATATTACTGTTCGGGAAAATAATATTCATAATATTACTGTCCCAAACAGTAATATTACTGTCTGAGACAGTAATTTAGTAGCCAAGACAGTAATATTAATTAAAATATTTTTTTCTAAGAAAAACAAAAATTTGAAAAGAAAAAAAGTCAACGCTGGAGACCGGCGCTCAAAAAAAATTTTAGGAAAAAAAAAGTTTTCAAAAACAAAAGTCAGCACCGAAGACCGGCGGTCAACACCGGAATCTGGTCGGAAAAAAAAATTCAGAAAAAAAAAATTCTGAAATTTTTTTTTTTGGGGGTTAATGTGTAATATTAAGGAAGTTAGAGCATAATGAATGGAATTGATAAGAATTATATTATGAAGGGTATTTTAGACTAAAGACCTGGGGATGAGTTTAATTGAGAGACTGTTTTTTTTGTGAACCAATGTGCATTTAAGTCACATGTGATGGGCCTTTTTGCCATTAGCCCTTAAATAAATTCCTATGCAACCGGTGAAATATAAATCAATAATTCTTTCTTAAAAAATATCTTGATTGTTATCGTTATAGGCAAATAACACTTAACCCCCTAAAAAATCTCATTTTTGCACTCTCCCCCCCTAAAACTAAAACAAAAAAGAGACAGCCCCCTTTCAAAATATACTATTTGTTGCACTTTGTCCAAATGTGTATTTCCTGTAAAATCCTAGTCGGATTTGATTAATTTGGATGGGTAATTTTGTCAATGTTGAAGCCGAGCGTTAACGTGTGTGCGAAGTCGGCGCACTTTTATAGGTTGCTGATAGCGGGGATGTCGGGTCGGGTCGGGTCTTGAGCTCAACCAATGGGGCTTTGAGGTTCTCTTTCGTTAGTCAAATAGATAACTAACGAAAGCTATTAGACGAATTCCTTCAGGAAATGCAGCCCCAACTTCAGAAAACCTTCAAGGATATGGAGCGCCGACTCCAAATTTGAAGAAAAAGAGAGCTCTAAAATGACGAAATTATCCTTCCATATACACCCTAATTAGGGGCAAAGTGCAACAAATTGTATATTTTTTAATTTTTTTTTTTTACTTTTAGGGGGATAAGTGCAAAAATAGATTTTTTGAGAGGGCGAAGTGTTATTTCTCCAAATCTCAAAGAAGAAAAGCAAATTGATCTTCAAATTTTGTTTTGGAGATATATTTAGAGATCGGTATAAATATACAGTCTCTATAAAGAAAAAAAAACCTAGTCCACAGTGAGGGCTCTATAAAAATGAGTTTCTATATTAAGTTATATTAGAGTCGTCAAATTCGATCCCAAGTTTAGGAAAATGATAGACTCTGGAAAAATTTCTAGATTCGAAGACCCTTTAGAACCCCCAATCGTCTTCCATTGTTTGCTTAAGTCTATAAATTATGGATTCTCGAAGAGTTTGAAGATTGCGTCGAGGATTCCCTAATAAGTTTTGATATTAACACAAATCAATAGAAAATTATTCGTTACATTGTCATTGTTACCGTATCAAAATGTTCACTCTCAAACCAATTATTACACAAGTTATCGCGCCCGTTACACAATATCGAACTTCAAACTACGCTTCCAAATAAAAGACAACCGCCCTTATTAGTAATATATCAAAACCAACCAGACAGACATACATGTATTACCAAATCTTGATTTTCGAAAAGATTCCTTTCCCTATCCAATCTTTCTCTTTCTCCAAAGGTCGAAACTCGATACCTTCGACAACGTAGAACCCACTACTCTCGAGCAATTGCACGTGCACATTTCCATTATTTACTTCACCGACATCGAATTCTCCAAGTAGTATTTCCATCCAACCGTCGGATCTATTGTTGCACGCTTCGAACTCCACTATCCTTTCCCTCTCTTTGGAGTTACCGTTATCCGACATGCCGTAAACAATTTCGACCACGGAGATTGCCTTTTGGGGTTTTTCGTAATTGTCGATGAAATCAAACACGAGATATGCTGCGTATAAAGTCGCGGGAGAAAATACTGTTGCTTTTATCATGCAATGGATTTCAACCCCCCCTGAATCTGAAAGCACAGCCACCTCTGGGAATCTGTAAGTAAAGACAGAGTTAAAAATTTAAATAATTTAATCTTTGAATAATGCTAAATTAAAAAAAAAAAAAAAAGTGGTTTTCCAATTTCCAAGATTAAATTAAGAAACTAAAGACCTGGATTTAAAGTTGCCATGTATAAACTCGAAGCCGTGCCCGGAACGCATTCCAGGTCTCGATGCTCCGAGCAAGAAGCAATTCTTTCCGGTCCTTTTGTCCAGAAAAAATCTCTGTTTCAAATAGACTAAATTATATAAATAAAAGTTAAAATCTAATAAAAAAAATAAAAAAAATATATATTCAATCCGGGCGGGTGTTGTACAGGATTTGAACTCTGGACCGCTACTCTAATTAGTAAAGGCTATGTATCAGCTCTCTGTCGATAAGGGCAGGTGCTCTTTTTGCCTGGCCTAAGTTACGCCGCCCCTATTTATATATATAAGATCCACTCGAGCTCGACTTGACTGATAATCAACTCGACTAAAGCTCGACTCGATTGACAACCAGACCAATTTCAAAACATAAGTTTTTAAAGCTCGATGAGAATCGAACAAATTTTAACAACCATGAGTTAGGGCAATTATTAGTTAGCACTAAATAAAATCGATTAATTATATAAAAAAAATGGTAAATAGCACTTAATCCCCATGTGGTTACAAATGACCCCATGTGCTCGTAATATCAGCACATCCCTTATGGCTTATGGGGTAACTTCCGTTAGTTTTTCCGTCAAACTTAACTGCCAGTATCAAACGTCAAAGTATTTTTTTTGCAGATGACCCCCTTGATGTTTGACACGTGCGGTTAAGTTTGACGGAAAAAACTAACGGAAGCTACCCCATAAACCATAAAGGGGTTATGTGCTGATATTACGAGCACAGGGGTTCATCTGCAAAAGCTTGTATCAACAGGGGGTTAATTGCTATTTACACGAAAACAAATGAAGAAAATGTTTCTTGACTGACCAACGAATAAGCTGAACTCCATACTAGTTCGTCTTTATCAGGTAGCAGCATCGACTTCCATTTACTGTGATCGAGCGTTAAGTCCGTGTAGTGCATAACTAATCGGCATCTTTCTAGTGATGATTGGTCTCGGTCGAATTGAGAATTCGTCGAGCGAAAACTAAGATCGAAACTAGACGATGACGTGGAGCTGAGATCCATTGTATTGAATGAACTATCAAGGCGATCTGAAGTTTATGTATAGAGATATTGAAGATCGAATTTCCGATTTAATGATTAAATTAATTTAATTTGCTTACTTAGTCTTCCAACTGCTACACATGCATATTATAATTTAGGGGCCTTAAGATATAGGTCCTTAGTGACAAAACTTATTAGAACTAAATGACAAGTCCAACTAAACATTTGCTTTACATCCTTTATAAAATTCATTACAAAAATGCCCTTTCACTCACAAATTTAAAATCTGCATTTAGTAAATTCGAACTGCATTTATTATTTTATTTTTTCTACAGTTAATAGTTTCATTTTGACGTCTAATATTTTTTTAATTTTTTTTATTTGTCGTTTTCTTTTCTTTCTTCATTTTAACATTTATATAATATTATAAAATAAAATTATTTTTTTCCTTTTTTTCTTTTTACATAATATTATTACAAAAACAAAAGCATGCTATTTATTTTTCTTTTTTAATCCAATATACATATTTTTATGTAGTAGACTTTAGTATACCACGATATATTATAGTATAGTACTATTATATACTATGGTGTACTATGTTTTACTATGAAATACTATCAAAACCCTAGCCAGCAATAACTCACAGCCGTCACCAACCCTAGCAGCCAAACGCAACTGCCGCCAAACTCTAGCGTTGAAATCAAGCAAAATCTCTTAAAAGATAATCCGATGCAATTAGTCAAAAAAATGTTTTTTTATAACATAAGAAAAAAAAAAGCTTTCAATAACATCCGATTCTTCGATTCACAGCGCCATAAACTCGTAGACAACTGGAATCATTTCCAAAACCCTACTTTTGCAATTTAATTTAGAACCCTAGCACCGCTAGCAAACGTGTATCAGCCGCCGTCGAGCCGTCCTCGCCGTATACGCAAACTAAACACACACATACCATGAATTCATCATAACCAGCCCTAGCAACCGTTAAAAAAAAATGAAAATACATTTGCAGGCCACATCTCGCCAACCCTTCCATGATGCAATCGCCACTTCCCCGGCCAAGGCGAGTCAGGGACATTGGCCCGCCGCTCAAGGGCGTCTGAATTGGCCACCATCGTCCGTTGTAGATATGTTGTTCCGCTGTAGATTTTTAAAACCTCAGATCTGAAAATTAAAAAGAAAGAAAAATAAATCAAAAGAAAGAAAAATAGTGAATGAGACAAGAGGGCTTGGAAATAGAGAAATAGAGAAAAAGAGAGAGAAATAGAGAAGAGGAGTTGGGCAGATTGTGGCGTGGAAATAGAGAGAGAGAGGAGGAGTTGGGCGGCGGAGGAATAGAGAGAGGCAGAGAAAGATAAATAATAGAATGAGTAAGGTATTTTTTTATTAATTATATTAAGGGTAGTTTTGGGTTTAAAAAAATTAAAAGGATGTGTAACAATTTTTGTTCAAAATTAAGGATTCAATAAAAAAAATCTAATTGGGCTTGTCCCCTATATCTAATTAGGTTTGGTTTGAGGGGTGTCATGCATATTACCCCTATAATTTATTTACTATGGACCTGTGGAATTTGCTTGTTAAGGTCTTTGTCCGCATTAAACAATATTAATTCGTCTTCGTCAACCGGATTAATTACAAAAACTACAATTTTGAGGTTAAATTATAAAAAAAAAATGACGATATCAATTATGTTTCGATCTCTTCTCACTAGAAAAAGAAAAAAAAATTAGACACGGCCACGGGCCTGACCCGGACCCGCCCCGGCCCCGTTGACCGTTGACCCGCCATTGGACGGGTCGGTTTCGGGTCCCCATTTTCAGGATCCGGGACCCGACGGGTCTACCCGTTGGACCCGGCCCGAGGACCCGGGTATTAAATAGCATTTTTATCAAAAAATTGGACATAACGGGGTTCGAACTCGGGCAAGAGTGGAAATATTGAGCAATTCTTACCACTGGGACAACAAATATGTTTGTTTAAATGTAGACAATAAATATATATAATAACAATTCCGGTGTAAAATGATTTAAATGATATATAAATATGTTAAATAAATTATTAATTATCATATTAATTATTATTAAATAATTTTAATTAAATTATCAACAAATGCAGTATAAGAAACTTTAAAAAAAAAAAATATAGAGAATCGAATATCATATAATTTAATTTTTTTTTACATTTATATTTTATTCAAATTTTAGAATCGAATCGTAAGATTTAAATGAATTAAGCTCAAGTCCTTTCAATTTCTTTTATTTTTTTATTATATTATATCTGTTAATAAATTAATTAAAATTATTTAATAATAATGAATATGATAATTAATTATCTATTTAACATTATTTATTATAATCATTTTACACCTTTTGTTTATGTTATATATATTCCTTGTTATAATAATCCTAACTATAAATATATTAATATAAATAACACTGTAAAATGATTATAATAATTTTATAACTAATGTTTTATAAATTATTAATTGTCAGGTTGACTATTATTAATATCAAAAATATCGACTAATAACAAATGCATATATATTTAATTTTGAAAAATATAAAAAAATACGATTTAATTTAAACGAAATAATACCAAATTTTGATATTTTGAAAAATTTCTCAATTATTACTTTCACTTATAAATCCCTATAATTCAATCTTCACAACTTTCATTTTATCTAGTTTATGTCTCAAAGTCTTAATCGTTTCATTTTTTTATAAAATTGTTTAGTGTTTAAATTCAATTATTTTTTAAATTTTGAATTAAAGTTAATCTCATTTTTTTTCAAGTTTCAATATAAGTTTTTTTTTTCTTTTTTGAAAAAAAAAATTGAAAAACCGGGTGGACCCGGACCCGGATGGACCCGGGTGGACCCGGCCCGGACCCGGACCCGGCTCCCCGCGGGTCGGTTTCGGGTCCTCCAGAAGTCGGACCCGGACCCGGACCCGGCGGGTCCGACCCGGACCCGGACCCGACCCGCCCCGTGGCCATGTCTAAAAAAAATGAGTGATAACACCTATTTTTCACATAGTTAAGCAAAAAGTGTTGTCACTATACTTGTCACTAACGGGGTGTCGCTAATGCTCTATAGTGACAATAAATAAGGATTAAGTGACAATAAAAAGAGCTATTAGTGACAATAAAAAAGATGTTGTCACTTAATGTGTGTATTAAGTTACAACTTTTGTATGTGTCACAATTGGGATATCGGTAGTGCAACTTTTTCTTGTAGTGTCACGAATACCGAGTGTCGTAACAGAATCAACCTCCACCACCTCAGCTCTGCTAACTACTCAAAACTTAGGTTGCATCTGACTAAATACGATTTTGATCCAAGAATTTCTAATAAATAAGGGTAAATTCCACTTTACCCCCTCGTACTCTCAATTTCATGGATTTACCCCCTTGTACTTGTACAATTTCCCAATACAGCCCTCTCCTTCAACTTTTGTCAATTTTGACTCTGACGCCGTTTGGTCAACTCTGTAAATTACACAATTGCCACTGCCTATAACGCGTCGTTTCTTCTCCATCAATATTGTCATTTCTTCTTCTCCCACCACTTCCCCTTCCAAGATATCCCCAAATTGAACCCCTAACTTAGTAAAAATCAAGACCCAAAAATTGATCGATTCTACCCAGTGCAAAGAAAAAAAATATATGAATGTGTGAAACTTTCTCTTTTCTAATCACGAGAGTCAAAATCGAAAAAAAATCAATATTTACGTCAATATTTTGACTCTTGACCAAATGGCGTCAGAGTCAAAATCGAAAAAGGTTGACGAAGAGGGCTTTATTGGGAAATTGTACAAGTACAAGGAGGTAAATCGATAAAATTGAGAGTACGAGAGGGTAAAGTGGTTCTTGGGCAGAGTACGAGGGGATAAAGTGAAATTTACCCAATAAATAATTCTAGTGGCATTTGAGTTCATATGAGAACAAAATAACAAAAATATTGAATTCAAAAAAGAAGGAAAAAAAAGGCATCAGCAACTTTTATTGTAAATAGAATAAAATATTCCATCCCACAAGATATGGTCTAGCGGTTGAAGCAAGTGAGCATGTGTCAATTTACCCTGGTTTAAATTCCCTTGTCAACTGTCACTAGGTAGAGATTGTCACACATGGTTAGCCTAATGTGATTTACGTCTCTCGTGTTGTTTGCAGGCTATTATATATGAGTGTAGGTTTACCCGGTACACCTTTATGGTTGTCATTCGTTACAAAAAAAAAATAACAAAGAATTCAATATTCCGACCTGAGCCATAGGATGGGGGGCCTGGGGCGAGGGACTCACCGTAAATAAGACTTGCCCGCCCTCGAAGTTAACTTTTTAAATAATATGACAATGATATCATTATTTAAAGGGTAAATTACAAACACCCCCTGAGGTATGGTCAAATTACAAAAATCCCCCTCTTGTTTGGATAATTATATCTACCCCCCTCAACTATGATTTTTTCTTACACCTTCACCCTTATTGTGCCAAATTCAACATAATCATCTAGATTCCGTGGAATGTGCACTAGTTTGTACTCGTTTTGTGTAAAAATACAATTTTCGATGCACCACGAACTGATATATACAAGCTAAAAATCGCATATTATGATCATCTTGCTTCATAATGTAGAGTTTGAATGGGATAAAACGGGTACACAGGTGATAATATTCCATATAATCTCGAAGATTCCCACTAAATTTGAGGAGTTGAGGGGGTGGTTGTAATTATCCAAACAAGAGGGGTGTTTTTGTAATTTGACCATACCTCAGGGGGGTGTTTGTAATTTACCCTTATTTAAAACTTTTTAAGCTCGGAAATTTTTGCAATATAAGTGGGTATATTAATTTCTAGGGGATTGGGGCATGCAAATACACTACAATGTATAAATAAATTAAGAGCTTTTAGCACTGACCAAAGAAATCGACATGTTAATTAAAAAAGTTAGCACTAACCCCTGTACGTTGTGTTTTGCAAGACACCACCCCTTATTTCAAAATTATCTATTGACTTTTGTGAAATGACGAAACTTCCTAATAAAAATTAAACAATATTTCAATTTTAAATTAAAAAATGAGAAAAAGAAACAAAATTAAACAATCTTCAGCCCCCACTGCACTCTCCCCGACCACCACATCTTTCTTCAACCTGCTCTCAATTTGGTGTGATGAAAAAGCTCCAATATATAGGCGGAAAAAGGTGTGGGAAGCTCTAAACCGAACCGAACTTCGTCGGAGAAAATGTTGAAGCGGCGGGCGAAAGGGGGATATGGTTGAACTGAAGGTGAGGCCGGATAGGTTGTTCGCCCGAAGAAGAGCGGCAGCTCAGCTATGTTAAGTGTATTTCTGGAAAATTGCAAATCAATTCCTTACTTAAGGAAGAAGAGGGCCCTTTTCAAAGCGAAAGGGACTAATTAAATTGAAAATGCTGAAAACTTCATTTTGAGGCTTATTTATAAAATTTCTAATTTAAAGGGTATTCCAGTCTTTTTAAGTTAAAAAATTAACCCCATTCGCGTTATTTGTGAGTGTATCGCACGACCAACTCACAGGGACCTTATTGGCTTTGACTAACTTTTATAGGGACGTCTTTGCTAGTTATTTTAAAATATGGACTTTTGTGACAATTAGAGATCACATGTAGGGATGGCCATGGGCGGGTTTGGCATTTCCGCCCCCGCCCCGTTAAGAAACCTGTTCAATCCGCACCTGCCCCGCCCTACAATGGGTATAATTTTTACCAACCCGCACCCGCCCCATAGAAAACCTGCGGGACCTGCCCCGCTAAAAAACCCATGAAAATTGAAGAAATTAAAAAAAAAAAAAAAAAAATTGAATAAGCCTGATAGAGAACAACAATTCTAAATCCAAATAACAAATTTATTATAATGATATCATAATAATCAATATATATACGCAGGGCGGGTCTAAGGGGCGGGTATGCACAAATTCGCACCCGCACAGAACCCGTTTTCGGGGAAAAAATAGAATACGTACCCGCCTCATTAATTTGCGGGGCGGTATTACCCGAAAACTTCGGGGCAGATACCCACGGGTCGGATAAAAATTGCCATCCCTAATTACAGGGGATGGTTAGTGCTAAAAACTCATAAATAAATAGAACCTAAGACAAATAAACAAAATCGGCTCCAACAACCCTCCCACCCCACCCATCCCCTAACCCCCACAAATCTACATGTAGCTCTGCCCCCAGTGTTTGGTGCAAGTTTTCGTTAACACAAGGAGATTTTATGCAATACTCGCGTAAAATAGTCGGAAAAAAAGATATTCTTCGAAAAAAGTCTCACCACCGAATAAATTGAACTTCATATTAGTTCGTCTTTATCAGCTGGGATCATTGCCTTCCATCTGTCGGAGCTGTAATCGCAAGAAATTCATAGATTATAGACTTCTCTTTTGCGGGTCATTTTCGTCGATTATTGCAGAAGTCGTGTTGTAACCGAGATTGAAACTAGATAATGGGGAATTTGTGGATTTTAACAAGATCATTTGCTTGTCTAAAATAGTTGAATTTTAATGTGTTGTCGAAACATGGATTAGATCGAAGCTAGTGAGTGCATGTTTAATTGTTATTAAGGGTTTGGTTGGCTAAGCTTGTTTTAAACAGCTGATAAACTCTTATATTTGATAATTTGTTTCAAGAGCTGATAAGTTGTTACGTCTTATTTTAGGTATTAATTTTATTTAAAGAAGAAGAAGAGTTATTATTTGCCATCCAGCAACTTATTTTTTGAGTTTCTAAGATTTTTTTTTTATATCACACCCTTGAAGAGCTTATAAGTTTGAATAAGCTACCCGAACACCCTCTTAGGTCTTGTTAATTATCGAAGACAAAACTATGGAGCGCATGCAATTTTACAAAACAATTAATTCTCTTGTTGTATCTTCTTAAATATGAGAAATAATGTACCGTGAGACGCACGTTGCTCTCGCTTTATAACAATTTGCTACTTTCGGAACGAGTTTAGGGTTAATTCTTCAAATCCCCTAATCACTCCAAAAGAATCCCCTTCAAATCCTACAATTTCGTTCACGAACTAATTCTTCGAAACTGTAGTATCTGCTAATTAATACTAGAAACCAATGCAGATGTGGGAAGGAGAAGAATTCAAAATGTTAGAAAATAAATTAGGGATGCAACGACGGGATTTTCGAGGAAAAAAATGAGGTTGAAGGAATAAACCTTAATCCATCTTTGATTATGCCAACTGTAAAAAAAAAAAAAATTCTCTTTGTTATACTATTAGCAAATTATGCCCCGAAAAACTAACCATTTCGGAAGTGTCGCTATAAGAAAAAAATATCATAAGATCAATAACACGAGGAGTTTTTCAGTAAATCGATAACGTAGGTTTTCAATTTTCAATCCACTCGCACCACAAATTATAAGTTTTAGAAAATCCTTAAATTCGAAAAAAAAAAAAAAAGAAAAACAATTCCTCAAGACTCTTCCTCCAAAGGTCGGAACTCAATACCTTCGATAATGTATCCACTACTTCCGAGCAATTGCACGAGCACATCTCGCTCTTCTCTAAAAGAATTCTCTTCTTCCAAACCAACATAGAATCTCCCGATTTCAACCTCGTCCCATCTATCCGATCTCTCTTTGATCCGTCCGAAATCCACAATCCTCGCTCGCTCTTTCGAGTAACCGTATTCCCATTTACTTTCGTTAAAACCGACGAATGAAAGTGCTTTCTGAGGAGATCTACTCTCGTTCTTATAATTGTATTCAATCACAAGATATACAACGTATGTAGTCTCGGGCGAAAGAAATTGTGCACTTATACTGCAGCTGATATCGACCCCCCATTTATTTTTAAGCTTCGCCACCCTCCCGAATCTGCAATAAAATTAAAATAAATGTATATATATATATATATATATATATATATATATATATATATATATATATATATATATATATATATATATATATATATAATTATAATGAACAATAAAAATTTGCACAAAATACCTGGATTTAAGGTCATAAGTAAATTTGAGGCCATCTTTCGGTGAAATTCCGGGTCTTGAGTAGGCTCCAAACAAGAAACAATTCTTCCCATTTTTGTCCATAAAAAAACTCTGTTCATTAAATTTGCAAATGTGTTAAAAAAAAATAGAATAGTCGAGAAAAGGATATACGAAAAAAAAAGTCCTCACCAATGAACAATTTGATTTCCAAACTAGTACATCTTTGCCGGTTGGGAGCATTGCCTTCCATTGATTGTGGTCGAGCGCGCCCCCTAAATTGTGCATGGCTAATAGACTTCTCGTTTGAGGATTATTGTCGTCGATTATTGCGGAAGTCGTGTTATAACCGAGATCGAAACTAGATAATGGAGATTTTGTGGATTTTAACAAGATCATTTGCTTGTCTAGCTCTCTAAATCGTACGGCTCTCAACAGTCTCTTCCAGTTGTCATAGTTTGTAGACATCTTTATTTATTCGAGTTTTATCCTAGAAAAAAGCTTGGCGCAAAAAGAATCTTGATTAATTAACATTGATAAACAGTAGTAAACAATATGTTATTACTCATTAGTGTTCACTAGTAGAAAAATGTTTTTTTACTACGACCAGTAACCAGCAAAATGTATCAAATTCGTAGTAAAAAAGCTTTTGCTATGCATTTGCTAAGAATTTGTCCTGTATCATACACGAGCGTGACAAAAACTTTGTTACGGTAAATCGCGGTACCAAATATTTTTTTGCTCCAGTAAATCTTAGCATTTACTATGCCTTCAAGATTTTATTGCCCTATAGTAAAACGTACTTTTTGTTATGACTTTTTACTGTTGGAAAAAGAAAAATTAGTAAAAAACTTTTTTTCTACTAGTGGTTAGTAATTCACTTGGTTGATGTGCTATCTTTAAATCCTCGTCTGGTTTTTAATTTTCGGGAAATGATTTTGCAAAAATCTAAAGTATTTCGGAAAATTATTTGGCCTCGTTCGTTCGTCAATACTAAGTTGTGTTGATTAAATAGTAGAAGTCAGTATAATATTCGACTGGCAAGATTTTGAAACTAACTTAAGCCCGGTACAAAAACTGAAACTCGCAATTAAATGCTACTATGCAACGAATGTAGTAGTTGCCCTACTCTTATGATTAATTTCGACATGAAAATACTTAAAATTACGATATGATTATTGTTCAATTAGACATGTTCTTGAGAAATCAGATTTAATATCAGATTTCGACAATTGCGAAACTCGATCTCTTATAATAAACCAAACATCTCACTATTTAATGATTAGTTAGTTAATCTAATCCAAAATAATCAAACCCTAATCCCAGAAAACCTGAATCCATGAACAAATAGAAATGCAAACACCTAATTAATGAAGATATGATTTCATGAAACTGGAAACACATTAATGAAAAGTTTACCTTAATATTAATCTGTAGTTTGTCCGATCTGATTGGTTCACACATGAAATTATTTTAGGGTTTCTCTCTGAAAATTGTGTCAGATGAGATGTAAAAGAAGCATGGGCCATTTTTTTTTTCTACAATATATGTACCAACTTTTTTGAAAACTAAGACATTTTTTCGGCTTCTTTCACTTTTACAATAATGCCTCATTTAAAGTAATGCTTTTTAAAAAGCTGACACGTGTCAAGGTAATATTGGACCACTTTATATTTTTTCCAAATAAAATATTGATGCAAAAATTTAAAATATGTGAGGCCTACACGGTAAAAGAGGAGATGGGTGGGTGGGTGGGTTTTGGAGGTGAGGACCGAATGGGGGGTTTGGAGTGTATGCATTTTTTTTGTATAAATAAATTTGGGGGATGCAAATATAATCATTATTAAGAAAAAAAAAATTATACTCTTGTATATTTTATTTTGAATAAGAAACTAAAATTCTGAAATTAATATAATTTTAATTTTGAAATTATTTTGACAATATCAACATTTTTTTAATTTAAAAACTTGATATATTTTAAATTTCCGAATAAATTTGGAGAACATAACTTTGGAATATCTATAAATTTTGAAAACTTGTATAATTTGTAAAAAAAAAAAAAAAACAGATATAATATACTTTTTCTAATATTTTTTAATCATTTCATATTTTCAGAATTTTGAATATGGTTTTAAAGTTTAAAGAATATATTATTATTATTATTATTATTATTATTATTATTATTATTATTATTATTATTATTATTATTATTATTATTAAAATTATAAAAGTTTTCACAATGTTTTTGATTTTTTTAGAATAATGGTGAAATTAAGGAATTCTGAATTAGGGTCTAAAATAAAAAATAATGTTTGTAATTACTTATTAAAAAATTATTAAGTAAAAAAATACAAATACGAATATTTGATTTACTTAATTAATTTTTTATTAGTTATTCAAAACAAATTGATTAAATAAACAAATTAAAAAATGCTAAAAAAGCCCCCACATATGACCTTAACCCCCCAAACACCCCCCCCCCCCCCCCCCCCCCCCCCCCCCCCCCCCCACATTCGGCCTCTTACCCCCAAGCCCATCCATCCATCTCCTCTTTTACCGTGTGGGTCCTACACATTTTTAATTTTTGCATCAATTTTTTATTTGAAGAAAATACAAAGCGACCCACAATTACCTTGACACGTTGCAGCTTCTTAAAAAGCGTCACTTTGAATGACGCATTATTGTAGAAATAAAAAAAGCTAAAAATATGTCCTAGTTTTCAAAAAAGTTGGCCCACATGTTGTAGAAAAAAATGGCTAATTAACTGCTGTGCAATAATACATCGAGGCACGAGGTTATATTTATTTTATTATAATATAATTGGGAAAATTATAGTTTCACCCCTCAATTTTGCACTGATTTTATATTTGACCCCTCATTTTCACAAAAAAAAAAAAACAAATTTGGTCCTTCGTTTTTGAATAATTTAACGCTTTTGGCCATTTTTCTCAATCTACCATTAGTCCGCAATCAAAGCATGATGGACAGAATTTTGATTCCGTTATTACTAACGGAAAATTGACGAAAAAGACTAACAATGTTGAAATTTTGAAATATGAGGGACCGGACATATTTTTTGTGAACATGAGGGGTCAAATATGAAATTTGTGCAAACTTAAGGGCTGAAAAATGTATTTTTCCCTAATATCATTTAATATGAGTTTTGGCCCCCCAAATATTTTTATCCTCCATACTCTTGACATATCAAAAGAGTAAACTGCAAAACGTTCCCCGGTGTATTCTCGAAATAGTTGAAAATCCCCTATGATAAATAAACTAGCAAAAAATTCCCCTGTGAATTTTTTTAAATAACACATTCGACCAGTGTAATTTTAATCATTGACTGATGGTGAAAAGACAAATATACCCTTCAATAAAATAAAATGACATAAAATTGTGTTCAAATTGATTCCAAAAAAATTAAATAAAGGCCAAATTGTAATTTATGCTAAATTTTTGAAACTTGAATAGGGACTTGATTGCAATTTCTCCTAAGAACATTTCCTAGACTAACTCCATCTCAACCAATAACTTTAGCTGTTAGTGAATGTATCATTTAATATTAATATCTCCAATACTCCAACACTTCTTCCACCGCCACCACCTCAGCCCTCCTGCTTCATCACCAACTCTTCCTTTTTTAATTTTTCCTTTTCCTCGTCCCCCAACCCACCCCCCACCTCCAAACAACTTTCAGCCCCAATTTTCTCCAGCCCTCCGTCGTCTGCTACGTCCGTCCAGCCCTCCGTGTTCTTCTCCTGCCATCCGCGCAGTGGCGGAACTAGAAAATTTAATTGAGGGGGCCAAGTTTTTATGAAATGATCGCCCGGGAATGTTTTTAGAGTAATTCATAAAAAATGAAGCAAAAATAAGCAATATAATATAAATTTACATAAAAGAATAGAGAAAAAATTTAAAAAATGAAGGGTCAAAACTTATATTTACATAAGATTGGGGGGCCAAAATCTATATCTTAAAAATATAACTCAAAATTACTACAAAAACTTTTTTTTAGATCTTGGGGGGTCCACAGCCCCACCTTGCCCCTTTTATGTTCCGCCCCTTATACTCTGTCACTCATTTTTTGAAATCAAATGTCAAGCGCATGAGGAGAATTCACATTTAATGTGAATATGCAGATTTTTCTCATATTGATTATTTTCAGATTTTTTTAGTTGAAGAAGAGGAGAGGAGAGAGGGGCATCATGATGTGCCCTTGTGCGTCCTCACGATGTGCTCGAGTCTGGCGGTAGCGGTGGTAATTGGAGAGCAACACGGTGGAGCAGCCTATGGTGGAGGTCATGTTGATGTAGTGGAAGGGGGATGGAATTCAAAGTGGGATATCTAAAAATCCATAACGAGCGCATCCAACGAGTGTGCCACACGAAAATGCATCAGGGTTTTTGGTTTTGCGTTTGACTAAATTTAACGGGGGGTTTTTTGCATCTAGTAAAATTAATTCTATAATCTTTCTATTAGAATTTGGATCTCTAATGTTTATTAATTCCACAATAAAAAAATGTTGAATTTTTCTTTTATATTTTTAGGACAAAATGCAGTTTGTCCTTTAGAAATTTGAAAATTTTGCACTTCCCCGTAGAAATTTATTGTTTGCAGCTAATTTTGTGTACATACAAAAAATGTGGACCATCAAAATAGGGTATTGAATTACACAACCACCATTTGATGCTCTAACATATGCATCAAATGGATGATACATGTGCATTTGTGGTGCTAAACATATTCAACAAACTATATAATCTCAATATCGAAGATAAATTCAATGTCAAGTTCAATCTTTAATTGGCTTTTCGTTTCAAAATTTTTTATATAACATTTGTATACTATATACTATTTTAGATTATTGTTTTTCTCACTATATCATTTATTTCAAATATTGGAAAATATAATCTAACTATTTTTCCCGTTCTATAAAATTCTCGCTTGTTATTCCATTTCCTTTAGACTCATTGAAACTTGCAACTTCCAAATGAAGGATCAACCGTTACGATCATACCAATCTCTGTATTGCATGTACCTTTAGTCTTGTAGACTTGATTTAAAACGTAATCTACATGAGTGAATATATTGTTCGCATCGTAACAAGGACCACCTGATTGAATGGCTGCACAATCTATAACCCCACAAGCATAGTCTAGAAATCCTTGCATCTTTTCGTCGGGAGCATTTGCTTCGGCAACACACCAATTGCCGACTTGCTTATGACCAATTGATTTGGAGTGTGCAACACCAACAAGGAAACAAATTAAAAATAAAGAGATATTGATTTTCTCCATTAGAACTTTGTCTACAATAATGGAACTTTGTTTAAGGTTTTTATTTGCGGTGATAACAAATGGACAAGTTCATTGCCTTTAAATAGTAGCTAGTTGCTATATAAAGACACAACGGTTTTATTTAATATTTATAATCTACAATATTATTATATGAAGCTTTATTGATGATTGGATATAATTGTAAGTTGGCATACGACATATATCAAAAGATTGTGTAAATATCAAAAGCAAAATGGGTGACAAAATCAAATTTAATACCTTAACTGAAAAATGGGCTGATGATTTTATATAATCCATATATGTTACAAAATTACATCAACAAGAAAAATCTATTTCATAAGTCAAATTGCATTTTTAATTTATTTTAGGGAAAGATGTGTGTTATGTGTTGTTTCGCAAGGGATGACTTAGCGGTTGGAGTAAGTGAGTCTGTATCAATTGACTTATGTTCGGATCCCTTTATCAACAGTCGCTAGATGGAGTTTGTCACACATGATTAGTCTAATGTGATTTATGTTTCTCGTATGATTTGCAAACTATTATACAAGAATGTAGGTTTATCCAGTGCACCTATATGATTGACTGCGTGTTCCTTCATTAGCAAAAGAATAAAAGATTGTAACAAGCAAATATATGCTTATATACCAGAATGTATATTTATCCAATGTACCTATATGATTGGTTGGATGCTCGATTATATATATTTGAAAAGATAACTCATCAAAGCTTAACTCAATATTCCTGATTAGTGATTATTTTAATCGCACTATTATCCCTGAAGTATCTATAATATATTTTAATGGGTAAATACACTTTGCATATCTGTACTACGTAATAGGTCGCATTTATCCCCCTATAGTATTGAAAACATCATTCACCCCCTCAGTGTTATATAATATGTCAGTAAAAAGTGAGGTGGCACGTTGACTATATCTATTTTACTTTTTTTTTTTGACATTTTTACCCTTTCACAAAATATATATATATATATATATATATATATATGTAGTATTTCATACAAACAATAAATGAATTAAAAATATATATATATAAAATTATAGAAACTATTATGAAAATCTTAGTTGCAAATTTCTATGTTAATAATTATAAATTCATTTATATATGTTATATTTATTTCAAATAAATAATAAAAATTGCTAAATAATGAAATATGCTCTAATTTATAAAATAACAAAAGAATAAAATATATTTTTTTGATTATAGAAATTCAGAAAAATATATAATATGTATATTCTATTAAAAACTATATAAAATTTTAAAATTTCAAATTTCTATGTAATATAGAAAAATCTGTTTTTTATGAATATAAATATTTATATTAATATTAGAATTTCACATTATTAAATTATCTTTTCCCCTTTTCTTAATTTCTCCTCTTCATCATCTTCCAAAATAAAAAATAATCCCAGTTCCCCAACACAACCAGCAATCAGAGCATCTCTACTCATTTACCCCAAAACCACCCCCTAAATAGTGGGACCCATATGACACATCATCAATTTATCCAATCCCTAAAAAAATAACCCATTTTTATCCCCCTAAAATAAAAGTTGCTCTAGTGGTGAGTATTAGTATTCCCTAAAACTTATCCTCATATATTAAAATTATAATAAAATATTCATTAATTAAATATAATATTTTTTCAGTTATATTTATTGTTTGTATTAAATTTTAAATTCTAGTCGAATTTAATTTTAAGTTGTTTATTTATAATGAAATTTTTTTATTATAACATCTATATAGTATTTGCATTAATTAATTAAAAAAATGGAGATAACATACATATAATATACTTAAGGTATCAAATAATTGGTTTTAATTTAAAATAAATTAATGAGACAAACTAAAAAAATCAAGCATATATTTTTAGATTAAATGTTTTCAATAATTTACAAATTAAAATAAAAAAAACTATACATTAATGTTCATTCAAAGAATGATAAAAATCATAATTAATGTATTTATAATTTCCTGATATTTATTATAATTAATTACTATTTAAAAAAATTAAAGAAATAATTATTATTAGAAAAATGTCTATTTCTATTTAATTACAATTTATAAAACAATAAATAATTAATATTATCAATTAATTACCATTAATAAAACTCCATCATTTTTTCTCATGCCCTCAGCGCCCCATCCCGAAGAACAATCCCTAGAATGAAGAACCCATCATCAGATTTTTGTTAATTCTTTTATGTTCAGTATTTTCTCTACAATTTTCATCACTTTAACCTTGATCAAGAACCCATCATCTAATTTTTGTGTTTTCATCCCTGCGGAAGAATTCACCTTGGTGTCAGCCGTCGCCCGTCGGGAGTCTGCGGCGGCGGCGGCAGAGGTGGTGACGCGTCATTTTCCGCCGTACGCACGGCGGTGATGGTGTATTCGTTCAATAGGAGGAGATCGACAGTAGGGGTGGTGACATCATCATCGTGTAGGATTTCAAGATTTTGGTGGTGGGTGGTGGGGTGGTGGCGGTTGTGGGGGAAAATTGAAGTAATTTGTGTTAATCTTCCTTTAATACATAATTTCTCCAACCAATTTTTCGGCCAAAATGAGGAATCCATTTTCTAGTGATATTTTTTGCACTGTGAAAGAGAGACTGAGATTTTTTTTTTTGCAGAGAGAAGAGAGAGTGATGAGAGAGATATTTCAGAAGATGCAAGAAAGGGTAGAAGAGTAATTGCACAACAAAATTCAACATGGTTAAATTTAGGGCAAATTACCAAAACCCCCCTGAGGTAAGGCTGAATAACGAAAATCCCCCCCTTGTTTGCGTAATTACGAAAATCCCCCTTGACTAACGGTTGACCAATTTTTTTTAACAGAAAACGTGAAAAGTCTATTATACCCTTCTGTTAAATATGTAAAAAATAAAAGAAAAAAAACAAATTACGAAAACCCCCCTGAGGTAAGGCGTAATTACGAAAATCCCCCTCAATGGAATATTATGATTTATTTGTATTTAATATATACTTTTTACATTTCGTTTGTTTAAAATTGAAATATAATTAAACAAATATTAAAAATTATTAAAAATATTTTTACCGTAAAATAAGAAATACGAGAATATTTCAAAAATATGTAAACTCGTTTTGATTGAATAAAAAAATATAAAATATATAAAAAAAAAATACAAAACAAGTAAAAAAAATTATGTTACAAGATATGTTTAATTATTTTATATATTCTTTTTGTATATTTTTAATAATTATAAAATGAAGAAATACGTTATAGTTTTAAAATTAAAATAACTACGTTTTTTAAGTATTATAAGCCCCCCTACGGTGTTACTTTTGACGAAAAAATATAATAAAACATTGACAATTACCATAATATTAAAAAAACTATTAAAAATATTTGTAGCATAAAATAAGAAATACGAGAGTATTTCAAAAATACGTAACCTCGATTTTATTGAATAAAAAAATATATAAAAAAATTAAAAAAGAAATAAAAACTTTTAATGTTATCTTTAATTATTTTATATACATTTTATCTTTTTAATAATTATAAAATGAAGAAATACATTATAGTTTTAAAATTAAAATAACTACATTTTTTAAATACATTACAATTTACCCCCTAAGTAATTAATATGCTTACAATTACCCCTCAAGGGCAAGAATGTCATTTTCGGAGGAATATTCCATGGAATCAAAAAGATTCCGTCAGAAGTAACACCGTAGGGGGAATTTGTAAGATGACAACATACCTCAGGGGGATTTTCGTAATTACGCAAACAAGGGGGGGATTTTCGTTATTCAGCCTTACCTCAGGGGGGTTTTGGTAATTTGCCCTTAAATTTATGACCATTGACTAAAAATAGGGGGTTCTTTGATGTTTTCAATACTATAGGGGGGTAAGTGCGACATATTCCATAGTACAGGGGTTCATAGTGTATTTTACCCTATTTTAATTGAAATACAAAAAATCGAAATAACACGTTACAATGATTTATTTTTAGAAACTTTTAGTTATCACCAGTTAGCTAGATGCACAATAGCATCATTATAACTCATATTTCTTTCGTTAAAAATATTGTATACCATAAACGAAACGGTATGTAAATAATTTCATCACATTTCCATTGATTTATGGGGGAAAACATTTTCCGTCCATCATGTTTGCCCCGATTCTAATTTTGATCCCCATGTTCCGAGGTGGTAAAAATACACAGTAAATTCAATCAAACATAATTAATGAAAGGGAAAATGTAAGGACAAGGGGTTAACTTTGAAGTTTGACACAGGCGATTAAGTTTGATGGAAACGGAAGCTACCCCCTAAACCACAAGGGATCATTTGCAAAATCTTGTAACCAGAGTGGGGTTAACTGCTATTTGCCCTAAAAAAACTAAATTCGGCAATGCCTGTTGATCCAACTACTAAGAAATCAAGAAACGCCATTAAAATTGGAACTAGGAAATAGGTGCCCTAAAATGAGGGATTTCTCCTTTTGGTGCAAGAACAACTTATTTATGGTTGAACACCGGCCCTAAACACCCGTAAAATTACTATTCCAAACCGAAAATTCATGAATCCGCTATTGGCGGCTATCCGATCCGCTATTACAAATCAAATCATAACGTAGTTAATAATAATTATCTTTCAAGTTTTTATTTCACTTGTGATTATGTAGTATATTTTACTTGAGATGTGTAGAAAATCATATTATCGTTATGTGTTTTAGTAATATTATATGGAGCAAATTACGGCTACCGCTTGAGCTATGGTCAAATTATGAAAATCCCCCTCCTGTTTGGGTAATTACAGCCATCCCTCAACCATGCAATATTTTACGAAAATACCCCTCTAGAGGTAAATTTAGGGATGTTAAATCGGTAAACCGAACCAAAATTTCGTTACGCCAACATTTTTGTGCCGTTTACCGAACTAAATATACAATTTAATTTGGTGAATAACCGAATTACATAAATTTTATGTAAAAATATTTAAAAGGAGGGGTGGCTATGATTACCCAAACACGAGAAGTTTTTTTCGTAATTTGACCATGAAAAAAATGTGGAGTATCAAAATGGGGTATTGAGTTACTCAACCACCATTCGAGTAATATCGAAGATAAATTCAATGTCTAGCTGAACTTTTATTAGCATTTCGTTTCAAAATATTTAATCTAAAATTTGTATACAATATACTTATTTAGACTTTTTTTTTCCCTCACGACATCATTTATTTCAAATATTGGAGAATATTATCTAACTACATTTCCCACTCTATAGAATTCTCGCTTGTTCTTCGAATTCCTTCGGGCTCATGAAAACTTGCAGTTTCCATAAGAAGGATCGATTGTTATGATCGCGCCGATGTCCGCATTGCATGTACCTCTACTCTTGTAGAATTGATTCAGAGCGTAATCTGTATGAGCCAATAAATTGTTGGGAGCATAACAAGGACCACCTGGTAAAATGGCTGAGCAATCTATAACCCCGCACGCGTAGTCTATAAATCCTTGCAACTTGTCTGCTGGAGTATTTGCTATAGCAATACACCAATCGACGGCTTGCTTACGACCAATAGTTGGTTTGGAGTGTGCAACACCAACAAGTAAGCAAATTAAAAATAAAGAGATATTGATTTTCTCCATTGGAACTTTGTCTACAATAATGGAACTTTGTTAAGGTTTTAAATTGTGATGATAACAAAGTGATGAATTCATTGAGTTTAAATAGTAGCTAGTTGCTACATAAAAGACACAATATTATAATCTTTACAATCTAAGATATTTTATTAATATAATGGTACGTGGATATGTTACATATATCAAAAGATTGTGTAAGATCACTAGCAAAATAGGTAACAAAATCAATTTAATACGAAAAACAATATTGATCATCTTTTGAAGGGATCCCAATTTAGAGAATATTGCTATACATTGGTTAGTTTCACTAATGGAATATGTTACTAGTGTTTGATGAGTAAACTTCAAAGTAGCGGTCTGATTTTAATTTTTGAAAACGATTATGCAAAGTTTTTATTATTTTAAAAATGCATTTAGGGGTCGTTTGGTTATGGTTGTTAAGTTTTAGGGTAAAGAGCGTAAAATTCCCTTAACTTTGGACATTTTTACATTTACCCCCTGAACGTAAAAAAGTTGAACAGGCATACTTCAACTTACTAAAATTGTAGCACCTTAAGTTGGGATTTGTCAAAAGTAACAGCGTAGGGGACAATGTAAGACGGTAACATACCTTAGGGGGATTTTCGTAATTACGCAAACATGAGGGAGATTTTTGTAATTAGACCTTACCTCAAGGGGTTTCTTGTAACGTATATTATTGTTTTGGGCAAATTACCAAAACCCCCCTGAAGGTAAGCCTAAATAACGAAAATCCCCCCCATGTTCTCGTAATTACGAAAACCCCCCTTGACTAACGGTTGACCGAATTTTTTTAACCGAAAAGGTGAAATGTCTATTATATCCTTCTGTTAAATATGTGAAAAATAAAAGAAAAAAGACAAATTACCAAAACCCCCCGGAGGTAAGCCTAAATAACGAAAATCCCCCCTGACATCCCTTTTAGTTGATGATTTATTGCTTTTATAAATTTATTTATTACTTTGTAATTTGTCTTGATAATTTGATATTATAATTTTTTATTTTTTTATATATATATTTGATGATGCTAAAATATAGCTCACCTAGGGTGATGTAGAAAATGAGATGGGAGAGCAAAGCAGATCAGTAGCTTGACAACTTGATGATCCTGAGGTACCTGCGATATGAACACACGTGAACTACGCCGGGGGTTGATCCGGCGGAAACCCCTCCGACGCTCAAGTCAGACGTGCTGATCATAGAAATAGTCCAGAGAATATACATTTTGTAGTATTACTCAATAATAGGACATACCTTAAAGAATGAGTTCAAACCATTATTTATAGTTTAGTTGAGATTGTCGGGCCCAAACCTTACTTGAAGGTGATTGGGCCTCGGTGATATTGGTCTTCGATATTGGGCTCGTGGCCCAGTAGGTAAGTAATTTGTAGGCCCATTGGGTTGGCCCAATTATGCATATCATTAAGCCCCCCACTCTCGATTCGATGTGGGGGCCATGTTGAAATGGGTGTCAGATCGTGTCGAGAGTAAAATTTGTAGAAGTAGATCGTTGGCGTATGGCCTAATGGTGTGCGAAAACGCATCGGAGCGTGTGTCGGAGGGGCCTGAAGGCGCTTTAGCGCGTAGCGCAACCAAGTTGTCGCGATGTAAGTTACTTGAGTCGTCGGTGTTGTCCCGCGACGATGTAATAGCTCGGATCAAGTTATCTCCTCGTGGGAGTTGTCGCGTCGCGGGGTAATAGAGTTGATCGAGTTATCTCCTCGTGGGAGTTGTCTCGCGATAATGTAGTAGCACAGAGCGAGTATTCTCCTCGTGGGAGTTGTTATTTATCGACATTGTCAATGTTGTGACGCGTTGCTTGTATGTGTTTACATATAGCTTTGTGCGTGATGTACTTGAGGAGGGGATCAGGCTCTCAAGATTTTTATATGGGGATCGTGCCCTTTGTTAGACCTCGTGGGTCGTAAATATGTTTGGACCGTGGCCACGTTTTAATGAAGGACCCATCGAAAACAAGTAGATAATTTTGAGTAATCAAGCTGGCCAGGCTATATAGATTCCCATAATATTTCTAAGTGTTTCTAGGGTTGTAATCGTGCTAACTTGAGCTTGTGATTATGTAGTGAGTTTCGAGCGAGTTGTCTCCTCGTGGGAGTTGACTCGCTGCTGGTTGTAGGACCGATCGAGTTTGCTCCTCATGAGAGTTGTCTCACTGCGGGATGTAGGACAGAACGAGTTTGCTCCTCGTGGGAGTTGTCTCGCTGCTGGTTGTAGGTCCGAGCGAGTTGTCTCCTCGTGGGAGTTGTCTCACTGCGGGATGTAGGACAGAGCGAGTTTGCTCCTCGTGGGAGTTGTCTCGCTGCGGGTTGTAGGACCGAGCGAGTTTGCTCCTCGTGGGAGTTGTCTCGCTGCTGGTTGTAGGTCCGAGCGAGTTGTCTCCTCGTGGGAGTTGTCTCACTGCGGGATGTAGGACAGAGCGAGTTGTCTCCTCGTGGGAGTTGTCTCGCAACAGGTTTGTAGGACCGAGCGAGTTGGCTCCTCGTGGGAGTTGTCTCGCCTGCGAGTTGTGGTACCGAGCGAGTTGGCTCCTCGTGGGAGGTGTCTCGCTGCGGATTGAGGTCGCTCTGAGCGAGTTGTACTATCGAGCGAGTTGGCCCCTCGTGGGAGCTGTCTCGCTGCGCTTTGTAGTGCCGAGGGAGTTGGCTCCTTGTGGGAGTTGCCTCGCAACGGGTTGTAAGACTGAGCGAGTTAGCTCCTCGTAGGAGTCTCGCAAGCCCCCCACTCTCGATTCGATGTGGGAGACAAGTCGTAAATTGTACCGAATCGTGTCGAGAGTAGGTCGGTGTTGTAGTGTTTCACTAATCGTGTTTTTTTTTTTTTTTTTTTTTTTGCAGCGCAGGACGCGCCTTTAATGGGGCGCGGGCATGCTGAGTGCGCGGGGAGCAGGGCGCGGGCGTGCTGGGCACTTGGGGAGCGGGGCACAAGGCGCCGCGACAAAGGGAGCGGGGCGCGCGCGCGGTAAGGGGAGCGTGGTGCTAGCGTGCGCAGGTTGGTGTGTGGGGAGCGCGCAGGCTTTTCGGGGGTGTAGGGCGCGCGCAAGCGTGTTGGGGAGCGGGGCGCGCGCTCGCTGGATGCTCGGGAGCAGGGAGCACGCGCGAGGATATGGCCCGGCTAGCGCGCGAAGAGGTTGCGCGTGCGGGTGGTTGGGGGCGCGCGCTGGCGGGCTACTTGGGAGCAGGGAGCGCGCGCGCGGCACTATTGGGGCGCGGGGCGCGCTTGCGGGCTGTTGGGAAACGGGGAACGCGCGCGCGATAGGTCTATTGGGGCGCGAAGAGGGCACCCGCGGTCGGGTGATTGGGGAGCAGAGAGGACGCGCGCGAGCGGCTGGGAAGCGGGGAGCACGCGCGCAAGCGGCTGGGGCGCGGGGCGCGCGCGCGCGGGCTGGCGGGGAACGGGGAGCGCGCGCGCGGGGCTTCTAGGGCGCGGGGCGCGCGCGGTCGGCGATTGGGGGCGAGGGATGCGCGCTCGCTGGTTGCTGGGGAGCGGGGAGCGTGCTCGCGGGGTGTTGGGGAGCGGGGCGCACGCTGCAACCCAAATTTTTTTTTTTTTTTTTTTTTTTTTTTTTTTTCTTTCTTTCTTCTTCTGTTTTTTCATCTTCTTTTTTTTTTTCTTTCTTCTTTTTTCTTCTTCTCTTTTTTCATCTTCTTCTTTTTTTCTTCTTCTTTTTTCTTCTTATCTTTTTTCATCTTCTTTTTTCTTTGAGTTTCGCGTGCGCGATTTTACCCCTTTTTTTTATTTACGTGGTTTATGTTCACCCCCTTGGGGATGTTCTATTTTTTGAGTAGGGAGATTATCCTCGTTCCTTGAGATGGGATGTGCACCCCCTTGGGGATGTTCTATTTTTTGAGTAGGGAGATATCCTCGTTCCTTGAGATGATATGTGCACCCCCTTGGGGATGTTCTATTTTTTGAGTAGGGAGATTACCCTCGTTCCTTGAGATGGGATGTGCACCCCCTTGGGGATGTTCTATTTTTTGAGTAGGGAGATATCCTCGTTCCTTGAGATGAGATGTGCACCCCCTTGGGGATGTTCTATTTTTTTAGTAGGGAGATTACCCTCGTTCCTTGAGATGGGATGTAGGGAGATTATCTTCGTTTATTGAGATGGGATGTGAACCCACTTAGGGTTGGAAGGTAAGGGTGATGCCCAACCTTAGGATGGGGATAACTGCCCACTGTAGGATGAGACGCTCGAGACCTATGGTCTGAGGTGGATGCGCACGGTTGTGCCATTGGTTCGCGCGTGCGCGTCAGACCCTTTTTTCTGTTTTTGAAGTAGGGACGTGAAACACTTGATGGGATGTGAAACCCCTTGGGGTTGAAAGGTAAGTGGATGTACCACCCTTGAGATGAGATGCCCAACTTTACGATAGGATAGTCCCCCATTTAGGATGAGGCGATCACGAACCACTGGGGTGAGATGCCCAACCTTGGCGATATATGGTGCCACTGATTCAGTGGCAGCACGAGTTGAATCTTCCGTGATCATACGCTGAAGGTCTTCTTCGGTTATCTGAACCGTTCGAAAAGTAAGTAGAAATTGATCATGTTGAGGACCCAGTGGGGCCTCACGAGGAGGAGCGTTGGCTCCTACTATGACGAATGAAATGTTTTGGGGGCGATGTGAACCCCCGGGAGTCGATAACCCTTGGCGAACGAAATATTTTGGGGGCAGATGTAAGCCCCCAGGGAGTCGATAACCCTTGGCGAACGAAATATTTTGGGGGCGATGTAAGCCCCCAGGGAGTCGATAACCCTTGGCGAGCGAAATATTTTGGGGGCTCTATAAACCCCCAGGGAGTCGATAACCCTTGGGGAACGAAATATTTTGGGGGCAGATGCAAGCCTCCAGGGAGTCGATAACCCTTGGCGAACGAAATATTTTGGGGGCGATGTAAGCCCCCAGGGAGTCGATAACCCTTGGCGAGCGAAATATTTTGGGGGCGATGTAAGCCCCCAGGGAGTCGATGGCGGTGGTGCCATAGGTGGCTCCACATGTGGAGCATGTGCTAGTATCGCGTTGCGAGCATTTGCTCCCATCGTGGCGATATATTGGGTCACGGCCTCTGTGGCGGCGCGAGTTGAAGCTTTTGCTATCATGCGTTGAAGCGCATCCTCGGTTATTTGAACCATTCGAGGAGCAGGGAGTGGTGGATCGGCAAGTGGTGGGTCCCAAGGGGGGATTACCTGAACCTCGCGAGGCGGATCCATGGGATGTGGAGGAGGTGGCAAGCCAGAGCCTCCACGAGGTGGGAGGTCGTTAGCTGTGTCATTTTCTCTCCGAGCAGACGCCTCAGGAGGATCTTGTTGGCTACGTGATCTGGTTTGCATCGTTCCCACAGACGGCGCCAAAATGATGATGCTAAAATATAGCTCACCTAGGGTGATGTAGAAAATGAGATGGGAGAGCAAAGCAGATCAGTAGCTTGACAACTTGATGATCCTGAGGTACCTGCGATATGAACACACGTGAACTACGCCGGGGGTTGATCCGGCGGAAACCCCTCCGACGCTCAAGTCAGACGTGCTGATCATAGAAATAGTCCAGAGAATATACATTTTGTAGTATTACTCAATAATAGGACATACCTTAAAGAATGAGTTCAAACCATTATTTATAGTTTAGTTGAGATTGTCGGGCCCAAACCTTACTTGAAGGTGATTGGGCCTCGGTGATATTGGTCTTCGATATTGGGCTCGTGGCCCAGTAGGTAAGTAATTTGTAGGCCCATTGGGTTGGCCCAATTATGCATATCATTAATATTTTAATTGATTTTATTTATCCAGAGGAGTATTCATATGGATTTATGCTTTTAGCTTGAATGATGCAGGGTTGTATTTCTCGAATTGTAAAATATTTAATTTTATATATAAAAAATAATTAAATTTTGAAATCTCATTCATTGATTTTTTTTAATCCAATAAAAATACATTGTACATTCATAATGATTGATTATATTTGGGTTTAATTTAAGAAAAATAAGTATTTTGTAGAAACTTATATATTTTTTTATTTATATATTTTAATTGATTTTATTTATCTAGAGGAGTATTCATACGGATTTATGCTTTTAGCTTGAATGATGCATGGTTGTATTTCTCGAATTGTAAAATATTTAATTTTATATATAAAAAATAATTAAATTTTGAAATCTCATTCATTGATTTTTTTTAATCCAATAAAAATATATTGTACATTCATAATGATTGATTATATTTGGGTTTAATTTAAGAAAAATAAGTATTTTGTACATTCATAATGACCCCTCATTAAATAAAATGCTTACAATTACCCCCCTAAGGATAATTTCGTGTACAAGGGCAAAATTGGTATTATCGGAGGAATATTCGGGAGAATCAAAAAGATTCTATGGAGTCTAACACCGTTAGAGCGATTTGTAAGACGTCTGCATACCTCAGGGGGGTTTTCGTAATTACGAGAACATGGGGGGATTTTCGTTATTTAGGCTTACCTCAGGGGGGTTTTGGTAATTTGCCCTATTGTTTTTTAACGGGGGCCAAAAAATGTTTAGGAAAAAAAAAAGAAAAAGAAAAAAGACAACGCCGCCAGAGTCAGCGTTGACCGCCGGTCAGCGGCGGCGACAAAAATAAAAAAACATAAAGAAGAAAAAAAAAATCAACGCCGGAGATCGGCGGTCAACAGCGGCTGACCAGTGGCGACGATCAAAATTGGAATTAAATTGGGTTAGAGGTCAAAAAATTGAATAATTGGTGAAATTAGGGGTCAAATTGAGGTTAAATTGATGAAATTGGAGCATATTAAAATGTGAATGGGTATTCTAGTCTTTTACACAACTCTGGATTTCTTTGTAAATAAATTTTTAGTCTGGACCTATTTATGAAGAAGTAATTCATAATGAACTTATTTGTAGTAGCCCCTTTTAAATTCTATTTTAAAATCTAATTTTCAAATTGAAAGACCATTTCTTGCCCTTTTAAATTAAAAATTTGGAATGAATATTCCTAAAGTAAAGGAATCAAACAAACATAAACTGTGTACTGGATCAGACAGTTTACAATGCTCATCATAAGTTGAAGGTAAAAGAGGAAGTAACTATAGATCCCAAATGTAACTACTTATGAGAAAATTGGTTGAAACTATAAGTTGTTTGAATGGCACAAATCAATTTACAAAACTTGATGACAATTCGAACTTATTACGAACTCATCCAATTTTCGTTAGGTACTTGCGTTTTATCATCCCAATACCTTCGTCAACAAAAATTGCTTGGAAATAAGTGGAGTCTCCGAATACCTATCCGTAGGTCGGAACTCAACGCCTTCAACAATGAGGCCCATTTTCCGCCTGCGGATATCCAGCAGACGCACCTCCACCTCTCCATCGCCGCCGCCATCCCCTTTGCTAATATAGAAGTTTCCGATTTCGACCTCCATCCATCCGCCAACTCTCTCCACCGCAACTCCTCTCTTAGTAGTAGTAGTACCTTTTGGCCCGGGGTGAAAATGGACGACTTGAGCCCGCTTCGCAGCTTCTTCGTCAGACTCGTCGTTCACGAATCGGATCATCGCCTTGGCCGATTCAATGCCCTCGGATCTCTCTCCTATCTTGAAGACTAGATATGCTGCATAAACATTCCTCGGCTGCAGAATTTTCGTTCTAATCTTTGCTCGGATATCGAGCCTCCATACTGAATCGAGCTCAGCCACCTCCGCAAATCTTTAAGATTTACGAGAAAATGTTTCGTCAAAACAATTTTCAAAATTAGTAAACGTTTTTCGCTTTCCTGAAAATGATAGTGAGGCGTTCGAAAACGAACCTGGAATCGGCATCAAATCTCCATTTCCAATTCTGTGAGCTGTTTCCGTGTGAAATATTGAGATCCCTTGCTCCCATCATGTAACATTTTTTTCCGGTCTTTACGTCGAAGGAAAAATTCTGTTCCTAGAGTTTCGAAAGGCGATTAATTGTTAATGTATTAGCAATAAGAAAACCAAGAAGATATATTTTGAAGATAAAATTGACATAAGTTTACAAGTATTATTTGATTAAAATTGACTGTAAAAAGCACTTGACCCCCTGTGGTTACAAGCTTTTGCAGATGATCTCTTTGTGCTCGTAATATCAACACATAAACCCCTTGTGGTTTAGGAGGGGTAGCTTCCGCTAGTTTGTTCGTCAAACTTAACGTTTGTGTCAAACTTTACAGAATTTTTGTTTTTTTGCATATGACCCCCTTGTGCTTACATTTTCCATTTCATTTTTGCAGATGACCCCCTTGAAGTTTGAAACAGGCAGTTAAATCTAACAGAAAAAGTAACGGAAGTTACCCCATCTAAACTACAAAGGGGGGGTTATGTGCTGATATTACGAGCACAAGAGTGCCATCTACAAAAGATTGCAGAACAAATCCAGTGGTAGAGACAGAATTTTATGGCCGAGGAGGCCAAATATACACTAACGTTTTCCTACGCGGTCGATTATGCTATCATACATGAAAAATAATAGGGTAAATAGCACTTAAACCCCATGTGGCTACAAGCTTTTGCAGATGATCCCTTTATGCCCGTAATATCAGCACATAACCCCCTTTGATTTACGGGGTAGCTTCCGTTAGTTTTTCCGTCAAACTTAACAGCGTGTGTCAAATTTCAAGGGGGTCATCTACAAAAATGAAAGGGAAAATGAAAGCACAAAACGGCCATCTGCAAAAAAATTACTTCAACACTTGACACAGATGGTTAAGCTTGACGGAAAATTACAAGCACAGGGAGAGTTCATATGCAAAAACTTATAACCACAGGGGCTTAAGTGCTATTTACGTCCACAATAATAAATATGTAAATAAACGCTTACTGCTGGTCTGAAATTGGTTTCTTGATCATCATTATCCATTAGCCTAAAGCTGTCCCGCCTGAAACCGTTCATCGCCGCCGCCTCATCGAAGCTTAATTGGTGGTGGCGGCGGCCATTTATATTATGAACAGGAAAGTACAGATCATGAAAAAGAGAAGAATTAAAACTAGATGATCGGGAGCTAATGGTGCTGGCATCCCTTGACTCCACCATAGCAAGCTGCCGGAGCTTCTCCCGGAGAAGCACCGCCGCCACCAGCCTCTCCCAGTTGTCATAGTTCTTACTCATCTCCCTACCGAATCAAGAAAACCCACAAAAAAAAACAAAAAGAATTAATTAATTATATCTGCAGGAATATATGTACTTTCATGTGTAGTTGTGGTTCTTGAAATATTAATTGATTAAAAAATGAGGTTGGTGGCTGAGGTATTTTCTGAGAAGTGATGAGATGAGAAAATTTTAATTTGTCGTTGACTGTCAAAGCCGGCATATATGGAGTCAACGTGTAAAACAAAGATGCTACACGTGTTATATACATTAGGTGGATTTGAACTATAATTGGATTAAATAACTATCGGGAGAAATAAAGTTTTGGTCCCTTAAATTTGTACTGATATTACATTTGGTCCCTCATGTTCACAAAAAAATATATTTGGCCCCTCTTGTTTCAATAATTCAACATTCTTTAGTCATTTTCGTCAATTTTTTGTTAGTACTGACGGAATCAAGCATTTTCCCATCACTGATTTAACTGATGGAGTAACGGTAAATTGACAAAAAAGACCAAAAGTGTTACATTATTGAAACATGAAGGATCAAATGTGTTTTTTAAAAACATAAAGGACCAAATGTGAAATCAATGCAAACTTGAGGGATGAAAACTATATTTTTTCCAATAACTATCTAGTAAGCACACATACACATGTCTTGTTGATAATTAAAAAAGAAAAACCACAAAAGGAAATTGGAGTTAGTGCAGTTTCTAATTTAGTACTCCCTCTGTCCCATATTATATGTCTTTTTAGAGTGTTTTTTTTGTCCCAAATTATTTGTCATTTTAGATTTTCAATGCATCATTAATTGCACTATTTTCAATTTTACCCTTTATCACTCCTAATTAGTTAGTTATAAAATAATTAATGTCAAGGATATATTAGTATTTTCCTATGCTTTTCACTATAATCTATACACATTTATTGATTTTCTTAATATGTGTGCAACAACCCAAAACGTCATTTAAATTGGGACGGAGGGAGTATTTGATTGGTATGCATTTCACTTTTTTAGACGGGGCAGTTTGCAAAACACCGTTAACCACTATATCATTTCAAATCAGAACTGTCAATTTTTTTCAATTTGCTAAAAGTCATCTATAATTTTCAGATGAAATTACCGATATCCTTCTCCCCCAACCCATCCACTCCTCTCTTCTCCTTTGCTCTTCTATTTCAGATTCAAAAATATTTTCGATGCACCACCGTCGTCTTCCCCCATCCCGCAACCGCCGTCTTCACCGTGCCACTGTCGCCATCATCATCAAATAAGAATCGACTATCACACACACAGTGACACGCATGCGTACACATTCACACACATGTACACATCACAAATTCACCCACAACAGTCGTTGGAAAAAAGGAAATATGCGTTGTAAGTGCACCTTTGGAAGATATGAATGGTAGTTGTTGGTTCACTTTGATCAGATGTATGATTTGAGGGAGAGGTGGTTGTGAGTAGGCTACGTAACTAAGTTCTTCTTGTAGTTTTCACGTTATATTTTTCATGTGTGTATACTTCTGTGTGAAGTATATCTATTCATCACTGATAGTATTCGGTCTAATTAGCTCTTTAAAAAAGCTATTTGAGATTGTCCTAAACTCTCTAAGTAAACTCTCTATGTTATTGAGTGCGTATATTCATGTATTTTTAAGTTCTAGACTTCCAGAACCTGTTGCTGGTCAATCATATTGATACCCAATCACCATTTGATGCCCAAAATTTAATATCAATACTATAAACATATATGCATCAAATGAATCATATTGATAGATTTGCATTTGAGCTGCTAAATACATTCAATAAACTATATAATATCAATATTAACATACCGATATCTTCGAAGATAAATTCAATGTCTAATCGAATCTTAATTGGCTTTTCGTTTCATATTCATTATAAAATATGTATACAATATACTTATTTAGCATTTTTCTCATGTTATCATTTATTCTAAATATCGGAAAACATTATCTAGCTACTTTTTTGATTCTATCAAATTGTCGCTTATTCTTGGATCTTCCTTTGGGCTCATTGAAACTTGCAATTTCCATACGAAGGATCAAATGTTATGAGAAAACCGACCTCTGTATTGCATACATATTTACTCCTGTAGAATTGATTTAAAGCGTAATCTGCATGAGCCAGTAATTGTGCATTATTTCCAGGATCCAGTCCAGGGTTGGGATTATAACAAGGACCACCTGGTTGAATGGCCGCGCAATCTATAATTCCACAAGCATAGTCTATAAATGCTTGCAACTTGTCATCAGAAATTTTTGGTTGGGCAATGCACCAATGGTCGGCTTGCTTATCACCAATCGGTTCGGAGTGCGCAACACCAACAATGAAACAAATTAAAAATAAAGAGATATTGATTTTCTCCATTGAAACTTTGTCTACAATATAACTTTGTTGAGGTTTTTATTTAGGTTGATAAATAAATTGAGTTTAAATAGTTGCTAGTTGCTATATAAAGACACATTGTTTTGAAATTGTTTCACCTAATCTAAAGTGGTTTCATATAATATTTGTAATCTGCAATATTATTATATGAAACTTTTATTAATGGATTGGGTATAATTGTGTGTATACATATATATCAGAAGATTGTGTGACATCCCTAGAAAAATGGGTAGCAAAATCAAATTTAATACCTTAACTGAAAATAGGTTGATGATTTTATATAATTCCATGTAACAAAATTACATCAGTAAGAAAAATCTCTTCTATAAGGTAGTTGCGTATGTAATTTTTTTTTATTTTTTTTTTTAATGTAAGACGTGTGTTGGGATAGAAATTGATATGCAAAATTGTGAAAACTTAAGTGTCGATTATATAACTATTTTGGAAAGATAATTCATCAAGATTCAAGAGTCTTATTTGTAATGAATTAATAGCACTATTATTCTTGAAGTATTTTATATTTATTTTAACTGATATACATAACATGTTAATATGATTTTGTGTTTAGAAATAGTGTTTCCTTAAAAATAGGGCTCATTTGAGATGCTCCCCTGAGGAGCTAGCTACTAAACTAGTGAAAATGTAAGCCAAAATAACTATTTAAGCAAAAGTATTATACTGTCATTATATGCATTTTTTTTTTCTTAACTGTATTCAATATTTTCGCCATTTGCATTTAGCATTTTTAGTCTTGCATTTAGCATTTCTGCTATTTTTTCGTATAAAAACATGTTTGTTCGTTTTGTTATTTTTATATTTTATATTTATTTATTTATTTTTTTAAAACTTATTATTATTTTTTAGATTTTTTCCCATATGTTTACTGTATTGGAAACAACTGCAAATGATTATAGTTATCAGTAGTTATGTTCTTTCTTTTTGTCCCAAAGCGGGAAAATTACAGTTTATGTCCCTAAACTTTACCACTAAAATGATTTATGTCTTCAAACATTTCAATCCACGAAATATGTCCTCAAACTTGCCACTTTTGATCATTTTATGTTCTGCCGTTAACGTCGGCAGCTAACTTCGACGGAAATAGCACGGGTGGCTCACGTGACGTCTATGTGGCCGTTAAATGTCGAGCTGTACAACACCCAGTGCCTACTTGGTCGACGAAACGTGATGTGGAGCGACACGTCATTCTCCTCCCCTATTTCTATTCTAAAATCCCTAATTCTCCATATCCCCAATGAACCCGTAAATCCAATCCCTAAAACCCCATTTTGAATCCTTCAATTCAGGTGAAATTCATAAATAGCATAATCGTCTCTGAATCCATGCCCACTTTTCGTGGTGTTTTACTAGCAAAATAGCCCAATAAACAAATGCCGAATGTTTCCTCGATTTCACTTTCATCTTCGGGCCGAAATATCATGTTTTCTTATATGGGGAAGTCGGGGAGCTGGAATCCGTTCTTGGGCACTTTATTCTTGGCGAAAAAAGAATTATATGCAGCTTTGACAGGTGCTGCATGTTTTTTTTTCGGAATTGGTTCAGACATTTTGTCGAACACCTTGTGGGCAGGTTCTGAAACTGCTGAGTTGGGTAGAATTTGTGCCATCTTCACCATCCTTGTGCTCGCTTCATCGAGACCACAAGGGGCACAAGCATCAGCAGGCGAAGAATCACACGACCCCAACGTTCTAGAGACGGAGTTGGGAGAAGAAATAAAGTTTCCTCTAAAATCCTTTTCGGAACCAAAAGAGGAGTCGTGTTTACCTTCTTCCTCTCCATTGCAGGCATGTGTTTGCACTGCTGTTCTTTGAGAAGGGAAAAACTTTTCAAATGTGAGAATGTTTGGATTTTTTATGGGTTTATGACTTTGAGTTTAGTATGGGTTCGAGCAAGAATGCAGATTGGATTGAAAATTTGGGAAGGGAATGAAACGTGATTTGGGATTTGGGATTTGCGAGAGTGAGTTAGAGGAAATTAGTATATTCTTGTGCCACGTCAACATTTAATATTCAATATATTATTCCACGTCACATTTAACGGCCACATATAACGTCACGTGAGCCACGCGTGCTATTTCCGTCGAAGTTAGCTGTCGACGTTAATGGCAGAATATAAAGTGATCAAAAGTGGCAAGTTTGAGGACATATTTCGTGGATTGAAATGTTTGAGGACATAAATCGTTTTAGTGGTAAAGTTTAGGGACATAAACTGTAATTTTTCCTTGGGATATACATGAATGTTTCCTTTATTTATAATAAATATTAAAGGGATGGGCTTATTGGTGAAAGAGATATAACCCCAAAACCTAGAATAATAAAGATGCTTGGTTGGAGACTTATGCACAAAAACCCCTTAAAAATGGTGGTGAAAAGTGCAGTTTACAAAAAGTGGGATCCCAAAATTGGAAAAGCGTGCTTGGGGCTTTTATATTTCTTGCAGCACCTGTAAAAGAAAGAATGATTAATCCATATATTGATAAATAAATAAAAATAAAAATCATTCAAAAGTCTCCCATTTATATTTTTGTAACATTTGATTGATGAAAACTTGTATTATATTGTTCTTTACCTAAGTAATGTCATGGAAAAAACCAATTAAACTTAACTATTAGTACGATAAATACTCTTTAAACTGACGATTTATCGTCAATTTATGTTAAAGAATCTATCCATTTTTAAAGTTGACCGACCATTGCACTAAATATTGGATAATTTCAGATGAAAATATACATCTGATTATGTATAAAAAGGTGTACCTCTTGTTTTCTCTCTTGTACTGAATTTAACCCCAATTTGTTTCATGTTTTTTTCCCTAATATTTCTTCCCTCATTTTATTTTCCACAACCTAAAAATTTATTCCAAATTTTCTTAAAAAAATATGTTATGAAAAGTATTTATAACTTCCTTTTAAATTTATGAAATTTTTGCAATATTTAAGAATTTCTTTTATTCTGGATAATATTTTTATATTATTTTTAAATTTCTAAAATTTTATAATTTTATTTTCAGCCACAAAATTCTCTCCCACGTATAGTTTTAATTCTCAAAACTCATGCATTTAATTTTGGGAGCTTAAGATATAGGTCCCTGGTGACAAAACTTATTAGAACTAAATGACGATCCCATCTAAACCTTTGCTACAAGTCGGGAAAATTACAGTTTATGTCCCTAAACTTTACCACTAAATCGATTTATACCCTCAAACATTTCAATCCACGAAATATGTCCTCAAACTTGCCACTTTTGATCACTTTATGTTATGCCGTTAACGTCGGCAGCTAACTCCGACAGAAATAGCACGCGTGGCTCATGTGACGTCTATGTGGCCGTTAAATGTCGAGCTGTACAACACCCAGTGCCTAGTTGGTCGACGAAACGTGATGTGGAGCGACACGTCATTCTCCTCCCCTATTTCTATTCTAAAATCCCTAATTCTCCATATCCCCAATGAACCCGTAAATCCAATCCCTAAAACCCCATTTCGAATCCTTCAATTGAGGTGAAATTCGAAAATATCATAATCGTCTATGAATCCATGGCCATTTTTCGTGGTGTTTTACCAGCAAAATAGCCCAATAAACAAATGCCGAATGTTTCCTCGATTTCACTTTCATCTTCGGGCTGAAATATCATGTCTTCTTCCACTTTTTCGGGGAAGTCGGGGAGCAGGAATCCGTTCTTGGGCACTCTATTCTTGGCGAAAAAAAGAATTATATGCAGCTTTGACAGGTGCTGCATGTTTTTTTTTCCGGAATTGGTTCAGACATTTTGTCGAACACCTTCTGGGCAGGTTCTGAAACTGCTGAGTTGGGTAGAATTTGTGCCATCTTCACCATCCTTGTGCTCGCTTCATCGAGACCACAAGTGGCACAAGCATCAGCAGGTGAAGAATCACACAACCCCAACGTTCTAGAGACGGAGTTGGAAGAAGAATTAAAGCTTCCTCTAAGATCTTTTTCAGAACCAGAAGAGGAGTCGCGTTTACCTTCTTCCTCTCGATTGCAGGCATGTGTTTGCACGTGAATCTGCTGTTCTTTGAGAAGGGAAAAGCTCTTCAAATATGAGAATGTTTGGATTTTTTATGGGTTTATGACTTCGATTTTAGTATGGGTTCGAGCAAGAATGCAGATTGGATTGAAAATTTGGGAATGAGAGTGAAACGTGATTTAGGATTTGGGATTTGGGAGAGTGAGTTAGAGGAAATTAGTATATTCTTGTGCCACGTCAACATTTAATATTCAATATATTATTCCACATCACATTTAACGGCCACATAGACAACAACACATTAGCCACGCGTGCTATTTCCGTCGAAGTAACCTGCCGACGTTAACGCCAGAACATAAAGTGGTCAAAAGTGGCAAATTTGAGGACATATTTCGTGGATTGAAATGTTTGGGGACATAAATCGTTTTAGTGGTTAAGTTTAGGGACATAAACTATAATTTTCCCTCCCAAAGCTACAGTCAACAAATTATGTACACACACGAATATTAATGCTTACTCATACAAAAAAAAAAAAAAAAAAAAAAAATCACCAACATCAACAACAAAATTCACAATTTAAAATTTATATTATAAATCAACTCGTAACCAACAAATATTGATCGAAAAAAAACAAACAAATGCATATGTTACTATATGTTATTATAGGTTTAGTAATGTTTAGTATATAGTCGACTATAGCTTGAAACATATGACGAATTCGTCAAATTCTTCTACAGCTTCAATAACATTTTTGACACATTCAAGGAGAAGATCAATGGCTTCCATTAAGCTGCAACTTCAAAACCAAACAAAAATAATTTAATAAGTTGTGTTACTTGGGGAGACAATGCTAGTAGCATTGCATAGAGTATTGTGTTATTTAATTTAAATTTTAGAGCAAGTTAACAAAACATTGACGAAGCTTCACAAAACTCAAATCAACAAAATTTTAAATAAAGATAGAGAGAGGCCGTAGTGCGAATGCTACGAAATTTTAGACCAAAATACCAAGGAATCATCACCACAAGCACCTCCTACCGAACCCAAGTTGCCGCCAACCAACCAAGGTTCAGAGCGCGCAATGGAAAGAATCACATAAAAAAAATATGACAATCAAAATTGAACGAAATTACCATTAAAAGAAAGAACTCAATGAGACGATATTCCAACAGTGGGTAACCCGTCAACTTCCGACCGCCGGAGAGAAAGTAAAATTGAATCGAAAATCAGAATCTAATATGTATTCATGAAATGCAAAATATTGTTCCAAACTTAAAATTTTTGGATACAAACCGGCGGAATTCGAAATTTTTGTTCTCATTTCCACGCCTATCCATATATGTCGATTATATAGCACATTAAGTTGTTAATTGTATGGTTTTATACTTGTATATAGTATTTATTCATTTAATGAATACCCCCATAAAAAGGTTTATTCTTAATAATTTAAATCCTAGATTTTATTACATGACAATTTAATCTATGTATGATAAAATGAAGTACTGAACACTGAACAACGAATGAACACTGAATGTTGAATATTCATCTGAAAAATTAAGAGCGATCGTTGAATACTGAAAGTTGAACGTTTAAGTTTGTTTGGTATGACTGTATCATTTTGATAACTGAATGATGTAACTTTACTATATTGTCCTCCAAAATTGTTTAATTCGATTTTACTAGTTCAATTCAATGATATTTAACTAAATATTTTTCTTATTAGACTATGTAAATATTGGATCATATTCTTAGTATGACATACATATATAAACAATATGAATCTCGATTTTCACCAAAATATCCTCGTTCCCAAAATATTCACAAAGAACAAATTTTTAATCATCTTTCAATCTCTAATATCTTTACAATTTTCTCAATTGTAGAAGTCTTTTACTCATATATGGGTTTGATGAGAATTGATTAATGGAGTATGGGTTCTATATTTGACGAGAAAAGAAGAATCGAAAGGTGGGTTTTAAACATGAAATACTCATATCTCAACAGGAATAAAATAATATAAAGGGTAAATTCCACTTTCCCCCCTTGTACTTTGGCTGAATATCACTTTACCCCCTTTACTCTCTCGATTGCATCGATTTACCAACTTGTACTTTAGTTCGATATCACTTTACCCCATTCTACTGTCAATTCATCAATTTGCCCCCTTGTACTTTGGCTCGATATCACGTTACCCCATTCTACTCTCAATTGTATCGATTTGTCCCCTGTACTTGAAAAATTGAATCAATGTGGCCCTCGCCGTTAGTTTTTAGACCTTTGCCCTTAACACCGTTTAATTTAAGTTTGAAAATTACTAAAATGTCACCCTCCAGTTTAAATAATTATTAAAAAAAAAACAAAAAAACAAATTAAAATAATAAAAATTCAAGATAACGAGAAAACATAGTTCACGACGCCAGCCACAAATTTTTTTTTTATTGATAATTATTTAAACTGGGAGGGGTGGCTTTTTGTAATTTTCAAACTTAGATCAAACGGTGCTAAGGTCAAAAGTCTGAAAACTAACGGCGAGGGCCACATTGAGACAATTTTTCAAGTACATGGGGGCAAATCGATGCAATTGAGAGTAGAAGGGGGTAAGATGATGTCGAGCCAAAGTATAAGGAGGCAAATCGATGAATTGAGAGTAGAAAGGGGTAAAGTGACATCGAACCAAAGTACAAGGGGGCAAATCGATGCAATTGAGAATACAATGGGGTAAAGTGAGATTCAGCCAAAGTATAAGGGGGAAAGTGGAATTTACCTTAATATAAAATCCATTCAGCGTAGTCCTGAAGGAATAAGTCCAATTTGTGTTTTTTTTTTGTGACTTAATCGATCGGCAATGAATTGCTTCATTCGGAGAATTGTACCAAACATTTTGAACAATATTGTGCGGGAAAAAATATAGTTTTCATCCCTCGAATTTGCACCGATTTCACATTTGATTCCTCATGTTCATAAAAAAACGCATTTGGTCCCTGATGTTTCAAAAATTCAACACTCTTAGTCATTTACGTCAATTTCTCGTTAGTTCTAACGGAATCACGCATGTGCCCATCATTATCTTAACTGACGAACTAACTGTACACTGACGGAAATGACCAAAAGTGTTCAATTATTGAAAATATGCATGAGATACCAAATATGTTTTTTGTGAACATTGGGAATCAAATGTGAAACTGGTACAATTTTGAGGGACGAAAACTACAATTTTCCCAATATTGTGCTGACCGAAAAAAGTATTTTTTCGCATTCGGAGCCCATTAAGCACCAATCAAACATAGCCTAAACATTTCTTACTAGTATATAACAATATTAGAAAAACATGTTAGACTTCTCTAACGCAAACAAGTGGTCGAAACTCTATGCCCCCAACGACAAGGCTCGTCTTCCATCGAGTCGTTTTCATAACACGCGCCTCCACCTCTTCATCGTCTCCCTCATCTTTGTCTATATAAAAGTTTCCGATTTGAATTTCCATCCATTCATCTTCTCTCTTCAATGCAATCTCTCCCTTTCTCTCATCCACCGGCTGAAGATGCACAGTATCACCTCTCGTCTCAGCATCACCGTCCGTTTCAGTGTTCACAAATCTGATCATGGCCTTTAGTGAATCAAGACCCATCATTTTTTTATTAGCTGATGTTATAATAAACCATAGATATGCTCCGTAAATTGTCCTCGGCGAGAGCAATCTTGTTTTTATCTTTCCTCGGATATCGACTGACGAAACACAATCAACCTCTACCACCTCGAAACAACTGCAGATATACTAAGCTAGAAAACTCAATGCATGTTTATTTTAGGGAAAATTATAATTTTGGTCTCTAAGTTGTCCTATTTCAATTTTACATGCAATAACTTTGCAAATTTAGTACTTTTGGTCCTATTCACTTGAATTTAGGATTTTGTCCCGCTCGGACCATTTTTATATGGACGCTTAAGAATTATAAATGCTTCTCTAACTTGGTTTGTAAGTTTGTCATATGAGATTGCTAATGTTCGATCCAGATTAAATTAGATGTCCAATTTATTATTTGTAAGAGTCCATATAAGTAAAATTAGTATATGTTTGGTGAATCAAAAATTCATGCAAATTAAGACCAAAAATAATATATTTGCAAAGTTATTGCACGTAAGACTGAAATATGACAAGTTAGGGGACGATTTTCCTAACTAGGTTGACATAGAGGACCGAAACTACAAATTTTCCTTTATTTTAGGATTAAAAATTATATAAAAAATTTAATTTGCAATTTCAATGAGATCGAATTGGATGATTTGGTTTTTTATTGTTTTAGAGAAGAATGGGATGAATATTGAATCACCTGAAATTGATGCAGCGAGAAGATGAATATAAGAAGTGTCTCTCCGGGAAGTTTAAACTGGATATTGTCAATTCTCTTGCTTCCACCGGAAGAAAAACGCACTTCTGAGAGAGAGATGCAACGATTTTAAATACATAATAACATAAAACTGAATTACTGAGTGTTGAATGACCATTTCAACCATAATAAAATAAAAACAGAATTACTGAGTGTTGAATGACCATCTCAACCATAATAAAATAAAATAGAATTACTGAGTGTTGAATGACCATTTCAACCACAATAAAATAAAACATAATTACTGAGTGTTGAGTGACCATCTCAACCAAAAGCATAAACTGTTAATGAAACGTATTATTTACGCCTCCTTAAGTGCATGCAAATTACATTTGAAGCTTGCACTTTAAATATTTGAAATGGGCGGCGGAGGGATTCAAACTCAAAACTTTTTCATTTAACCTCGCTATGATATCATGTTGAATGACTATCTCAACAAAAAGTTTAAGTTGCTAGTGAAATGTATCATTTAGGTGGTGTTTGCAAAAGCTTATTTAAAAGCAGGAAGTTGTGGATTGTGAGTTAAGTTGATTTAAAGTGTTTATTTCTAAAAGTTGGGGGTGTTTGCAAATTTACTTGAAAATTAACTTAAATTGAAAAAGCAGAGCCACGAGTGCTTAATAAATTATAGTTTAAAGCTGCTTCTTTTACGATAAGCAAAAGCAAAAGTTTTTTTTACAAACAACTAAAAACAGATTATGTGAGAAAAAAAAAAAGTCATAATCTATTTCTAAAAGCTTTTGCAAACACCAACTTAATATTAATATCTCCAATACTGAGAAATGAATAATCTTACCCCATGAATTGTTGTGTCGGATGAGGGTACATTAATTGGCGGAGGGATGCGCCCGTTGTAAACAAGAAATTGATGATGAAACAGAGAAGTACGAGTTGAGCTGAAACTAGAGGTAGACGACGATGATGAAGAAGAAGAAGAAGACGATAAATCGCGACACAGAGCAATTTGCCGGAGCTGCTCTTTCTTAAGAACAGCTCCGACAAGTTTCTCCCAGTTGTCATAGTTCTTAGACATATCCTCTGTGTATTCAAGATTCTTCAGTCCAAATGAATTCCCAATAATATAATTAGTGGAAACATGTCGTTAGTAGTAATTATTTGACTTGGTTGTTGGGTTGACTTGAGGTCAATATAGTGAGAGTCTTCGTCAAAATAATATTGTCTTACTGCATTAGTTTATTTATTATCTTTTTTTTTTATTCATTAGAATATCATCCATGTGTGTGTTTCAACTTTCAAGTCTATTGGTTTGCTAGGAGTGACTCGCCCAGTCACCAACAACATTGTCATAAATTTTAGATGCTACACCTGATTGTTTACACCGGCTGATTTTGAATCGTGGATTTGATTAAATAACTACGAGTAAATTGCAAACACCACCCCTATGTAATCCTCAACTGCTAAAAAGTCCATGTGTAATAAAAATTAGGGAAAAATACAGTTTGCACCCCTGAACTATAGGGTTTGTCCAAAACACTCCCCTAAACTACAAATCGTAACAAAATAGCCCATCCGTTTCTAATATGTTAGTGGATGATGACGTGGTATGTTGACTTTTATTGGTTTTGTAGCAGTTTTATGACTGTTGATTTCTTTTATTACCAAATTGCAGTTCTACAAAAGATTATGTAAAGCCCTAATTTTCTGTTCTTCATCAAAAACCACCACCACCAGCACTCGTCTTTCACCGTAAAAAACCGCCGTTGGATCCTCGCACAGCCCCTTATGCGAATTGTGCCACCCAAATTTTCACTGTCAATCGCGCAACGACCCCACTATCGAAACAACACCGCCGAAAAACAACATTAGCACACCGCCGTAGTCTGACGGATCCCCGCACAAATCCGCCGATTTCACAGCCCAAACATAGGGGTTTGATGGTAGCAACAGTGTTAAGTTGTGGGTGTTCTTGAATTTTGTGTTAATTTTTCAAAAAATAAAGTAAATTTATAAAATAGGATATGAAGTGTGTTGGGTTTCTTGAATTTTGTGTTAATTTAACTTATGCCAAAGAAGTTAGAAAAATATATCTTGAATTGCTCTTCCCTTTCACGATGAAGAAGACTGGACAAGAGAGAGAGAGTTAAAAAAAAAAGGACAAAGAAAAGGTGGTGTTGGTTGACGGTGTTAGGTTTTTAAGGGCAAAAAAGTAAATTTACAAGAAAACTAAGGGTGTGAGTTTTTAAAACGTTGGCCATAAATAACTGGGACTATTTTGGTACAATTTGTAGTTTAAGGAGGTATTTGCGACAAGCCCTATAATTCAGGGGTGCAAACTGTATTTTCCCCTAAAAATTAGCACAAACCCCCTGATTAAAAGTTAAAGGCGAAAAAGTCCCTTAGAGCTGCTCGTGGTACTTATGCCTGGGTGGTGTGGTTCTTTTTGTAAATTTTGGGGTGAAATGACATAAACACCCTTTTATACATAAATGTATGTTAAATTTGATGTAATTATAAACCACCTTCCTGAGGTATGGTCAAATTAAAAAAAAAAAAAAAACTCTCATGTTTGGATATTACAATTGCCCTCAACTATAAATCTTCTTACACGTCCACCCATGTGGTATTAAATTTAATGGAATCTTCTTGATTATATGTAACATTCTCAATTTTGCACCCGTTTTTATCACATTTGAACTCCACATTTTGAAGCAAGATGATCATAAGATGTGTTTTTTGGCTTTCATATATATCAGATTGTGGTGCATAAGAAACTACATTTTTTGCACAAAACGAGTACAAAGTACAGGACATTCCACGGAATCTAGAAGATTATGTTGAATTTGACAACATAAGTGTGGACGTGTAAGAAGATTCATAGTTACGGAGTAGATGTAATTATCAAGAGGGTTTTTTTGTAATTTGACCATACCTCTGGGGATGGTTGTAATTTACCCTTTTGCTAAACTTGTAAAACTTAAATTAGGGTACTGAATTACAATTTTCCCAAAAATTCAATAAAACCAGTTTTCTTCTCCGGTGAGTTTCATGGTGGATATGTGTGCAGAAGAAGAGTTTTTCTTCTTCGAAGAGAGAGAATAGGGGAGTCGAGAGAGATGATGGTAGTGGCTTGATAGGCAATTCTGTCATTCCATAAGCAAAAATGAAGAAAAAATCACACAAGTAGCGAGTGGGATACACATCTACTCGGAAAACGTTTTTTGTCTCACTTTTTTATATAGGGGGTTTTTGCTAGTTTTATTTTGGGGTCTTAAGATATAGGTCCTTCGTGACAAATTTAATTAGAACTAAATGACAAGTTCAACTAAACTTTTGCTTTACATCCTTTATTAAATTTATTCCAAAAATGCCCCTCCACTCACAAATACAAAATTTGCATTAAGTAAAATTCGAACTGCATTTATCATTTTTTATTATGCATCCAATATCTTCATTTTTCGATCTAACATATTATTTTCGTTTTTCATTCTAGCATTTTTTACATTACTATAAACAACTTATTTTTTTCCCCATAGTTTAACATTTTATTGAAAATTATGAAAAAAAATATTTTTCGTTTTTGTTAAATAGTACAACAGGTTTTAGAAATACTATGGTGTACTATCGAGTAATGTGGTGTACTATAGTATACTAATACTGAAAATTATGAATGTTTTTTTACGAAAACGGTCGTAGTCGTCTATAGACATCTATAGTAACCATAGTAATCCGCAGCCACGTACTCTTAAAACCCTAGCTCTCTTTTTGAACCCTAGCCGCTACCGATTCATAGATACTCATAGTAATCCATAGACACCCGTAGTTATTCGCAGTCATCCAATATGACCCTAGATCTCCCACCACCTCCACCTATGAAAATGGATCTCCAAAATCTGCCCATAATCATCGAACCTTTCATCTGCTTCCTCTATGTCTCACTTTCCATCTTAATTAGCTTTCCTCTTCTCCAAACCCAACATCAGATTACGACAAAAAATTACCGTCGCCGTCGAAGAAAATCACCACCGACGCAAGCGACCAAAACCGCCGCCGCCTCTAGCGACAAAATCACCGCCGCTACCAATGACCAAAAAAACATCGCCGCCCGCCGCCCCCACATCAAAATCCGATCTGATAAAACTCCTCCTACAGTGGCTACCACCAAGTCAGGACCAATACTAAAAATAGAGAAAGAGAGAGGAGAGAGAGAGAAATAGAGAGAGAAAAAGGGGTGGGGGCTGATGAAAAACCAGAGAAAGAAGCCATGGGTGGGGTGGCTGAAAAATTGAAAGCCAGAAAGATAAGGCCATAGTGGGCGACGACGGTTTCAAGAGAGAGAGAAATATAAAAATGAGAGAAGAGAATAAGGGATTTTTTTATTAGGTATAGTAAGGGTATTTTTGGGTTAAATAAAAATAAAAGGACGTGGCTCAAATTTTATTTTCAATTAAGGATTTAATTAAATTGTTTTATTTAAGGTTGTACCTCACATCTAATTAGGTTTGGTTTAAGGGGTGTCTCTAATATTACCCCTTATTTTTGTCTGACTTTTTTACATAGGGGATTTTTGCTAGTTTTATTTTTATCACGGAGTGGTTTTTCGCAGATAAGGATTATACAAGGGTACTTTTTAGTTTTTACTCATTACTCAAAAAAGTCTATGTGAAATAAAAACTAGCAAAACCACCCTAACAAATATTTAGAAATTGCTATGTTTTTTAATTAAGGGTTAATATGCTGGAGGTCCCCCAAACGAAACGTTATTAGATATGGAATACGAGCCCAATATTTTTTTGGTAACTAAATCCCTCAGTATAAAAAATATATGATATAAGGGTTTTTTATTTTAAATATCCCAATATTACCCTTAATATTAACAGAACGTTTGTGTGACGTTTTAAAAAGTGACATCTTTTTAATAAATCACATTCCTTATAATTAGGGATCACGTATCAATCACGTCCATCGTGATTGTAACTGTAATATAATCTCATTAATATATCTCACGTAAGTGAAGAAGATCCGATAGATAACAATATACAGTGTTAATCTGCAAAACATTGAGCGTAGTATTTTCAGTCTCATCCTCAAGAATGTATTGTTTTCCATCATCGTATAACAGTGGTTCTTCTTCGTGCGTTGTTGGTTCGATGCCTTTCCGATTTTTATTTTTTGTTTTTTGTTTTGAAAAGGTGCTTACGCTGCTACACGTGCTGAGTTTGATAATAGCATGGAGAATTTTCGAAAAATAGTGGCCCGAGAGTGAATAATTTTTTGCTAGATCCGCCATACGAAAATTGGGCTTCTTTCCGTTTTGTTGGCCAGGGATTTAGTGAGATGACTTCCAATTTAACAGAGTCTTGGTATTCGCAGATTAGCAAATATCGTGGACTACCTATTACGGAGATGATAAATGCCATTAGGAGTCTACTGATGTTGCAGATGTGCTTGAGGTACGACACTACTGTGCCTTGACACATTGAACTTTGTCCTTTGGATGAAGAACGATTTGGTGTATTGGTACAGGAAAGTAGCACATGGTTACCAAGGAAAGCATCTGACTCGGGGTATGAGGTGTGAGTGAACCTGTTGCTGTGATTGACTTATGGAACATATCATGCTCATGCCGAATGTGGAAAATTTCGGGCTTCCCGTGGCTCGATGTGTAGTCGTTGCAACCAGATTAGAACTCACAACAAGAAGACATGCACAAGGGCTATTTAGTAGTTTTGATTTGGAGTATTTTTAGCCTTTTGAATTTGAGTGTAAGTTAAACAATAGTGTTCTTTGGTTTTTTTTCCTGCATTTATGTTTGGGTAGTACTATTTTATTTCCGCATCGTGGTTTATTTGCGATGTATGTTTTGTTTAAGTTTTCCGTATTCACTTGTTTTACATAAGTTTTGTTTTGTTTTTCCTTTTAGGAATTACATATGAGCAATTACATAATTGCAAATTTTCAATAAACTTGTTATTGTTTCTCTATGCTATATGAGTTTGTGTCTATTTCATATATTTTTATGTTTTTTAAATATAAAATTATTGGAGTGTTTAATCATTATGGAATCATATTCTATTAAGTATTCTGAAATCAATGTCCAGAATTGTATTCCTACAGGGATGGTGCACTTTAAATTGTGTAAATACAAAGTATCTATAGTCATCTATAGGATACTGTTGATGAATACAGTATATCATAATATATTTGTAGATCAACAAAGAGATATTGCACACCAGGCTTGTTTAAGTACTTTGACATGATCTTCCACCACTGTATTCTTCCAGGATTGGTGCACTTTTATCACCAACTCCGTAAATACAAAGTATCTACAGTAATTTGTAGGATATCGTAGATGAATTCATTATGTCATAGTAAAACTATGGTTCAAAATTTGCGATATAGAATATCAGTTTGTGTACAACATTTCTTAGTTAGTACATTTATTTCTTGTAAAGCAGTGAATGAAACCAAATGTTAGACAATAGCTATGTTGAACTATGACCAAAGGTCCTAATCCAAAATAAAACCAATAATATATAAATAAGACATAGTGTCAACAACGACGAATGTGTTTCGAATATTTTACCCAACAAACTAGAGTTAATAACCATAATTATGTTTACATGCCAACAATTTAAATTTCATTTGCGCAAACGAAGTCGCGTACACGAGACAAAACAAAATAATACAACTACATTGCTCAAATGATATTGTAATTCAAAAGATGCTATACAATGTTCTCTGTCTATAGGTAAAAAAAAACTCTACACACCCATTTTCCGTCCCAGTAACGGAAGCATTCGTGATTTTGTGATTTGCGAATGGTAATACGAGGTTGAAAATGGGGTTCTCTTCAGGCACTCTAGGTGAGCATTATTCAGTCGCACTTCTTCGAAGAAAGCCCAGTAGACGTCAAGTTAGACCTGAATTGAGATATGTAATCACCTTTTTTTATCGTTCTTTGAGCAACATTCATGGCCTCTCTGTAAATATAAAAAATCATCTTTATTTGTCAACAAAGATAAATGTTTGGGGAAGATAAAAAAGTACATATACCATGTAATTGTAGAATCAATAGTTTTTTATTAAGAAATTCGAATATTCGTAATCGACAGAAAACCATAGAATATCACAGTACTCATAGTATACCACAGTACTACATAAATTATACATACAGTTAGACATACAAAACTCATTAGCAATAAACTAACAAATAAACAATATAGGCCAGCCTCTCAATTACACAGAGAATCATATAATAGCCACTGTTTCGTAGGTCAGTAACATATGTCAGCAAAAATGAACAAGTCGCACAACAATATAACTATAAGTAAATTTATACAATTGTCATTTCATAGACTGCTATAGAAATACAATATCAATTCATAGACTACCATAGAAATATTACAACATAAACTACAATATCAATTACTATGCCACAACAACAAATACCCAGAAACATATTCAATATACAATTTTCTTCTACCAACTACTTTGTAATCAGCCAAAATAAACGAATCCCAGCAATACATAACTACAGCCGTACAAAATACCTTACCAGTTTACGGAATACCATAGAATTGCAGTGAGAAGTTCATAGACTACGATAGAAATCTTAAACATAAACTACCATAACAGTTACTACACCACAGCCCACTGCATATTCCCATAGACTACAATAGAAATACGCCTAAACATATCACTGACTATAACTATAATTGAAAAAATATGCAGAATGTAAACACAAATAAGTAAATTCCAATTAGAGATTCAAACCACCAAACTATTTTCATAGACACCCAATGATTGAACATAATGAAACAGAAAATTGCACATATGCACAATCTAATCTGGATCTAGCACATTTATGTCCTGCTAACCCTTCATTCGCATCTCCCCTGCATATTAGATTGTGTAAAACCCTAATTTTTAAGTTTTCAGAAAAAAAATTCAAAACAAAACTCACTCGATCTGTTGCGTGACGTAGATATTCGTAGACGTTTGTGGCGACGAGGAGTTGGATTTTGTTGCTGTATAGTACTTTCAGAATTATTGCCGCCGATTCGCAGTAAAGAAGAGGAAGACGACCTTAATTTGGGGGAAAAGGAGGGGGTGGTGGTTTATGGCACGGTTATTATGGGATTTATGATAATAGAATCACAGAGATTCTTAAGGCCGAGATTGGTGGGATTTAATTTCAACTTACCAAATACCAAACTACACGGCGTTAGTATCACCGTAAGGGTACTATAGAAATAATTTCACAAAAGGATGTATTTCTAATGTTTTAATATCCTTGGGTGTAGCATCTAATATGTTTTCCCACTACGGATGCATATCTTAAAGCCCCTTTAATTAATTAGTTTTCATATTTATTATATATATATATATATATATATATATATATATATATATATATATATATATATATATATATATATATATATATATATATATATATATATATATATAAATTAATTTTCTAGTAAAATTAACTCGATAATATTTCTATTAGAATCAGAATCTCCGATCTTTATTAAATTCTACTATAAAAAAAAGAAGCATAGAAAAAGAAAAATGAAATAGTTTATGTTTTATTAAACCATCAATTTCAAATATTGAAGAAAAAAAAACGTAAACTATTATAAATCAACTCTATCAAAATTGTCGCCTAGTCTTGGATCTTCCTTCAAGCTCATTGAAATATGCAGTTTCCATGCGAAGGATTAAACGTTATGATCATGCCGATATCCGTATTGCATGTACCTTTCCCCTTGTAGTATTGATTCAAAGCGTAATCTGCACGAACCTGCAATTGTTGACTATGTCCAGCATCGGGAAACGAACAAGGACCACCTGGTTGAATGGCTGAGCAATCGATAATTCCGCAGGCGAAGTCTAGAAATGCTTGGAACTTGTAATCGGGCACTTTTGCTTGCGCAATGCACCAAGTGAGGGCTTGCTTATCACCGATAATTGGTTTGGAGTGTGCAACACCAACAAGTAAACAAATTAAAAATAAAGAAATATTGATTTTCTCCATTTGAACTTTGTCTATAATTGAACTTTTTTAAGGTTTTTTTTTTTTTTTTTATGTAGGGTGATGAATAAAATTGACAAGTTAATTGAGTTTAAATAGTGGCTACTTGCTACATAAATACACAATATTATAATCTTTATAATATACGATATTATATGAAATTGTATTGGTATAATGGTAAATGTGGATATAGTATATATATCAAAAGATTGTGTAACATCACTAGCTAAAGTGGGAACAAAATCAAATTTAATAACTTAATTGAAAAATAGGTTGATGATTTTATATAATCCTATATATGTAACAAAATTACATGAACGAGGAAAATCTCTTTCATAAGGTAAATTGCGTATCTAATTTTTTTTTTTTAGGTAAAAACGTGTGTTGTGACAGATATTGATATGCAAAATCTTTTATTTTGAAAGATAATTCATTAAAGCCTATGATTTACTATATTTTAAATGAAAATGCAAAATATTGAAATATCACGTTACTATGATTTAGTTTTTATGATATTTCATATATAATTTAATAATTCATTTAAAATATTGTATATCATAAATAAATAAGCTAAACATATGCAATATGGAGATTAACGTGATCATAATAGTCGATCCTTCATATGAAAACTGCAAGTTGCCAAGTTCTAATGAGCCTGAAGAAAATCTAAGAGTACGCCGATAAGGAGAAAAAAAAAAAAAAAAAAAAAAAAAAAAAAAAAAAAAAAAAGAAAAACTAAGTCTAGTTTTAATTTCGAAAATTGAGTTTTGTTAGAATTAGTTATTAACTTGGTTATGCATGTTTATGAAAAAATGGCATTTTTCAAACTTTAGTTAATCGTTGTTGTGTCGAAGTGCGGTATAATTGGTGGAGGGATGAACTAGAACTAGATGATGATGAAGAAGAAGATGATAAATTGTGACACAGAGCAATTTGCCGTTTGCGTGAGCTGCTCTTTCTTAAGAACAACTTCGATAAGTTTCCCCCAATTATCATAATTGTTAGACATCCTCTGTATATTCAAGATTCAGCCCAAATTTCTAATAAAATTAAGGGAAACTAGCTGGAGGTCCCTAAAAAATATTCGCTATAGCTATAAGTACACGCGCATTGTCATTTTGCTATAAGTCCATGTGCGCTCTCCCTGTAACGAAATCGCTTAGGAAAACTAACATTAACGATGACGCGGTGATTTGCACAGTTTAATTAGCATACAGTGAAGAAAAAACTAAAACAACACATACAACTTAATTACAACTTGGTTAAATAAGCTGAATTTTTTATTTTTAAATCTTTGATGCGTACATCACCACCAACATTACCATCACCATCACCAAACAATTCTTAATATTTTTTTCCGTTTGGTTTCCTTGATTATTAGATTATCAGTGTAACCAAAATCGTATGTGTGTGCGTGTGTGTGGTTGTGTATGTGCGTATATAGGTGTGTGATTATGTGTGTGCGACTGTGTGTAGCTGTGTGGAAAAACTTTTCAACGATGGCAACGACGGGGAATAAGGATGGAGCATATTTAACGGAATGCAACTGCAACGGATTGGACAGGATATGATGGAACGTGGGAAGTCTGGGGAACACCGGAATTTTAGCAAATTGCAAAAGTTGATATGTCCTTTTTTGAAAGACAATTAGAACTCAGGGTATTTAGCAAATTGACTTGGTTGATGGTTGACTTTAGGTCAGTATAGAGAGTCTTCATCAAATAATATTGTTTTGCCAATTTTTTGAAATAAAATTACAATCTTTTTTCATTAGAATACAATCCATGTGAGTGTATGTGCGTGTGTGTAAATTTCAAGAAAGGAAAAAACATTGACAAAAAAGAAAGAAAAAAAAAAAAAGCATTGACAGTACCTGTAAATTTCAAGAAAAAAAAATGTCTCTCTCTGAATACGAGAAGCAAATACATCACACTAGAAAATTTACTTTTGCAACAGCAAGACCGTAAAATACTATCGTATAGTCGAATTTTAATAGTTGCATCTATATCATATATTTGGGGAGAAAACGTAGCAATTGCCCATACGTATGGAATCAAATCTTCCAAAGAGACTACTACTCACTTCTATACCGTTATTTATCCATCAAGTACATAATCCACTGTAATGTAGTGTGTGTGTGTGTCCAAAGTATGATATACTGTGACAAGTGTGTCGAGTTCATAGGTTGGTCTTTGGTTTACTAGCAGAGACTCGCCTAGTCACTGACCGCATTGTCACAAATTCCTCTGCAGCAGAAGGGTGGATTCCAACCTGATGCATATCAAATAAATGACGCCAGTAAGATGGTATAAATCTCACTCAAACGGGAATTGAATTATCGGTAAATATGAAGAAATTTATAAGCCTGGAATAAATTGGAAGTTCGTCTGGAATAGGTTAGATTTCCACAAAAAAGTTCGTGTGTCCAACGTTTATCTCTTGCCAATTTGGAATTATTGGATTGGTCCGCATTATTTCATCTAAGCAAGTCGGATAATAATAATTTTAACTAAACCCGATGCGCGAGTGTGTCACTTATTGTGACACTCTTTCTCAACACCATTGCTCTTAATAAAAAACAAAAAAAAAAAAAGAAAAAGAAAAAGGAAAGGAATAGTAGATGAAACTCACCGTGCTGTCAAATTGTGCTTTGGTAGCTCCACATTTGAGTGCAATAGCAATACCCTGTGATAGACATCCAAAAAGTCAACAAAGCCGCTCAATATGGTTTCTTGATTTACGAAGTGTACTTGCTAAAGCCGAATAATCTTAGTTCTAATGCATATAGGCTTTTATAGGGAACTTCTTATTGCTCCGTTACATTTCGATACTTTTTCAAGCTAAGCTAAGCATGAAATACCAAACAGATTTTCTTTGAGACCTGTTAGAACAAGAATTTCTGCATAGTTGTCCAACAACAAATTGTTCTCGTTTGTAAAGGTTTGCTCACAACAAAATCCGAGAAATGAAAAGGATAAATAAGTTTATAAACAATTAATCATAGCTTTAATATTCTTGCTGGATATAGACATTACAAGATACATGAAAAGCCGGAGGATAGTTGGACATGCATGGGAATAATCATAAGGTTCTGCTATTCATCGATAGCATGCAAGATAAATTGAATCAAACACTGGTGAAAAATGCGGTACTGAACAAACACCTAGATAAAAACATAACCGAGAAGAAACTAATGAATACCTGCATAATCTCAGGTGCATCTGGCCCACACATAGATGCTCCAAGAACTTTATCAGTATCAGCATCAACAACAAGCTTCATAATCGTTTTCTCTTGTCGTCTGTAACATAAAGCATAGATAAATATGTTACAGAGATAAACGTTCAATACATATGAGAAGATAATGCAAAACCAATATCACGAAACTGAACCATGGAACTGAGATTAATGCCATATGATTCCAAACGATGCAGCTACTTAATTATATTGTGGCTATATTGGCCAACATTGAAAATAAACATAATTTAGAGAAATGTTTTTAAAATCGATTTAGTAGAGGGTATAAAACCATTTGACCAGTCGAGCATGCTAAACCGGTTGAACCGGCTCACTCATTTTATTTTTGCTTTAGTTCTTTGTTTCAAAAAAAAATTAAAAAACCTAACATCCAATTTGAACAAATCTGATCCCACATATGTCGATAGATTAAATGAAATTGAGACAAGCATACCCTGAAACTGTGTTCTTCATTGGATTAAATGTTGAAGTGAAAACCAAAACATCGCCATTTGATTTCTCTATAGCCTGTTCCTCACTGAGACCAACTACAGAGAGTGGTGGTATGCTGCCAAGTAACATATCAAACAACTCACATTATTGAGTTACTCAGACAATCTACGTGTATGTAACAAAAAATAAATAATGAAATATATAAGGTTTGCGACGAATAAACGATGATAATACCAGAAAACAGCACAAGGAATATGCTCGTAATCAGGTTGAGTAGGCTGCCCACCGAAGACAGTTTTCTGCAATCAACATTAGACATAGAACGATGTCAAAAGAAGGAAAAGTATTTTATCTTTGATATACCTGAATGTATTAATAGAAAACAAACATGGAAGTTAAGAATGAGAGTTAGACAGAAAACATACTGCAAAGCAGGTTCCTTCCATTAAGGCAACAGGAGTAAGATTCATTCGATTTGTAACATCACCAATGGCCCATATGCTAGGTATGTTGGTCCGAGAGTATCCATCAACCTGAGATTCCAAATATGAGAGAACTACAGAATACCAAATACTGCAGCAAACATAATAATAACTGATAACAAATCAGAATTTTGGTATCAATAAATGAAAATATAGAAGTAAAATGCTATAAAATGACGAGATGTTTAATTTGCATATGCTTGAAAAGGTCTCAATCGAATAAACTTGAGGTGATCCAACTTCTTTATTAACCACATCCCACCTAAAATAATGTATATCTGCAACTTTGTAACGTTTTTAAGAAATAGAGTAACAAATACGTATGCTTTAGTCTCCAGCATGGCTTATGTCACTTCAATAAGTTATAGCAACTTGCACAATATGGTGGATTTACAAATATCAAATAGTTAAACACTCACCTTTATAGCTCCAGTTTTATCAAGCTCAACACCTACAGCTTCCAGGTTCAACCTTTTTGAGTTAGGAGCCCTACCTGTAACCAACAAGTAGACAATGATCTACACACACATTTACCGCAGCTCCGATGTGCTAGCATCTTAATATTACATTGACACAACGAAAACTAATGGCAACGGATTAAAATTACCAGTGGCAAAAAGTACAACATCAGCGACAATCTCTTCTCCGTGGTCCGTACGAACTTTTATACCATCTTCTGTTTTAACCAGCTGCATTAGAAGTTCTAGTCTCAAATTTCTGGATAAATTGATGTTACCATTATCATGAAAAAAGAACAATAGGAACTAAAAGATCCAGCTAGTATGCAGCCAAACATATCCTTTCCTTTGTTTTCTCTTATCAAGTTCTTTTTGTCTTTTTCTTTTCGTTTTTTAGTGTTTGCAAGCATGTAAAATGTAAGGAGAAGGTGGTGCAATAACTATAACCTAAAGATCGAGAATACCTCAGTTAAGTTTGTCCTAGGATGGAGGTTAATACCCCTGCCTTCCAGATTTCTAGCAACCACAGCTCGCATCTCATCGTCGAATCCTCTGTGATAAGATTACATGTAAAAGTGGCATGAGAAATATTACATTTATAATATACCAACTAAAACTGATAATTAGATAAACAACAACAATCCCCATCAGAAACAGACAGTCCAATGTGAGAAGTAAGTTTCACAAGCAAACAGCGTATGTTAGTACTTCATCATCTTCTTTTAAAAGATACAGTATTCTGAGGTAAATACAATAATTGTCATTTATACCCTCACAAAAAGATTTATTTTTTAGTGTAAATAACGAAACCTCCCTCTAAGTCAGATCAACTATTGAAAAAATCGCACACCTAGATCACACTGTTGCAGAGTTCAACTTATGAAACAAAACGGTACATGAATGTCACAGGTATTTTACGACCTTATAGGAAGTTCTTTTCTGAAACACAGATCAACTGTTACACCCATTCCTCGCCATATCGAAGCAAACTCAACAGCAATATACCTGCATTAAAAGTAGGGACCGGTCACATAAATTCCTAAGCATCCTAAATGGATTCATCACCAGAAAAAAATGTAAGAAAATAAACTTAGGAATGAAGAGGTAGGAATTATACCCTCCACCAAGTACAACAGCTCGCTTAGGTAACTCTTCCAAGCTCAATGCCTCATCTGATGTGATAGCTAATTCCTAAATAAATAAAAAGTAAGTAGAGATAAGCTTCATAAAAAATAAGAAATAGGTATTTAGAGATCAAGCTATAATATAAGATGAAGATGAAATTCATTATGACCAAACAACAGCTTCATAAGTTTAGACAGAAATGCTAAATATCAATCGTATCATGTAACACTATTACCAAATATTAATATTTAAAGACAAGCCCAAATTAAAGTTAAGCAGCACAATCATGTCATGTAACACTATTACCAAATATTAATATTATACAAAAGCATTAATATCAATTCGGGCACATAAATAAAATTCAAAAGATTAATACACTGTAAATTATACTAAAAAAAATCATATACCTGGCCTGGAATATCTGGACGCTGGGCCCGGCCACCAGTGGCAATCAGAATGTGTTTTGCTGAATAGCTAATTTTGGTTCCATCCAATTGTATCAATTCCACTTCATTAGGACCAATAACTCTTCCCTCTCCTTCATATAGCTTAACTCCTGCATTTGAAAGTAACCGCTTGTAGATCCCATTTAATCTAACTATTTCTTCAGTCTGCAAGTTAGAGACATTAAGTGGATAAGATGAAAGTTGCATGTAACCAAATCTACTATAAAAAGTAAGCAATTATCAATTTTCCTTGAGCTGTTTTGTGAATTTTCTGGTGAAATTCGTGGAGGATTTTCCAGGGCAACTCATGGATGATTCTAAACTTAACGTATATTTGCTTTAGGAAAAAAAAAATTAAATGAACATATCAGCAACATTTATTGACGTAAGAGACATTTGGCATTGAAACCCTTGATCTTAAATACAACTGAAAGAGATACTTACATTCATGTGCTTCATGGACACCTTAAACTCCCACAAATTCCCATTAAAATAGTAGCAATGAATATATAAGGTGGTACAGAATCGTTCATGTAAAAGTAGAATGACATAAGAAAGTCTAAACACTCCTCAACTCATGCCTAGCTTCTAAAGGAAAGGAAACTAGACAGGAAAATAGAGAGCTTGTAGATGTGAATGCTAGTCACCTTAACAGGTATCAACAAACAACGTCAAATATATTCCACTGACCTTCTTCTGTAGAAGTTTTTTCCAATTGAAATCAATATTTTGATTCAGTTCCCACCCGTAATTCCTTGCATCCTGCAAAGCCCAAGTACTAAATGATCAGATCAACAACATTCTCTGAATGGAAATAGTAATAATTTTCACATAGCGCTTACGAGTTAATGAAGTAGGAAAATAGAAGGAAAGACAGAATTGAAGTACATTTCCCAATAAAAGCTTAATATCCTATTAGACCTAAAACATTTCAGTAATAATGTTTCGGCAACCCATACTTCTCAGCCAGCACAATTAGCACAAAAGAATAACGACTTTCGAGGCATACCTCAAACCGTTCACATATTATACAACTTCATAAATGGATGCAAAAATTCACAGAGTTGGTCGTACTTCTTACACACTGAAAGTGTGGAACTTTCAACAGAGAAAATAATCTTAGGAAAGAAGTCAAGAACTAGCCATATTTCCATTTTAAACGAAAAATGAAGTCCTAGTATTATCACTAAAAAAGAAAAACTACTCGAAGAATTAGCATAAAGACCCAAGAATTGAACAGGTATTTTCCAAAAGAATGGCAGTTTCTTATAATTTCTTCATATTCTTATGTTAGAATCTCACCTCGAGCTCAGGTCCAAAAGCAGCACCATATACCAATATCTTTTTAGGAACACAACCACGAATGACACACCTGAAATATATAAAACATCAGTTCTTTAGCTCCATTTTCAGTCCTACTTATTTCATATATCAAATTTCAGATGTGCTGTGAAATGGAAAGTATACAAGAAAAGAGCTCAATAACCACTCATGTAATTTCAAGCAACTTCAAGATAGCTTACTCATCTGTAAAGGAACATATAGGTTTTTATATGTTTGACCGGTTACAATGGTAATAATGGACCATCTTAATATTTAAAGCACATAGAACTGATGTCATGTATCTGCATATCTCTTAACATTCTTTTACTATCACACACAACATATGATAACTCTAGATTAGTCAACAACACATCTATTGATAGTCGAGGGTCATCAATACGACCAACAAAGGTTCCTATTTCAATAGGAAGTCAAGTGTACAAGCTCGCAGTTTCATCTGGAATATGATGTTCCACAATCAATAAATAAAACTACAATGATCAGTAAAAATTCAATACAAGGGTCATTAACGAACTTTTCTGATCTCAAACTCTCGAGACTACAAGACAGTTAGATAGTAAAAATTCTAACAGTAGCAAAAATCATACCCCCTCCCTAAGTCTAAGAGAAAGAAATCTAAAGAGTATGTCGTCAAATAGCAGGAAAGATCCAATTGCATCTCCTTGGCAGAATATTCCTAATGACACTAGTGACATTATTCAGCATTACAATTTTGAAATCCCACATTGATTCAGCATGTGAAAAATTAGGAATTACTGAAGAGGTACAAGAACAGTAAGGCGACGCCATTGCCACAAATTCCAGCCCATCGCAGAATTTTACTTTCAGGGACTGTGTCACATACGAAATAGATTCGACTAAATTGAACGTATTTGTTTTGGAAGATGACAAAAGGAAAAGGATCTAGAGAATATGAGGATATTGGATCAGAACTAACATAAAACCCATTAATTATAACAAAATTCTAGAGAATGCATCACTTATAAAATAAATTTGTCTATGATTTCCATCGACTTACGTTCCACCAACTCCTCCAATGACTTCAGAGCTGATAGGATGGAATGGAAGCTCGCAGACGCCAACCTGTTCAGCAAAATTTCATACTTTCAGTCACAAACATAACTACAAAAAAAAAAAAACGGGCGGGGGGGGGGATGATTTCTAATATGCAATCAAGATGATAATCGTGTGGTCTGTTGATTGACCTTTTGTGGCACAGCTTATCAGTTATCAACATAGACATCCAAGAATACTAGGAGCTTCGAAACACGCCAACACCAAAACATATAGACCCATTACCAATATACATCAATCTAACTATATCAGTGGCACTCAAAATGAATAGATTAATATTGTCCAGTAAAAATAAAACGAAGGAAAACTCAGAGATTGATGACAAATATAACAATGAAAAATTCATCAAGTGGATTTTTACATAAATGGATCAAGGAAGAAATATCTAACAAATTAACAAATTAACCATTTCTAGATCCAAATCGGCCCTATATACACAATTACACCATAAAGATAGAAATGCATCAAGAAGTTAGACTTTATGAAAAATACAGAGATACATAATCACGCAAACTTAGAACATCATTTTCCAGCAATTTTACCTTAGCTCCATTCTGAGCCGAAAAGCGGGCGGCACGAACACCACCACTCCCTGCCCCAATTACAAACAAATCAAAATCATAATGATTCTCCACTTCATTGGTTTTCTCCACTTCCCCATCAATAAGCATCTTCCTCGACATTATAACAATACTACACACCAAAAAATCCACAAAGAAAACAAAATCAACAAAATCCGCAAGAATAATCAAAGAAAACAATCTTTGTAGCCGCCGAAACGAAAAGCAGTAAGAACGAAGCACAGATCACCGGCCAATTGATCGGTTTACAGCTCGATTCCTAATATTCAACAAAGTAGGGAAAACCTAATTAAATAAACAACGAAGCTACTAATTTAAATTGGTTTCAGCTGATTACGTAGCTTAGTTTCTTCTTTTACTCATCGCCTAAAATCAACAAGGTAAGAAACGATCACAACTTTTAATCCAAAAAAACATCAATAAACAAACAAAAAAAGCAGATTCACTGCATCACATTCCTTCGTTCTAGATTTCGGGCAAGAACAAATCGTGAAAAAAAGTAAAATAAATACAACGATCGGATTACGATTGATCGTAGAGATTTACCTGAATAGAGAGAAGATTAACGAAGAACTCGATTCGGAATTGATTTCGTCTCCTTCTTCGAGTTGGGCAATCTAGGGTTTTGATATGAATCTCAAATGGTACTGAGATGGCCACGAATCGATTTGGGGTCTGTCGGTGTCAGTCTGTGGTGACAGTGTCAGTGTGATTGTGAGAGGAAAAAATAAATGTTTGATTAATCTGTGTTTGACTATTATATGAGGAAGAAGAATTAATTGATCATTTGGCTAAAATTCTATTTTATTGTTATTTATTTGAACAAGTAATACTCTAATCATGTTTTAGAGTTAATTTATCAATATTAATATAATTAGTCTTATGTTTAACTAATTATAAGATGTGGTTCTATCTGTGTAGCACGAATACAGAAATGGTGATACGAGAAACAGGGAAACGGACAGGAGAAAACGATGTATCTCAACTCGACAATGAGGATATCAAACTTGGGGGAATTGTGTAAATATTAAAAGAATATTGATATATTTATTATTTATAAATATACTATATAATGCATAGGTTTTTTTATTTATATATAAATTCTTTTTATCCAGTCCGTATAGATATATTCAAAAAAAAATCAAGGTTCTAAATATCGGTTATCGGGTTCCAGGCGGTTAGGGATCGCCACACGATAAATCGGTGCGGCGGTGATTAATCGGAGATATATTGAAAATAAATCGGTTTTTAAATTTAGTGTAATATATTTCTAAATACTTAAAATGTATAAAAAAAAATTGAATTTGATTCTCTCCTCATCGTTTATATATTCTAATCACATAACAAAAGTTTAACATTTTCAACTTGATTCACTCCTCATCATTCTAAATGTTTTTTTAGGCCATGTTCTTCTTACGCGATCAGTAAATTTGGGTTTGATTGAAAGAGATAATGGGTTCGAATTGAAAGAAAAAAAAAAAAAGTTAAATAAATAAACACCCTATTTTCCTTTGAAATAAAAAATAAATAAATAAAATTAGAAAAAAAAATATTTTTCGATATATCGTTCGAAGTTTGACCCGATATATCGGTTTGACCCGCCACAGACCGCCTCGAACCGCCTCACCGTCAAAAAAACGATTTTCAAAACCGCCACACATATATCGTAAAGAGTTATGCCCGCCACAACCGATATTTAGAACACTGAAAAAAATATATAAATATTGATTATTAATTTACAGTTGATTATTAAATCATGTAAATAATTAGAGAAACAATAAAAATATTTGAAATTTGTTGGTCAAACATGTTCATAATTTTTGAAAAATTGCAAAATGATTCATAAGGTGTCTGTCAGTTGTTCTCGAGTGCCGAACACTAAACATGTCAGTAATGCAGATACGTTAATGAATTGAAGTTTTTGTGCTATGTAAGATTACATAATATACTTTCAAATCCATAATAAAACTTTCAAATCCGTAATCACAAATCCATTGAAACTTTTTGGATTGGTTCAAAGATTTATTTTTCCTAGTCATTGTCGTGATTTTCAAGATAAATCTCGTTTTCAAAATCAATTTTCAAATCATATCATTAAATCCAAATACGATCAAACAATCAATCAAACACCTCTGATAACTCTAGTTCCCTATATTCCAAAATTGTTGTTCCCGTATACTTCAAATCAAATCAGAAAAAAATAAAATAAATAAATAAATAAATAATCACGGAAATTAGCAGTAAAACATAATCCGTTAAACCCAGGGTTTGATCTGAGAAACACACTTGCAGGAGAAGAATTAGCGAATTTACACATCAACGCTTCGATCTGATGGATGAGAATCGAACGAAGCAAACAATTTTTTTTTGGGTAAATTCCACTTTCCCCCTTGTACTTTAACTTGATATCACTTTACCACATTCTACTCGTGATTGCATCGATTTGCCCTCTTGTATTCGAAAAATTGTCTTAATTTAGTCATCGTTGTTAGTTGTCAGACATTTAACATTAACACCGTTCGGTCTAAGCTCTGAAATTACAAAAAACATCACCCCTAATTATTAAAAAAAACAAAAAAAAAATTAATAAAAATTCAAAACAACGAGAAAGCATAGTCCACGATGGCAACCACAATTTATTTTAAACTTAACAAAAAAAATTTATTTTTAAAATTATTTTTAGTAATTATTTAAACTGGGAGCTGTGGTTTTTTATAATTTTCAGACTTAGATCAAACGGTGATAAGGTAAATGTCTAAAACCTTATCGACAAGGGCCACATTGAAACAATTTTTCAAGTACATGGGGTCAAACCGATGCAATTAAGAGTAGAAAGGGATAAAGTAATATCGAGTCAACATACAAGGGAGGAAAGTGGAATTTACCATTTTTACGAAGAGATTTACAAAAAAGAAAAAAAAATGCTCACAAGTTTAGCAAGAACAGTGGAAAACAACACCGCGACCGAAGCACATTGCCTTGCTTTTGGATTTTCTAACAACAGCTCCGTTGTTACGAGAAGAATCTAACGCGAGAGTGGTTCCATTTTTTGTTGTATCCATTGTAGCGATCTTGTTAGAGGGCTCAAGCAATAGTTTTAAGTATATAGTTCAAATTTGCAAAAATCAATTTATTTTAATTTGGTCGTCAGTGGAAATTATAAAGAGCCGAGGAAGAAAGATGTATCTTGTAATATACGTGAATAGATTCATACATATTTACACATATCCACTGATTTAATTATGTACATATGACTGTATGTAATCAAAGTTGAAAGCATTTGAATAATAATATAATAATACATAAAAAAAATTACTTAATTCAAATTAAAGGATCAACGGACAATGAGAATATATCCATCATGTTACCAATTTTTAAATGGATATTTTTATTTGTAGGGGTTTTTGTGCATAAGTCCCTAACCAAGCATCATTATTATTTATTATTTTAGATTTAAGGGTTATATCTATTTCACTAACAAGCACATCTATTTAATATTTATTATAAATAAAGGAAAAATTCATGTATATGACAATATTACCCCCAACCATTTACACTCAATTCTTAATTGTAACCACAATTTAATCAATTTTGACCAAAAAAAATTCAATTTTTACTTCTTTATTTTTTTAAAAAAAAATTTGCCACCGGTCTCCAGCGTTGACTTTTTTATTTTTTTTTCCTGGTCTGTTTTTTCCGCCGCCGGTCTCCGGCGTTGACTTTTTTTTACTATTTTTATTTATTTATTATTATTATTTTTTACGTCCGCCGCTAAACGTTGACCGTAATTGTGCTGTCATTAACGGTAATTATACTGTTACTGACAGTAAATTAACATAATTATACTATCACTAACAGTACATTAATGTAATTGTACTGCCGTTGACAATACATTTATGTAATTGTACTGCTGTTGACAGTAAATTAACGTAATATTATTTATTTTTTTGTTATTTTTTTTGATTTTGTTGACGATTCAACGTAATTATATTACTGTCGTTGACAGTAAAATAATTGTAAACACAATAATGTTACTGTCAACCACTTCAATATTATTATTTTTTTTTTGGTTTTTTTTTGTTTTGTTTGAGTTATTCACGGAGTAACGTAATAATATTATTGTCTATTATTGTAATATTACAGTAAAAACAATAATATTACTGTGGTTGACGGTAATAATACTGTTGTTATAGTAATATTACTGTCAACCACATCAATATTATTATTCTTTTTGGGTTTTTTTGTTTTGTTTGAGTTATTCACGGAGTAACGTAATAATGACGTCTATTATTGTAATACTACTGCAGTTGACGGTAACAACGGTAATATTACTGTTGTTATAGTAATATTACTGTCACTCACAATAATATTAACTCTTTTGGCTTTTTATTATGTTTACATTTGTTGAACGGTCAACATATTAATATTACTCTATTACACAATAATAATGAGTTTTGTTGTGTTAATATTACTGTCCTAGACATTAATATAACAATATTACTGTGTTAAATTGTAGTATAGTTAATTTTACTGTGTTTAACATTAATATAGTTAATATTACTGTCAATCACAACAATATTGCTGTTTAAACGGGAAAAAAAGATGTTACAGAAGAAAAAAAAAAAGAAAAAAAAAAAAAATCGAAAAAGTCAACGCCGGAGACATGCGTTGACTGCCGGTCAACGACGGAAACCGGTGGCGGAAAAATCAGGAAAAAAAAAATGTCGACGCCGGAAACCGGCGGAAAAAAATCAACACCGAAAACCGGCGGGAAAAAAAAGTCAACGCCGGAAACTGACGGAAAAATCAGGAAGAATAAAAAAAAAAGTCAACGCCGGAGACCGGACGGAATTGTCTATAAAAATGTGTTTTTGGTCAAAATTGAATAATTTATCAAATTTTGGAGTCAAATTGAGGTTAGATTAAATTAAATGATGAAATTGGAGCATATTAAGGTATGATGGATTATTTTAGTCTTTTAGAAATATTTGGACCATGTGTGGAACTTTTTTGTAAAAGAGTTTATTGTCTCAAGCTCTTTATGAATAAGTATCCATTGATGGGTTTATTTGTAAAGTGCATTTTTTTTATAAAAGGGTTTTAATTTATTTCAAAACACCACCCGCATGCGTGCTGATTTAACTTTAAAATTTAAAATAATTGACGAACTTTTGTAAAACACGATTTCGGCAGGCATAATACTCATAATCAATACTTTTATATCATGTAAACGGTGCCGTATGAATGATTTATTAAAAAAATTAAATACAATCCTTTATCCAATTTATTAACAAGAGAAGAGAATCGCGGGAAAAGCTTTGATTTATCTAATTAGTTGATATTGCATAGTATAGCCCAACGAAATGAGAAAAATACACATATTTGGTCATTCATGTTCCAAAAATTCAACAGTTTTAGTCATTTTTGTAAATTTTATGTTAAAACTAACATAATCAAACATGTGTCCATCACTACCATAGCTGACGGATTAAGGGTAAATTGACAAAAATGACCAAAAATATCAAATTATGAAAATATGAGGGACCACATGTATTTTTTGTAAATATGAGGGACCAAATGTGAAATCATTACAAAATTGAGAGATGATAACAGTATTTTCCCCAACGAATACTCCACCAATTAGCCAATTAAAATAAATACAACATATTATTACTATACAAATATTTTGTAAATATTCTAATATTTACTTGCCTATTATTACAATTTAATATTTACTAAAACAGATTGTCTTCCTTTTATTTTATTTTTGACCAAAAACCAAAATGGTATTTGCATTACGAAACAGATTCTCTTCATAATATTTTTAGCAAAGATTACAAGCAATCACTTTGTATTTAATGAATGTCTTAATTTACCTAGCACTAGTAGTATTTAAACCAATTGGACTTGTCAATTCTTTTATTACACAAAGTAGAACCTTAACAAAAGTTTTAAATTAAAGACAAGGTTCCCAATGGACAAAATCACTATCTTTTTGCTTTTGATTTCTTGCATTTTTGGTGTTGTATACGGTCACGAGACGACGAACTCTACATCGATCGGTCAGAAGCAACTCGTCAAATGGTGCATTGCCCAACCAAGCGCTCCTCAAGACAAGCTGCAAGGATTTATAGACTACGCGTGCGGAGTTGTTGACTGTTCAGCCATTCAACCAGGCGGTTCTTGTTATTATCCCACCATGGTAGTGAGTCATGCAGATTACGCTCTAAGTATGCTCTACAGGGTTAAAGGCTCGTGCAATCTGTATATTGCTAAGATAGTAACGGACAATCCTTCGTATGGGAGTTGCAACTATCCGTGACCCTAGAGGAAGATTCGAGAAAAAACGAGAATTTTAGAAGAAAAATAAAATAGAGTAATTAGATTATTGTTTTCTTCGAACCCTGTACTGAATGAAATTATTTTCTTCTTGATTTTGGAATAATGCATCCGAAGATTACAAATTATTTTGCAAGTTGCGTGCTATGTCTTTTTTCCTATCCAAATATCTAGCCATAATTTTATTTTTATTTTTATTATTAAAGCATGCCCAAAAAGTTTTTTAGCAATAATTTAAAGCTAGTTCTAATTTAATACAATTGACTAAATGTTCAAAGTTAAAACCAATTACAAACAATTTAAACAACTCCTTAAAAAAAAAAAAAAATACAGACAAGGTTTAGAGGTGTGTAAACGACTAAAATACCCTACAAATTTTAATGTACTTTAATTTCTTAACATTAATTTCACCAATTATTCAATTTTGATCGTAACTCAATTTAAAACTTTTTTCATTATAATTTGGTTTTCCACTGTTGACCTGCAGGGTTTTTTTTTTTTTTTTTTTTCGAATTTGACCTAAAAAGGATTTCCGCCGTAGGGCGGTGAATGCCGATCTGCAGCGTTGGTTTTTGTTTCCTGAAATGTTTTGTCAGGTAAAAGTAGAAATATTAATGTGTTTGACAATGATAATAACTATAATATTGTCTAACATAATAGTATTTTATTAACAGAGTAATATTAAAAAATAGGGTAAAAAGCATTTTACCCCCTGGACTTTGGGGTGTTTTGCACGGCGCCCCCCCAGCTTACAAAATTTGCACGTTTTTACCTGAACTTGTTAATTCATTGCACGGTGCCCCCTAAACTCAATTTTCCGGCAATTTGGACCGGAATGTTAAAACATGTGCTTTGTACGTGAGATTTTGAGGGGTAAATTCGTCCCTTCACTTGCATCTTTAATATAAAATACAAATAGATATTAAAAAAAAAGAAAAAGAAAAAAGAAAAAAAAGAAAAAGAAGCTGTTATCCATTTGCCACAGGAAAAAGAAGCTGTCATCCTTTTTTTTTCTTTTTTCTTTTTATTTTTTTTAATATCTATTTGTATTTTATATTAAAGATGCAAGTGAATGGACGAATTTACCCCTCAAAATCTCACGTTCAAAGCACATGTTTTAACATTCCGGTCCAAATTGCCGGAAAATTGAGTTTAGGGGGCATCGTGCAACGAATTAACGAGTTCAGGTAAAAACATGCAAATTTTGTAAGCTGGGGGGGCGCCGTGCAAAACACCCCAAAGTCCAGGGGGTAAAATGCTTTTTACCCTAAAAAATATTATTGCGTAACACAATAATATTATTACTAACAACAATATTCTTCTATTACAAAATAATATTATCGTGTAACACAATAATATTATTATGTTGACCAATCAACACACAAAAAAGTCAAAAAAATAATATTACTCTGGTTGTCAATAACATTACTTAAGAGTACAGTAATATTGTGTAGATCAGCTTTGACCACAATAATAGTATTGTGTATATCAGCTTTGACCGTCGTCACCGACTATATTTATTTTTTCTTTTGAAAAAAGAAAGATCAACGATGGAGACCAACGTTGATCACCAGTCAGCAGTGGCAAAAACAAATTTCAAAAAAAAAAAAATCTAATGCCGGAGACTGTCGTTGATCTCCGGTCAGCTGCCAGTCTTCGGCAGAAAAAAAAAAATCAAATCTGGATTGTTGGGATTGAGGGTAATTTGATCGTAGATATTAGATTTGCCTCTACTTGTAATACATGTTGAATAGGTGGGCTTATTGGCAAAAAAAAAAAAAAAATCCTCTAATTGTTTTCTTTTGAATTATTCCTTTTGCGTTGTTAGTATCTTTGACCGCACAAATAAAGATATGCACTTACTTCATAAAAATAAAGAGATTATTATTTTGGATGTAATTTTGTTACATATGATTATATAAAATCATCAACCTTTTCTAAATTAGGTATTAAATTTAATTATATTACTAAATTTTATGGTTATATTACACGATCCTCTGATTAATTGTTGCAATATACATTCACTTACAAAATTATATACTACCATATTATTTTTATTACAATTATTATTTGCAATCATATTCATTCGGTTAAACTAGCAACTAGCAACTATTTAAACGCGTCGACTTGTCCTTTTTTTTCATTACGTAAAGTAGAACCTTAATAAAAATTAAATCGAAGGCAAGGGTCCAATGAACAAAATCAACGTCTCTTTGCTTTTAATTTCTTGCATTTTTTGCGTTGTACACGGTTTTGAGACAAACTCTGCACCAATTGGCCGCAAGCAAGTCAAATCGTACTGCATTGCTCAAATAAGTACTCCTGATGAAAAGTTGCAAGAATTTATTGACTATGCGTGTGGGGTGATCGATTGTTCAGCCATTCAACCAGGTGGTTCTTGTTACTATCCCATCATTATCATTAGTCACGCAGATTACGCTCTAAATCAAATCTACAGGTATAAAGGATCGTGCGATCTGTCTATTGCGATGATAATAAACATTGACCCTTCATACGGGAGTTGCAAATATTCATGATCGCGTGAGAAGATTCACAAAAAAGAGAGAATTTAAAAAAATAATAATTATAATCATTTGATCGTGTGAGAAGATTCACAAAAAAGAGAGAATTTAAAAAAATAGTATTTACAATAATTTGTACTGAATAAGATTGTCGTTTTTGTCCTGTATCCCTTCCAATTTGGCCATGAGTGCCTAATAATATTTCGTAAAACGAAAAGAATAATAATATTGTCCTTTTTGGAGCCATAAGTTTGGCCAACGCACCCCAATATTACAAATTATTTTGTAATTGCACCTCATATCCTTTTCTCAATCCAAATATTCGGCCACAATGTCTTTTTTATTTAAGAATGCCCAAAGAATATTTTTGCATTAATTTAAAGCTAATTCTAATTTAATACAAATGAATAGAATGTTCAAATTTAAAGTCAATTCTTAGTAATACATATACTAATTTGAAGAATATATAAATTTTGTAATTATGTAGTTTATTTTCCGCTCAAAACAACAAACATAATAATTTTCAAGGGTACACTTATGTCACTTTTAACCTATTTATTTGATAAAGATTTCATTCAAAGACTAGCCAAATTATAATTATTAATTTCCCTGTGATTATGAGTTTGATAATGATATTATTAATAGTTATTATTATTTTAGTTCTCTGGAGAAATTTTAGTTACCTTCTGTGGATTTTTTTTTTTTTTTTTTTTTTGCCGAAATTTTTTAATATTCCATTATTATCGGAAGACTTGGGGCCTCGTTAAAAATCTTGTGGGCCTACACAAGGTAAAAGAGTATCCCTACAATGGTAATAAAAAGTCCAGGGCAGCCCTAACCTTTCTAATACAAAAAGGCCCTAAGATGGGGCTAAAATGAAATAAATATAAAGCTACCTAACAAAGCTAAAAAAATGAAAATAGCAGAACTGCCCCCATTTGTTGACACTAATGTAATTATCCAAAATTCCTTCTTTGCCAATCTCCATTTGTTTAGATTTTGTGCACACAACAATTGTAATTTTGTGGACTATGAATATAATTCTTAGTATATTTTGAAGCTTGATTTAGAGTATGGTTTGATGATGTTAAATGCATAAATACTTGAGTAAGAAAACGATAGGGAGATTTCTTTCCAATGGTTTGATACTTTGATTTCGTTGAATTATTTATGGGTAAATTACGGCGACCTTTCTGATTTGTTTGAATAATTTCAATCACCTTTCTCAACTATAAATCTTCTTACACGTCCACAATTACGGTGTTAATATAGTGTAATCTTCTAAATTATATGGTATATTCTCCAGTTTATACTCGTTTTATCCATTCTAACTCCACACTTTGAAACAAGATGATCAAAAGATGGGTTTCTTGGCTTGTAAATATCAGATCGTGGCACATCAGAAACTGAATTTTTGCACAAAACGAGTACAAACTAGAGAACAGTTCATGGAATCTAAAAGATTTAGTTGAATTTGACACGATAATGATGAACTTGTACGAAGATTCATAGTTGAGTGGTGGTTGTAATTATCCTAATAAGAGGAATTTTTTCATAATTTGATCTCAGATCGGGGGGATTGGCCGTAATTTACCCATTATTGATTAGCTTAGATGAAGAATAGTTAAATATTACGGTAAATAGCACATACCCCCAATGGTTTGAACTTTGTACATATGACTTCCTTGTACTTCAACATAGCACATGATCTCCTTATATTTTAATATAAATATATAACCCCTTGTACTTTTCAAGATGTCCAATTCATACTGAACATGATTATTTACCAAGTCGAATACCATAAGAGAGTTAAGGCTGTCACGTGCACAAAATTCGAACTACAAGGGTTCTTATGCTCATATTGAAAGTACTAGGAGGGCATATGCACAAAACTCAAACCACAGGGATTAAGTGGTATTTACCAAAAAAAATATATAATACTGTATAACTCAGGCTACTACAACATATTGACAAAAACAAAAACAAAAAAGAAAAAAAACATATTCTCTGCTTTAATATTACTATTTATATACTATATATTCCGATTCAGTACACAATCATTTTCTTTTATTTAGAAAATTGTAAATTGTATGAATTAAAATCACATTGTAAATTACTGATATTCCAGATTTTCCTCCATAAATCTTGATCGTTATTTTGACAATTTATAGAACTAATTAAGCTGAAACATAATTTGTGCCTTATATGGATATATGACCAATTAATCACAGGTCAACTCAATATATTCTTTTGTGGCTTATATGGATATATGACCAATCAAATTTTCATATAATTGAGGTAAAGTAATTTGCAGATTGCGTCGTTACATAGCAAGTAGTAACTATTTAAACTCAATAGACTTGTCAATTTTTTTTTATTGCAAAGAATAAAAGTAACAATATATAGACAAAGTTGCAATGAACAAAATCAATGTTGTGTCTTTGTTTTTATTTTGTTGCATTTTTTGTGTTGTATATGGTTCGGAGACAAGCTCCAAACTAAATGGTCGGAAGCAAGCTACCGATTGGTGCATTTCCCGACCAAATGCTCCTCAAGACAAGCTGCAAGCATTTATCGAGTATGGTTGTGGAATTGTTGATTGTTCAGTCATTCAACCAGGCGGTCCGTGTTACGATCCCAACACTGTAGTGAGTCATGCCAATTACGTTCTAGATCTTATCTATTATATTCAAGATTCATGCGATCCCGCTTTGGGCATGATAACAACTGTTGATCCTTCGTATGGAGATTGCAAGTATTAATGACCACGAAGCAAGATTCAAGAATAAACGAGAATTTGAAAGAATAGCAAGACTAATTCGATAGTTTCTCCAAAATTTTGTATTTCTTTCGCTGGTTAAAAAAATTACAAAGTATTAAATCTATTTTTTGTTTAATACTTTCAAATTATAGCTTCAGACAACTTGATTTAAGATAAACAAAAGCAAAAGTTCATTTTGCTGCTCCTATAATTAGATTACGGACAAAAAAACAAAAAAAAAAAAACTCGGAATCTGTTTATAAAAGCTTTTGCAAACACCACCTTACACGCAACTAACAAAGCATGCACTAGTAGTATCATCACTAGAAAAAAAAAACAAAACCAAGAATTAAACAAAAAATAGATTTAAACCAAAGCAAAATAGTACATTTATTCCAAAGCTTTACCAAAGCTGAAAAACACAGTCGAAACACCACGAACACACTAAAAAGCAAGAAAATCATTACAAAAAAAAAAAAAAAATTCTTTTACATACGGTTCGCCTCATAAGCACAAGGCGAAATGAGGCTCTCCACAAACACATCCGCGTGCTGAACTGCAGCCACACTATCAGTAGGAGGGTACCAGTACGAACAATTCTTCAAAGAGTAAACAACTACAACACATCCGTACAAGAACAATATTCGATCCTCGTCCAATGCAATTACCCTCAACACGTGAGGGTAAAAACCGGGATTACCCAAATGCGAAACCCTAACCACCCTATCCCAAGAATCCACCACCCCGTAATCCTTCATAACCCATAAATCCATATTCGTTCTATGGTCATCGGACAACATACACAGACATCCATTGAACAACCCTAAAGTCAGACAAGGCTCGTCGTACTCCACAATCGCGCAAGTATTGTCTGACGCGTTATACGGCGGGCCCACTCTCGCGTATTCCTCGGTAAACAAATCAAGAGAAACAATACCTGGGTAACTATCCTCGTCCACTAGCCAGTGGAGCTTACCGTTCAAGCACACACCAGAATTATCCAACGGATTCCCGTACTTGAAATCCTCGATTCTCTTCCACGCGTTCGCCCTTAGGCTGAAAATCTCGACTTTGAAAGGACCTGCATGGGAATTACAGAACAAAATAGCGACGACTTTATAATCGTCGGTGAATTCTTCGTAACCGAACCCATCTTTCATATAGAAATCGAATTCAGGGCGGATATTTAAAGGGGGCAAAAGTATTTGCCTCCTGATTGAAGGGTTCCACAAGTAGAACTTCTCTTCGTTCAAGGCGACGCAAACCATGCCGCGACAAGAGCCGACTATCCGCATGGGTACGTCTGGATAACCAGCGTTGTAAGAAACCGAAGTGATCGGTTCGGTTTCGGTTTCGGTTTCTTCTTCATCCATCAAGTGACGGAGAGGGAAAATTCTGAAGTGGTTTTGTGGATCGGCGGATACGCATATGAGACGAGTGTGTGAGTGCGTGGTGTTGTTTTTCAGTGAGGTGTCGAGATGGAGCTTGATGAAAACAGGGCTCGAGATTATCGAGAGCCACGATTTCGAAACGCACCTGAATCTCACGAGAGGCTTCACCGGGAGTCTTTTGAGAATTTCCTCGATTATTTCTTCCGGGAATTCGTGAACTTCACTGCTTTCGCCTTCCATTTTGGATTGTGATTGCCCCATGGAGGGTGCTAGAGCATCGTATAAAAAATATGTAATATGTGATTGTAAACTTGGATGGTTTTATTTAATTTTTCGGTTGAAGTTAGGTGAATCGTTTTATGGTCGTATTCGAAAATGGACACCTCGCATTTGCTCCTATTCCACGTCATGCGGTGAGAACATAATTCCCGGAAAATAGTAAATGAAATTTTGTTCTAAAGGCGAGATTTCCTAGGCGTGAGGTGATTAGAGACAAGGGTATTATCGACTTTTTTCCCGATTCTTCGATGAGCGGTGCATTGATACAGAACGTGCAAAAAGAGGCATTTACTAGCGAGGAAATTACGACAAAAAAATTGCAACAGAAAGTTAGGTCACATAACATCACACTAATATCGTGGTTTTGCTGAGATATACTTCAGCTAACGTTAGGTAACTTTGGAATTTTACGGAAATTAGTATAGTGAGTGACGACCTCCCTATTACGTCACTACGTTCTGCCTCGGTGTTTCTATAATTTATTTTATGGCCCTCGATTTTCCGATCAAAATCTGTGTGCTAAAGAATATTCTGAACACGACACGTATATATTAGAGGTGATGTAGCTATATTGAACACCTATGCTATTTTCTGATATTATACGAATACCCCACTCAAGCATTCGATTTATTTTCCGAGAACTTAAAATAGTTGTGGAAATCCAGTAAGTCCAATGTTCATAGAAGATTAATTTACTAATCGAATCCTAAAATGCCTGTGATTTTGTGATCAGTAAGAAAAATCACGGATTTTGAAATTTTCACACATGCAATAAGTAACATCATTTGTTGCAATTTTAAACTTAATTGGCGGAATTCGGTAACACACGAACTTCAAATAATAACAATCTGATGATGATTTGATTCAACGAGTGTTTATGTCACGTAATCTTGACAGATTTATGGTTATCAATAAAACATTCCATTTAACTTGTGTGAAATTGTCGAAATCAACAAAGGTTAACTTGCAAAATTTACTGCTTCCTGTCGGGACTAAAAAAGTAATTTTGTTCAGAATCTATCTTACCATTTTCATTTTTATCAGAGAATTCAAATCACAGTCTTATTTCGAATACTACAAAATTGAAAGAAGAATAATATAAAACAATAAAGTTATATCAATTTTCTTAACGACTAACCATTATAGAAGATGGGAGACAACTAAAATCTAATATGAATTTAACGAAATTGGTGAGGACATCTTAAAATACATTCTTTTTTTAAAATTTGTACCGCACCTTGCTAAATTTCTACAAGACGACTTTCTTCCTTATGCATACACTGCATTAAATCAATTTATTATGTTCATTACGCTTTGTCATTTTTATGTATATCAATGTCCGAATACATAAAATATAATGCACTAAAAAGACAAAGTGACGGACATAATACCGTAGGATTCCAAACAGCACCAGTTAAGAAATGTTCCGTCTATTTCGTATATGACTGCATTTTCAAGAATTGTACATTATATTAAATAACATGGTTAAAAAAGGTAAGCCTTTAACCCAAAAAAATGGAAATCAAGCAGGGAAGGAGAGAAATAAGATTCTAATCAATTGCCGGTTTCAAAAGTCACAACTCTCATTTTCAAAACATTAAATGCCTTCCAATAATATTTAGTTATATAATTATAAGATGTACCACAACACATTGTCACAAATTAATTATAAATTCACGAAAAACCCATTTCAAGAAATTTTTGTGCATTATCAATTACATGTGATTTTGACGAGATAGAATGTGCAAGACACCAATTTCGTATTATAGACACAGATCGCAACGTTCTTGAAAAGATACGTAATAGCGAGAAAGATACATTCTCAGTGACATCGTGTCTTGGATCGGAAAGCACGAAACTCGATAAGTATTTCAAGAGTACTACGAGAGTTGAAAACTTCAATCCAAGACTTTGTTACATAATAATGTTGAAATATGAGCTGCTTTGCTCCATATACGAAGGTAGGTTTCACGGTAGCACGTTGGATAGTTTTCTTATTTTACGTAGAAAATGAGGATTAATTAATACCTATTGTATACAAATATCCATTTCTCACAATAAAGTTATTTATCAAGAAATACGAAATGCATTCTCCTTCCTTAATTTCTTTCAATTTAATTATCTCAAACATGGTATCAATCCAGATATTATTTAATCTTCAAAAATAAAATAAATAAATAAATCAAAAATTCACCACTGAATAAGTAAAAACTCATTGCCATTTTCCTATTATCTTAATTGTACCTTGATACTCACCAATTTGAGCAGTTATCTTGCCGTCGACGAAATCCACCACCACCGTGAGCTGCTGCTAGTAATCTCTAGCAAGAGCACCGCCGTAAGCCACCGCAGCTCCACCCCGATTTTCAGCTGCCTAGACGCGCCACCCACTCTCGTCAAAGGTTACGGAAGTGCCGCATTCGCCGGCGACCGCCAGTCATACATATTCAATTCAATGCAGTAAGATTGTTCATACGAGATCTCATTAAGCTGATTGGGTTTGAAACCCTAGAAATGGCGGTAAGATTTTGAATTAATTTGGGGGTTATTAGTACCTACAACCGATATGCTGACCTAGATCGTTAATTGGGTATAAGGTCAATTAATTGCAACTGTAGTTAAAAATTGGGACAAATTGCACTTCTACCCCTATTAATTTCCAATTTTCTCACTTTGACCCATCGAAGAAAAAAGTGAGTCCCCCTTTTAAAATGTTAATTTTGTTGCACGTTGTCCCGATAGCCGAATTGCAATGGTTTATTACTCGAAATTGAGTATTTTGGTTGCACGTTGTCGGTTGTACCTTTAAAGTATTATTTTTTGTTGCACATTACCCCCTTTAAAATATTGTATGCATATTGTCCATCTAAAATGTTAGTTTGTTGCATGCTGCCCACCGGGAATTGGATTTTGAGGTAAATTGCTTTTTTTTTTTTGGCTATAATTTAATTAAAAAAATGACTTCATGGCTATGTAGCACGAAAACGGAAACGGTAATACGGGGAAATGGGGAAACGGATTCGGAGAAACGGCATATCCCAAAAATGGGGATATCAGAGTTTGAGGGAAACGTGTAAATAGTAAAAGTATAGGGGTATATTTATAAATATGTTGTATAAACATATATAAGTTTTATTTATATATAAAAAAAATTTATATATTTTCATGCAAACATATTCGAAATAAATTTTACTATCAATTTGCAATTGATCATTAAATCATGTTAATAATCAGGGAATCAACAAAAATATTAGAAATTTTGCTACTCAAACATGTTTCTAACTTTTAAGAAATTGTAAAAATGGCCATAAGTTGTCCCAAACTGGGTCAACTGAATTCGAACTTGGATCAATTGTCACAAGTTCATTTGTTCCAACAGCTAGACCATCATTTGCAGGACGTATACATCTATTTTCCTTCTATAGCACGCGTTCGATATTTCAACTCTTCTGTAGTGCAAAACAATTGCCTCTTACATACCTCGGGGCGCCATTATTTCAAGGGAGAGGTAAATAGGTTTATTTTGAGGACCTCAACAAAAAAATTACAAGGAAGATAGAGGGGTGATCGGAAGTCTAAGTTTTTATCCTTCGGTGGGAAGATCACGCGCATTAAAGCTATTTTATCCAATATCCCCATACATACGTTGTCTTGTGTTGTGGTTCTTACTAAATCGAGTTTTAAAATGGATAGAGTCGATTTTGTGTGCTTTCTTATGGGATAGCAATGGCTCTAGAAAAATGTATTGGTTAGCTTGTGATTCATCAAAGTTTTTCGGCTATTGGTAGCGTTCATATATATACGTACAGGGAGCAAAATATCGCGGTGGATATGTGGACATGCAGAAATGATTTTATCAGAGTACAGGATATTCCTTCCCCGGTGCAGAAACAAATGTTCTTCGTCGATCGAGCGGAGGTTCCTCGTTTTCCGTAGAGGTTGATTGGCATTTGTGAGATATAGGAGATGAGCATGTATTTGGATGGCGCAGTGATAATCCATCGCGAAGGGTGGCTGGCATTATGCATATATGCATTTCTGCCCATTTTTGGCGTCGTTTTGGCGATTTCAGAAGATATTAGTTTTTCTTAGGATTTTTCGATTTTCTTTTTCACCCATCTGTGGGGCTATTGTGTAATAGTTTCTTAGGAGCTTCCATGGAATTTTTTTGCTATTGTAGGGGCACTTGTTGTTCTTGTGTAGGCCCATAAGGTCTTAAAGAGGCCCCAAACTTTTACAGATAATTGAATAATAAATTTTTTTTGGCCAAAAAAAAAAATATATATATGTATATTTCAACCGGAAAAAATTACAGTTTTCATCCCTTAAGTTTGCTCCAATTTCACATTTGGTCCCCATGTTCACAAAAAACACATTTGGTTCCTTATATTTCAAAAATTCAACACTTTTAGTCATTTCCGCCAATTTTCCGCTGAAACTAACGGAATTGAACGTGTTCCCATCACTACCGTATCTGATGGATTAACAGTGAATCGGATTAACAGTAAATCGACGAAAATGACCAAAAGTGTCAAATTAGTGAAGTATGACTATATGAGGGACCAAATGTGTTTTTTGTGTACACGAGGGACAAAATGTGAAATCGTTGCAAATTTGAGGAATGGAAACTGTAAATTTCCCTATTTCAACCTCTTTTCAGTTTCAAACTCAACTCACTGAGTTATGAACATGAAGAAGTATTTCACACGAACACTCCTAATTTACATACTCTATTTTTGGTACGTAATCTTGATTTAATTCGATTTTTTATTCTGTGAATTTTTATTTATTTTGAGATCTCCATAAAAATGTATAATTTGTACTATGATTTTATAAATCAGGCTTGGACTACTTTTTTTTTAAATTTAAAAGAATATAAAATCATGATCAATTAATGACATAATCATGATTTTTTGCCAATCCAATACAACTAATTAAGCTCTAGATTGCAAAAATAACCCTTTTAAATTATCATTGAAACATAATTTATTTCTTTTATATATGAATATATCATGACCAATTATCAATCACATAAGGTCAACGCAATATTTGATTTTACTTTTGTGGATAATATTTTTTTATCGTTTCCAAAATTTTCTACTAATGCAAGTATAATTATCTCATTATATAATTTATAGCTAGCACACAATAAAATAAAATAAAAATAAAAAAATGGCTCATTTGATGAAGAAAAACCTTTTACCCTTGCTCATTCTACTATCAACTCTTTCTTTCCAAGAAACAACGTCGAAAAAATGTCCGTTTTCTCACGAATACGAGGTTCATGTAATCAATTACCTCATCCCGACTTCTAAGATACCGGTATCGGTGCACTGCGAATCTGGAAACGATGATCTCGGAAATCATACGATCCCTCATTTAAACAACGAATTTAACTGGTCGTTTTGCGAAAGTATTTTCCACAACACCTTATTCTTTTGTCGTATTCGATGGGGTTCGAAATATTTGATGTTCGATGTTTATAAATCGGAATGGAGAGATAGGTGCTCTACGCGCGTGTGCTTTTGGGGGGTTCAAAATGATGGTATCTATTTCGGAGATGGTTTGGGTAATGACATGGAGAAATCGTATAGCTGGTAAATGTTTGTATGTGTGTACGTACATGATTTCATGTATTTTGTATCGCTTCGATATATTAATACCAATATCAATAATAAATATTATCAATTTTATTTCTAAGTTTGTTCGATAACTGAAAATATGTTTATTTGAATGGCGGCGTAATGGGAAAAATACAGTTTTCATCCCTTAATTTTACATCTATTTAATATTTGATCTCCTATGTTTTAAAAAAAGTACATTTAGTCCCTCATGTTTAAAAAAATCAACACTTTTAGTCCTTTGTCAATTTCCCGTTAGTACTAATGGAATCAAGCGTGTTCAATTCCCATGATTACCTTAAGTGACGAACAAACGGTAAACTGACGGAAATGACCAAAAGTGTTAAATTATTGAAACATAAGGGACCAAATGTATTTTTTGTGAACATGAGGACCAAATATGAAATCAGTGCAAACTTGAGGGATGAAAATTGTATGTTTCCCATGGCGTAATTTTACTACATCATCCCTCGAAAATGTAGAAACTAAAATATAAGTCTATTTACAGATTGCATTTCCAACAATATATAAATAAAAGTAAATTATGAATGTGAAACCTTTGTATGGGTGTGGAGGGTGGGGCAAAATATGGTGGTGAACTAAGAGAAGGAAAAAAAATATTTTTTATGGACTAAAATGTATAAAATTTAAATCTTGGGGGGGCCAAAGTCTATAAATGAATAGACAAATACCAAAATAAAATAAAATAAATTAACAGAAAATTGGCAAAAAAAAATAAAAAATTCTGCAGGGGCGGGAGCCCCCCCAAGCCTACACATGGATTGCCTAGCCGATTGGGCTCACCAACACCCGCAGCATATGAAAAAAATTATGCATTATAAGTGGGCATTTTTATTTTTTTTAGGGGGGCAAATAGACTAAAATAACCCACTTTAGGGGTTATTTTGTAATAGATTGTTATAGGGCTATTTATTGTCCATTTTTATCCCAGTCTTCTTAAGGTTACTCTTTTCCTTTTAATTTGTAGGACCACAAGGTTTTTAACGAGGCTCCGTTATACTTTCATAAGTATATAATGGGATAAAATAAATTTGGCCACAAAAAAAAAAAAAAACTCGAGAGTCCATAAACTTTAACACTTAAACTCACAGCTATTTTACGTTTTTCGTATTTAATTCAAAATAAATCTAAAATACTACCTCCTAATTCGATATACAATAATTCGACACACTGTAAAATACTGAAAATTTGATTATTCATATGCAGTTATCATCTCATTTTTACTTTAGGTATTAAATTTGATCATATTGTGTAATATATTTACTCACAATTATAACCAATAACCATCTAATTTCATATATAATTGACTTTTTAGATTACAATGATTATATGCAATATAATCACAATCTAATTTCATATATAATTGACTTTTTAAATTACAATGATTATATGCAATATAATCACAAAAATCTAATTTCATATATAATTGACTTTTTAAATTATAACTAGTATCTCACCCGTGCGATGCACGGAATCAAATTTTAGATCAAAAGAAATTATTCTAAATCACCGAACTAAAAAAAGTCGAGGATTTAAGTCGAATACGACCGAACAAAAAATAACAATTTCGTATTTTATATCATCACCAAAAAGTCTACATAAATATAAAATGGCAATCTTGTACAAACCATCCACGCCGAAATGCCACAACCAACTCCAAGTGGGGAATCGAATGAATGGACCACTCTTGTACATTAATCTGAATGTTGGTACAATATAACACGAAGCTACGGTCACGAACAATGAAAATACATTTAAATAAAATAATATAGTAAAAACTTTAATTAATTGATATATAATATGATATAGTCCAAAAAAAAAAAATATCCATTCCATCTGATTTAAATACAAAACTTAAACAAAAATAATAATAAAATAAAATATAAAATAAATACTTGTGATATAAAATATACAATACCTCATCTGACCCAAATCGTAAAACTATCTCGCCCAATGCACTCGAATCCTTAACATGAAATTTAGTTATCAAAGTGATATTTTATACATGCATTGAAATCCTTTACAACTCATCTAATACCTTGTGAGTAACCTACACATTTTGAATTGTTCATATTCTCTCAGTCGTACACATTACTGAATAATAAATCACCTAAAAATGTAAAATAAATACAATTTATATAAAATTACCTAGATTAAAAAAATTCATTGGAGCGGCACTAATGTACATTAGAGATAAAGTTTTTTGTTATAAAATCACAAAATTTTGTGCTATACCTTCATAATCACTTATAAACCCTCCTTGTAGACAAAATTGTTAATAACATTATTCGCCTGATTCCAGCTTGATAAATTTCGTTATGCTACCCATACTCTATTCTCTGCATTACGATATATAATTGTCCATGCAACTTGTAATACTAATATTGATACTAATACTAATACTAATACTAATACTAATACTAATACTAATACTAATACTAATACTAATACTAATACTAATTATACTAATTATACTAATATTAATACTAATATCAATACTAATACTAATACTAATACTAATACTAATACTAATACTAATACTAATACTAATACAAATGCTAATGCTAATACTAATGCTAATACTAATACTAATACTAATAGTATATTAATAACGATAATAGTGATACATATATTGATACATATTATATTCACTAATATTAATACTAATACCAATACTAATACTAATGTGAATACTGATACTAACACTAATACTAATACTAATACTAATACTAATACTGATACTGATACTAATGTTAATGGTGATGCTAATGATAATGATAAAAGTAATGCTAATGCTGATACCGATCCCGTTACCGATACCGATATCGGTGCCGATACTAATACTGATACTGATAGTAATCCTTATATTCGTACTCAAAATTATACTTATAATCGTACTCATACTTTATTATTAAACAAACCAAAATACTTACGGACTACCATAAAGTGTGCATGTAGTACATGTAGATGGTAGAAAATATAAGATTTCAAAATTCAAAAATTTCAATTGGGCGCCAATAGCATATCGGTTTTCCTAAAAGCATTAACTCTGAATGGGAGGAGTATAAATTTTACCAAAAAAATATATATTGTTATATAATTGGACATAAATGATTCAAATGTATGTCTCAATTAAAATTTTATTAACGTAAATATTTAAATTAAAAAATAATACAAAAAAAAGACATTAAAAATTACGTTTCTCGGAACATTAAATTAAATAAGATAATATTTTTTGAATTTATAAAATATAAAATTCATAAAAGAATATGTATATACAAAAGTTAAGTAGGAAACAATTTAATTATACAAAAATAAAAGCTGACAAATAATTAATTGACTAAAATGCATAAGCAATTTAGTTCAACTAAGCGATTTCAAAGTTTGACATAAGCATCTTGACACATGTCATTCGTTAAGGCAATAATTTTTTTTAAAATATTTTATATAGATTAGTATAATATAAATCATGCCTATTGTCCTTTTTGGTTATATGCAAATTAAATTTCTCGGACGTAGTATTGTATTGCAATTCATTATTTATCATGCCTACAATAATTTTGATAATAAAAGATCATTTATAAAAACAGTTATGATATTTAAAATTTCAATTAATCTAATTTCCTTTCTTATAATATGAATATAACACACTATTTTATATTTAAAATTTCTTTCACTTTTATGAGGAGAGTAATACAAAAGGTATTGATTGTTGTTTGATGATGTCACATGCTTATTTGAAAAATTAGCGTATTAAATAAACTCACGCAATTTTTATTTATACCAAAACACATTATGCTATTCGGATCATGAAGGCAAGATTAAAACACTTCTAATTATAATCAATGATTTTTTTTTTTTTTTTTTTTTGCGTATTTATGTAATTTATCACGTCAACTAATTAAAACTTGATATTCATAAGTTCAAATAAATATATAAGATTGGGAGGACATATTAAAATAATCTATCCATTTAAGGTAATTAAAAAAATATAATTTGAGGAAATAAAAAAATTAAAAACTCGTATAGTTTTGAAAATAAGATTTGAATATATCAAATTCATATCAATATTTTTGACAAAGTTAAAATAAATTAATATGTAAATTGATTGGAATATATTGATAACAAACATGACAAAAATAAAGGAAACAGAAAGTAGATAATGACGAGTGAATGTCAAACGAATGTAAGGAAATAGTAATTCTCATCGAAACATTATTAAGTGAATAGAGATACTAACAAAATTTATAATACAATATATCATTTAATGTGATAGATTCTTTAAAATTGAATCATGTAGACAAAAAAATTGACGTATATACGAAAGACTTGTCTTAATCGATTGGGATAATATATAATGTTAAAACTATTTACCATGAATAATCAAAGTGCGGCAAACACTTATATAAAATTTTGTAACCTACTAAAAAAATGGGAAGATAAGCCTAATAGTAGCTTTGCCAAATTAAAGAATGGGTCAATGGCGTTCATACTTCATACAACTATAATGTTGCAGTCAAACTTCCTTGAATCCCATTTTGCATTTCTAATTTCTTTATAGTCTCATTTATTCTGTGAATTTGTATATGTACCTGTATGCTTTGTATTTTCCACTCAAACAACGTAACTGGGTAATTCCACTATATATTTTTGCCTATTTTTCAATAGTTGCACAAGTGCACATGATTTCGCCTCAACTAAGTGGCTAAATTTTGTCACTTCTATATAACAAAAAAAAAACAAATCATATATCAAATTGTGTTAATGATACAAATAAATAAATAGAAAATTAATTTTTTTTTTTAGAAAACTATATAATAAAATATTCGTATTATAAAAATTATTGAATAATAAAAGAAATAATTGTGAATAAAAAATGTAAGCAACCCCGTTTCGATGAATTATGTATGATCGAAGTTGGATTCGTGAAAATACTCTGCAAGAAAAACATAAAACATATAACATGTTATTATTTAACTAAATAGAAATATCAAATGGAGTTAAAAACATATATAAAAAATTACGAAAACATAAACATATAAATACCAACAAAAAATAAGAGAAGAAAAATGCACAAAAAATATAAACAAAAAAAAAAAAATCAAATTCAATGTAATGTACATTATACTATGTGTAGAAAATGGTTGGGGTAGTGTGAATAAAATGAATGGGGATTATATAATTTTGATTAGGATATATCGTTTAGGAAATTTTATGAATTCAAATTTCAAATTAATTGGTCATGGGCGGCAATAAAAGTGAAACGAAAAAATAATAAAAAAAATATGATCAAAAGTCCTCACATTTCGGATTTTAGTAATGGAATATTAACAAAATCATTAAATAGAATACATAACTGAATATACATATATCATATTGGTTCCAAAACTCAACTCAAATCAAAATCGGATACCATAACTGAATATACACATGCCCCATATGCCATTGATTGGATTTTTTTTTTTACCAAAATTGGATAACTAAAAGAATTATCATAAATAAGTAATCATTCAAAGTCTAAATTAATTGGGAGAGTATTTTGGCAACATATTAAAAGGAAAACTTAAATATTCAAATTTTATAAAATTTGAAATCCGGATAATTGATTAATTTGTTACATTAAAATATAAAAATGCATAAGATAGTAGTAGAACTAATTTTATCAGAAATTAAATAAAAGAAAATTAATAGTATGTATATTTAAATAATTATTGCATTACAATAATTATTAGATGATATTAATTTTAATATGCAATTTCAAATTTCAAATTTACTTTCGGATTTTGAATTTTTACGTGATTTTAATTTATAACACGAATTATTTTCATTCTAAAATATTGGAAGACTTGAAAAAATATTAATAGAACTAATTAGATCAGAAATTAAAAAAAATTAGAATAAAAGAAATTAGTTTTATTAATTAAATAATTCATGAAACATTAAATGGAAGAAACGTGTACAATATATATTATAAAATATGGAAATGACTCAGACATACTAATAAATATCATGCAAAATATGAAAACCATGTATAGTTTATATTATGCAATTCGTATATATTATCAAAAAATCTCGCAATAAACTCAACTTGTTATGTTATTATCATATATTGAAATGATAAAAACTTATGATATTATGGTATATAATATACATATTATAGAGAAATGATTTATATAATAAATGCATATCCAAATTTTAGAAAAATTTCAAAATATATGAAATATACATACATTTGTTTTTGTATTTTAATAATAAAAATATAAATTTCATAATATATAAAAATTAAATTTTTCAATTCGGTTTAAACATTTAAGTCTATAAATATACTATATTTGCAAGAATTAAAATAAATGAAAATTAATATGATATCAAAATACATGGAATGATGTTAATGTAAATTTTTAATTATAAAAATACTATATTTTCAAGGAACATAAAATGCAAGATCCAGAGCATGGAACGACTTTGATTGATTCCCTACATGAGACGCACATACATGGATCGACATTAGGATCAAAATACGCGTTGCAAAGAACACATTGTTTGAAATGAGCGCAAATAATTTTTTTGATCTTCATAAAGTACGAACGCGCGACTTTATTTAATAAACTGCGTGAAAACAATTAAAAAAATATATTAAAATTAAAACCCAAAAAAAAGAAATACAAATAGTACTAATATGTATATATAAAAGTAATTATAAAAAAAAATGTAATATGAAACTGTATAATACGAACATTGTGCACTTTGTAATCGAATGGTGGTAGATAAAAATGAAATGAACATTGAGGGGTTTATATAGTATTGAAAATGAACTTAATTCTATGGAAAATTTAAAATTCAAAAGATTTATATATTAGTGAATCAAATCAAATCAAACAAATAAAGGAAACAACCCAAAAAAAATAAAATAATAACTTGTGGAAAAAAATCTTGCAATATAAAAACATTAAATATGAAGATACGATTTTTATTTTTTACCATTCAATTTTGAATTAAAGTGTAAATTAAATCAATCAAAGATGATATGGAAGAATCTTGGAATATTAAAGATTCCTTTGTATTGGTGATTTGATATTTTATTTAAAATAGTAATTGACAAATATAATGCATAATCCGGTTTATAGTCTGAAACATATTATATAATAAATAGTGTTTTCGAAATGTACTTTAAAACTACTGCATTTAGAAAACAATTTCTTGTCCTAACAATTGCGGGCTCGAGATCACAAAAAATTTAGAAAACAAAAAATATGCTTTAAATTGTTAAAATATACTGCATTTAAATTATTAAATTTTCAAATTTCAAAATATTGCATATTTATTAAATAGAATAATTATTTTTAATTTGAAATATGGTACGATAAAAATTATATACAAAAAATATTGTATATTTATTAAATAGTTCAATTAAAAAATAAAACATTTTATTATTATTATTTTTAATGGAATGGATATTCGAATATTTTAAAATATTGAAAATTTAAAAAAAAAACAAAAAAAGAAAACAACAACAATATATTCCTTAATTTTAATATTTAGTATTTAAAAAAAAAAAAATTTTATGAAATTTTTTTGAATATTCGTAAAAAAATTGAGTTTCATGATTTTTTTTCAATAAATATATTTTGAAATACTGAAAATATAAATAAGATTTTTTTTTATTTCGAATTTATAAAATATTAACTTCGGAGATAATATATATACATGTGGTAATTATTTAATGATTGTGTAAATGTAAAATAGGAAAAAATTTAAAAACATCCATAAATAAAAATGCCACCTAATCAATTGAAGAATCCACCTCATCAATTGAACTCCAACTAAGCAATTTTGACAAATGACATCATCATTTGCCACATGTCAATCATTGAGGGCATAGATCCTCTTTTTATATTATATATAGAAGATTATATGCAATATAATCACAATCTAATTTCATAAATAATTGACCTTTTAAATTACAATATTATATGGAATATAATCACAATCTAACTTCATAAATAATTGACTTTTTAAATTACAATGATTATATGGAATATAATCACAATCTAATTTCATAAATAATTGACCTTTTAAATTACAATAACTATATGGAATATAATCACAATATAATTTCATAAATAATTGACTTTCTAAATTAGAATGATTATATGCAATATAATCACATTGGATTGGTTAAAAACAATTTGCAGATTATATGTCTAATGTTACTATTTAAACTCAATGTACTTGTCCATTTTTTTCATCACTGCAGAGAAAAACCTTAACCTAAAATAACAACACTAGACAAGATCGAAATGGACAAAATCAATGTCTCTTTGTTACTAATTTGTTGTTTATTTGGTGTTGTTGTGTATGGTTACGAGACAAACTTCGAACCAAATGGTGAGAAGGTATTAGCCAACAGTTGGTGCATTTCCAATATACAAGCTTCTCAAGACAGTTTGCTCGGACTTATAAACTATGGTTGTGGAGTTGTTGACTGTTCGGCCATTCAACCAGGCGGTCTATGTTATGATCCCAACACTATAACGAGTCATGCAAATTACGTTCTGAATCTGATCTACGTCAAGAATCGAACATGCGATTGGCATATTGGTATGGTAGTACAAATTGATCCTTCATATGGAAATTGCAAGTATCCATGATTCCCGAAGGATTATTCACGAATATTAAGAGAGATTTTGTAAGAGTTATAAGACTCGTTCGATAATTTCTCCAAAATCTATACTAAATAAATGGTTTTTTTCCTTGGTTAAAAAGTATTATTATATACTAAATCTATTTGTTGTTTTTTTGAAATTTGTATTGAGAATTTCGTATAATGCAACTAAAATAATTACATAAAAGGACAACGTAACAATCAAGCCATAATCATATTATAAAAATAAAGTAATTCATCAACGTAGATTTAATTTTATAGTGCCTCTTTTTTAAGACGAGCTTATTTAATTTATAGTAATTTTGAGTCTCTAAATTGGTCTATAAAATAAAATTTAGTGAACTATTTTAGAGTCACTATTGAGGATTTTGAGACAGAGAAATTATAATAATTAATATAGGTTATTAGTGTAACTGCAAAATAGTCACGTGTGATCGAAATTCAACGACAAAAGATTTTAAAGAACTCATTTGTGACTCACATGCAAGATGTACATTTTTGCTGCCATTTTCAGGCAAAACAAGAAAAATATATACTCCGTCTATTCCAAAATAATTGACGTTTTAGGTTGGTGCACACATATTAAGAAAACTAATAACTATGTGTGGATTTTAGAATATTGTATATAAATTGTATATTTCCTCTGTTACATAATAATTGTCACTTTTGAAAAATATGTTTATTTGATATATTATCTGTCACTTTAAATTTTCAAAACTAGCAGAGCCCGATCTCCTTCGTCAACCAAAATCAAAAGGAAAAACAAAAAAACAAAAAAGTGGCGTAAATACCCCTCCCCACCCCCCCAGTTGTTAGTTGTCAGATTGACCTTAACACCGTTTGGTCTAAGCTCTGAAATTACAAAAACGCCACCCATATTCACAGTTTAAATAATTATTAAAAAAAACAAATAAAAAAATAACATAAAAAATAAAGCAAAAAATTCAAAACAACGAGGCCCACGACGACAATCACAATTTATTTTTATTTTTTATTTATGTATATAATTATTTAAATTGAGAGGAGTGGTTTTAATTTTTTGTAATTTTCAGATCTTAGACCTAACGGTGTTAAGGTCAAATGTCTAAAAACTAAAGGCAAGTGCCACATTGAGACAATTTTTTAAGCGCATGGGGTAAACTAATGCAATCGAGAGTAAAAAATAGTAAAATAATATCGAGACAAAGTATAGGGGGAAAAGTAAAATTTACCCTTGAAAATATAAGTAATGTAGCATTAAAATTGTAAAGTAACATCGAACAAAAGAAATACTGCATTAATGAGGTGTAATCAATCCACGTTCAATTTTTTTTAATATTGCATATCAATTCCCCTCAAAACGTACGTGACTTTCCTAGGAAACAGATATTTACCTTATAAAAATACATGTTTTCCTTGTTGTAATTTTGTTACAGTATCATATTATAAACTCATCTCATCTTTACTTACGGTTTAAATTTAATTATGTCTCGATATTTTTTTTTTTTTTTTTTTAATATTACACAATCCTCTGACTGTGTAATATATATATTCACTTACAATTAGAATCAATTACCATATAAGTTTCATATAATTGATTTTACGTAGCAACTAGCTACTATTTAAACTCAATGAACTTGTCCATTTTTTTCTCATTATTGCAAAGAAAAACCTTAACAAAAACACATAGACAAGAATATAATGGACAAAGTCAATATGTCTTTGTTTTTAATTTTTTGTCTATTTGGTGCCGTATACGGTTACGAGACAAACTCGAAACCAAGTGGTCAGAAGGATGTACCCGACACGTGGTGCATTGCCAAACCGGATGCTCCTCAAGACAAGTTGCAAGGCTTTATAAACTATGCTTGTGGAGAACTTGACTGTGGGGTCGTTCAACCGGGCGGTCAATGTTACGATCCCAACACTGTGTTGAGTCATGCAAGTTACGTTCTAGATCTGATCTACATCTATCAAAAATCGTGCAATCCGGATATTGGCGTAATAACAACAGTTGATCCTTCATACGGAGATTGCAAGTATCCATGAATAAACGAGATTTTGAAAGATTAGATACTAAATCTATTTATTGTTTTTTGAAATTTTTTATATGAGATTTCCTTGACAAATGAGATTAAATGAGTGTTTTTCTTCATGACATGCATAATATATTTTGTCTTTAATAAATGATTTATTACTATTAAAAAAATATCTAAAGTATTTGATACAAAATTCGTGCACATGTGAATGTGCAGTGCAAGTAGCATATTGGATCAATAAATTAAAGGGTATAAATTAAGGCTAATTACACCTTAAACTTGTAAGGTCTAATTACCAAAAAACCAAAAAAAAAAGAAAAATAACACACATCATTATTTGCATAATTATTATTTATTACAACCACCCTCATGTATTCGGATGCTAATGTGGTTTGTGTACCAATGTTGGCAACCGGTCTTAACGCCCTTGAATATGGGTCGTTTGCTATGGATTTGTCGCCGGAGTAAGTGCCGCGTAAGGTGAAAACTTGCAAGTACAAATGACCATCAAAGTAAAATCCAGCGATCATGTGGACATGTATCGGATAATAGTGGACGCGAAGCCCGGCACACACGAGAAAGAACTTGCCAACTTTTACATTCAGGCATAGAAAAAAGGATAGAAAAACAAAGAGAGAAATTATTGTTATTAGTGCAAAATAATAAATGACTGGTTAATTTGAAAAAATGAAATTTATGGTATTTTTGTTTCAGTATATGTAATGAAGAAAATAAATAAAACTCGTGCATTTCTAGTACTGTTGGGGATAATAATTAAATAGTTATATATATATATATATATATATATATATATATAGCTCACCTAGGGTGGTGTAGAAAATGAACTGGGAGAGCAAAGCGGATCAGTAGCTTGACAACTTGATGATCCTGAGGTACCTGCGATCATAGAACACATGAACTAAGCCGGGGGTTGATCCGGCGGAAACCCCTCCGACGCTCAAGTCAGACGTGCTGATCATAGAAAATGTCCAGAGAATACGTATTGTAGTATTGCTCAGTTAATAGGACGTACCTTAATAAAATGAGTAAAACCTCTATTTATATGTCGTTTATCGGGTTGGGTTTGCTTTGTTGGGCCCAAGCCTTACTTGAAGGTGTTTGGGCCTCGGTGATATTGGTCTTCGATATTGGGCTCGTAGCCCAGTAGGTAAAGAAATTGTAGGCCCATTGGGTTGGCCCAATTAGGCATATCATTAAGCCTCCCCCACTCTCGAGTCGATGTGGGGGCCATGTCGAAATGGGTTCTCAATCGTGTCGAGAGTGAAAATTGTAGTGTTCGTTCTTTGGCATATGGCCTGATGGTGTGCGAAAATGCATTGGAGCGTGTGTCGGAGGGGCGTGAATGCGCGTTGGCGCGTAGCGCGACTAAGTTGTCGCTATGTAAGTTATTTGAGTCGCCGGTGTTGTCCCGCGACGATGTAGTAGCGAATTGTCTCCTCGTGGGAGTTGTCTCGTCGCGGGGTAATATAGTTGATCGAGTTATCTCCTCGTGGGAGTTGTTTCGCGATAATGTGGTAGCACGGATCAAGTAATCTCCTCGTGGGAGTTGTCTCGTCGTGGGGTAATAGAGTTGATCGAGTTATCTCCTCGTGGGAGTTGTCTCGTGATAATGTAGTAGCACGGAGCTAGTATTCTCCTCGTGGGAGTTGTTATTTATCGACATTGTCAATGTTTTGACGCGTTGCTTGTATGTGTTTACATATAGCCTTGTGCATGATGTACTTGAGGAGGGGATCAGGCTCTCAAGAGTTTTTTTATGGGGATCGTGCCCCTTGTTAGACCTCGTGGGTCGTAAGTATGTTTGGACCGTGGCCACGTTTTAATGAAGGACCCATCGAAAACAAGTAGATAAATTTTGAGTAATCAAGCTGGCCAGGCTATATAGATTCTCATAATATCTCTAAGTGTTTCTAGGGTTGTAATCGTGCTAACTTGAGCTTGCGATTATGTAGTGCATTGCGAGCGAGTTGTCTCTTCAAGAGAGTTGTCTTGCAGCGAAGTTGTAGGAGCATTGGATGACGCGCGATTGAGGAGCGTGCGGATTGAGGTTGCTCTGAGCGAGTTGTCTCCTCGTGGGAGTTGTTTCGTAGCGAGTCTTATTATCGAGCGAGGTGGTTGTACGTGGGAGTTGCCTTGCAACGGACTTGTAGTATCGAGCGAGTTGGCTCCTCGTGGGAGTTGTCTCGCTGCGGGTTGTGGTACCAAGCGAGTTGGCTCCTCATGGGAGTTGTCTCGCTACGGGGTCGTAGTATCGGGCGAGTTGGCTCCTCGTGGGAGTTGCCTCGCTGCGAATTGTGGGACATAGCGAGTGGTCTCCTCGTGGGAGTTATCTCGCTGTGGTTATGAGACCCGAGGGAGTTGGCTCCTCGTGGGAGTTATCTCACAACGGGTTATAAGACGGAGCGAGTGGTCTCCTCGTGGGAGTTATCTCGCTACGGTTTCGAAGACCCGAGGGAGTTGGCTCCTCGTGGGAGTTGTCTCGCTGCGGGTTGTAGGACGGAGCGAGTTATCTCCTCGTGGGAGTTGTCTCGCTACGGGTTGTAGTTCCGAGCGAGTTGGCTCCTCGTGGGAGTTGTCTCGCTACGGGTTCGTAATACCGATGGAGTTGACTCCTCATGGGAGTTATCTCGCAACGAGTGTGTAGGGCCGAGCGAGTTTGCTCCTCGTGGGAGTTATTTCGCTATGGCGTTGAGATCCGAGGGAGTTGGCTCCTCGTGGGAGTTGCCTCGCAACGGGTTATAGGACAGAGCGAGTAGTCTCCTCGTGGGAGTTAACTCGCTATGGTTTCGTAGACCCGAGGGAGTTGGCTCCTCGTGAGAGTTGTCTCGCTGCGGGTGGTAGTACTGAGCGAGTTGGCTCCTCGTGGAAGTTGTCTCGCAAGCCCCCCACTCTCGAGACGATGTGGGAGCCAATTCGAAAGGGGTGCCGGATCGTATTGAGAGTAGATCGGTGCTGTGGTCTTGCGTTAATCGTTGGCATAGCGTGGAGAAATAATATTTTTTTTTCCATTTGATAGCGAACGCAATTTGGTAGGTGCGTTAAAGAGCTCGCGGAATTTGGTGGAGCGCGTTGAAATTCTCGTGCGATTTGGAGAAGCGAGTCAAAATCTACGCGCAATTTGGTGGAGGGCGGTGAAAGTTGAGTCCAATTAGATGGGAGCGCGCGCTCCAAGGAGACCTTGGGAGGCGCGCGCGCGTGCATGGGAAGGCGCGCGCGCATGTGAGGTACTTTTTTTTTTTTTTTTTTTTTGACGCGCGCGTGCAGTGCACGCGCGCCTCTTCTTGTTTTTTTTTTTTTTTTTTTTTTTTGCCCGTCGCGCGTGCAGTGCACGCGCCCGCGCGTCTATGCCACGCGCGCGTGCTTTACACGCGCGCCTCCTGTCCTTTTTTTTTTTTTTTTTTTTTGCTGCTGGCGCGCGTGCAGTGCACGCGCGCGCGTCTGGCGCGTGTTCGCCACGCGCCGTGCAGTGCACGCGCGCCTTCTTTTTTTTTTTTTTTTTTTTTCGATTTTGCTGACGCGCGCGCGTGCACTGCAAAATTTTTTTTTCAATTCTTCTTCTTCAATTTTTTTTTCTTCAATTTTTTTTTTCTTTTTGTTCTTGTTAATTTTCATCTTCTTTTTTCTTCTTCTTTCTTCTTCTCTTTTTTCATCATCTTCTTTTTTCTTCTTCTTTCTTCTTCTCTTTTTTTCATCATCTTCTTTTTTCTTCTATTTTTTCATCTTCTTTTTTCTTCTTCTTTCTTCTTCTCTTTTTTCATCATCTTCTTTTTTCTTCTATTTTTTCATCTTCTTTTTTCTTCTTCTTTCTTCTTCTCTTTTTTCATCATCTTCTTTTTTCTTCTATTTTTTCATCTTCATCTTTTTTCTTTTTCTTTTTTATTTGGTTGATATTCACCCCCTTGGGAATGTTCTATTTTTTGAATAGGGAGATTACCCTCGTTCCTTGAGATGGGATGTGCACCCCCTTGGGGATGTTCTATTTTTTGAGTAGGGAGATTATCCTCGTTCCTTGAGATGGGATGTGCGCCCCCTTGGGGATGTTCTATTTTTTGAGTAGGGAGATTATCCTCGTTCCTTGAGATGGGATGTGCACCCCCTTGGGGATGCTCTATTTTTTGAGTAGTGAGATTATACTCGTTCCTTGAGATGGGATGTGCACCCCCTTGGGGATGTGAAACCCGTTGGGGTTGAAAGGTCAGTGGATGTACCACCCTTGAGATGAGATGCCCAACTTTAGGATGGGATAGCCCCCCATTTAGAATGAGGCGATCACGAACCACTGGGGTGAGATGCCCCACCTTGGCGATATATGGTGCCACTGATTCAGTGGCAGCACGAGTTGAATCTTCCGTGATCATACGCTGAAGGTCTTCTTCGGTTATCTGAGCCGTTCGAGAAGTAAGTAGAAATTGATCATGTTGAGGACCCAGTGGGGCCTCACGAGGAGGAGTGTTGGCTCCTGCTATGACGAACGAAATATTTTGGGGGCGATGTGAACCCCCAGAGAGTCGATAACCCTTAGCGAACGAAATATTTTGGGAGCAGATGTAAGCCCCCAGGGAGTCGATAACCCTTGGCGAACGAAATATTTTGGGGGCGATGTAAGCCCCCAGGGAGTCGATAACCCTTGGCGAGCGAAATATTTTGGGGGCAGATGTAAGCCCCCAGGGAGTCGATAACCCTTGGCGAACGAAATATTTTGGGGGCGATGTAAGCCCCCAGGGAGTCGATGGCGGTGGTGCCATAGGTGGCTCCACATGTGGAGCAGGTGCTGGTATCGCGTTGGGAGCATCTGCTCCCATCGTGGCGATATATTGGGTCACGGCCTCTGTGGCAGCGCGAGTTGAAGCTTCTGCTATCATGCGTTGAAGCGCATCCTCGATTATTTGAACCATTCGAGGAGCAGGGAGTGGTGGATCGGCGAGTGGTGAGTCCCGAGGGGGATCACCTGAACCTCGCGAGGCGGATCCATGGGATGTGGAGGAGGTGGCAAGCCAGAGCCTCAACGAGGTGGGAGGTCGTTAGCTGTGTCATTTTCTCTCCGAGCAGACGCCTCAGGAGGATCTTGTTGGCTACGTGATCTGGTTTGCATCGTTCCCACAGACGGCGCCAAAATGATGATGCTACAATATAGCTCACCTAGGGTGGTGTAGAAAATGAACTGGGAGAGCAAAGCGGATCAGTAGCTTGACAACTTGATGATCCTGAGGTACCTGCGATCATAGAACACATGAACTAAGCCGGGGGTTGATCCGGCGGAAACCCCTCCGACGCTCAAGTCAGACGTGCTGATCATAGAAAATGTCCAGAGAATACGTATTGTAGTATTGCTCAGTTAATAGAACGTACCTTAATAAAATGAGTAAAACCTCTATTTATATGTCGTTTATCGGGTTGGGTTTGCTTTGTTGGGCCCAAGCCTTACTTGAAGGTGTTTGGGCCTCGGTGATATTGGTCTTCGATATTGGGCTCGTAGCCCAGTAGGTAAAGAAATTGTAGGCCCATTGGGTTGGCCCAATTAGGCATATCAATATATATATATATATATATATATATATATATATATATATATATATATATATATATATATATATATATTTAAGAAAAAGATTTTATTTGCTCTCCAACAGCTTATTTTTTTTTAAATTAAGATTTTTAATTTTTTAAAATTTACTAAACACTTTGGAAGAGCTTATTCAAACACTTTGGAAAAACTTATAAGCTCTAAAACATCTTACAAACTTCTTTTAACATCTTATAATCTTAGCCAAACACCCTCTAAATTCAATTTACGCATTGCTATAAGTTAATATATGAAATATTAACTGCTGGTTCCAATGAATAAAAAAAAAATGGGGAGCAAAAAAGCCAATTCATATACAAGTTCATAGTATACCAATAGACATGTACAAGTTCTTTCTACTTTTCCCGTAAGGAATGATCTAGAGGTCGGAACAAGTGGTTCTGTGTCAATTGACCCAGGTTCAAGTCCCCTTGCTAACGGTTGCTAGGTCAAGCTTGTCACACATGGTTAGCCTAGTGTTGTTTACGTCTTTCGTATAATTTACAAGCTATTATACGAAAGTGTAAATTTACCCAATGCGCCTATATGGTTGACTGCAGGTTCCTTCAATATATCAAAAAAAAAAAAAAAAGAGACCAAGCCTATCTCTATATATAAGGTCGTAGCCCCCTTCAATCTTATATAAAAACAACACATAAAAGAAGAATAAATAAAAATGGGAAATACGTCAATAGCCTTGGATTTGTCATGTGCAATGCACATGTGTTGAGAACCGGTATATTTTGACCTGAAAACAGGCAAAAGAGGGCAAAGTGACACAATTAATTGATTACAGGTGAACTCGTGCAAAAAATATTTGTTCAGGTGGTGATCCGCAAAAACTTAAAAAGTTTAGGTGACTTAATTTTATTTACTCTTTTTCTTGTAACACAATTTTCTTTTAATAATTGAAATATTTGGTGATGTATTGAAAATAAATCAAGAAAATGACAGTTTTCATCCTTCGGTTTCACATTTGGTCCCCCATATTCACAAAAATCACATTTTGTCCCTCATGTTTCAATAATTTAGCATTTTTTGTCATTTTCGTCAATTTACTGTTAGTCCGTCATTTAAGGCACTGACAGGCAAATGCTTGATTTCGTTAGTTTTAACGGAAAATAACCGAAAAGGACTAGAAATGTTGAATGTTTGAAACATAAGGGACCAAATGTATCTTTTGGTGAACATGGGGGATCAAATCTGAAATTGATGCAAACTCGATGGACGAAAACTGTATTTTCCCAAAAAAAAAACTTATTGCAAAATAATTTCTTGTATTAGCTTTTGAGAACTATGTGATGTTATTCTTGGATTGACTCAATGGTCAATACCCTTTAGTCAACGTAATTTAAAGATATTACTAATTTACATTGTTTTTCATGTTAATTTTTTTCGATATAAGCCGAGTCAATGATTATCAGTACAATATTACTATTATTGCATATGATTATTTACATAAAATAGAATAGAATTGTCAATTGAGTTATTCATCAAATATATTACATATGATTATTTACATAAGCAATCAAGCAACAAAAAATATTACATGTATATATTTGTTTTGGTCAACAATGTTTAAATCATTGTAATATCTTTTATGGATTTTAATAATTGCAAGCAACTATAAAGTAGCAAAATCAATATTAATTAATATCTTTAAATAATAATTATAGACCACATTTTTGAAGTGTATAGCCAAAATGAAGAACCTTTTGTGCTTTCTCATTCTATCAACTTTTTTTCTCGGAACAATGGGTCGGAGTTGCTTTCCTAGGACCGAGTATATTGTTCACGTTGTGAATAAAATCCGCCCAGACGCCGGTCCGATGTTCGCGCATTGTGCGTCTGGAGATAAGGAACTCGGAAACCACACACTTTATTATAACGACGATTTTAATTGGTCTTTATGCGAGGGTTTTCTTCACAGGACTTTGTTTTTTTGTCGTATCACTTGGGGCTCGAAAAGTGTATCTTTTGATGTTTATCGATCGAGTGACCGTGGTGAGTGTCTGACGGACGTGTGCTATTGGGAAGCGCGGCTTGATGGTATCTATTTCTCCGGTGATTTCCCTCCGACATTCCCGTTTAAAAAGTATAGTTGGTAATAATTCTTATATTTGTGTTGCAATTATTCTAATAAATGAAAGATGTTTTACAATTTTCTTTTCATAGTGTTTAATGTTAGTAATGCATTTTCTTTCTTTAACATATTTGATGCTTTGAGTTTTGACTAATTTATAAAACTTTTTGTTTGATATAATGTGTGGTTCCTAATTAAATATAATTATTTAAAAGAAAAACAATAGTACTAGGGGGTTTTTGCTATTAAAATTAATATGGTGGTTTGTCCAATTATAAGAGTAAATACAGTGGTATAAAATGCAATAAATCAAAATTAACTAAACCGAACGGTTCAGCAAAACCAAAACTGGATCTAGTTAATTAGTTATTGGGAGAATTACAGTTTTCACCTCTCGAGTTTGCACCGATTTCACATTTGGTTCCCCATGTTCACGAAAAACACATTTGGTCCCTCATGTTTCAATAATTTAACTTTTGAACATTTCGCCAATCTATCGTGGGTCCGTCAGTTAAGGCAGTGATGTGCACACGCTTGATTCTGTTATTCCTAACGGAAAATTGATGGAAATAACTAAAAGTTTTAAATGTTTGAAACATGATGGATCAAATATGTTTTTTTTAACATGTGGGGCTAAATGTGAAATTGGTGCAAATTTGTGGGATGAAACTGTATTTTTCCCATTACTTATTCATTGATCATTTGATGAGTAAATTGCAAACACCACCCTGTATAATCCTGAATCGCTAAAAAAATCTATGTGTTATAAAAAAAGCAACCCCCCCTTGATTAAAAGTTAGAAGCAAAAAAGTCCCTTGGAGCTGATCGTGGTACTCACGCGCGGGTTGTGCGGGTCTTTTTGTTAGTTTTGGGGTAAAATGAAATAAACACCCTTTTATACATAAATGATAAATGTATGTTAAATTTAGTGTAATTATAAATAATTCAAATTCAAAGGACCAAATAGCAATCAAAATCTAAAAATCGTGATTATCTTCTTTCTCACTAACCCTCTCAACCCCGCCCCTCGGGGAAAAAAAAAATCCAGAACCTTTGAAAAAAAATAAAAAATGCTTTCACCGTCACGTGGATTCAAACAACGGAGATGATCGTTTGGAGCTCGTCGGCGGAGGCGAAGTAGGTGAGGCCACGTTGAGGGTGGCGTTCGGGTAGTGATATGCCTAATTGAGTCAACCCAATAGGCCTACAATTTCTTTACCTACTAGCTAGGCCACGAGCCCAATATTGAAGACCACTACTACTGAGGCCCAATCACCTACAAATAAGGTTTTGACCCGACAATGTCAACTAATTAAACTTCAGCTCAATCAATGAGATATAAATAAAGGTTTGAACTCATTCCTTAATGTACATCCATTATCTAAGCAATACTACGACATGTATTCTTTGGACTATTTCCTATTATCCGCACGTCTGACTTGAGCGTCTGAGGAGTTTCCGCCGGATCAACCCCTGACTTAATTTACGTGTTTTATTATCGCAGGTCTCTCAAGGTCATCAAGCTCGTAAGCCAATGATCCACTCTGCTCTTCCAGCTTATCCTACTCCAACTCTCTAAAATGATCTAACTTTAGCATCATCAGGTAGAATCCCCCTCACCGGAAAATCATGGTTCTCTTAAACGGGCTTCTCTCTCTGACTACCCTTACCAATTGCGCGCCTCACAAAACTTAGAACTTCCATTTTTCTTTCGATTTATTTTGTCATTGTTGTATGGTTTCCTCTCTAACGAGATCGCCGGCGGTGGACTTTGTTGGAGGTATGTATTTTCAGCAGTGGCGGCGGTGGATTTCATGAAGAAGGTTACGGCGCCTTTTGTGAAGTTTTTAGACGATTAGTGATTGATGATTGGTTGGTGGCGGAGAGGTTGGTGGCGGATTGGAGTTTCAGAAGGTTGGCGGTGATGGTGTGCGTAGTGTGTGTTTCAACCTAGGTTTAATAATGTTTGGGAAAATTACATTTCAGTCCCCTAATTTAAGTTTTAGACGTTCAGTAAATTGCAATTTGACCTCTAATAAATATATTAATTCTAATTTTATGTTATTAATTGAAGGGTATATTTGTCTTTTATTTTCGGTCAATGACTAAAAAAATATATAGGGGGATTTTTGCTAATTGTTATAACACATGATAACAAATACAATGGTAGTTTTTGCAATTTACTCATCATTTGATAATAGGAAGGTCAATTGATACATTCAAGCCACAAACAGATCACACAGAACTGATGAATACATTAATAAGGTAATTATATATATTCTATAACCAGACAATCGTACAACATGAGTTCGTAATCGTATCCGAAACAAAAGTACTCGTTTATGTTTATTCATTCTACCGACGTGCTTTCTCCAAGCAACGGCGGTTTGTTACGGGGTGGAACCTAGTCAATATCACGTTCACACAGTCAACAAAATCGAACCCGTTTCTAAAACGCCGCTGCTAGTCCATATGATACGAGAGATGTTATATATGACCTTCTCCATGGACAAACAAAATGCTGTTTAACTTGGTGTTCCAAAAGTTACTCTCAACAAACGTCGGTGATCGTCTGTTGAATAGAGAGGCAACGTAGATAATAATCGGGATTTTAAGTTGAATTGGAGACGGGTAGTAAAATCGGAAACGTAATATCGCAAGAGTTTACATTTATTAAGAATTTTTTATGTCAATTTTAATTTTCTTGTCACTTTTGAAGAAAACTTCAATGTTCTCATCCCACATCGGTAGAAAGACAATATTGCAACTTATATATAAATTTTCACTTAGGATATCTATTTTGCCGAGCCATGTAACGTGGGCTTGTAACCCAAGTGGGGGCTGTGAAGTGGTTGAACATTGAGCTAGCTCACCCGGTTGGGCCGTAGGTGGCTAATTGCTGGCCTGCCCATTCCAAGTGTGGAGTTGGGCTATGTGGTTCGGGCTAAAGCTCGGGCCACGTGGTCCCTAAATCGAAGGGCACCGCGCAAGGCTGGCTTCACAGAGCAACGATAACCTTCAGCCCCTTACAGTGGAAGAATAACGGGCTGGTTGCTTCTTCCTTGGCCTACTTAAGCTTGATGGGCTAGCTCTAATTGAACAATCATTTTTTTGTTCAAATTTAATTTTGGTTCGTTGACCAGTAATTTATTTTTTTCCAGAATTGATTTAATTTATGATTTTAATGTTTCTTGCCGATCGAACGGAGTTTTTGATTATTAACCGTGAGTTTTGGTGATGAACCGAACCGGTTAGGTTGTCCGATCTGAATTTTTCTTCTTCTTTTCTTTTATCACTGTTGTCCAGCCTATATATGAGAACCTTACAAGAAATCTACAAAACGATGCTCACTTATTTGAAGGGAAATTAGATGCCACGCTTGGTTTGGATAGATTTGAACTGTAGATTTACACATAATCACACACATCTATGTGTATGTATGCTTAGTGGGTAGTTATCTAATCAAATCTACGATTCAAATCCACCTAGTGTAAATAATTAGGTGTAACATCTAACTCTCCCCTTATTTAGAGGGGGTTTGGCTAAACTTGTTTTAAACAGTTGATAAGCACTGTTGTCCAGTCTATATATGAGAACCTTACAAGAAATCTACAAAACGATGCTCACTTATTTGAAGGGAAATTAGATGCCACACTTGGTTTGGATAGATTTGAACTGTAGATTTACACATAATCACACACATCTATGTGTATGTATGCTTCGTGGGTAGTTATCTAATCAAATCTACGATTCAAATCCACCTAGTGTAAATAATCAGGTGTAACATCTAACTCTCCCCTTATTTAGAGGGGGTTTGGCTAAACTTGTTTTAAACAGTTGATAAGCTCTTACGTCAGATAAAATGTTTTAAGAGTTGACAAATTGTTACATCTTATTCTTAGAATTAATTTTTAGGTGGTGTTTACAAACGTTTTTCCAAAGTGATTATGAGTTTTTTAATGTTTAAAAAAATGATTTTGAACAAAAAAAAAAAAAAAAAAACTCATAATTACTTTGGAAAAGCATTTGCAAACACCACCTTATTGTGTTTGGATAATGAACGTATTTCCTATTTCCCCTCATTATCAGATCTTAAATAAAAAGAGGTAGAAGTATTTTTTTAAAAAGATCTTATTTCCTCTTCTCCATCAGCTTATTTTACAAAAAATAAGATCTTTTTTAAAAATTTACCAAACACTTTGGAAGAACTTATAAGCGCTAAAACATCTTATAATTAAGCTTCTTTTAACATTTTATAAGCTTAGTCAAACACCCTCTTAATTCAATCATTAAAACCGACAAATAGGTAAGTAACTAAAGTGGTGTTTGCAAAAGCTTATTTAAAAGTAGAAGTTATGGATTGTGTGTTAAGTTGGTTTTAAGTGCTTAGTTATTTCTAAAGTTGGGGATGTTTGCAAATTTACTGGAAAATAAACTTAAATTTAAAAAAAAAAGACAGAGCCATGGATACTTAACAAATTATAATTTAAAGTTTTGCTTATTTTAAGAGAAGAAAAAACAGAAATTCATTTAGCAAACACTTAAAAATGTATTATAAGCAAAAATAAAATATAATCTATTTGTAAAAGTTTTGCAAACACCACCTAACTAGTATGATTTATTTGGATAGTCAAATGCATTAATAATTAACGAGCTTATGATTAATAAATTATTTCCTTCACATGCCATTTTTGTATTTAAAATTTGTAAAATCCTACCTAATATATCACGAGTATAATCTTTAATGGCACGCCACTTCCAATTTTCTCCTACCAAAATTAAATGGCTACTCTAATTTTCCTAATCATTTTCTCTCTCCCAATCTTGTTCATCTTCCTCCTCATCCGTAAAAACCGGTCACCGGGGCATCCCGCCCGCCGCCCGCCGGGGCCAAAAGGGCTTCCGTTCATCGGAAACTTACACCAACTAGACACATCGAAACTCCACCTATGCCTCACTCAACTCTCCAACAAATACGGCCCACTCATGTACTTAAAACTCGGCCAAGTTCCACTAATCGTTATTTCTTCAGCCGAAGTAGCCAAACAGGCCTTAAAGCAAAACGACCTCGTTTTTTCAGGAAGGCCGAATTCGACTTCCTCGAAGAGATTATCGTATGGTCACCTCGACATCGTGTCCTCGTCCTACAACGAGTACTGGAGGGAGATGCGGAAAACGGTCGTCCTTCATCTCTTCACACTCAAGCAAGTACGCTCCTTTCGAGACGTTCGCGAAAGCGAGGTCTCTCGCATGGTCGCTGAAATTACGAAAATGACCCTGGCCCGTTCGGGCCGGGCCGTCGACTTGAGCGAGAGGGTGATGTACTACAGTGTGAACGTTTTGTGCAGAGTTGCGTTCGGGAAGAGGTTCGATGAGGAAAAACAACTGGACGTACTTTTGCTCGAGCTTCAAAAATCCACCATGGACTTGTTTGTGGCTGATTATTTTGCTCCACTTGGTTGGATTGATAAATTTTCGGGTGTCGATTCTCGACTCGATAGGGTTTTCGAGAAAATGGATTCGTTTTTCGAAGAAATTATCGAAGAGCATCTTAGTTCGAATAGGCCGAAGTCGATGGAAGGCGATTTTCTTGATCTTTTGATCCGGTTGAGGGAAGATACTTCAGCTTCGGTTAAGATTGATTGGAACAATATCAAGGCAATACTCATGGTATGTATTTTTAATTAATCTATTACCTTACTTTAATTTGAGTACACATTACAATATATGAGTTAATTGCATAGACCCCCCTGTGTTATTCCTCGGAAGCAAAAAACCCCCCCGGAAAAAAAAATTAGCATATAACCCCCTATGTTGTGTTTTAGTCAGCCCACCGCCCCTTTGTGTGCACTGGCTCGTTGACTTACGTGAAATGACAGAATTGTCCTTAATAAAAAATAAAGCAAAAATTATTTCTTTGATGAGTGGTCAAATTATAAATGACTATAATTTATAGGAACAAATTGTAAATTTTAAAATTTCCAAAATTGCAATAAGGGACAAAAATTGAAGATTTTTTCAGATCTTCTTCTTCGTTTCACTCCGCCGCCCACCTCCCAGCCCGGAAAAATTTCGGCATCACCGCCGCCTTCTCGCCCGTCTAGCACCACCGCCGCCTTCTGGACCGTCGAGCACCACCGTCGCTCTCTGGCCTGACAAATCTCAAACCCAATCGAGATCCAATTCATCTCTGTCAAAAGCTCCACCCAATTCAAAATAAAACGGGATTTTTCGCAACCTCTAAGGTGGAGTTTGCTCCCGAAGAAAATCGCCGGCACACAAGGCCACTGGAGCCCATCCTCGATTTCCTTACCCTCTGAATCGTGTTCAATTTCGATTTTCTCACCTAATTCAGGGCTGAAATTCTGAGTTGTTGGGGGGAGGAACTGAAGACGCTGGGGGAAGAATTGAAGTGGTGGCGGAATTGAAGAAGGGGGTACGGACTTACGGTTGAATTGAAGGACGTGGCGGCAGATTAGTGAAATAATAAATCTGAAAGTAACGTCGATGGGCCATTTGCGGGTGAAGACGACGATTTTGAGAGGGCCAACGGTGGATTTTGCTCTTCGTCGAAGTGGAGGTCGCCGGACGACAACTTGGAGAAGAGATTTGAGCGGGGAGACAAGGATCCTTCTGGACCGTCGAGCACCGCCGTCACCGTCTTTGTTCAAATTGCAGATCCACTGCCATAGGAATAGTGAAATTGGAGGAGAATTGTACTACGCGAATGTCGGGGTGAAAGAAAGATGAGCCGGTGGTGGGGCAGGTGCGTGGGGAGCCCGCCAAAGAACAAGAAGCTGCCGCTCGTCGTCTACCTCCACGGCGGCGACTTCGTCCTCTTCAGCGCCTCCACCGTCATCTTCCACAACTTCTGCAACGACATCGCCGAGTACTTTCCCACCGTCGTCTTCTCCGTCGAGTACCGACTCGCGCCGGAGAACAAACTCCCCGCCGCCGGAGACATGTTGTAGAAGGAAAGGGGTGGGTCCGGCGGGAAGAGGTGATGGCCGGAGGTGGTGATGGGGGTTTGGTGGTGGTGGCGATTTCAATGGGGAATAAGAAGAAATTTGGGGAAGACATGCTCTTCTCTCATTTTGGAGGCGGCGGCATAACGAGGTGATTACCGGTGGTGGTGGTGGTGGTGGTGGTGGGAATTTGGTGGTGGTGATTTCAATGGCGAAGAAGAAATTTGGATTTTGGGGAAGACGATATTTTTTCCAAAATACTGATTTCAGCCCACAATTTGATAATTACAATTTAGTCCTATAACTTTAGATTATTTATAATTGAATCAATCTGGGTTTTTTTCCTCTACCAAAGGGTTTTTATGTATTTTCCTGTCCTAAAATGTCCTAAAACACACGCCCAACTGCATGAACCGCGAGTGTATCCCACGATTCGCTCGTAGGGTCCTTATTGTCATTGACTTCCTTTCATAGGGGGGTATTTGCTAATTTTTTTATCCGAGGGGTTTTTTTGCCAATTAGACATTTCACAGGGGAGCCGAGTGCAAATACCCCTACAATATATATATATATATATATATATATATATATATATATATATATATATATATATATATATATATATATATATATATATATATATATATAATTTATTACTTAACAAATCAGATCCAATCCATTGGCCATGTGGAGTTAAATGGTCTCAACTCTCAACAAATTGTTTATTTCAATGAAATGTGCTATGGATCGAAAAGATTCCGTTGCTACTAATCCATAAATAAGGGCTATTTTGTTTTAGACAATTACAAACTCCGAGGGTAATAACAGTATTCTAAATCAAAAAGATGTTTTTATAATTAAAGTTGGGAAAATTACGGTTTCCGTCCCTTAAGTTGACACCAGTTTCACATTTGGTCTTCAACGTTCACAAAAAAACATATTTGGTCCCTCATCTTTCAAACAATCTGACATTTTTTGTCATTTCCCGTCAATTATCCGTTAGTCCGTCATTAAGAGAGCGATGGATACATGTTTGGTTCCGTTAGTAGTAAGGAAAACTTAACGAAAAAGACCAAAAATGTTAAATTGTTGAAACATAAGGGATTAAATCTGTTTTTTTGCGAACTTGGGGGACAAAATGTGAAATCGAGGGACTAAAAATGTAATTTTCCCAATTAAAGTTTGTGTTTTTGTTCTGTCAACCAGGGGTAATTAGCATTTAACCCCTGTGGTTTGAGTTTTATGCACATGACCCATTTGTACTTCTAATATAAGCACATAATTCTCATGTAGTTTGAACTTTGTGCACACGACCCTTTTTTACTTTTAATATAAGCACGTAACCTCCCTATGGTATTCCACTTGGTAAATAATCATGTTCATTAGGAACTGGAAATTTTTGAAAGTACAAGGAGGTTATGTGTTTCTAGTAAAATACAAGAGGGTCATGTGCTATATTAAAAATACAGGAGGTCATGTGTATAAAATTCAAAACATGGGGTGGGTAAGTGTTATTTACCCCTTCAACCAACCAATTTAACCTTTCGCATATGTATGAAAAGACCAAAACTTAAGCGAGTAACTATAATAATTTACTTTTTTCGTAAAGTCCTAGTTACGTTTTGGATAGTTATAAAGGAATGTATTGGATTAAACTTAATCAGATTAATTCTCTACTAGCTAACTAATTCTTTTATGGGTAAATAACACTTATATTTGTGGTTACAAGTTTTTGCAGATGATCACTTTGTGCTCGTAATATCAGGTAGTGTCCGTTAGTTTTTTAGTCAAACTTACTTGCGCATGTCAAACTTCAAGGGGATTATCTGCAAAAATTAAAGGAAAAATGTAAGCATAAGGGGGTCATTTGCAAAATATAAGATTTTGACGTTTGACACGCACAGTTAATTTTGACGGAAAAACTAACGGAATCTACTCTTATCAACCATAAGGGGGTTATATGCTGATATTACGAGCACAAAGGGGTCATCTGCAAAAAATTGTAACCACATGGGTGTCAAATGATATTTACCCTTATTTTAGCTAGTAAGATATTTTGTTAGTTGAATTAGATCTAGTATTTATATAAAAAATTAAATAGAATTTGATCTAGTATTTAAAATGTTAAAACCTGTGTATTATATGTGTTTTCTCAATAACATTTCTAATTTAACAATAATCATATCAAAATTTATACTAGTTATCGACAAGTACAAATCATCATTTCCCCTATTAAGTAGCTACCAACTAAATTAATGGCATGTGTATGTCAACTAGTACTAGACACGGCCACGGGCCGGTTTTGGGCCCGGAACCGGCCCGTTGACGGCCCAAACCGGCCCGTTGACCAAGTGAACCGGCCCGGACCCGTGAACCGGTCCGTCCTCCCCGGGACGGGCCCGGTTCTTAGAAATGGTGAACCGTGAACCGCCGGGCCGGCCCGGCGGTTCACCCGGATTTAAAAAAAAAAAAAAAAATATTCAAAAAAATTAAAAAAAAAAAGCAAATAACGGCTAGTGAACCGGCCCGGTGAACCGGCCGTTATTCACTTTTTTTTGAATTTTTTTTCCCCCCCAATTTTTCCTATAAATACCCTCACACCCCAGTTTTGCTTTTTTTTGAATTTGTTTTGCCCCCACCCCCCCTAATTTTTCCTATAAATACCCTCACACCCCAATTTTTTCTATAATTTCAAAAAAAAAACAAAAAAAAAATTCAAAATTTCCGGGCCGACCCGGAACCGGCCCGGATAGGCCCGGAACCGGCCCGAACCGGCGGGCCGACCCGGCCCGCTAAACCGTCCATACTACGGGCCGGTTCCGGTTCCGGAAAATGTGAACCGTGAACCGGTTTGAACCGGCCCGGAACCAGCCCGAACCGGCCCGTGGCCGTGTCTAACTAGTACAAGATTAACAGGCTTTAGTTAGTTTTGAATTTAGTCAATCAGCTGACATGTTACTAACTTCTACTATTTTGTCAATAATAGCAGTAACCAATCGAGACCAAAATAATTATGCGATCCACACATTAATACTGTTTTTCATCGATCACATTGTTTAATCTCGTCTCATATTCTTGATAATCACACAGAACATTTTCGTCGGTGGAACGGACACGAGCGCATCTACAATAGTTTGGGCACTGACAGCTCTAATGAAGAACCCTAGTGCAATGAAGAAAGCACAACAAGAAATCAAAACCCTAATAAGTAACAAGAAAAGCTCGATAAACGAAGACGATATCGAAAAGTTGCCCTATCTCAAAGCAGTCATAAAGGAAACTATGAGATTGTACCCACCACTTCCATTGTTGATCCCAAAGGAGACAATGGAGAAGTGTACGATAAACGGGTACGAAATCGAACCAAAAACAATTACGTTCGTTAACGTATGGGCCATCGGTAGAGATCCAGAGTATTGGGAGAGCCCGAACGAATTCTTGCCTGAGCGGTTCTTGAATAATAATAACGACGAAAAAATCATTGATTTTAAAGGGCGAGATTTCGGGTATATTCCGTTTGGGTCGGGCAGGCGAAGCTGCCCGGGATTGTCTCTCGGAGTTGCGGCTGTGGAAATGGCGTTGGCCAATCTTCTTTACTCGTTCGATTTCGAATTGCCTCGAGGAATGAGTGAAGAAGATGTTGATACTGATGCCTCTCAAGGGTTAACCGTGCATAAGAAAAACCCTCTTTGTGTTGTGGTGAAACTTTCATGATATGTAGTTAATATTGTTGGGGGGTGGCAGCTGCCCCTCCAAGAAAAAGAATCATTATAATTTTTTTAATTACTTTTTGACGTAGTATTTTATAAATATTTGTTTTTGCCCCCCAATTTTTTTTAAAGTTAATTACAAAAATTTGCTAAGATAAGTGTATATATTTATAATTTTTTCTCAAAAAATATAAATTGAATTATTAGTATTTTATATTGTAATAACAAATTATTTCCAAAAAAAATATGCCCCACTTACATTACTGTTTGTATACCTTACACTTGCCTTCTTGTGATTATATATGTATGAATAAATAGAGTAAACTACAAAAAATATCCATATATAGTATTGAAAGAGCGAAAACCCCCACGTGATAAATAAACAAGTAAAAAGTCCACTGTAAATTTTTTTCAATAGCACACTCAGCCATTGTGATTTTAATGGTTGACCGAAGGTGAAAGGACAAATACACCCTTCTAGTAAAAACTAAATTAAAATAAAGACAAAATGCATTTCACCCCCTAGAAATTTCTAGTTTTGGCACTTTCCCCCCTACAAACTAAAAAATGAGACTCTCCACCTTCCAAATTTTGTTATAGTTGCACTTTACCCTAGATGTGACTTTCCGGCATATTTTTCACCGGTTTTTCATATCTCCATCATATTGAAGGGCATTTTTGTCCTTTCACCAATCCCCCTCAAATATTAATATTGTTGAAAAACCAGATTGCTGAGATGGGTTTTGATTTTGCTGTTGCATCAACACGATCCAAGATGCAATGGGTTGGAACTTCCGCCTTGAAAATCGAAGTTGTCGTAGTAGTTGAACTTCAGCATAAAATGCAGCTGCGCCTGAACCATGTTCCATCCGCCACCGCCGCCGTACGGGTTGCCAACGGCTAAATCTAGGCCGCCGCCTAAATTTTCCACCATTCGGAGCTGCTTGTTGAGAAGATGTGGCGACTGCTAGTGTTGGTGGTGAAACCCTAGCATATGTGAGAAATTCTCCTCATTATAACGATAAGGATGGTGAGCTAACGCCAGCGCAATGTGGAAGGAAAGTGCGGATTTCGACGGCGGCGCCGATAGAGTTGAGTCGCTGCTTTTGAGAGGAATGTTCAGAGTGAAGTAATTAGCCGGATTGTGCCGGTACAAGTAGCAGTTATAATATTTGGGTGAGATTGGTGAAAGGACGAAAATGCCCTTCAAGTTGACGGAGATATAGACTTTACACAATTTTAGATTTTCTTGTTTAACTTTCACACTATGTAGCACAGACACGAAAATAGTGATACGGGAAAACATGAAAACGGATATAGGAAAACGGCATGTCAAAAAAATAAAGATAAAGGAGCTTGGGAGAAACCTATATAAATATTAGAAGTATAAGGATAGACCTTATAAATAGGCTATATAAACATATATATAAGTTTTTATTTATATATAAATTATTTGTATATCTTTCAGACAAACATAAAAAATTAAATATTCCTATTAACCACCAGTTTGCAGTTAATCATTAAAGCATGTAAATAATTAGGGAAGCAACAAAAATGTTTTAAATTTTGTTACACAAACATGTTTCTAACTTTTTAGAAATTGCAAAATGACCCATCAGGTGTCCTCGAGTGTCGGACACGAAACTTGAAACATTATGAAGTTGAAGTTTCCGTGCTACATAACTTTCACATATTTAACAGAAGAGTATAATAGACGGTATACATTTTCTGTTAAAAAACTTAGTCAACAATTAGTCATAGGGTGTTTTGGTAATTACTGACAGGGGAGGCGTTTTTTTTGTAATTTAGCCTAAATTCAGGGATTATTTGTAATTTACCCGAAGAACATTGAACTAATTTGATTTCTTGGATGTCAACTGCATTAATGAGCTTGTATGCCTAATAAATTAATTAGTTCCTTCACGTATGCCATTTTGTAATTACACGTCAAAGCATGAGAAGTTAGATGCTACACCTGCTTATTTACAATTGGTTATTTGTAGTTAGTTATCATTTTTGTTTTCTCGATCCTATCAAAAAAGAAAAATGGCTGTGCTTCTTTTCCTGACTTTACCTTTGCCAATAATCTTGTTCATCTTCATCCTCATCACGAAAAGCGGGTCGACCCGAGAAAATCGCCGCCGCCCGCCGGGGCCAAAAGGGCTTCCGTTCATCGAAAACCTACACCAATTCGACACTTCGAAACTCCACCTCTGTCTCTCTGACCTCTCCAACAAACACGGCCCCCTCATGTACTTAAAACTCGGTCAAGTTCCGGCAGTCGTCATTTCCTCGGCGCAAGTCGCCAAACAAGCCCTAAAGCACAACGACCTTGCGTTCGCCGGCCGCCCTCACACGACACCGTCAAAGAAACTATCGTACGGCTACCTCGACATCGCGTCGTCGTCTCACAACGACTACTGGAGGGAGATGAGGAAAACGGTCGTTCTACGTCTCTTCACCCTCAAGCAAGTGCGTTCGTTTAAACCCATCCGCGAAGAAGAGGTCTCGAATATGATCGAGGAAATTACGAATCTAACCCTGGCCGGTCCGGACGTCCGGGCGGTTGACTTGAGCGAGAGGGTGATGGCTTTCAGTACGAACCTTTTGTGCAGAGTTGCGTTCGGAAAGAGGTTCGATGAAGGAAGAAGGTTCCAGAAGCTTATGGTTGAATTCGAGAAAGTATCCGCCGACGTTGTTTTGGCTGATTTTATTCCTCTGTTTGGTTTGATTGATAAGTTATCCGGTGTGGTTTATCGGCTTGATAGGGCTTTCGTGAATATGGACTCGTTTTTGCAGCAACTTATAGATGAGCATCTCCGTCCCGATAGGCCGGTTTCGATGGATGGCGATTTTCTTGATCTCTTGATTCGACTCAGGGAAGATGATTCAGCCGCGGTTAAGATTGATTGGAACAATATCAAGGCAATACTCATGGTAATTCGTTTTTTGTTTTTTTTAATTAAAGGATAATAGTTACTCGTTCTTTAATTTCCCTCCTGATGTCTTGAATAATCTACGAATGCGCATGGTAATTAATTTATCGTTTATAATATTATTATCATTAAATTGTTATAAACTTATAATCAACTTGTGATGAATAGTCAACTTGTTGGGAATAAATTAATATAGCTAAGGCATTAGTAGCGACCCCCTACGGAAAGTTGAAATACATTTCGAATTCCGACGTCGATCCCATAATTTTCGATTCTGGAATAATATTTTGTATCCTGAGTTTTGATTTTTTATTTTTTTGGAAGAGAATTTGAATAAATCTTAGATTTTGATTTCCGATATGATTTTAATTTCTGAAAATTCAGATATTTTTTTCTTCAAAAAGTACACTTATAATCTCATATTATTATTGGTGACCAAAAAATTGGGGATTTTGTAATTCCTGCGGATTCCATCCGGAAGTTTTCTATTTTTGCAACAATTGTTTTCAATCCGATTCCCAAAATTTTCGATTTTCAGTACTTTTTAATTTTTAAATTGAATTGGAATTCGTTTTCCACATCTGATAAAATTTGGAATATTTTAGAAAGTGCTAATTACAATCTGGTATGTCCTATTTACATCAATAGGGACACAACGTGATAATGTGCAACGTTGTCAATAAACGCAGGTAACAACATTTTGCATTTTGGTGCCAAGGTATATCTTTTTATTGTCGTCACTAAAACTTTTTTTGTTATCACTATAGAGAATCAGTGACAACATTTTTTGTCTAAGATTATGAAAATAGATGTCGTCACCCAAAATATATTTTTTTATGGTGACTTAAACACATGAAATTCCATTTTTTGAGTTAGTTTTAAATTTGTAATGAATAAAGGAATGTCAAAATAATACAATTACTATTTCCTTCATCCTAAAAATATGTTGTCGATCACAGAACATTGTCGTTGCAGGAACGGAAACGAGTGCATCCGCAATCGTTTGGGCACTGACGGCTCTAACAAAGAAGCCATGCGCAATGAAGAAAGCACAACAAAAAATCCGAAGTCTAATGGCCGATAGTAAGAAAAGTTTCGTAGACGAAGATGATATCGAAAAGTTACCCTATCTCAAAGCAGTCATTAAAGAAACTTTGAGATTGTATCCACCACTTCCATTGTTGGTCCCAAAGGAGACAATGGAAAAGTGCACCATAAACGGGTACGAAATCGAATCGAAAACGTTTGCTTTCGTTAATGTATGGGCCATTGGCAGAGATCCCGAGTATTGGGAAAATCCGAATGAATTCTTGCCGGAGCGGTTCTTGAATAATAATAATAATGACAAAAGTATTGATTTTAAGGGGCAAGATTTCGGGTTCATTCCGTTCGGGTCGGGGAGGAGAAGATGCCCTGGATTGTCTCTAGGAGTTGCAGCTGTGGAAATGGCACTGGCAAATCTTCTTTACTCGTTCGATTGGGAATTGCCTCCGGGTGTGAAAGAAGAAGATATTGATACTGATGCATCTGAAGGATTTACGATGCGTAAAAAGAACCCTCTTTCTCTTGTAGCCAAACGTTATGTTTAGTTAATTTGTTATCGGGTCGTTGTTAGGGTCAACAAAGTTTTTAACGAGGAGGTTTTGTAGAAACCTACATCTGGTGAAATACACGATATAATTTTACACCATATAATTTTGCATCACTAATCTATACATAATAACACGCACATCCATGTACATGTGTGCTTAATGGGCAGTAATTTGTGTAGATCTCATAAGCCTAACGAGGACCCTTTGTATTCCATTTTTTTTTAATGAAATAACGTTTTCATTTTGGCAAAAAAAAAGGGTTAAAGTTAGATTTGGGGTTCCTATGATCTAAACCGAAAACTTTGTATGATTGTCAATAATTAAAAGGTTTTAAGGATTGAAGATTAATTGTTTTTGCTTTCACAAGTATTGACACAGATTTACAAATATTGATATAAACACACATATTTATCTATATATCTATCTATATACAAACTAGGGGTGGCAATTTCTCAACTTGGACCGGATCCAATCCAGATCCATGTGGATCGGATTCAAAAGGATCCGGATCCAATATCAACCTATATGAATAGATTTAATGTGGATCGAATTTAGACCGATCCGGATTGGATCCAAATGGATCCATTTCATTTTTAATTCAACTTATGAGGTTGAATATCTCAACTTTTAGGATTTAATATCTCAATTTATGTAGTTTAATATCTCAATTTTTAGGATTTAATATCTCAATTTATGTGGTTTAATAATTAATATATAAACTTTCAAACTCACACAATTCACACACATTTTGCATACACACTCTCACACACATACACAACTGTTTAACACACACAACCCGTTTTACACACACACACACACTCTGTTGCGCACACATACACTGTTTTAGACACACACACACACACTGATTTACGCACACACACACTCTGTTTTACATATACACACACACTGTTTCACACACACTGTTTTACGCACACACACACACACTCACATACACACATTGTTTTACACACACACACACACACACACACTCACATGCACACACATGCACACACAGCTTCTACACACACTCACATACACACACTGTTTACACACACACACACTCTGTTTTACACACACACACACTGTTTTACACACACACACACACACACTCTGTTTTACGCACACACACACACTCAATGTTTTACACACACACACACACACTGTTTTACACACACACACACACACACTGTTTTACACACACACACACACACACTCTGTTTTACACACACACACAATGTTTTACACACACACACACACTGGTTTACACACACACACACACACGCATACACACACAATTTCTACACACACACACACACACTATTTTACGCACACACACACACACACTCATACACACACACACACACACACTATTTTACGCACACACACACACACACACACACACACACACACACACACTATTTTACGCACACATACACACACACTGTGTTACACACACACACACACTGTGTTACACACACACACACACTATTTTACGCACACACACACACACTCATATACACTTTTAATTAAAATAATATTTTGACTTTTTTTTGTGAGAAAATTGTTTTGGTATTTTATTGGGTTTTGATTGGATCCAATATGATCCACTTTATTTTGTGGTTAAACTTTTAATGGATTCAAAGTGGATCCACATGGATCCAGTTTTAAAATAATATCAACTGGATCGGATCCGATTTATTTCAACTAAACTTAATATAAACCGGATCCTTATGAACCGAACCGGATCTAATCGGATCCATGGAACCGGATCCAAATTGCCACCCCTAATACAAACCAATACTTATTTTTATAAAGGGTAAATAGCACCTAAACCCATGTGGTTACAATCTTTTGCAGATGAACTATTTGAGCTTGTAATATCAACACATAACCCCTTGTAGTTGATGGGTAGCTTCTATAAATTTTTCAGTCAAACTTAACTGCTCAAACGTCAAAGTAATTTTTTTGCAGATGACCCCCTTATGGTTTTATTTATACTTTCATTTTTTGCAGATGACTCCCTCGAAGTTTAATATTGCACGCGGTTAAGTTTGACGAAAAAACTAACGGAAGATATCCCATAAACCACAAAGGGAGTCATCTACAAAAGCTTGTAACCACAGGGTTTTAAGCGCTATTTACCCTTTTATAAATGAGAATCACGTGGCTTGGAGCAGGAGTGAGTGGGTTGGACTCGTAAACTCGCTAAAGCTGAGAAACCCCACCATATGAAGACGATACTATACACAACTTTGGAACCAAAGGTTAATTTCAAATGGACGCCCTCTTCATTAAAAATTAACGAGACCTTTACAACCCCAGACGGAATGAGTGAAATGTCACTTTTACTTCGGGGTAGTAAACAAGCTGAGAAGACTCATGAGCTCGAGCTTGAGCCAATTTTTAGTTGTTCGTGAGCTCACGAGTCTTACTTATTATTTTTATATTTTTTTTATTTAAATAATGTATAAGAATATAAAATACGACAGAAATAAATAAAAATATTAAAAATTATATATAATTACAATTTATTGTTTATTTTGTAATTTTTAAAACATAATTTTTAATAATAATAAAATAATAACTGAAAAAATATTTAAAAAAAAAAACAAAATGAGCTTGCGCTCGAGCTCGAGCCTGCCAAAAGAGACGAGCTCGGCTCGAGCTCACCTCGTTTACTCCCCTAGTTTTACCCACACTTTTTACAAATAAGAAAGAGAGAGAGAGAGGGGGTTCTCGTAATTTCACTATCTAAGAAGGGGATCGGATGCAGTGAAATTAACCCAAAAACTTATAACGATGCATCCTCATAGTATCAAATAAATCTCAAATTCAGAACTGCAAAATTATCAATTGAAGTTTCCAAATCTTAACTCGTACAAAAATGGGTCCTGCATATTACCCTATTATATATATAATAGAATCGAGGGGCTAGGCGTAAAATAAGGGTATGTATCGATGCTCACATTTGAGAATACATGGATACAAAGTTGACAAGAATTAAACCACCCTATTTTTGGCATTTCCATTTGTTTTCTTTCCCTTCTTACATTCTTCAACAATTCTCCCCATCAAACTTTCCCAAATTTTCCCTCATCTTTCTCCCACCAATCCAACCTTCAATCCCACAAACCACGAAAAGAAAAAAGAACAATGCATTTGCAGGACAAAGGGAACAAACCAAAATATAATAATTAATTAAATAATTGATGGATAAATCATCGAATCCGAGGAGGCCTTCGGCCTCCGTCGGAGGAGACTCCGACCGGGGCCCGTCGCCCCAGTCTGTCAAGTTCGCCCGCCGTACTTCCAGCGGGCGAGTCGTCAGCCTCTCTCGCGACGACGAGATCGACCTTCCGGGCGACTACGCCGCACAGAACGACTACATAAACTACACCGTACTAATGCCCCCCACGCCGGACAATCAGCCCGGCGCGGCAGGTGGCGCAGGGGCCGCCGCCGCCGCCTCATCGGGGGACAAGCCGGACGGTCCCACCACGTTCCGGGCCCCGTCGTCCAGGTTCCGCTCCGAGATGCAACAACGCGGCAGAGCGGCCGTCGGCGATGGCGGCGATGGTGGCGGTGACGCGGCGGGAAAACTCGACCGGAGGATGTCAGTGTTGAAGAATAATAATAATAACAAGTCGATGCTGTTGAGGAGCCAGACGCAGGAATTCGACCACAACCGTTGGCTTTTCGAGACGAAGGGGAAATACGGGATCGGGAACGCGTTTTGGCAAGACGATTCGTTTGATCACGATACGGGGATGAGCATGCAGGATTTCATGGACAAACCGTGGAAGCCGCTCACAAGGAAAGTTCAAGTTCCTGGAGGTGTTATAAGCCCTTACAGGTAGGTGAATTAATGAAAAAATACATACATATTTTTTGTAGTTCCAATGTATAATGAAATATACACATATTCCTCCTACTAAATAACTTGCGTTTTTCAAATAGGAAAAAATACCGTAACTAATTAAATTTTAATTTCTCGAGATTATACATACATTTAACCGACAAATACCGTTTCCATCCCTCAAGTTTGCACAGATTTTATATCTAGGTCCCTATGTTCACAAAAAAAACACATTTGATTCCATCATGTTTCAAAAATTCAACATTTTTAGTCATTTCCGTCAATTTGCCGTTAAAACTAACGGAATCAAGCGTGTGTCCATCAATGACTTAACTGACATACTAATGGTAAATTGACGGAAATGACCAAAAGAGTTAAATTATTGAAACGTGAGGGACCAAATGTGTTTTTCTTTTAACATAGGGGACAGAATGTGAAATAGATGCAAACTTGAGGGATGAAAACTACACTTTTCCCTACATTTAACCAAAGAAATAGCACTTGGTTTGCTTTTCGATAGCAGAATTCAGAGTTAACGATTTCAAATTCATGATAACAAATGCACTAAACTCAAGATGTTTTTAATCTACAATGAACTTAAATTTTTATCTATCAATGTAAATTAGTTTTGGATATTTTTTTTCTTCTTATTTTGGGATTAATTACACTTGAATCCTTTGTTAGATAGTGAAATTACATACTGCTCCCCTCTTAGTTAAAAAAAATTGCCCAAACCTCTCATTGTTTCAGATTCAAACCGAAGTAAGCAGAGCCATCTAACAGAGGAGGTTTGGGTAATTTCGTAATTTTCACTATCTACGAGGGGGTCCAAGTGAAATTAATACTACTTTTCTTTTTTAGTTATGATGGTTAAAGGTTTCCAAGTCTTATATTGTAAGTATTTCCAATCCTACTAACACAAACTTTCTAACATGCAGAGTCCTTATCGTGATTCGAATGATCGCGCTAACGATGTTCCTCATCTGGCGGGTCCAAAACCCGAACCGAGAAGCAATGTGGCTATGGGGAATATCCATCGTGTGCGAAATATGGTTTGCATTTTCATGGTTACTCGATATTCTACCCAAATTCAATCCAATAAACCGGGCGGCCGATTTGGCGGCTCTTAAGGACAAGTTCGAGACGCCCGGTCCGTCCAACCCGACCGGCCGGTCGGATCTTCCCGGAATGGATGTGTTCATATCGACAGCCGATCCCGATAAGGAACCGCCTTTGGTCACTGCTAATACGATTTTATCTATACTTGCGGTGAATTATCCGATTGAGAAGGTGTCTATTTATATATCGGATGATGGTGGGGCTATTCTTACGTTTGAGGCTATGGCCGAGGCTGTCAAATTTGCCGAGGTAATTAATTACTTTTGTTTTTCGTTTCTTTATACGCAGTTTATGGAAGTTAGATGCTACAACTGGTTATTTATATCGGGTGAATTTGAACCATATATTTGATTAAATAACTATCCACTAAGCACACGTACACATAAGTGTGTGTGCTTGTGTGCAGATCTACGGTTCGAAATCACAGTGTAAATAATTAGGTGTAACATCTAATTTCCGTTTTGGAATATTTAATGATGTGGTGGAAATAGAAAAGATTGAACTGAATTTCTAACTCTCATTACCCGATAGGTATGGGTGCCGTTCTGCCGGAAGCACGACATCGAGCCAAGAAATCCGGACAGCTACTTCAGCCAAAAGATGGACCCCACGAAGAACAAGAAGCGCCCCGATTTCGTCAAGGACAGGCGTTGGATCAAGCGAGAGTACGACGAGTTCAAGGTCCGAATCAACGGCCTTCCCGAAGTCATACACAAGCGTTGTAAAATGTACAACAAAAACGAGGAGATGCAAGAAAAGAAGCTCGTCAAGGAGAAGAACAATGGCGTGATCCCACCGGACCACAAGTTCGAAGTCACGAAAGCCACGTGGATGGCCGACGGGACCCACTGGCCCGGGACATGGTTCAACCCGGCCCCCGATCACGCCAAGGGAGACCACGCCGGTATTTTGCAGGTTAGTTTGGGAAAAACAATGAAATTTTCATAGATGTTCACCATAATTCATAGTAATTATTTGATTAATTAATTACAAATAAAAACTTATGTTTGAGTTTATTTGCAAACGGCACCTAACGAATATGAGTTTATTACATTTAGGACCCCATGTTATAACAAATTGCTAAAAAAGTCCTCGTGTTATTAATATATTAGCAAAAGTGCCCCTGTAATGCATTTTTTAGTACACATTCTCCTCAATGGTGAGATTTTAGGCGGTAGTTTGCTAAGAAAAAGTTGCAATATAGGAGGAGTTTGTAAATATTAATAAAACGACGAATTTGTAACAATTATAGTAAACGCATGGGTGTTGAATGCAATAAACCCTAATAAATATTATCATTAAAATACGAAAAAAAATTCCCAATCTCTTTTTGGTAATATTCTCAAGCATTGACATTTTTTGCTTGCAGATAATGAGCAAGGTTCCCGATAATGATCCGATAATGGGAGGGCCGGACGAGAAAAGATTGGATTTCACCGGTATCGACATTCGTCTCCCGATGTTCGCCTACGTGTCGCGTGAGAAACGCAAGTGCTACGATCATAACAAGAAGGCCGGTGCAATGAATGCTTTAGTGAGGGCATCGGCCATACTATCGAATGGAGCGTTCATTTTGAACTTGGATTGTGACCACTATATCTACAACTCTATGGCTATTAGAGAAGGCATGTGCTATATGATGGACCGGGGCGGTGACCGTATATGCTATATACAGTTCCCGCAGAGGTTTGAAGGCATCGATCCCTCCGACAGATATGCTAATCACAATACCGTGTTTTTCGATGGTAAGAATAACTCTATAAAGTTTTTTTTTTTCTATTTTTATTATTATTAATTTTTTTTTTTGTGTATTCTTTGCACATAGTTGGCCTTATAATGTTTGAATTTACAAATGCAAAAAATGAAAAGTAGATTGAGCCAACTTAAATATTTCACCTCAAATAAAACATAGAAAGGATTTATTGCATTTTCCACCCTTATGTTTACTCTAATTGTCGAAAAAATTCCTCGTGTTATTAATATTAGCAAAATACCCTCCTATAATTCAATTTTATTAGCAAACTACCCCTAAAAACAAACCGTTAAGGGATTGTGTGCTAACAAGATGCATCATAGGGCATATTTTGCTAATATTTATAACACGAAAATATTTTTAACAATTCGGTATAACACAGGGTCCTAAATGCAATAAACTCTATTTAGAAATGTAGGTACAATTCTTTTAATTTTTTTTTTAGGTAAGCTTAGTAGTAAAAAATGTTGTTTTTAAATAATCTGAAATATGATTGAACAAGTATATAAATAGGGAATATGAGAGCATTGGATGGTCTACAAGGTCCGGTTTATGTCGGAACTGGATGCATGTTCAGGCGTTACGCTCTCTACGGTTTTCCTCCACCGAGAGCGAACGAATATTCGGGCGTTTTCGGACAAAATAAGGCCCCCGTTAAGAATATGGTGCCTCCTCAGTCCGAGGAAGAGGCCCCCCTTACATCAGGCCACCCCGATTTGGACCTACCTAAGAAATTCGGAAACTCAACTATGTTCAACGAATCAATAGCCGTTGCTGAGTTTCAAGGACGGCCCCTTGCCGATCATTTCTCCGTCAAGAACGGTCGGGCCCCCGGTGCTTTGCTCATGCCGCGGCCCCCACTCGATGCCCCCACCGCAGCCGAGGCCATTGCTGTCATTTCTTGCTGGTAATAACAATCGTTTCCTACAACTTTTTATTTTTCTTTTTTCGAGTAATTAGTTTATAGTCCCGGCTTTCGACTTTTCAGATTTTTTTTTTGAATCAGAATCAGAATTATACATGAATTTTAATTTCGAGTCCGATTTCAAGCTCGAAAAAACTACCAAATATTCAAAAACAATTTTAAGAAAATTACATTTCTATATATATAGTTGATGGATGGTTGTAATTACCTAAAAATGAGGGTTTTTTTCGTAATTTAATACCTCAGGGGTGGCCTTAATTTTTCCTAATGTTATATAAAAATACAGTTTTCATCCCTCAAGTTTGCATTGATTCCATATTTAGTCCTTCATGTTCACAAAAACCACATTTGGTCCCTCATGTTTCAAACATTCAACATTTTTAGTCATTTTTGTCGATTTTCCGTTAGTACTAACGGAATCAAGTGTGTGCCCCGTCATTGCGTTAACTGACGAATTAACAGCAAACTGACGGAAATGACAAAAAATGTTAAATAGATGGACCAAATGTATTTTCTGTTAACACGAGGGACTTTTACCATAAACAATTTGAATTAAATTTTAAGCGTTCGAAATAAATCAAAAATCAGGTACGAGGACAAAACAGAGTGGGGCGACAGAATCGGTTGGATCTACGGCTCCGTGACGGAGGACGTGGTCACCGGCTACCGCATGCACAACCGCGGCTGGCGCTCCGTCTACTGCATCACCAAGCGCGATGCCTTCCGCGGCACCGCACCGATCAACCTCACCGACCGCCTCCACCAGGTCCTCCGGTGGGCCACCGGCTCCGTCGAGATCTTCTTCTCCCGGAACAACGCCATCCTCGCGACCTCCCGCCTCAAATTCCTCCAGCGCATCGCCTACCTCAACGTCGGCATCTACCCTTTCACCTCCATCTTCCTCGTTGTCTACTGCTTCCTCCCCGCCCTCTCCCTCTTCTCCGGCAAGTTCATCGTCCAATCACTCGACATCCACTTCCTCAGCTACCTCCTGATAATCACCCTCTGCCTCGTCTTCATCTCCCTCTTAGAAGTCAAGTGGTCCGGAATCGGCCTCGAAGAGTGGTGGCGGAACGAACAATTTTGGGTGATCGGCGGCACGAGCGCCCACCTCGTCGCCGTTATTCAAGGACTCCTGAAAGTCATCGCCGGAATCGAGATCTCGTTCACATTAACATCGAAATCGACCGGAGAAGACGAGGACGATATATACGCGGATTTGTATGTAGTGAAGTGGACGGGGTTATTTATAATGCCGTTGTTTATTATCATTATGAACCTGGTGGCGCTTGTGATCGGGTTTTCGCGGACGGTGTACAGTGTGATACCGGAGTGGAGTAAGCTTTTCGGGGGCGCTTTTTTTAGCTTTTGGGTGCTTGTGCATATGTACCCGTTTGCGAAGGGGCTTATGGGCCGGAGGGGCCGTGTCCCGACGATTGTGTACGTTTGGGCGGGGCTTATTTCGATTACGTCTTCTTTGCTGTGGATTGTTATTAGCCCGCCTCAAGGGAATGCCGACGATACCGCTTCGCTTAAGTTTTGATTAACTTCGTCGAGTTGTATCGTGTTATGTACGTGAATAGGTGTATACGTATTTTACAAGTACTGCATGTATATTTGTGTGATTGTGTGTAAATTGAAATGGGAAATCGTTCAATGTATTTCACCGAATGTAGCTTTTATAAGGGGAGTTAGATGCTACATCTGATTCTTTACATCGGGTGGATTTGAATCGTAAATTTGGTTAAATAACTATCCACTATGCATACATACATATGAGTGTGCGTAATTATATGTAGATTTATGGTTAAACTCCACACAGTGCAAATGATGAGGTGTAGCATCTAATTTACCTATTTATAAGAACTTGTAACTTGTTGATTAGCGAGCTCGAAGCAAAAGTACAAAATTTATATAGCCCAATTCCAAGGTTGAATAATATGCTATGGTTTGGTGGTTTTGTATCTATGTTTCTTTCTTTTACTTTTTCATTCTAGAATAAATTTATGGGCAAATCACGGTCACTCTTACATTAAGATCAAATTACGAAAAAACCACTCATTACAATCACTTCTCTCAATTTGTCAATTATGAATGGGTGAAAATTCCCCTTTGCTGCCTTCCATTGGAGTCTGGGTCGTATCTCGGTCCCAGTGTGGCTGATCATCCTCTCGGACTAGCTACTGATCATCACTTTAGTAAGCTATTGCCTCACCAACTCGCTAATCAGACACAAGCCCCTCCTCAGGTGGATTCCTCCTTTTGCTCCTCAGCCTACGGAGGTATTAGCAGCCGTTTCCAGCTATTGTTTCCCTCCCAAGGGCATGTTCTTATGCGCGTTACTCATCCGTCCTGAGCACAATTTTGCACTGAAATAGCCCCTTGTTTCTCGAGAAGAGATGAGAAACATGCTCAATATCATTTGATTGAATAGTTGACCCAACCCTTTGTTGTTTGAAGAAACCCTCCACTTCAATTGGTTTTTTTCACGAAAAGCAGACATGAGATGAGAAATTCAGTGTTTGACTAAGATTTCGAATAGCGGTCCGAATTCAAGTTAATTCTATTTCGCCTCTTCCTCATAGAAAGACGATCAAACATTCCCAATTATGGTCCTTGCGGATCTGATCATCCATACAATATACAAAAATAAAGTTCAGATATTTGATATCTTTCTCTTTGAGTAAGATCTAAAAACGAGCGACAGTTTCATTAGATATCTTACAACTAGAGTTCCTTTTTTTTTCAATCCATTTCCTTCACCATCGCGAACCCCAGTTAGATTCAGGCATGCATGCTACACTTTTAAGTTATTGGGAGAACCCAAGTATTCTCTTTCGGATTCAAGAAACAACTCTCCGAGATCTTTTTTTGCTTTTGGAAGATACATATTGTCTTACACATCCACTTTTACGGTGTCAAAATTACCTATCGAAGAGGAGGCTTTTCATAAGACGGTACATAATTGAAAGGTGGTTGTATTGCTGTTGGGTGCTAAATACCTAACACGCAAGTGCACGTATCGCAAACAAGTAGTAAAAGTGGACTCGTGAGAGTCGGATGTCGATCCCACAGGGAATACTCAAATTATCTAATCCTAAGTACCAAATTCTAACAACTATGATTTTTATCCAGCCTACGCAAGGATGTCAAATATAATCAACTAAATAATGAAACTAATTATGAAAGCAAATAAACATGAGTAAGTATCAATAAAAACGGACCTAGGATTTTATCTTCCCCTTATGCAAGAATTGCTCACCCAAAACCCCTCAATTATGAAATATATGATTCATGATTATTAACCCGAGACACTAATTTACTCATAACCCGCTGTCCCGTGTATTATGAGTCTATTATTCATAAACGGTTCACTATATGTCTATGCAAACAAATTATGAATAAAGCATTAACTAAAAAGTCTCGTAAATGGCTACCTAAGGTGATATCTGTATGTCTACGACACCACATGCAATTGACACACTCATCCGGCGAAAACTACTCGAAGGCTCTTCTACCTACCGTCTAATTATCAAAATAGCTATGTCGAGTCAATCCCAATAATCACAGATAAAGCACATAAATTGATCAAGTTCATGCACTAACAATCATAACAAATAGAAGAAATAATCATAAAATCATAATTGCATAATCTCAAGAAAACGGGTTCACCATCTCCACATAGGGTTCCAACAAAATCCTAGATTAAAAACTTAGCTACTCATGTTCTCTACGAAAAACATAATAAGAACATAAAAAGAAATAGATTAAGAAAAGATAGATAAAGGAAGAATTGTGATGAAGATTTGTCAATTCTCCGTCTTCGATTCTTCGTTCTCTCGCTCCAAGGTAGTGTCAAAAGTCCTCTAATTCGTGCTTGGTTTGGGTTTAAACTTTAAATAGATGTCCCAACTTGGTAGATGATTTTAGGTTTCCTTGTGTGATTAAAAGTCCAAAATTGTCTCCAGCGTGTGTTGGCGCGGCCGCGCGAAAATCAGTGCAATTCTCACACGGCCGCGCGAGAATCGCCGAAACCTTCTGCCCAATTTCTGCAGTTGGCACGGCCGTGCCAAAAATAGGCTAAATTTGGCACGGCCGCGCGGGCACTTTTCAGCCAATTTTCAGCATTTTTTGTTTTCTTCCGTTTTTGCCCGTTTTTGACCTTTTTTGGCTCGTTTCGCCCCTAGAACTCCCAAATTGTCAAGTTGTACCTAAAATACAATAAACCACTCATTTAGCATCATAAAATCAATAAAAGTATACAAAAATCCTCGTAAGAAAGTATACATTGAGTGTAAAATATACGCTCAACACACCCCCAAACTTGAACTTTTGTTTGTCCTCAAGCAAAAACTAGCAACCTTCAAAGCAACACTTTCAACAAATGCCTCTCATCACATAGATTAATGGTCAATTTCATGTTTTCAGAACTTGCAATTATCATGACAATTCTCAAAAATTTACAAACTCGTAATTCAAAGATACGTATTCACTCACCATTGCTAAAAACCACAAACCATGCTATCGCTTCAAGTATCCCATATTTGTACATTAAAAATTTAGAAAATTTATACTTACATATTAATATTCAACTCCAAATACTCACCAAATTTCTTTACTCGGCTAGTATCAAACAATTGAGCTATTGGGATCATTGGGACTTTTTGGCTTTCAAATGTTGGGCTTTTTGGTTCGAGGTAGGAGATATGGGTATAGGTGGCTATGCTTCTTGAATTGAGATGATTACGCCAAATTTTGATAGATAGGCGTTTGAAACAATGAATTCACCTCTAAGGACTTTAATAAACTCGATTCTTAAGAGTTCAAAAGTCTCCACTTTTGCTCTTAAGACAATGGATCGAGCTTTCAAAACAATTCAACAACTAGTCCTTACTTCCCCTTCTAGTCTCTTCTTCTTCTTTTTCTTTCTCTTTTTTTATTATTATTTTTTTATATTTTTTTTTTCGAAGAAGAAAAAGGACTTTATAAAAAAAATTTCGACCGAACTCCAAGGGTTAATTTTTCACAAATCTCCACTTATTCTACCTTATACACATTGGCTAAAAGAAAGAACACCGTTTCTCCAAGGCTCAATCAAGGTTCGAATGACAAAAATTTAAAGGTAGGCTTGAAAGGCTCAAACGGTTCAAAGATGGCCCAAATCACTTTCCAAATTGCTCAAAAATTTAATATTTCACTTTGTAAATTCATAAGACAAGTTCTAAAATCGAATAGCATATGATATAACATAAATTAACTCAAATTTTAAAACACAAAACTTTCAACCAAAGCAACGCATAATTCGAGATTCCTAACAATGACTCCTTCTTACGACACTTTGAATCAAAAGCTCACCAAAATTCGATCAAAATCAAGATAAAACAAGCAATTTCATCATTAAACATCGACCATCTTTCATCATCATGATTCATCAAAGCATTTATCTCAAGCAATTTTTTTTTTTTCGAAAGAAATAACAAAAATAAAATAACTCAAATAAAAAAAACTTAAGGCATGCAAACTAAAAAATTAAAGCACATAAAAACAAGTAATTTTCCACCCCCAAACTTAAAATTTACATTGCCCTCAATGTAATTAACACGAAGTTTAAGGATAGAATACACCTGAATAAGTCGTCTTGGCCGTCTCCGGTTTTCTCTCCACCCTCGCCTTTATTACGCTTCTGTTGAGTTTCGCACGGCCGGATGAGATTTTGAACTATTTTCCGCACGGCCGTGCGATTTGCCAAAATTGGGCAGTAGCTTCCAGATTTTTCACACAGCCGTGTGAAATTAAGCCTTGTTTTGGGACGGCCGTATGAGCTGCAAAATTGCGATTTTTGGTCCTAAAAATTAAAAACATGTTTAATTTATTAGCTTGCATTCTTATAAAATAAATAAACAAAATAAAACAAGAAAAATAAATAAAATAAAATAAAAAACGAAAATCTCGGGTTGCCTCCCGAGAAGCGCTTAGTTTATAGTCTTCAGCCAGACTTTGTTCTTGCTCTTCAATTCCTTAGCTTTTGAACCCATCTTCGTACTTCCTTTTGGAGGTAGTCTTGAATAAATGGGTTGATCCGATTCTTCTTTCGACTGGTTCGCTTATTCTTCTTGATGTCATGAGGCTTGCCAACATCGTCTTTAAAACCCCAACTCTTTTGACTATCTCCCGGAAGAGTTGGAATTGAGTTCATAAAATAAACTTGCTCCTTCCGACTCCCTTTTCCGCCATCATCTCCTGCACTCAAAGATGCTTTCCCATGGTCCAAGATCGAAACGTCAAATTTTTCATGATTTGTAAAATCCATAAGATCAATAGCAAAACAATCATTATTATCACATGGATTTTTATTAGCACTAAAAACATTAAATTTGATCGTTTGATCATGCACCGTCATTGTAAGATCACCACTAGCACAATCAATTAGAGTTTTCGACGTGGCTAAAAACGGTCTCCCTAAAATAAGAGGTATCTCCCTATCTGCATCTATATCAAGTATAACGAAATCAACAGGGAAGATAAATTTGTTCACTTTTACTAGCACATTCTCTAAAATACCTTTTGGGTAAACTAAAGACCTATCGGCTAATTGAAGAGTTATAGCCGTCGGTTCAATCTCACTTAACCCAAGATTTTTAGAAGTCGAATAAGGCATAAGATTAATGCTAGCTCCTAAATCAATGAGCGATCTAAAATTTTTACCTCCTATAGTACAAGGAATAGTGAACTTACCTGGATCGCCGAGTTTTTGTGGAAGGGGCCGTGTAAGAATTGCACTGCATTGTTCCGTGAGTTGGATCATCTCGTTCCCTTGCAATTTCTTCCTCTTTGTCACGAGATCCTTGAGGAATTTCACCCACTTTGGCATCTTTTGAAGGGCTTCGATAAAAGGGATGTTTATGTGAATCTCCTTCAACTTGTCCAAAAACCCTTGGTATTCGGCATCGAGCTTCTTCTTGAGAAACGTGTGAGGATATGGAATTGGAGGGGCTCGTGATTTCACTGTTGATGATAGTGATTCTTCGTGAGTTGCTTCTTTTTCCCTAATCACACTCGTTTTCTCGATTACCGTACTTCTCTTCTCTTTTCGTGGGGCTTCCTCCAATTGTCTCCCATTCCTTAAACTTACAGCATTGCACTGCTCGATGTTGCTCTTTCGAGGATCTTCCGTATTCGACGGCAGTGCTCCCGATGGCCTCGCGGTTAGCTGGGTTGCAAGTTGACCCATCTGTGTTTCCAAATTTCGGATGGAGGCTTGGGTGCTTGTCATAAATTGCGCCAAGATATTTGCGAGATCTCCACCTTGAGGATGAGCTTGAGGTGGTGCTTGCCTTTGTCCTTGCTGATTTCCTCCCCATCCAAAATTGGGGTGATCTTTCCATCCCGGATTATAGGTGTTGGAGTACGGGTTCCTCTGTTGTCGGTTGGTGTCATTCACGTAATTTAGAGACTCCGTTTCTTCTAAGCACTAGTTGGGACCGTTGATTGCATGGACTTGCTGAGTTTGCAAAGCTGCTACTTGCTTTGATAGCTTTTCTAACTGGGCGGTGATTGCGGTGACCCCGTCTAACTCCAAAATTTCTCCCGTCTTGACAGTTCCGCTATTTGACCGGTCCGATGCCCGCATGTATTTGTTCCTTGCGATTCGCTCCAAAAGTTCGTACGTTTCGTCATAGGTCAAGCTCATGAACATACCTCCAGCTGCTGAATCGAGCACCGTTCTCGAATTATCTTGCAATCCATCATAAAATATTTGAAGTTGCCGCCACTCTTGAAGTCCATGATTCGGGCATCTCCGAATTAATTGTTTGAACCGCTCCCATGTCTCGAATAGCGCTTCACCGGCTTCTTGCATGAAATTTTGTATTTCTCTCCGGATTCTCTCAGTTTTTGTCGGGGAGTTGTACGTATTCATGAAGAGCTGTGCTAGCTGGGACCAAGAAGATATGGAGTGTGGTGCACGAGTTTGTAGCCATTCTCTTGCGGCTCCTTGGAGAGAGTGCTTGAACAAGCGGAGTTGCAGTGCTTCAGGAGATACGCCGTTCATCTTATGCGAATCACACGTTTCGAGAAAATTGACCAAGTGGAGATGCGGATCTTCATGAGCTAATCCGCTGAACAACCCATTGTTTTGGAGCATAGTAAGGAGTCCCGCTCGAATTTCGAAATTGTTGGCTTCAATGGGGGTCTGCTGGATGCTTGATTGAAACCCATTGAGTGTTGGAACGGTGTACTCATGTAATGCTCGTTGACGAGGTGGTGGATTAATTAGCTGGCGTTGCCCTTGCTCATTGACGATTTCTCTCGCCGCATTCGGTAAGCGCCCTTGGTCATCTCCCCTACGATTATTCTCTTCTTCCATTCGCATAAAAAGTACCTAAACAAAAATAATAAAAATAAAATAAGCAAAGAAAATAATAAAATTAAATAAATAAAACGGCTGAAGTAAGAAAAATTGCTCAAATTTAATATTAGGATAAATAGATAATTTAGCCGTATTCCCCGGCAACGGCGCCAAAAACTTGTTGGGTGCTAAATACCTAACACGCAAGTGCACGTATCGCAAACAAGTAGTAAAAGTGGACTCGTGAGAGTCGGATGTCGATCCCACAGGGAATACTCAAATTATCTAATCCTAAGTACCAAATTCTAACAACTATGATTTTTATCCAGCCTACGCAAGGATGTCAAATATAATCAACTAATTAATAAAAGTAATTATGAAAGCAAATAAACACGAGTAAGTATCAATAAAAACGGACCTAGGATTTTATCTTCTCCCCTATGCAAGAATTGCTCACCCAAAACCCCTCAATTATGAAATATATGATTCATGATTATTAACCCGAGACACTAATTTACTCATAACCCGCTGTCGCGTGTATTATGAGTCTATTATTCATAAACGGTTCACTATATGTCTATGCAAACAAATTATGAATAAAGCATTAACTAACAAGTCTCGTAAAATGGCTACCTAAGGTGATATCTGTATGTCTACGACACCACATGCAATTGACACACTCATCCGGTGAAAACTACTCGAAGGCTCTTCTACCTACCGTCAAGGCCGGCCCTGGGTGGGGCGAGCAGGGCCCACGCCCAGGGCCCAATGTCATAGGGGGCCCCAAATTTTTAATTTTGTAATATATATTATATATTTTTATGTGTAAAAATTGTTTTAATGTTTTAAAAGAAAATATTATTTTAATTTTTTCAAAAAAAAAAAATTATTCTTTTATTCGTTTTTATAAATTTATTTTTAAAATAAATTTGAAATTTAATATTTTTTTTCTATTCTAACATTTGCTTTACTCAAAAGATTTTTATCTAGACATGAATACTTTCGGACTTCTATTTATGAGGTTTCTATATAAATAATTTATTTATATTATTTCATTAAACTTAAGATGGGGACAAAAAAGTCTGACGTTGCTCCTGAACTACCGAACAATTATATTCTCGCCCCGGGCCCCCGAATACGCCGGACCGGCCCTGCCTACCGTCTAATTATCAAAATAGCTCTGTCGAGTCATTCCCAATAATCACAGATAAAGCACATAAATTGATCAAGTTCATGCACTAACAATCATAACAAATAGAAGAAATAATCATAAAATCATAATTGCATAATCTCAAGAAAACGGGTTCACCATCCCCACATAGGGTTCCAACAAAATCCTAGATTAAAAACTTAGCTACTCATGTTCTCTACGAAAAACATCATAAGAGCATAAAAAGAAATAGATTAAGAAAAGATAGATAAAGGAAGAATTGTGATGAAGATTTGTCAATTCTCCGTCTTCGATTCTTCGTTCTCTCGCTCCAAGGTAGTGTCAAAAGTCCTCTAATTCGTGCTTGGTTTGAGTTTAAATAGATGTCCCAACTTGGTAGATGATTTTAGGTTTCCTTGTGTGATTAAAAGTCCAAAATTGTCTCCAGCGTGTGTTGGCGCGGCCGCGCGAAAATCAGTGCAATTCTCACACGGCCGCGTGAGAATCGCCGAAACCTTCTGCCCAATTTCTGCAGTTGGCACGGCCGTGCCAAAAATAGGTTAAATTTGGCACGGCCGCGCGGACACTTTTCAGCCAATTTTCAGCATTTTTTGTTTTCTTCCGTTTTTGCCCGTTTTTGACCTTTTTTGGCTCGTTTCGCCCCCTGGAACTCCCAAATCGTCAAGTTGTACCTAAAATACAATAAACCACTCATTTAGCATCATAAATCAATAAAAGTATACAAAAATCCTCGTAAGAAAGTACACATTGAGTGTAAAATATACGCTCAACAATTACCCAAACAAATTTTTTTCGTAATTTGATCTTAACTCAGGAGGTGACCGTAATTTGCCCTAAATTTATACGAATTAATCACATAAAACAGAAACATCCAAAATATATTAGAAATAAGGGAAAATTTTCTAAAAGTTGTAATAAATTCGATAGCTATCAAATTCAAACTGTTGGCACCAGATTTCTGTTTGTCAAGATTGAAGAAATCCGCCATACGTGGAAATTAAAAATTGGCAAAGATTTATTTTTCATGTTTATTTTAAAATTAATTAGAGTCCTATTCTTGTAATATTTTTATTAGGACTTAGATTTATTTCTATGTATTATATTCTAGTTAGGTATATTTTGTACTTATCTAGAATAGAAGTAGAAATCGACTAGGATTCTTTTACCTAGTTAAATCGTTTTCTTAGGGCCCAAGTTAGGTTTAGGGTGGTGATTTCGTGCCTATATAAGGCCCTCAACCTCATATGAGTCATATGGAGGTTTAATAAGCAAAATCCCAGCATAAAGGCTTTGAAGGGTGCAGCCCGTGCTGCAGCCCCGTCGGCACATCAGGTGTGGCAACATGACAGGTTTCTTCTACCAGGCCATAAAGACGATCGGCGTTTCGGGAGAAGTGCTTAAAAGATCTCGGGAGAGGTCGATCCGCCGTTTGAAGGGAGTTCAATATTGGAGTGCGGAGGAGGAATTGCTTTGATTATCAACAAGTTCGAGTCGTGTGCAAGAACGGCGTATCACATAAAAAGGGAGTCTTTAGTGTTTTATTAAGTCCTATTAATGTACACTTAAATCTGAACTAGTTTTGCAAGTCCTCGTGGATGTAGGGTACATTTGTATCCGAATCACATTAAATTCTTGTGTTCTTTATTCTGCTTTTAGTAGGTTAGTTACTGTGACAACACAAGAATTCCGTTACCACACCTAATGTCGTAACACGTAGTCTGTCTCAACAGACGAGTGGACTTTGATAGGCATTTAAATTCAACACAAACGATTACAGACCTACTTATAATGTTGAATAAGTAATAAAGTTCTACTAAAACACAATGTAGCACGCCCCTTTAAGAAAGGCGATGCATCGAACCGGTTTATCGAGATTAACGTTTGAGTCGTATTCACATTTATATGTGTATGATTGTGTGTAGATTAAATGTGTGAAATAAATGTCCGGTCTATTTCACCAAGTGTAGCATTTTATGAAACTATAGATTAGCAAGCTCAAAGCAGAGTACAAGGTTGATATAGGTGGTATTTGCAAAAGCTTTTACAAATAGATTATGAGTTTTTTTTGCTCATAGTCTATTTTGAAATTTCCGAAATGAACTTTTGTTTTTGTTTCTCTTAAAATAAGTAACTTTAAGCTATAATTTGTTAACCACTCATGACCCTACTTTTTCTGTTTAAGTTGATATTCCAATAAATTTGCAAGCACTTCCAACTTTTAGAAATAAGCACTAAAAATCAACTTAACTCACAATGCATAACTTTTGCTTTGAATTAAGCGTTTGCAAACACCACCATAGTTCAATTCCGAATTAGGTTGGATTTTTGCAATAGTTTGATGCTTTTCTATTTATTTCACTGGTGATTAATGGTTGCAGTTACACCTGACTAAGGGTACGGGCGTATGCTCGAACTTGAACCCGAAGCGTAAATGGACTGATTAATTGAACGAGTTAGAAGTTTGGTCAGTACAAGATCGATTAAATGTTGATTATTTTAGACGAAACCATGATTTGTAAACTGATGTCGAAACTCGTAACTGTTGATTCATGAACCATGATCAAGTTGAATACTTTAATTAATTGTACTTTGGTCCCATATTTTCTTCAATACGACGAATGACCACTTGATTTTTGTGTAATACATCCAATTATTATTACCTATAGTTCTGTTTTCAGATAGCAACATAGTCTGAAAACATTGCACTTCCCGCCCATACTTTACATTTGAGATAAATCAATAAGCATAATGTATTACCTCATTTAAGCTTTTAGAATCGAGGAGTCTTCAAATACGCGTCGTCTTCTTCTTTCGCTACCTCTCCTCTTCTCTCGCTCTATTCTCTCACTCTTTAAATATATATCTTCAATGTGGCGGAGCCAGCATAGGGCCAAGGGGGGCCATGGCCCCCCGACGTTTCTCATATTCTTATTATTTTATATAATGATTTATTGTTTTTCGTGTATGGTAGCATTCACCGGTAGAAAAACTATTTTTTTACTACAACCATTAATCGTAGCAAAAGGTACCAAATTAGTAATAAAAATATTTTTGCTACGAATTTGACCCGTAGCATATACGGGTGTGACAAAAACTTTGGTACGGTAAATGTCTGTAGCAAATACTTTTTTGCTACGGTAAAGCATTTACTACGACTCCAAGATTGTCCCGTAGTAAAATGTACCTTTTGTTACGGTTTTTTACCGTAGTAAAAAAACATTTTTCTACTAGTGATTACTGGCCACCCTATACAACTTCTAGTACATATTTGACCTCGCGGACATAAAATCCTGGCCCCCCCACTGTAATCAAGGTAAATATCGGCGTTGCTTTATGTTTTAAAACCAATGAAGCATTGGAACAAACAACTACACATACGGCTCGATTCCATTCCATTACACCCCTAACCAGAAATTCCCTAGCGACCCCTTTTTACTAGAGACGCAGATGCCAGAACGACAGAAAGTGATATGAAACGGAAGTAAAAACAGCGCAAAAGTAAATCAAAAGTGCATGTAAACAAATAGCATTCCAAAAAGTTATCTATTGCTAAAACTTATATATCATCTATACATCAGGTATTTTGTATTCAAGTTGCACATAAACTTGAAAAAATAAACGCTTTTTTCTTCGATTTTGTCTAACTCGAGAAAAAGGTAACTTTAAAACAGCGAAGGCAACAACTCAAAAAAAAAAAAAAACCAAAGAAAACAGAAGGAAAAAAAAACAGGTTTTGTGGAATATATAATCAACACTTGAAGCCATGACAGATAGACAAAAAGACGACGAGTCCCAAAGCTACGAAAATACCAAACACAGCCAGCTTAATTTTCATGTTCTGAACCCACATTTTTCGCTTCATCTTCGTACCTTGTGTTCTGAAATCCTGTGCCTGAGATTCCAAAACGATAAACCTTTATACGTTAATCTTTTTTTTATATGTTAATCTTTTGTCCAAATAATTATGCATTATGAAAAGCATGCAATTTATTTTTCTTTTGAAGTAATGCCATCTTCAGAACTTTGATCTACTAGTCACTAACGGAGCCAGGATTTTAAGTATGCAGGCGCCGAATGCATTTAAACTTTTATGAGCGACAGAGCGAGGCGATAATGCTAATTATACACGATTTTTTTTAGATCCTTACATAAAAAAATAGGAATTCGAGAACAGGTGGGGGGCCATGGCCCCCTCATGCCCTATGTTGGCTCCGCCACTGCTAATTATGATCATTTTGTTAAAAACTCCAAAAATTTATAAAATGAAGTCCAAAAGCCAAAAACTAGTTGAAGAAGGTCTGACAAATGAGTTCTATCGGAAGGTCATATTCAGTACACAATAAGAGGTTGAAGATTCAAATTGGTACATTCTAAGGCTTGGATTCCAAATTTGAGAAAAATAACTAGTTAACATTTCTCCAATTGTCTAATTCAAAGGGTAAGACAATATCAAGTTATTACAAATTCATGTTCGTGGAAAAATGTTGAATTTAGATGAACATTTCTGATAGCTAATGTAAGAAAGTTTTTATGACGATTTAAACAGTTATGATCAACAATGTTCAAGCATTGGCTAATTCATCGATATCAGACTAACCTGCGATCGGAGATTCTCGGTTTTGTCAACAAGCAGTTCAATTTTCTCTCCTCTGTCAAGAACCTGATGAACAAAAAAGACTGAGTAAACACAACTAGAGATCAGCAATGTTTGGAGTCGTTTTGGGAGTTATTTTCATTTTATTTTGGTGAAATATGTATTGAGGGAAGAATTTTAGAACAAAAGTAATGTTTATTTATATTTTGAGACAAGACTGAATACACTTTAGCAGATCATGTTTAAAGGTGTCTAGGAAAAAGGGTATTTTAGAAAAAGAATCAGACATTTTTTACTGTTGTAGCACTCATATCATGTTTGAAGGAAAAATAAACTTTCAAAATTGTTTTGAGGATATGTTTTTTAAAGCCTAACAAACACGAAATCATTTTGGGGAAAGAACAAAAAATAAAACGGAAAGAGAAAGGGAACCGAACATTGCCGATTCAAAGCTTTCCGTGCGTGGACTAAATAAAGCATTTAGTTCAATGAGAGACAATTTGTACCTTTTCAATGTTTTCCATCATCACACCTTTTACTTCAGTAACCTGAGCTTTCACCTTAGCGATTTTGCTAATTTCTTCGGGATGATCGACACAGTACTGCATTTGGTCTTTTAGTTTGGGGCTGAAAATTATCATAGAAATGGTTTGGCAATGCGCATAAAAATAATAAAATAAAGTATTAAGGTGGTGTTTGCAAAAACTTATTTAAAAGCATAATTACGGGATGTGAGTTAAGTTGATTTTAAGAGCTTATTTCTAAAAGTTGAGGGTGTTTGCAAATTTACTAAAAAATTAACTTAAATAGAAAAAGCAAACACCACCTTAAACGTTGGGAGTTACAAGCGCGTTTATTTCTAAGAGTTTGTGGTGTTTGTATATTTACTAGAAAAGTAACTTAAATAGAAAAAACAGGGTCATGTGTGCTTAGGAAATTATAGCTTAAAGCTGCTTATTTTAAGAGAAGCAAAAGCAAAAGTAGTTTTCGCAAACACCTAAAAACAGATTATGTGAAAGAAAAAAAGCTCATAATCTATTTCTATAAGTTTTGGCAAACACCACTTAAATAATCAAAAAAAGGGAAAACAAGACTTGCCCGAATTCCTTTTTGAGACCATTCGGGCCTGCAGTTCCAGCTTTGCCTCCTCCGTATCTCTTGTTGAAATCCTCCTTAACACGTTCCAGAAACGCAATCGGGATTTGCCTGCCAGCTGATTCAACTGCAACAACGCAATAGGCTACAAAATGCAGAGTAAAGTAGATGAGTGAAGAATGGTCTAGAAAAAATAAACGAACGGTTATGCCAGAAAACATTCGAAATCAATGTATAAATTCCGACGTAATATCATTAAGAAAAGATTCTTCATAATTGTATTCACACTAGTATACATTTCTTCCAAATAAATAATAATGTAGAATAGCTAAATAGCTAATACCCAGCTAAGAAGAGATCCTGGACGATAACACGTTTAAATAATGTGGATCTTACGCAATTTCACCCTTTTTAAGTATTCAATTGAACACGTTATGCATGCACTCTAAATCGTAACGTTAAGCTACTAAATAATTTCGTCATTCGTCTATAGCTCTTTCAAATAAAATTTTGTCGCTAAATAAATATATATTTCCATTGACCGCACAATATTCGACCTGCTTCTCATGCATGTTGTCCATAACCAAGTATAAGAACATGTTCCCCTAATCCAAAACCCACGTTCGTTCGGATTGTAGTATTGAAATTATGCTTAGACCTTACATTTCGACAATCCAAAATCTTCGCTAGCATAAAAAATATCAGTTCTTGTATAGGCACATTTTCTCAAAAGAGATCTTCATAACTGGACTAAAAATTAATATTTCAAAATCCTAGGACAATTAAGTATTAAGGGTAAATTACGGCCATCCACTTGAGCTAAAGTCAAATTACGAAAAAAAATCCCTCATTTTGGTAATTACATCCACTCCCTCAACT